>NC_084890.1:16395648-16995648 GCF_958979055.1 Alnus glutinosa
ATTTCTTTAATGAGAAATGTGAAACTAATAAATAAATAAAGGAGGGTATCCTCTTAGGAATGAAATTATGTTATTTGTTTTGTTCTCCTAAGCAAACAGCGAATCCATGGGTATTTGAACCCCAAGTATTCGAAGAAAAAAAAAAAGAAAAAGAATATTTGATGGAAGAACGGGGGATCCTTTTAAACAACCTGTTATAATAGGAAAACTTATATCTTGAAATTAATTCATCAAGTTGATGATAAAATACATGGACAAAAGTTTTTATTTATTATTCACTTTTTTTTATTTGAAAATTATTTAAAAATGAAAAGATAAAGGTTTCAATTACTTTTATGTCTCTTGTATCTTATAAGAAAGGTAAACATGATGAATGGTAGAGATGAAATCTCCTTAAATCATGTTATTGGTCTTATGGTATATCTTAGTATAGAGGATGATATCAAAGCTCTATATTTGTTTGTAAACTCTCCCTGAGGGTGGGTAATATCCGACTACAGCCAAATTTGAAAAATGAATTGATTGTGATTTTGAACCTGTTCTTTCCATGACTCCTCTTAACTAAGACAAGAAATATAATGTTTGAAGTGAGACTTAATTTGATTTCATCATACATATTCCTAAAATCTTACAATAAAATGGGGATCAAACCAGAAATCAAGGACATGTTTATAGATACCTTGAAGTCAATATGGGGATCAAACCAGAAATCAAGGAATTGTCTCCATGGATCGATATAATGGGGCCTAGCTTGCCTTTTCTCTTGTTTAGATACCGTTTACTTATGTTTTCTCATATGAATCTCTTGTCTCCAGCTATTGGGGATCCCATTGCCCTACCAACCCAAGGTAAGCTATTGGGATCTATATATTAACGAGCGGGAATCACCAAGGTATTTGTGCAAATAGGTATAATCCATGTATTCACATAAATGATCAAAATAAGGACGAGAATAAAGATAGAGTCCCATTCTACATGTCAATACCGACAACAATGAAATCATATATATATATATAAAAGCCGAGTTCTTCCTTAAAATGGTATAGAATGGTGACACGTGGCATGAACCTATACTTTTTAGTGATTAAACCGGTCCTTTAAGTATTGAACCTGTATTTTGAATAAAATTAAACCGGTCTATTTAATCTCTTTCTATTAATGATACAATTAGTCCCTCTCTTAATTAATGATACAATTAGTCCCTCTCTCAATTAATGATACAATTAAAGGTGTTTCTTTAGTATTTTATATTTTTGGGTGAAATCTAAATATGTTTCCATTTTGTTTGTGAAATTTTTGGTTGAGCAATTATTCATTTGAATGTTTATGATTTTTTTTTTTTTTTTTTCGTTCTTTTGCTTTTTCGAATGTTTAGAATTATATGGGATTGAAATATAATAGGTATCACATCGACAATAAAAAAAATTCCTGCTAATTTTCTATTTTATGCTTTGATAATCAAAATCATAGCTTTCTTCTTGCTATTTTTCTTCTTCATACTTATTTTCATTCTAAACTACACCTATGGGAACAAAGATTTTAACATGTTTTAATTTATATGAATTAAACTAAAAATAATGGTATTATATTTTAATTTGTTTGAATGTTTTATGGGATAACCGGTCCTTTAAGTATTGAATCAGTCTTTTAAATAAAATCGAACCAGTCTATTTAATCTCTCTCTTTCTCTCTCTCTATTAAGGGTCCGTTTGGGTTTACGATTTTAAAAAGTGCGATTTAAAATAACGATTTTAAAATGTGCAATTTGAAAAAAATGATTTTTAAAAACACAGTTAAGCGTTTGGCAAAATCGCAGTTTAGCCTTTAAAATCGCGAATTTACCTTTAAAATTCTGCGTTTTAAAAAAAGCACAATCTTATCTACGATTTGAAAAAGCATATTTTCTGCGTTTTCAAATCACAATTTTTAAAAACGCAGTTCCCAAACGATATATGTTCTGCGATTTGGTTTAAAATCGCACTTATTGTCTATGAAATCGTAATCTCAAACGCATCCTAATGATACAATTAGTGTCTCTCTCTCAAATAATGATACAATTAAAGGTGTTTCTTTAGTATTTTATATTTTTGGCTAAAATCTAAATATGTTTCTATTTTATTTGTGAAATTTTTGATTGAGCAATTCTTCATTTGAATGTTTATGAGATTTTTTATTTTTTTTTAAACCGGTCCATTAAGTATTGAACCGGTCTTTTAAATAAAATTGAACCGGTCTATTTAATCTCTCTCTTTCTCTCTCTCTCTCTATATTAATGATACAATTAGTCTTTCTCTCAATTAATGATACAATTAAAGGTGCTTCTTTAGTATTTTATATTTTTGGTTAAAATCTAAATATGTTTCCATTTTGTTTGTGAAATTTTTGGTTGAGCGATTCTTCATTTGAATGTTTATGAGATTTTTTTTTTTTTTTATAATTTTTTTCGTTCATTTGCTTTTTCGAATGTTCGGAATTATATAGAATTAAAATATAATAGGTATTGCATCGACAATAAAAAAATTCCTGATAATTTTCTATTTTATGCTTTGATAATCAAAATGATGGTTTTCTTCTTCATACTTATTTTCATTCTAAACTACACCTATGGAAACAAAGATTTTAATAGGTTTTAATTTATATGAATTAAACTAAAAATAAGGGTCTTATGTTTTAATTCGTTTGAATGTTTTATGGGATATTTGTTTTACTTTTATATGATTTACATAATTTTCACTTATTTTTTGGAAGTGTTATTCTGCTTTTGAAAGCAAAAAAAAATGCAAAATTTTATTTGATTATTGCGCACAAAAGGAATAGAAATGCTTTTAAAACACTAAAGAGTTAATTAAACATTAAATTTGAAATGTTTTTTTTTTAATGTTCAAAATTATATGTATTTTATTTTTATTGAAACATAATAGGTACGTATTACACTAACAATATCATAGGGGAGAATAGCCTACCTCTTCTCTCCTCTAGATCCCCTCCCTTGTGAGCATGGTTTTCACCGGGAGGGGGTGGCCTCATGCCTCCCCCTCCCGGTGGTGATTTCCCTCTAGCTCCTCGTGAGTCAGGTTGTTTTTTTGTTTCCCCTGAGTTGGTCCAGTGGAGTTAGTTTACTCCCAACCTCTAGGGTTGTGGAGCTTTTGTTCCCCTTGGTTAGATCTGGTGGTGGTTGACCCTCACCTAGCTTTTTTGGGCTATGGTGACTTGTTATTTGTTTTTCTTTGTTATTTCTTTCGTTTTGGCAGGATTGTTCATCTCAAGATGTCTTCTATGAGAAAGTGACTGATCCAACTCGACAGGATGATTTTTGGCAAGTTTTTTCACATTTTTTCGTTGATTTTGGAAGCCAGATCTACACTTCTCCGCCGAATTCTGATTGACATGTGCTCGCCAACTGCATTCCCCGCCGTCTTCCGCCCCTGCCGCCGCAAGCTCCAGATGTGTCAATCGTCGGTGATCGGTGCGTGGTGGCCACGTGCCTGGGAGCTCTCTGCTCCTTGGCGCGCATGAGGGCCACACTCCGTTTTTTCAGGCCGTGCATGGTGGCAACTGGTTCTACGGTGTCGGATCTTCGTTTGTGTGGTTTTGGTGACAGCGCGTGTCCTACATGCACCGTCGTCCAGAGTCTTTGGCCTCCTTCTCCACTGCCGACAGCTTGTTTTTGGGTGTTTCTGCTTTTTTGTGTTTGTGTTATTATCTTGTTTTTCTTCGGTCACAGCCTGCTTGTGTTTGGATCAAATTTTATGGAAATATTTATTGGCTAATTGCTAGATCAACCCTCTTTCTTTAGAGAGTGAGCGTTATTGTAAGAGAGGCTTAAGTGTCATTCTTGTAAAATTTGTATTTCTGCTTAGGTAGCTCTTTTATTAAGTCAAATCCTTCTGGCTTAGAGAGTTGTGGGGTCTTGTCCCTTACTTTCAAGTTGTAAGCCTCTTGGCTGTTTGCAGAATTAATGATAGCACATGCTATTTGTTCAAAAAAAAAAAAAGATTCATATTATTAATCTTATTATTAATGCTTTGATAATCAAAATCCAGATTTTTCTCTTGCTATTTTTTTTCTTTACACTTTTTTCCATTTTTAACTATACATATGAGAACATTTTATTTGTCTTAATTTATATGGATTAAAACTAAAATTATGGTTCTTTTGATAGTAAAATTTTATGTGAATTATATTCATCCAATGTTCTTTGTGCAATGGAGAATTATTGTGCTTTAATGAAAAAGATCATGGGTGTTAATCTTCATGAGACCAAAATAAAGATTTTTTTTCGCATTATATCATTAAGTGTCATTATAATCGCATTAAGTTGTGAGATTTTTTAAAAAAATTAAAATTATAATCATGCATTAATTATAAGTGGTCAGATTTTTTTTTTCTCCAAAATTTTATTTCAAAATTTTTCGTTATATGGGATTTCATTAAGTTCAAAATTTTAATGTACAATATTATGGTTTCAGAATTTATGACGCTCCAAAATTATAGAAAGAAAAAATTTAAAACTAAGAACATACTACATTAACTACCCATAATTGACCATATAGGTATTGCATACATTAATTATAAGTGGTCAGATTTTTTTTTTCTTGAAATTTTTTTTTCAAAAATTTTCCTTATATGAGATTTCGTTAAGTTCAAAATTTTAATATACAATATTATGGTTTCAGAATTTACGACTCTCCAAAATTATAGAGGGACGAAATTTAAAACTAAGAACATATTACATTAACTACCCATAACTGACCATATAGGTATTGCATGCATTAATTCTAAAAAAACCGTACAAATAAGCTGAAAAGTCATATTACTCTCTTAGATTGGTTATTTATACCTCTCTCTTTAGGGTTTGAAACATCTCTCTCTTTCTCTCTCTATTAATGATATAATTAAAGGTGTTTCTTTAGTATTTTATATTTTTGGTTAAAATCTAAATATGTTTTTATTTTATTTGTGAAATTTTTGATTGAGTAATTCTTCATTTGAATGTTTATGAGATTTTTTTTAACCGGTCCTTTAAGTATTGAACTGGTCTTTTAAATAAAATTGAACCGGTCTATTTAATCTCTTTCTCTCTCTCTCTCTCTCTCTCTCTCTATTAATGATACAATTAATCTCTCTCAATTAATGATACAATTAAAGGTGTTACTTTAGTATTTTACATTTTTTATTAAAATCTAAATATGTTTCCATTTTGTTTGTGAAATTTTTGGTTGAGCAATTCTTCGTTTGAATGTTTATGAGATTTTTTTTTTATTTTTTTTTTATTTTTCCGTTCATTTGCTTTTTCAAATGTTTAGAATTATATAGAATTGAAATATAATAGGTATCATATCGACAATAAAAAAAATTCCTATTAATTTTCTATTTTATACTTTGATAATCAAAATCATGGTTTCCTTCTTGCTATTTTTCTTCTTCATACTTATTTTCATTCTAAACTACACCTATGGGAACAAATATTTTAATATGTTTTAATTTATATGAATTAAACTAAAAATATGGGTCTTATGTTTTAATTTTTTAGTTTAATTCGTTTGAATGTTTTATGGGATATTTGTTTTTCTTTTATATGAATTACATAATTTTCACTTATTTTTTGGAAGTGTTATTCTGCTTTTGAAAGAAAAAAAAATGCAAAATTTTATTTGATTATTGTACACAAAAGGAATAGAAATGTTTTTAAAACACTAAAGAGTTAATTAAGCATTAAATTTGATTTTTTTTTTAATGTTCAAAATTATATGGATTTTATTTTTAATGAAACATAATAGGTACATATCACACTAACAATATCACAGATTTTTATTATTAATCCTATTATTAATGCTTTGATAATCAAAATCCAGGTTTTTCTCTTGCTATTTTTTTATTTATTTTTTTTTTACACTTCTTTCCATTTTAAACTATACATATGAGAATATTTTAATTGTCTTAATTTATATGGATTAAAAGTAAAATTATGGTTCTTTTGATATTAAAATTTTATGTGAATTATATATTCATCCAATGTTCTTTGTGCAATGGAAAATTATGACACGTGGCATAGACCCATAATTTTTAAGAATAATGATTCATTGCCACATTTTTATACAACTTTTCACCACCTTGTCTATGTGGCAAGGTTGTCCCATACTATTTTTTAAGTTGAGTAATGATTGAACACCACCTAAAGACACAACTTTTCACCACTTTGCCTATGTGGCAAGGTGGTCTCCCACTACTTTTGGAGTTTTTTTATTTTTTAAAAATAAATTAAGGTAGGGGACCACCTTGTCACATAGGCAAGGTGGTGAAAAGTTGTATCTTTGGGTGGTGTTCAATCATTACTCTTTTAAGTTTTAAAAATAAAATAAGGTGGGCCATAAGGAAGGTGGTGAAAAGTTGTATAAAAAGGTGGCAATGAATCATTACTAAATTTTTAAACGAGTAATGATTGAACACTACCTAAAGATACAACTTTTCACCACCTTGCTTATGTGTCAAGGTGGTCCCCACCTTAATTTATTTTTAAAAAATAAAAGAACTCCAAAAGTAGTGGGGGACCACCTTGACACATAGGAAATGTGGTGAAAAGTTGTATCTTTGGGTGGTGTTCAATCATTACTCTTTTTAAACAATGAACCGGTTTTTTAAGTAAAAAAAACTGGTGAATTTTAAAGGTTGAACCGGTTTTGTCATATTTTAATAAATTTATTGTGCTTTAATGAAAAAGATCATGTGTGTTAATCTTCATAAGACCAAAATAAGGATTTTTTTCGCATTATATCATTAAGTGTCATTATAACTGCATTAAGTTGTAAGATTTTTTTAAAAAAATTAAAATTAAAATCATGCAATAATTATAAGTGGTCAGATTTTTTTTTTCTCCAAAATTTTATTTCCTTATATGGGATTTCATTAAGTTCAAAATTTTAATATACAATATTATGATTTTAGAATTTACGACTCTCCAAAATTATAGAGAGACAAAATTTAAAACTAAGAACGTACTACATTAACTACCCATAATTGACCATATAGGTATTGCATACATTAATTATAAGTGGTCAGTTTTTTTTTTTTTTCTAGAAAATTTTATTTCAAAAATTTTCCTTATATGAGATTTCATTAAGTTCAAAATTTTAATGTACAATATTATGATTTCAGGATTTACGACTCTCCAAAATTATAGAGGGACAAAATTTAAAACTAAAAACATATTACATTAACTACCCATAACTAACCATATAGGTATTGTATGCATTAATTCTAAAGAAACCGTACAAGTAAGCTGAAAAGTCATATTACTCTCTTAAATTGGTTATTTATATATCTCTCTCTTTTTAGGGTTTGAAACATCTTGAATTGTGAAATCAAGAGCATCCAGCAGCGATATTCAAGAGAAAAACAAAGTGTTGAAGTATATAATTTTGTTTTTTTTTTTTTTGAAAGACTTTGCTTTCTTTTCTTCTTCTTCTTCTTCTTTTTTTTTTTTTTTTTGTTTTTTTGGTTTTGTGGAAGTTGATGGACTTTAGATTTTATGCATTTTTATAATTAGAATCTAGATATTCTTCTGTTATTTTTTTTTTCTTTATACTTCCCGTTTTCAACCATGTCTACCTACAAGAATAAATTTTCTCAGTATTTTTTTTTTTTTTTTCTAAAGTTCAGAATTATTTGTATTTTATTTGTATTTAAATATAATAGGTATCACACAAATGTTCCTACTAATTTTGTATTAATGCTTTGATATTTAGATTAAACCAAGTATTCTTTTTTATATTTTTTTTTCTTCTTTATACTTTTCATTTTAAACCATGTATACCTATGTGAACAAATATTTAAACATGTTTTAATGTATATGGATTAAACTAAGATAAAGACTTATGTTTTTTGGAATTTAATTTATTATTTTTTTTTTTCGTTTATGTGATTTACTCAATTTTTAGTCATTTTTTGAAAGTGTTTTTATGCTTTTGAAAGTAAAAGAACGCAAAAATTTATTTGATTATTGTGCATAAAAAAGAATATAAATACTTTTGAAACATCGAAGAGATATTAAGAATTGAACATGATATGAGAATTTATTTGATTGCGTTAAATGTTTAATGAAAGATTTTGTTTTATTTTGTATTCGTAAAAAAATATTTTGTTTAGTTTGTTCATTTTTTTAAATGTTTATAATTACTTGTGTTTTATTTGTATTTAAATATAATAGGTATCACAGATTCCTGCTAATTTTTTATTAATACTTTGGTAATTAGATTAACCCATGTTTTTTTTCTTGCTATTTTTTTTTCTTTATACTTCTTTTTCGTTATAAACTATTCATATGGGCACAAAGATTTTAGCATGTTTTAATTTATATGGATTAAACTAAAATTAAGTGTCTTATTTTTTAGTTCATTTGAATGGTTTAAGCAATATTTTTGTTTTCGTTTGTATGATTTACTCGAATTTTAGCCATTTTATTTAGTTTGCTATGTATTTTTTTTAGAATGTTCGGAATTATATGAGTTTTATTTGTATCGAAATGAAATATGTATCACACCAATAATATTAGAGACTCCTGCTAATTTTTTTTATTAATGCTTTGATGATCATAATCTACAGGTTTTCTTCTTGCTCTCTCTCTTTTTTTTTTTTTTTTTTTTTTTTTTTTTTTTCATTTTAAACTACTGATATGGGAACAAAGATTTTAATATGTTTTAATTTATATGGATTAAAATAAAATAAAATGGTCTTATTTTTTAATATATTTGAATTTTTTATTGGTTTTTTTTTTCTATAATTTTTTTTGAAGTATTTTTTCTGCTTTTAAAAGCAAAATAAGGCAAAACATTATTTGATTAAGCATTGAACGTGATGTGAGCGGATTTGTTTGATTCATTAAATGTTGAGTGAAAAGTTTTGTTTTATTTTGTAGGATTTGACTTAGGTGCTGTAAAAAAAAAAAATTACAGCAACATCTTGACCAATGAAAAAACTATAGCACATATGTTGTAATATTTGGAATTTAGATTTTCTTTTTGCTATTTTTTTTTATACTTTTTTTCGTTATAAACTACACCTATGTGAACAAATATTTTAAAAAGTTTTACTTTTTTTGGGTTAAAATAAAATTAAGGGTCTTAACCTTTATTGTCGTTTTATTGAAAGATGTGTGATAATTTTTTTTTTTTTTACAAGCATTTTTTAACCTATAATAAAAAGCCTAAATATGTTTAAGTTCTGAAACTAAACTATTATGAAGAATCTTGCGCATAACATGGGTTATGAGCTAGTTTTTAGTAAAAGGAAAATCCCCTGACTTTAGAAATCGTGAGGGTTCAAGTCCTTCTGTCCCTAAAATTTGTTTATTGAGAAGTAATTTGTATGGAATTCATACTGCCGATCCCATACAACCCCCCATAAATTGAAAATCCATAATCCCAATTGCTAAGGGAATACCATTTAGTCGATCGATTTAGTAAAATCCCATATTTTCTATATCAGAAAAAGGAATATCATATGCAAATACAATGACGTCTAAGATAAGAATATAGATAAAATCAAAATTTATTCTTTATTCTTTATTTTATTCTTTTCCTTATACTTCCAATTTTAAATGTTGCTACAGTTTGATTATTAATTTTCTGTGGATTTCTAAATTAGAAATACGGGTGTTCTTTTGATATGAAGAACATAAGCTAGATTGTTCATTTTTAATTATTGGCTAAATTATGTCGACAAAAACGTTACTATAATAGGGACTCCGTATTTCCATAAGACATTCAGAAAAATAGTGCAAGATATTGATCAAAAAAGGAAATGGCTAAACAAGGGAAGATTCGCAATATATTTCTCAAGAAAGGAAAATTTTATAGTCTTACAAAAGTCAGTTTTCCTGCAGCGTGTCCGGACGGCTAGGATTAGTGTCTAGACGCAAGCCACAGAGTGTTCATGTTATCAACATGTCCGAATGGCCCAGCGGACGCAAGCCACATAGAGTTCATGTCCAAACATGTCCGGACGGACCAGCGGACGCAAGTCACAGAAAGTCCCGGTCTGCAAGGATGTCAGAATGCAGAAGTGAAGACTACGAAAAGAGAAGATTTTCCATGCAGATGTTCGGATGCTAGGTCAGCTTGTCCGGACGCTCTTTAGCAAAACATTCACTTACAGATACTTGTTCGGACGCGCGATGACCTGTCCAGATGCTACCGCATAGAAATCTGTTCCTTACTAGAATTAGGACTTCCAATGCCTATTTAAATGAGCTTCTATGCATTGTTATTGTAAGAATTCCTATAGAGAATTTCAATGCGCTAAGAGAAGATTATTTAGGCATAAATGTTCATGTATTTCTCTTAGAGTTTTATTTATGTTGTAACCGTTCAACTGTTGAAGTCTAACTAGAGAGGAGCTCTAGTTAAGGAAGTCAATTGAAGAACTCTCCAGACGGGTCTGGGAGAGAGGCAGACAAGTAGGAGCTTGTTAGAGTTAAAGAGAGTGATTACTGTAAATGATTGTGAGTACGAACTTCTTGTAACTAGTTATTTCTTTTGATAGCTGATTTCTTGGGTTTGGCTGCCCCGGAGTTTTTTTTTTTTTTTTTTTTTTTTTTTTTTTTTTTTTTTTTTTATGCAAAGAGTTTTCACTTCGTAACCAAATATCTGTGTAATTTATCTTTATTGCTTTAAAAATTTGGTTATCTATTTGGTTGCAATTATTTAGGAGTCTAAATTTATTTTTAATTGGTATCAGAGCGGGTTCACTCTTTTGGATTAATTTCATGAGTGTGATCCTAGACTCCTCTTATTATGTCTCTTCCTCTAAATTTTGTTTCTTCCTTTAATGGATCAAGTAATGACTATTGGAAAGCACACATGAGATTTTTTCTAAAATCAATACACGTTTGGCATATTGTTGAAATTGGATGGACTCCACCAGAGACAACAATTGTTGAATGGACTGTTCCTCAAAGACACTCTCGTGTTGTGATTGACAAAGCCATGAATGCTATATACCAAGCACTTTCACCATCTGAATTTCCATGAATTTCTCATTGTGAAATTGCTCAGGAAGCATGAGAGATCCTAGAAACCACATATGAAGGCACCAAACTTGTTAAATCTGCAAAACTTCAAATGTTGGTTTCTCAATTTGAAGGAATTAATATGTTAGAAGAAGAATCTTTTAATGAGTTTTATACCAAGATAAGTGATTTGTGTAATTATATGGTTAGTCTTAGTAAGAAAATTTTTGATGCTAAACTCGTTAAAAAGATTTTGAGATCTCTGCATGAAAGATTTAGAATTAAGGTTACCACTATTGAGGAAAGTAAAGATCTTGATGATATGAAAATTGAAGAACTTGTTGGATCTCTTCAAACTTACGAATTCTCCTAGCCTCCCCTTAAGAAAACTCAGTCCATTGCTCTTAAAGCTGCTAAAAAAAAAAGTTAATAATTCTTCTGATGAGGAATCTAATGATGAGGATGGATTAGCTATGTTTGCTAGAAAAAATTTTAGAAAGTTGATGAATTCTAAAAAGTTTAGGAACAAAAATGCTAAATTTTCTGAAAAATTCTAAAGGGGACTCCAAAGGAACTGATCAAGAAAAAGTTGAATCTGACAAAAAGGTTCCACGAGGTCCTAAGTGTTTTGAATGTTCAAGTTATGGCCATATATTGTGGAAATCTGAAGCAGTCCATAGGTAAGGCTTACAATGCCACTTTGAGTGATGATTTTGACAATGATGAGAGTCCAGGTAAGGACTCTAATTATTTAGCTTTTACTGCTTCATATGATAGTCCACATGAATCTAATGATTACTACTCTAAAAATAATGGTTCAGAAGATGAGCAAAATGAGCTTCAGAGGGTTTACAATAAACTGTATGTAAAATTCGCCGAGTTAAGAGAAGTTAGCAAACAACAAGTGAAAAGGCTTAATGATTTTGAAATTGAAAGAAGCAAATTGATTGAAAAAGATTAAGTGTCTAAAAGATGAATTGATTTAATCATAGATGCAATTGGAAAAATTCTCCAATGATAAGCTTGTTCAAATGCTAAAATATCAAAAGTGCTCATCTGACAAAACTGGCTTATTGATTTGCATGCTTAGAAATGCATGTATGCTTGTATTTCCCAAGTTGTGGAATACTTGTAAATATGTATAGCTGAGTTACTTGACATATATATATATATGTGTGTGTGTGTGTGTGTGTGTATATATTGTAGTGAGATTGTTCTTGTTGTGAAATGATTGTGTTTACTTTATTAGCTATGAAACGTTTTCAAAACAAAAGCATTATGTTATTGGTAGCTGTTACTATAAATGTACGGTAGAAACAAAAGATTGGCCCATTACAAAAACCAATGTGTGATTTACTCCTGAGGTTGTGAACTCATACTTTCGCCTATGTGGACATGGCTAACACCACAACCATGTAGATGCTGATGCTTTGGCTGCAGGTACCGTAGATGTCGACGACAACCCTGTGGCAAACTACTTGGGATACTACAACTAAAGCTCGTCGCTCGGGTCATAGATGTATTAGACTGGATGGTCCCTTTTGATGGATATTTTGTACATGGCTAGTGTCGTCTGTGACACTTGTGTTTATTTAGCCATTCTTTTGATGTATAGTTAATATTTTGGGCTAAGCCTTAAACGTATAGACTATTAAATGGCTCTGTTGTTGTAATCAAACTTTGATAATTTATAAGATTCACTTTCTGCTGCATATGTGTAACCGCTGCATATGTGTATAACTCTGATATATTGGTACAGGTGATGTGAATTTTAAATGTACTCGCAAGTGCACGAATCGTTTGTAGTTAATGGATTGCAAGTGCGAGGTCGATTCCACATGAAATTGTGTTTTTAAAAATAAATTTATGACTAAATTAATCAAATCCTAACCTAGTTCTAAAGATTAAGAGATTTTGATTATTGATAATAAAAAAACATAAATAAAACAAAAGAAAAATACTAAGGTTTTAGAATCCACACTCACCGAATCATAACAACATACTCTATGTTCATCAATATTAATCCGAAGTTCTCACAATTAAACTCTTAAGTATGTTTTACTATACTTTAAACAGTTAATCAAAACATCCTATGTATCCATTCTTTACACAAATCACAAAAGATATCCGGTTTAAACTAAATCATTAAATGTATCCGTAGAATAAATCACAAGGGATATCCAATTGTTTTGTATACAAATATCAAGTAATCAATTATGTGAAATTATCTCAAATCATCAAATATATCTTTGAATCACAAAAGATATCCAAATATCATTCCACACATTGAAAAGAAGTAAAACAATGGAAAAATTGAACCAAATAAAATCGAATAATAAAAACTTACATGAAAGTGTTGTTGTTCTTCATTGATGATGCTTCATCCTCAACCTTAGTTGAAAAATTAGCTACACATGATTCTAAAAAAAATAAATCATAAACTAAAGAAAAACTAAAACTAAAAAGAAGAAACTATCATTGGTCTCTAGCTTCTCCTCTTTTTCTTGAGGCTTAGAGATCTATTTATAGGGAGAAAACAAATCCTAGAATCCCTAGAATTTCTAGAAAAATCCGATTAGTTTTCTGGTTTGAATAGGAGACTCAAAACTCAATCCAAGAAGGAAAATGATTCCAAATTCGTCCAAATTTGTGGTCTTTTATTGTGGGACACTTTTGGCATAGCAAACGTTCGAATTGAGAAAATTATATTTCATAATGATTTGTAGTACTTTGAGTTAGATTTCCAACGCCAATTGATTCACCTTAATCTGATACTTGAGCTGAAAGTTATGGCCAAAATACTATGACATGTACATAATCTGAAATTTAATCCAATCTGATTTTGACTCCAATTAGAGAAATTCCGATTTAGTACTCTCCTTGACTTGGTTGAATATAACCACATCATCTAGGTCTTCTCAAAGTGTGCTTTCTTTCAAACTTTATATTTTGCACCTTAACGTTGCCGTTTTCACTCAATGTCCTGCAAACCACTAGAATACCAAAACTAACAAAAATATTAAAAAATAACAAGGCTAAAGGTTTAGCATATGCAAATTAGGGGGTCTAAATATACAATATTTTGCACTCATCAAATGCCCCCGAACTTACATTTTGCTAGTCCTTTAGCAAAACAAAACAAAAAATAAAATGAAAGCATGAAACATAAATCCTCTTTCGTGGGAGAAACGATTGCATTTAGCATATGCAACAAGCCTTTTAGAAATAGAAATAAAAAAATAAATCATAAACTAAAGAAAAACTAAACTGAAAAGAAGAAAATATCTTTGATCTCTAGCTTTCCCTCTTTTTCTTGAGGCTTAGAGGTCTATTTATAGGGAGAAAACAAATCCTAGAAGCCCTAGAATATCTAGAAAAATCCGATTAGTTTTCTGGTTTGAGTAGGAGACTCAAAACTCAATCCAAGAAGGAAAATGATTCCAAATTCGTCCAAATTTATGGTCTTTTATTGCGGGACACTTTTGGCATAGCAAACGTCCGAATTGAGAAAATTATATTTCATAATGATTTGTAGTACTTTGAGTTAGATTTCCAACGCCTTTTGATTCACCTTAATCTGAAACTTGAGCTGAAAGTTATGGCCAAAATACTATGACATATACATAATCTGAAATTTAATCCAATCTGATTTTGACTCCAATTAGAGAAATTCTGATTTAGTACTCTCCTTGACTTAGTTGAACATAACCACATCATCTAGGTCTTCTCAAAGTGTGCTTTCTTTCAAACTTTATATTTTTCACCTTAACGTTGCCGTTTTCACTCAATGTCCTGCAAACCACTAGAATACCAAAATTAACAAAAATATTAAAAAATAACAAGGCTAAAGGTTTAGCATATGCAAATTAAGGAGTCTAAATATACAATATTTTGCACTCATTAAATGCCCCCGAACTTACATTTTGCTAGTCCTTTAGCAAAACAAAACAAAAAATAAAATGAAAGCATGAAACATAAATCCTCTTTCGTGGGAGAAACGATTGCATTTAGCATATGCAACAAGCCTTTTAGAAATAGAAATAAAAAAATAAATCCTAAACTAAAGAAAAACTAAACTAAAAAGAAGAAAATATCTTTGATCTCTAGCTTTCCCTCTTTTTCTTGAGGCTTAGAGGTCTATTTATAGGGAGAAAACAAATCCTAGAAGCCCTAGAATTTCTAGAAAAATCTGATTAGTTTTTTGGTTTGAGTAGGAGACTCAAAACTCAATCCAAGAAGGAAAATGATTCCAAATTCGTCCAAATTTGTGGTCTTTTATTGTGGGACACTTTTGGCATAGCAAACTTCCAAATTGAGAAAATTATATTTCATAATGATTTGTAGTACTTTGAGTTAGATTTCCAACGCCACTTGATTCGCCTTAATCTAATACTTGAGCTGAAAGTTATGGCCAAAATACTATGACATGTACATAATCTGAAATTTAATCCAATCTGATTTTGACTCTAATTAGAGAAATTCCGATTTAGTACTCTCTTTGATTTGGTTGAACATAACTACATCATATAGGTCTTTTCAAAGTGTGCTTTCTTTCAAACTTTGCATTTTTCACCTTAAAGCTATTGTTTTCTCTCAATGACTTGCCAAATATGAAAATACCAAAACTAACCAAAAACATTAGACTAACACATAGCTAAAGAATTAACTAATGTAAATTAAGAGGTTTAAATATTCAATATTTAGCACTCATAAAATACCCCAAACTTACATTTTGCTAGTCCCTTAGCAAAACAAAACAAAAAATAAAATGAAAGCATAAAGCATAAATCCTCTTTCGTGGGAGAGATGATTGCATTTAGCATATGCAACAAGTATTTTAAACCCCTAGGACTCCCTAGTGGACGAGTGAAGTCTCGTGAGAGTTTGCCAGGAATGGTATTCACAAACATTTTAAAGCTCTATGTTGTTGATAAACAAGAATTTCCATATAAACAAATGGTTCACACATCATGAGCAAGCTTAACAAGATGAACATCACACTCACATCATTAGGACATCAAAAATCATTCAACTCATAGCAGAAAAATTAAGACAACTCATGATCAAATGTGCGCAAAGTGAGACTAACATAGACTCATGAAGTTTCAATTTTTCTCAAAGTTTGTGTACCCCAAAATTCATAAGAATCTCATTAGATGAAAATAACCAAGGCTTAAATCAAAATGTACATTTTTTTTTTCTTTTTTTTTTTTTAATAGGCTGTGCAATGTCTGATTCCCTTAAGCTTTCTAATTGACCTATGTAACGAGTGTTGGACCAGTGACTCCCAAATCAGATGGTTTTAGGGCACTATATGTAGAAATATCCCTAAGAGCTTAATTACTCAAGTCAAAAAGCTACGAAGTCAAACTAGCCATACGATCAACCAAATTGAATTTCTCATTTTTTTATGCGACCACTCAATGTTTAGTGAGGCAAGAGGCTCGGTTACTCAATGAGAACTCAACTGATGATATTATTATTATTTTTTTTTTTTATTTCTTTTTTTTTTTTTTTTTGAATTTAAGCCAATGTTTCATCAACAAATCATCCTACAAATCTTAAGACACATTCCTCAATTCAAATCTCATACCTCACAGAACCAATCCTAATGTGCTTGTGATAAATAATTCAAACAAGTGAAGTCTCTCTAATCCAACAGATGAGTCAAAAGATTCAGATTTCTAAAGACATGTAGTGTTCAACATGTTAAACAAACCAATGATATGCAAACCACAGTTACGATGTAATCATGCTCAATCAACAAGCTAGCACAATTTTTTTTTTTGAAAATTTTCTAGAACAAAAAGACAAATAAACAAACAAACAATTAGACATAGTGTTTTTCCATACCCCTAAACTTGAATTACACATTGCCTTCAATGTGTAGTATAGAAATACATTACCAGAAGTAAGGAAACATCAAGGTAATAAACATAAATCCACTGTCGTGGGAGAAACGATTGCATTTAGCATATGCAACAAGCCTTTTAAACCCCTAGGACTCCCTAGTGGACGAGTGAAGTTTCGTGAGTGTTTGCCAGAAATGATACCCACAAACATTGAAACACTATGTTGTTAACAAGAAAGAATTTTCACACAAACCATGGTACATACGTCATAAGCATGCTTAAAAAGACAAACACTATCATCAACATCAACAGGGGATCCAACATTGAATCACTCATAAATGGACAATTAAGACGTCACATGTTCTCAAAAGTGTAAAGTGAAATTAACATACAATCATGAGGTTTCATTTTAATCTCAAAATAAGTGCTTCAAAAATCATTGGAATCCCTATCAAATGAAACAACCAAAGCAAGATATGCAAATTATTTTATTTTATTTTATTTATGTTTTTTTTTTTTTTTTTTGTTGGCTGTGCCATGCTCGGCTCCCTTAAGCTTTCTAATTGACCAATGTAACGAGTGTTGGGCCAGTGACTCCCAAACTAGATGGTCTTAGGGCACTAGATGTAGAAACATCCCTGAGAGCTTAATTACTCAAGTCAAAAAGGCTACGAAGCCAAACTAGCCATACAATTAACCAAATTGAAATTCCCACCTTTTGACACGAACACTCACTACTTAGTGAAGGCTCGGTTACTAAGTGAAAAACTCAAAATGATCTTATTCTTTACATATATATATATATATGTATGTATGTATCTTGCAAGCCAAGGTTATTTATCAATAGGTAATCCATTAATTCTCAAAATACACCATGATTAAGCCCAAATTCATACCCCACGGATTGCATGCTAATGTGCTCGTGATAATTCAACTCAAACAAGTGAAGTCTTACTAGCCCAAAAATAAGTCAAAAGACTCAGATTCCTAATGACATGATATGTTTAAAACTTTATGCAAGCCAATGAAATGCAAACCACAGCTACGGTTTAACTCGAACTTGACAACGACAAGTTTTTTTTTTTTTTTTTTTTTTGAATTTTAAGAACAAAAGGACAACTAAAAATAACCAAACAAACAGAAAAAAAAAGCAGAGTATTTTTTTTCTATACCCTCAAACTTAAATTACACATTGTCCTCAATGTGTAGTGTAGAAATACGTTACCAGAAGGGAAGGAAAATCCGAGGTGTGAAGGCCAGGGAGTCCCCCAAACTTAAACACCAAACACATGTCAACAAAACTAACAACAACATTTTCTCATAGAAACAAACATCAAAAGGTTAATTGCCGTCAGAAACAAAAATAAAATGAAAAATGAAAGAAATCAAATGTACAAAAAGTAAAAGGAAAAAGAAAATTTACAGCGCCTTCCCCGATCATGTGGATGTCCAACTAATCCCTTCTACCATTTCTTCTTTAAAATTTGATATTCCTCTGGTAGAATGGGTCGCCTTATTAAGTAGCCAACTTGCTTGCTTCGAAGGATCTTCGTAGGATGATGGTTCCTAGATTTTTGACCTTGTATGCATAAATCCTTGAGGCTTTTAGCAGAAGATGGCTTTTTGAGACATTGAAGAATTGAAGCTTGGGGCTCATGAAGTGTCTTAAGAGGGATTGTGATGAAGGAATGAGCTTCAGTACTCATTTCCTTGTCAAATTTGGAGCTGGTGGGGGTGCTGTGTGCTCCAAGTACTCAACAGATACCTAGTGCTCTCCTTTCTCTTCCTCCTCAGCTGCTAAAGAATATGTGTTGGGGAATGATATCTGTTGTGCAAATATCTACCTAAATAAATAGGCAAATACTTGTACGTTTTACTCGCAAGTGCACAAGATCAAAAAAATAGTATAGCAGGCAAATACGAGATCATTCCCACGAGGATTGGTATAAATTGTCTTTAAAGAGAAATTCCTAAAAGCGATATGTTGAATAAGACAAGATAAAAGATTGAATTAAAAATACTATGTAGAAAAGGTAGGGCTTCGATATCCACCGCTAATCATACTCAAATAAGATTTGCAATATGCACAATACTACAATCATAACATGATGTTTAATGTTTACCAGCCACAAGGGAATGGTATCTTCTCCTAAAGCTATTGATTTCCCTAATCAACGAGTTAGGCATGGTATCTACTCTAACTCTTTTCTTCCTTAAAGGATTTAGCATGGTATCTACTAAGTTGTTCTTCAAGAAAGCATAAATCT
Source organism: Alnus glutinosa (assembly GCF_958979055.1). NCBI lineage: Eukaryota > Viridiplantae > Streptophyta > Magnoliopsida > Fagales > Betulaceae > Alnus > Alnus glutinosa. Next base: position 16,414,773 of record NC_084890.1, read on the forward strand.
ATGGAAATCGGTAAACACACTCAGATTAGAATATGGTATCTATTCTAGTTGTCTTTATGTTGATTAATCCAAGAACCTGTGTCGGGGTTCTTCCGTTACTCTATTATGCCCAGGACTCGGTCATCCAAATTGACATAAATAACAAATCCATACCACATGCATATGATGGCCAAACATAAACATGCAAGGAATTCAAGAAACTAGAATTAATCAAGTTAAACATCAATATATAAATTGTAGCAAAGCAAATTGAAAGACTTAAAGAGACATGATTAGGGCTTCAATCGAGCCCTAACTAAAGTATTAGTTACAACTAATATAAACTAAAATTATATACATACAGAAAATAAATAAAGAAAGAAAATAAAAACTAGAAAGAACCTCCTTCTTGATGTAGCCTTTAATTCTTCCTCAAAACTTGTATGTCTTTCTTCAAAGGCTAGAGGCCTATTTATAGGGATTAGAGAAGCTTTAGAAGCTCTAGAATTCCTATTACAATTCTAAGTAGGTTTTCTAGTCCAAAAAGAATAATTACAAGTCTTTTCCTTTTCTGAAATTTCTATCCAAGTAGGAAAAGGATTCCAAAATTCGTACAGATTTGTAGTATTTTATTGCGGGGCAATTTTGGCATGGAAAACGTCCGAATTAGGAAAAACCTATTTCTGACATATTTGTTGTATTTATTATTAGCTTTCCAACGCCATCAATTTTGTTGCAATCTGATACTTGAGCCGAAAGTTATGATTAAATTACTGTGACGTGCTCATTCTGGATTCTTTCCAAAGATAACGAATTTTTGCCAACTTCTCTTTCCTTAAATTCAAAATTGATTTGGAGTTTGAATCTATCCAAAAGTGAGTTTGTTGACTTCATTATAATCTTGGAATTTGATTGGTTTTTCTTCTAAAACCTGTAAAATATAAGAAAACACAAAAACAACACAAAACATCAAATTATAACAAAACTAAGAGCATAACATATGTAAATTAAGGGGCTTGAATGTGTAACATTCAGCACTTATCAATATCTCAGTGGTTTCCCCATTCTCAGGTTGTATCTCAAGAGTGGAATCCAATAAAGCCTCATCTTGCTCAGGTAGCAAGTCAAGGTCAAATTCGAATTGAGCACAACTCTCTTTAAAAGGATCTTCCAGACTTGGCTCATTAACAATCTCCTCAAAAACTACCTCACTCCTAAGTGTGGTGGTGGCTTGGACATGCTTATAATGAGGATTGCTGGAATCATCCTTATAAATCATGTAGTGCCCTTCAGCCATCAACTGACCCTGAAGCTCTTCTTCCTCCATTCTATTTAACTCAACAACCAGATGATTAAGTTGTCCTTCCAACCTTTGAATCGCAGAAGTGTTGGCCATGGTGGCATCTTTAATCTCTTGAATAGCTAGGCTATCGACCATGGTGACATTCTTAAGCTCTTGCATGGTTTGGCTAGTTTTCTTCATAAATTCCTTCAGCGCATCCTCCAATGACGACTCTGGTTGTAGAACTTGAATGGTGGATTGGCTAGTTATCTCCATAAATTCCTTCAGCGTATCTTCCAATGATGATTTTTGACGAAGGGGATCATATGATGAAGGATTGAGGGCTTGGTTTTTGAACTGCGGATATACAAGATGATGCAGTTCATGAAATTGGGGAGCACAATTTCTCATGGCTTGAGCTTGTCATGAGAAATTAGAATGGTTGCTCCAGTCCAGATTGTAAACATTGGAATCATAATCTAGTCCCGGGCTGGAGAAATTGGTGTTCATTTGCTCATATGAAAAATTATAAAATTGTCCCCAAGATGGACAATTACTCGCACTATGATAAGGATCAGAGCAATATGAACATGGTCCACATGGGTGATAATTCATGTTTTACAATCACTTGTTAGCATGCAAATATCCCACAAAAAATATGAACCATTTTTTTTTTTTTTGGTAGGTTAAAATAACCAAAAATAAATAATACAAAATTAAAAAGAAAAATTAACACACAAGCACAAACAAATACACCAAAAATTAAAATAAAATAAAATTTAAAAACTCACAAAATGGACCAAAAATAATTTTTTTTTTGGTAAAGTTTCAGCTACTAATCTGCTGCAGGTGGCGCCCTTTGTGTTGGTGTGCTTGAGCACAATTCCGTAGATTATCTCACCAAAGCTGCAAAACAATGACAGAAACCTTTTTTTTTTTTTTTTTCCTCTCTCTTTTTATTTTGGTTAGACAATAAAGCAAAAACAAAGAAAAATAAAAAGCAACATAAATTGCAAGAAAAAAAAAAAACAAAAATCTACCTAATTACACAAACAAAACAATTCCTCGGCAACGGTGCCAAAAACTTGATGTGCAAATTTTAATACTCGCAAGCGCACGAATCGTTTGCAATATAGTGTATGTGCAAGTACGAGGTCTAATCAACATGGAATTGTGTTGCAAAAATTAATTTCTATTTAAACTAATTCGATTTTAACCTAGTGCCGAGTTTTTGAGATTTTTTTAAAAAGAAAAATAATAAACTAAATTAAACATTGAATAAGAACAATTAAAATAAAATAAAAGAAAATAAAAGACTTACAAAAGAAAATGTTGCAAGAAACTAGCCTAAGAAGAAAGCAGCAGGGGCTGCGCCCACTCCCCCCCTACAAGAGAAAATAAAACACATATATATAGACTAAGTCCCTAGGGTTTGGCCACACTAAGTCTCCCTTTGTCCACGTTTTACAAGAAAAGAAAACAACAAAAGCTACAGATCGGTGCTGCTAAAAATTGGAAAGAGACGTGTCTTTAGCTGCTGCTTTGGGATTTTCCATGGATTCGGTCCCTATTGTGGAAAGAAGCATCGGTGTGTTTCGGTCAAAAACAAATTCTTTCTATATTGAATGGTGCCGCACACACTTAAAGGATCATTTTCTTTCCTTATGAGAATAATGCACACTGGCGCCTCTTTCTTATTGTGTAAAACGTGTGCTGCGTTTGGTTCCAAACTTGGAAAGAAAATTGTACGTGTTCGGTGCTGTGATTCTGGTCTTCAATTAGCTGAGCCGCACCACCTCTTTGCTTCGTTTAAGGGATTTTGCTCATTAGTGAGTTCCAACTTTAGAAAGAATTAAGTGCTTCCCACACGACACGTTCTGTTTTACAAAGAAGAGAAGGTATAGATACTGCATGTCCCTTTGCACCCTTCACGTCCACGTACATCGCCAGTTTTGGAAGGAATCGCGTATAGCATGCCTTGGAAAGAATTGATGAGTTGCTAGATATCGAAGGGACGCACGGCTTGGTTTCCAGGAGAAAAGCTGTGTTTCGGTGCTTCAGCTTTGCATGGGCGTCCGTGTGTTCAAATGGCAAGTGTAGCCTTACGTGGAAAGTGTTGCCTATTCTTGGAGAAAATCGTGCCTTCGGTGCTACTTAGCTTTTGTCTTGGAAAGAATTCTTAAGCTGCTTGCTATGGGAAATTCTGGGGCATAACACCTATATATAACTCACGTCTCATGTGCTTTTGGGGCAAAACATATTGATGGGCCCCATGGTAGGCCGAATCTTAAAGATCCCTTACAAGTTCCAGATGGGCCAATCACAAAGTCAAGGGCGAAGAAGATCAAGGAGGCAATGCAAGGATTGGTACAATCCACTTGGGTCGAGTTTGCAAATTTATCGAGCAAGACTCCAACATTCAAGATGGGCTTGAAAGAAGAAGAACCAACTTTAATTCATGTGATACAAGCAACAAATGGGGGCGGCATAGCCTAGTGGTTTCTTGCAAACTCTTTATTTCACTAAGTATAGGCATGTGGGCCTATTTTTATGTTTCTATGGTTGTAGGCCTTTAGGCCTATTTGTTTTATTAAGTGGACTTCTTTTATTAGCTATAGAAGTGTAGTTTATGATATTTTGGGCTTGAAGATGTTCAGCCCATGTCTTTTAATTGATGTAGGCCTTAGTAGGGTTAGGGTTTCATGGAGAAGTTTTAAAAAGACTTGTAGCCGCATATGCTAGACAAGTTGATTGTGAATGAAGTTTTGTTCTTCATAGAAAACTTTTTAGTTTTCTCTACTTGTTCTTGATTGAACTAAGAACTTATCAAAGGCAAACCCTTTGTGGCGTTCTCACCAAATCTAGGTTCTTGAAACAAGATTTCAACGGGTCTAGATTCTTTGGACTTGATTCTTGGCTTTCTTGGGTAGATTTCAATTTGTTTGTGGGTACAAAAGGGGATTTCATCCTGCGGGTTCACATCATTTGGTATCAGAGCTCAGGCTCCAAATCAGGTCTTATTTGTCCTTTTCCTTTTCTTTTCTTTTTCTTCTTTTCCTTTTTTTTTTTTTTAGTTCTTGCATTCTTTTCTTCATTCTTATTAATTTCGTGTGTTCTGTTCGAAAAAAAAAATAAAAAAAAATCGTGTGTTAGAATTCAGATCTGTGATTTTCACAATTGGTTACTCGTGTACTTGATTCAGGAATTCAGATTTGTGAATTCTTTAATTAATTACACCAGTCTATGCTTTAATTTTTTCAGATCTGAAGATTTGAATTCCATTCTTGATTGCTTTTGCGAATCTTTGCTTAAATTTTTCAGATTTGAATCCTTGCTCTAACTTCCATATCTGTAATTTTTCAAATTTAAAAAAAAAAAAAGAAAAAAAAAAAAAGAAGAAGAAGAAAGAAATTTCAAAAAAAAAAAAAAAAAATAGCTATTTGATATACTTTGCAATCCAAAAATTGAAGTGATTTGGTGTTGATTGATCTTTATCTTCAAAGGGATCGAGTGTATCATCTTTAGTATCTTGTGTCCTAATTGTTCTTTCCTCGTACAAATTCTTTTAGATCCGTGTCATTTTATTCCTTTCTTGTTTCTGGAATCTGTTGCTGGTTGGAATAATACAAGGTGATGTCTTGATTTAGTTCAACTAGTTCTTAAAGAACTTGAAAGGGAAAACAGGTGAGGTGAAAGACTAAAAGAGTGGAAACATGAGTGGAGTGACAATATTTGAGTGTAAACACGTAAGGGAGTGTGTGAGGTTTTTACCACTAGCATATTTTTTGTTTTGTAGTGCATTGAAAATGTCTCATAAGAATGACTCAACACCTAAGGAGGAGGTGGATAATTCATTCTTTGTATTGCGGGTCATGCAACAACAGTTTGAACAGTTGAATTTGGTGTTGGAGGAGGTGAAGAATGGGATGGATCAGCAAGAGGTAGTCATTAGAAATCTGCAAGGTGGGCGAGATAGGAGGAGACGTGCGCCTAGCATTGAAAATGAGTTTGAAAACGAAGGAGATGATGATGATGAGGAAGACATAGCATTTGAAGTTGGAAGGGGCGGAGTTGACAGACCTAGAGGAGGTAGGCGTGGAAGAGGACATGGGAGAAATCCAAGGGGTCGAGATGAGGTAGATAGGAACCTTGGGAGCATCAAAATGAAAATACCATCTTTCCAAGGTAGGACTGACCCTGAAGCCTATTTAGAGTGGGAGAAGAAAATAGAGTTGATTTTTATTGTCACAATTATTCAGAAGAGAAGAAGGTGAAGTTGGCAGTAATTGAATTCACTGATTATGCAATTATTTGGTGGGATCAATTAATGACCAATAGGAGAAGGAATCATGAGAGACCTATAGAAACATGGGGTGAGTTGAAAGCTCTCATGAGGCGAAGATTTATACCTAGCCACTACTATAGAGACCTCTACCAAAAATTACAAAACCTTACACAAGGGTCAAGGAGTGTAGAAGATTACCATAAGGAGATGGAGGTGGCTATGATTCGGGCCAATGTAGAGGAGGATTGGGAGGCCACAATGGCCAGATTTTTAAGTGGTTTGAATAGGGACATAGCCAATGTAGTTGAGTTGCAACATTATGTGAAGGTAAAAGATATGGTGCACGTGGCTATGAAGGTGGAGAGGCAATTAAAGAGAAAGGGGGCAGCAAGGTATACTTCAGTTTCTAGCACTCCTCGGAAACCAAAGTGGGATAGAAATGATCAAGCTATAGTAAAGGGGAAGGCCGAACCACCTAAGGGAAAAGATGAGGGAACTAGCAAGAACAAACCCAAGGTTGATTTCCAACCTTCAAGGAATAGAGATATTAAATGTTTTAAGTGTTTGGGTTCAGGGCACATTGCGTCTCAATGTCCAAACAAGCGAGTGATAGTTCTGCGAGACAATGGGGAGGTGATGACTGATAGTGGTGATGATAGTGATGAGATGCCCGAGTTGGTTAATGCTAATGATGAAGATGGAGTGGAATACCTCGTAGAAGGTGAGTCTCTTGTTGCCAGGCGTGCTCTCAATATGCAAATTAAGATAGACGATATGGAGCAATAGAGAGAGAACATATTTCATACCAGATGTTATGTAAACAACAAGGTGTGTAGTATGATTATAGACGGGGGAAGTTGCACCAATGTAGCTAGTACCACCCTAGTTGAAAAGTTGAGCTTACCCTTATTGAAGCATCCTAAACCTTATAAGTTGCAATGGTTAAATGAGTGTGGGGAGGTCAAGGTCAATAAGCAAGTTTTGGTGGCTTGTACCATTGGGAGGTATAGTGATGAGGTGCTTTGTGATGCAGTTCCTATGCATGCTGGCCATATTTTGTTGGGGAGGCCATGGCAGTATGATAGGAGGGTGATTCATGATGGGTTTACAAACAGGTACAACTTTGTGAAGGATGGAAAAACATTCAAGCTTGCTCCTTTAACCCCAAAACAGGTCTATGAGGACCAACTGAAGCTGAAAAGTGAGATTGAGCAAAAAAGAAAGAGTGAAAAAGAAAATAGAGAGGTGCTTGAGAATAAAGAAAAGAGAGTGGAGCCACGAGAGAAAAAAGAAAGAGGACTTGCAGAGAAAAAAGGGAAGGCAAAGATGAGTTTTTATGCAAAGGAGAGTGAGGTTAAGAGGGCCTTCTTAGCAGATCAGCCTATGATTTTTCTTGTTTACAAAGAATCTTATCTTAATCTTGATGAAACTAACCAATCTCTTCCTAGTTTGGCTCTTTCTTTGTTGCAGGAGTTTGATGATGTATTTCCGGAGGAGATGCCGAGTGGGTTGCCACCCATTAGAGGCATTGAGCACCAAATTGATTTCATACCCGGAGCAGTTATTCCAAACCGACCAGCCTATAGGAGTAATCCGGAGGAGACCAAGGAGCTTCAAAGGCAAGTTGAAGATTTGTTGAGCAAGGGGTACGTGAGGGAGAGCATGAGCCCATGTGCAGTACTAGTGCTACTAGTGCCAAAGAAGGATGGGGCTTGGAGGATGTGCATTGATTGCAGAGCGGTCAACAATATTACGGTAAAGTACCGTCATCCCATTCCTAGATTAGATGATATGCTTGATGAATTGCATGGCTCATGTATTTTCAGTAAAATAGATCTTAAAAGTGGATATCATCAAATTAGAATGAAAGAGGGAGATGAATGGAAAACTGCTTTTAAGACTAAACATGGACTTTATGAATGGTTGGTTATGCCATTTGGACTTACAAATACGCCTAGTACTTTCATGAGATTAATGAACCATGTATTACGTACGTTCATAGGCAAATTTGTAGTCGTGTACTTTGATGATATCTTAGTGTACAGTACGAACTTAGATGAACATATTGAGCATTTAAGATGTGTGTTAGATGTGTTGAGATGTGAAAAGTTGTATGCTAATTTTAAGAAATGTACCTTTTGCATGGAAAAAGTTGTTTTTCTTGATTATGTTGTTAGTACAAAAGGTATTGAGGTGGATGAAGAAAAAGTAAAGGCTATCAAGGAGTGGCCAACGCCTAAAAGCATCACTGAGGTAAGAAGCTTTCATGGTTTAGCTAGCTTTTATAGGCATTTTGTTAAGGATTTTAGCACCATTGCTGCACCACTCACTGAAATAATTAAAAAGAATGTTGGATTTCATTGGGGGAGTGATCAAACAAATGCATTTGCTACTATCAAAGAAAGGTTATGTTCTACACCTGTGTTAGCATTATCTGACTTTAACAAAACTTTTGAGATTGAATGTGATGCCTCAAGAATAGGAATTGGAGCCGTTTTAATGCAGGATAGCCGGCCCATAGCCTTCTTCAGTGAGAAGCTAAGTGGGGCGGCCTTGAATTAACCCACTTATGATAAAGAACTTTATGCTCTTGTTCGCGCTCTAGAGACGTGGCAGCACTACCTTTGGCCTAAGGAATTTGTGATCCACACCGATCATGAATCACTAAAGCATCTCAAGAGTCAAGGTGACGATTCGAGGTCGAATCCTTTTGAGGAGAGGGGGAATGATGGGCCCCATGGTAGGCCGAATCTTAAAGATCCCTTACAAGTTCCAGATGGGCCAATCACAAAGTCAAGGGCGAAGAAGATCAAGGAGGCAATGCAAGGATTGGTACAATCCACTTGGGCCGAGTTTGCAAATTAGACTCCAACATTCAAGATGGGCTTGAAAGAAGAAGAACCAACTTTAATTCATGTGATACAAGCAACAAATGGGGGCGGCATAGCCTATTGGTTTCTTGCAAACTCTTTATTTCACTAAGTATAGGCATGTGGGCCTATTTTTATGTTTCTATGGTTGTAGGCCTTTAGGCCTATTTGTTTTATTAAGTGGACTTCTTTTGTTAGCTATAGAAGTGTAGTTTAGGATATTTTGGGCTTGAAGATGTTCAGCCCATGTCTTTTAATTGATGTAGGCCTTAGTAGGGTTAGGGTTTCATGGAGAAGTTTTAAAAAGACTTGTAGCCGCATATGCTAGACAAGTTGATTGTGAATGAAGTTTTGTTCTTCATAGAAAACTTTTTAGTTTTCTCTACTTGTTCTTGATTGAACTAAGAACTTATCAAAGGCAAACCCTTTGTGGCGTTCTCACCAAATCTAGGTTCTTGAAACAAGATTTCAACGGGTCTAGATTCTTTGGACTTGATTCTTGGCTTTCTTGGGTAGATTTCAATTTGTTTGTGGGTTCAAAAGGGGATTTCATCCTGCGGGTTCACATCACATATACTCCCCCAAACTTGCACCACGTGACCTGGACATATTATTCTCTCCCAATTATTTCTCCAAATTATTTCCTTTACGGCTTTGCACGATATGCTTTAGTTACAAAAAAAAATTGTCTCCTCTCTACTGCCAGTATCACGTGCATGCACTCACTGTATGGCACCCCATACTTGCCATATTCATATGAGAAAAACTGCCAAGTGCCAACTCTTAAGGAAATTCTTTTCCGCTTTTTTCAAATTCCACATAAAACTGTCTTTTTTTCTCTCCATGATCTGCAAAACATTAAAACACCAAAACTAATAGAAAACATTAGAAAATAACAAAACTAAAGGTTTAACAAATGCAAATTAGGGGTCCAAATATACAATATTTGGCACTTATCAGCATGAAGCATGAGGATGTATATGAACGAGAAAGTGCATAAGAGATTAAAGTATTGGGATGAGTCCTCATCATCAAATTAATGGACAAGTCCATGGGGGCGAGCCCTTCGACGCTATAAACCTAATGATGATGTTATGGAGGATGAGTCCTCAAAAGGAGTGAGTTGCGAGCTCTCACTACCTAGGAACAAGTCCTTCATGATGTTAATTATGTATGCTTAAGGATATTCTAGAAGCCGTCGGGACAAGTCCTAGAGTGATAAGAAAGAAAGAATGTGGAAGAATGATGTACAAGAAAGCTTGCATGGCATAGTTTTATATGATGTTTTATGAAATGTTTTAAGTGAGTTTTCTTGCTAGACGTATTGATATGCCTATGAGTTTGAATGGAACAGAGCATATGTATATGGTTAGGGCTAGAGTGCATACGATGTTTTAAAGGCTCTAAGCTTAATTGTGCTTACATACTTATATTTCCCAAAGGTTTGGAAATGCTAGTATCTCTGTATAGCTAGGTATGATGCCACTTTTTTCTCTACTTAGATATACTTGTATGCTAGTACTTTTCAAAGGTTGGAAAGCTTGTATACAAGTATAGCTGAGCCATACAGTATATATGCAAAAATAGTATGTTGTAGATGGGCTTATATGTAGGTGTTTCCAAGCGGGAGATTCGAACACGTACATATATTCACAGCTACGTAGTATGGTGTTTACAAGCTTACGAAATATCAGTGTTTACTTTATCGGCTATGAAATGCTTAAAAAAGAAGTGTTATATGAATGGTAGCTAGTATTGTAAACGTATGATAGAAGAAAAGAAATGTACGTTTAATGCAAAAACTTAGTGAGTTTTATACTATTGAGCTGGCGAACTCACACTTTCACCTATGTGAACGTGGCTACCACCACGATCGTGTAGATATTAATGCTTTTGTTGCAGGTACAACGAATGTAGATGATGACCTAGTGGCCTTATATTTGGGATACTATGACTGAAGCTCACCGCAATGGTTATATGTCACGGATTCGAGGGTAGTCCATATTTTTTAAAGACTATTTATATTGCTTGTGTCGCATGTGACAAATATTTTCTACAGCCATTCTTTTGATTTGTAATTAATACTAGAAAAATAATAGACTCCTAATTTACCGTGTGTGTGTGATCAATTTGTAACAAAATATCTAAATGCGGAATTTAAAGAAGACATATATTTTGTTAACGAAGTGGAAATTCAATTAAGATAAAAACCACTCCAAGGCAGCCAAACCCAGGATATCTACTATTTAGAAGACAAAACTAGTTACAAAGTAGTAGCACTCACATACCCCTAATGCAGTGGTCGTGCCTTAAACTCTAACATGTAACACAACGTGAACGCCTCCCAACTAGGTCTCCTACTTGAAGGGGTCTTCAATTGAATCTTTTAGCTTAGGGTTCCTCCCTAAGCTAGACTTCAAAGATGATCAAATCACATAGGAACCACCCAAAGAGAGCTAGCACATATCACAATCTCTGCCAAAACACCCTCTCTTAGTACAAAGGAATTCACTACCGAATTCTGTAAATAATACAAGCCTAGAGACCTCTATTTATAGGCTTTTGAAGACCTAATACAACACTGATTCGGAGTTCTCTGGGTGGTGTCTAGACCTAGACATAGAGCATCCAACTGCAAGTTGCAACCGACTTCCACAACGTACTTCACACGTTTCCTTAATAAGGATCAGTCTCCGCATCTGGACGGTGTTACCCTAGCGTCTGGACGATTGCAAATTGTCTTCACCAAACGTGTTTGCTGCGCAATTCAGAATCTTCTCGAACATTGAGTAGTTTCTGGATAGTGTTGCCCTATTGTTTGAACTGTTGCATGCTATCTATGCTGAGCTGTGCAGAATCTTCTCGAACATTGAGGACGGACGCTTCACTGGGCCGTCTAGACGGTCAACTAGAGATTAGACTTTTGTTGAGTTATAAACTTCGCAGAATCTTCTTGGAGTCCGGAAATTGCCTTCTTGATGCTTGTGACACTGGTACTTGTCATATTATGGCATTTTCGTAATTGAAGATTAAACTCTGAATATGCTTGTTATATTCGTTCAGCAGCACACTTACATGGTAGTGATTTTGTCAACAAAATGTAGCTAATAAAACTAACAAACTCCCCCTTTGGCCATTCTGGGGCAAAATCACTTGACCGATTTTAAAAATACAATCCCGTTCCAATGAAAATAAATACACCCCCTTTTTGTCTCAAAGGACAAAGGGTAAACAGAGTATCTAAACCATAGACAAAAAGTTCTAAAATCCAAAAATAATAGGGATAATAGAGAAGTGTCTGGAAGTAGACCAAATAATCAGAAGAATGTAAAATAACTGATAGAGGGAGGAACAAAAATCCTCCATGTACCAAATTTTGCTGATCCACTGAGAGCAAGTGACTGAGAGAGATCTGTACATTAAGCTGAATTTGTGCTACTTTGGCTTCTAGTTCTTGAAGCTGGTTACCATAAACTGAAAACCTTCAATCTCTTGAGTCTGCAAAGCCTGGAACTGATCATCCATAGATTGACATCCTCTAGTCAACTGGTCTGCAAGATAAATGAGAAGATTCACCATTGAATCTCTAACTAGTGCAGATCTGAAGAAAGATGCTACGGAAGGTTCTGCATGAGTTGGGGGAAAAAGCTCATCTAAATCCTAAGACCTTTGGAATTTGAGCATATGACTTCAACAGCAATTTGTTTCCAAAGGATCCATCTGTCGGACGTTGTGCTGGGAGCCGAAGGTTGATGTTTTCCTAAAAAGATTTAAACAGAAATATTTCCAAAAATACCACCATAAAGAAAGATTAGATCATGTTAGTTCCAAAACAATTGTGGTATTATGACGGCTGTCAATTGGAGGCCAAAAAAAATATAAGCACATATAGTAATCCAAATGGCACAGATATATCAATATCAACCCAACACATAGATATATTATGATTTTCATACACAATATCTCAAAAAAAAAAAAAAAATATTCCAGTCAATACATATTCCATTATTCTAAAAGCCATAACAACTTAAAAGAACAAAGGAAAACAATGATAATACAATGGAATAAGAAGAGATGGGTAGAGAATGTCAAAATCTCGGGAGAAATCTGCGAGAAAAACATACAACATGACAAAAATAAGAAAAAAAATGCATTGTTGTGTGGATAGAAAGCAAAGGGATCATGTTCGGACATGTTACTCACTTGTCTGGATGGCATCTCATGTTCGAACTCAAGAACAGGTCTTTTCGGACGTTTCACACTAGAAGCTGAAATCAGAAGAAAATTTGCAAAAAAATAATTTTTCCTAAAGTTAGCTTCAGAACACAATGTATAAATAATTGATAAGCTAGTCAAATAGCAATTCAAAAATATGCAAAGATATAACTGAGAGTTAAGAATTCAATAAGCACAAATTTCCCTACAGATAGAAATTTTAATAGATAACTTAACTCATGTTATGTGTGTGTGTTTGAAAACTTTCTCAATAAGGTATGCTATTTGCTGATATGATTTAGAACAACTGACTTTTCTAAACAAGAGAGAAATATCCAATGTGTTAGTTTTGTTAGCTGCATTCTGTTGATAAAATCACTATTATGTAATGTTGCTGTTTTAAACAGGGATGCCGTATTATTCAGAATCTTCAGTTTATTAGAGTTCTCTCTCTCTCTCTCTCTCTCTCTCTCTCTCTCTAAGAAGGAAAGAGCTTTATTATGACAAGTTTCAGTGTCACAAGCTTTAAGAAGGCTATAAATCCAGGAAGATTCCGTGCGGATTCCAACTCAACAAACGTCAGATCCTTTGTTTCTATTCGGACGGCCCAGTTATGCGTCCGAACGCCCATCAGTGTCGAGAAGCTTCTGAACAGCTCTAGGTTTTATCGTCCGGACGTCATGGCAACACGCCCGGGCGCTCTTCAGAGTTTGAGAAGATTCCTGATTTCCTTTGCAGACATGAATTAGGAAGATAGCTTGCATCCATCTGGACGACAAGACAACACCGTCCAGACGCGGCCCTTGATAAAGAAATTACGTGCAGACAGATTGCAACCATTTGGACTCTAGGGCAACACTGTATGGACGAGGCCTTAATATGGAAACAAGTGAAGCGCGTTATGGAAAGGCGGTTGCATAATTCACCGTTCGGACGCTCTATGCTTCCGTCCAAATGTGGCCAAGAGAAATTAGAGACAGACTCGTTTTAAGTCTTCTAAGCCTATATATAGAGGCCTCTATGCATGTATTATTTACAGAATTCGGCATTGAATTTTCTATAGCTTGAGAGGTTATTTAGGGAGATATTGTGAAGATGTGCTACATCTGTAGCTGTTGCTAGTGTGCTGCTACTTTGTTCATGTGAAGTTTAGCTTAGGGAGGAGCCCTAAGCTAAAGGAATCTATTGAAGACCCCTTCAAGTAGGAGACTTGATTGGGAGACGTTCACGTTGGGTTACGTGTCAGAGTGCAAGATACGATCGCTGCATAAGGATATGTGAGTGTTACTGTCTTGTTACTAGCTTTGTCTTCTGAATAGTGAAATTCCTGGGTTTGGCTACCCTAGAGTGGTTTTTCTCTTAATTGAGTTTCCACTTCGTTAACATAATATCTGTCTCATTTATACTTAAGATATTTTGTTACACGTTGTTCACACACACACACACACACACACACACACACACACACACACACACACACACACACACACACACACACACACACACACACACCGTAAATTAGAAGTCTATTTATTTTTCACAATGTTAGATCAGTCAAAAGGCAAACCTTATTTTACTATGGCCTAGCCACCCTCATTTGATACACTCCCCTTAAGATGCAACACTTTTCTTTTACTTAGTTCGTTAGTGACCATCTATTTGCGCAATGATTTGGTCATTGACTATTTCTATAGGGACAAGTGCAAGAACAGATTTTACAGCACAATAAGTAGTGAAACTTTTTGTTTATCCACGTTTACTGAAAATTAAATGCTTTTTATCACTTGGTGCTACAACCTAAAAAGAATGCCAGAATTTACGGGTTCTAAGTTCAACTAGCGAGTTGATCAATTTGACCATTTTAGCAAAAAAAAATAAAAAATAAAAAAAATCTCTCTCATCATAATTTTCAGAAAGTAAAAAAAAATATACTTTAGGGGAACTTTGGATAGTGGACAATTTTTTCATCACATGAGAAAAGCAACTATCTAGCATTAAGATGCAACAAGAAACCTTAGCAGATATCAGACATAAATTCTCAATCATATATAGACATATTCAATCAATGCACAATTAACTGAGATATCAGGCAAAAATACATACGATATCTGAAAAGCTCTCCCAAATTATTATTATTTTTTTATGTTGAAAAAAAAAAAGATAGAAAAACAACAAAGACATGCTATGAGAAAAAAGAAACAATATCTAGTCCTAGCATGTGAGGTAAAATTAAACTTGTCCTTAGGAGGTTTAGAAATACCAAGACAGAAAAGCAATTACCCGACATGTTTTTTCTATCATCCCCATTAAATGCTTGTAGAAATTTTTCTCAAAGCAAACATGAGAAAATATGGGGATAGAAAATATATAGTTCCTCAAACAGAATGCAAGGCACAAAAAAGATATGACATGATAAACAATGCAATGCAAACATACTTGACATGCACTAATGAAAAATTGAAATTGACTTCTAAGTGTGTGTGTGCACAAAGTGTTAACAAAATAATAACAGTGCAAAATTTAAATAACACAAGAATTTTTGTTAACGAAGTGAAAAACTCAATATGAGAAAAACCATTCCGGGGCAGCCAAACCTAGGATATCCACTATTCAGAAGACAAGACTAGTTACAAAGTAGTAGCACTCACATACCCCTGATGCAGTGGCCGTACCTTGCACTCTAACGTGTAACCCAACACGAATGCCTCCCAACCAGGTCTCCTACTTGAAAGGGTCTTCAATGGAATCCTTTACCTTAGGCCAACCCCTAAGATAGACTTCAGTTTAAGCGCAGCAACAACACACACAGCAACGACTTCAGAGAGATCAATTTAGCTCAATAATCTCACAATATAGCTTTCTGAGCACTAATGGAATTCAATACCGAATTCTTGCTGTTCTCAAGCCTAGGGACCTCTATTTATAGGCTGACGGTTCAAATGAGCATCTAGCTTGATAAAAACTAGGCGCCGTCCAGACGGTAGTCATGGGCCGTCCGGACGGACAACTGCGGGATCAATTGTTCGAGAATTTCGCTAAAATTCTTTCCTGTTTCTGAGCCGCGTCCGAACGGTGGTGCCCTAATGTCCGGACAGTCGCACGTCCGCTTGAAGTAATTTCCATATAAAGGCTTCACGCACCCGGACTAGGGGGATGATTGTCTGGACGGTTGATTTGATGCATGCAATTTCCATATCTGATGCACGCGCGTCCGGACCAAGCTGACTGGCGTCCGGACATCTGGATTTGAATTGCGATACTTGCCTTTTGGATGAGTGCGGCCGGATGGGAATCCACGTCGTCCGGACGGTTGCAGCAATCTTCCCATATCTATGTTTTGGAAAGAAATCCTAAAGCTTGGTCGAACACTGAGAGTCGTCCGGACTGGTTGCTGAAACGTTCGGACGGATGCAAGCTGGAGTAGTTTGAATCTTCTTGACATAGGGGAAGGTCCGGAAAGAAAGTTCTTATCATCTAGATGGATGATGCTTGGGACAGCTGGGAGTCCAGACGGTATGATATGTCGTCCGGACGGCTGGCACTTTGGACAGATGGGTGTAAGGACGGTATGACACGTTGTCCGAACGGCTGACAGGGAACCGAGTTTTCTGACTTGCAAACTTTGCATAATCTTCTGGAAGCACTTCTGAATAGCGGAATCCTTGTTAAAAAGCATCTTTACAAAGAAGTGATTTTTTCCAACAGAATGTTGCCAATTACAAACTATCAAACTCCCCATTTGGCCATTCTGGGTCAAAAATCACTTGACCGGTTTAAAAATACAATCCCGGTCCAAATGAAAAATTACTCCCCCTTTTTGTCATAAAAGGGACAAAGGGTAAAATAAAGTAATAAAAAGGAAACACACCAAAAATTACTCTCCCTAAAGGTCTCAGAAGGACCAGGGTAAACAGAGTAATAAAGTCCACAAGTCTGAAATACACAAGGACTGAATAAAAACATGAAGCTGAAAAGAGAAGAGCAGCATGGTTAGATCCTTCACAAGTACATTAGCACACTCATGTATTCCAGTCTGAAAAATCAGTCAAAGAGCAAGTCAGAATTATGCAAACATATAGTTGATAGACAAGTCCAAGATAAGCAAAGATATCCCTGCAAACATAATAATGAAAATAGCTTGCTTAACTCATGCAATGTGTGTGTATAGAGGCTTTTTCAAATGGTGTGACTTTCACTGATAGGGCACAAAGCAACCTGATTTTGCCAGACAAGAGAGAAGATCAGTGAAAGATGAGTCAAAAGTCAAACCTTATAAGTTACTAGGGCCTAGTCACCCTCATCTGATACACTCCCCCTAAGATGCAGCATCCAATTGTTTTACTTGTACCATGTAGGACAAGGTAAATATTTTACTTGCACCATGAAGGACAAGGCATATTTCAACACAGAAGCAGAAAATATACATATATAGCGCATAATTCATAAGAGTAACTGCTTGATTCTTTTGATGCTGCACCCTAGAGTAAATGCCAGAATTTTTAGGTCCTAGGTTCAACTAACATCTGGTCAATTTGACCATCTTGTCAAAAACATCTCTCTTGTTCAAACATCCAGAAGCAAAAGACCAGAGAGGAAAATACACACCTTTGGGGAGCTTAGGATAGTGCACGGAGTCATCACATGAGAAAGGCAACAATTAATCATAAAAGGTGAGCAGAAAAACTTTGTATATGTTAGACTTATGTTCTCAACCACATGTAAAAATAATTCATTAAAGTACAATGAACTAATGAACCAGAAAAGATACATGAGATAGATGACAAACCTTTGAAAGAATTGCCCTGCTGCAAAACTCCCCAATTTTTTTTTTTTAATAAAAACATCATGCACGAAGAGGATAAGACAACAACAAAAGTTTTACCCTAGCATGGAAAAGCATGTCTAGGACATGTCACAAACACCTATGGCTTTCCGAAGAGACTCAAACCTGCTACCATCTAGTGGTTTGGTAAGAATGTTGGCCAATTGGTTTTCAGTGGGGATGAAAGAGAGAGATACTACCTCAGATTCCACAAGATCACGTAAGAAGTGATGTATGATGTCGATGTGATTGGTTTGAGAGTGCTGAACGGGATTCTTGGAGATGGTTATAGCACTGGTATTATCACAGTTGATAATCATGGTACCTTGAGAGAATCCATAGTCGCCTAGCAGTGTCTTCATCCACAGTAATTGGGTACAATAGCTTCCTGCAGCAATATATTCAGCCTCAGCAGTAGAGAGAGATATAGAGGCTTGTTTCTTATTCATCCAAGCTACAAGATTGTTTCCCACATAGAAACATCCTCCCGAGGTGCTCTTTCTATCATCAGCATTTCCAGCCGAGTCTGCATCACAGTATCCTACAACAACAAGATTTGTTTCTCTGGAATACCATATGCCATAAAGAAGAGTATCATTTAATACCTGATGATACGCTTGACTGCAGTGAGGTGAGATTCCTTAGGATTTGCCTGAAAGAGAGCACAAACTCCCACACTGAAGGCAATGTCTGGTTGGTTGGCTGTAAGATATATGAGACTCCCTATCATACTCCTGTATAGAGATGGATCAATTGGCTTCCCTGCAAGATCATTGCTAATCTTGACACTGGTGCTCATGGGAGTTCGAGCACGACTCTTCCCATCTAGGCCAAACCGTTTAACCAGATCCTTAGCATACTTGGATTGGGAGATAAAAATGCCTTCTGTAGTTTGTTTGACTTGAAGGCCAAGAAAATAGTTCAGCTCACCAATCATGCTCATCTCAAATTCTTGCTTCATCTCCTCAGCAAATTCATGGGCAAGAGAGTCTAAAGTAGCTCCAAAAATAATGTCATCAACATAGATTTGAGCAATGAGTTTGTGAGTACCTTGATTTCTGATAAACAAGGTCCGATCAGCCTGTCCCCTTGTAAATCCCTTGGTCAAGAGATATGTGGTGAGACGCTCGTACCATGCCCGAGGAGCCTGCTTAAGCCCATATAGAGCCTTTTTCAGCTTGTACACATGATGGAGATGATGAGGATCTTGAAATCCTTTTGGCTGTTCTACATAAACCTCTTCTTGACGAATACCGTTCAGAAAAGCACTCTTTACATCCATCTGATACAACTTGAAACCAAGATGGTAAGCAATGGAGAGAAAAATTCTGATGGATTCTAACCTGGCAATCGGGGCAAAAGTTTCATCAAAGTCTACTCCCTCTATTTGAGTATATCCCTGGCAACAAGATGGGCTTTATTCCAGACTACAGTACCATGCTCATATATTTTGTTCTTGAAAATCCACTTGGTACCAATGATATTTTGTTCCGCAGGACGAGGAACCAAAGTCCAAACATCATTTCTGGTGAATTGATGGAGCTAGTCATGCATGGCAGACACCCAGCTTTCATCATGTAGGGCTTCATCAACTTTCTTGGGCTCAGTTTTAGCAAGATAGCAGCTGTAGGAGACTTGATTAGCTACTTTACTGGTAGGCTGGATGACTCTGTTTCTTAGCCTACGCCCTTCATCAACGGTCCCTAGAAGCTGCTGAGGAGGATGATTGAGCTTCACCCATGACCGCTTGGGAGGATTCGCAGGAGTATCCTCATCTTTGAAAGCACTGGCAATGGTATCTGAAGTTGTGGGAGAAGGAGATTCATCCAGAGACACACTTGGAGAAGTCTTGATAATGTCAGTTGAAGTTACTGACGAATCAACAGATTCGAGCTGATTTTCCTCCCCACTGCTTGGTCTCTCAACTTTATCATCATCAATAACAACATTTATAGATTCCATCACAGTCTCTGTTCTTTTATTGAATACACTGTAAGCACGACTGTTTGTGGAATATCCCAAGAATATACCTTCATCACTCTTGGGATCAAATTTCCCAAGATTCTCCCTGTCATGAAGGATATAGCATCTACTTCCAAAAGTTCTGAAGTACTTTACTTTGGGCTTCTTACCTCGCCAAATATCATAGGGAGTCTTGTTTGTTTCAGGCCTTAGGTAGACTCTATTGATAATATGACATGTAGTGTTGACTGCTTCTCCCCAAAAGTGTTGAGCGAGATTCTTTGAGTGAATCATCACACGAGCCATCTCCTGAATTGCCATGTTCTTTCTTTTTACAACTCCATTCTGCTGAGGAGTGATAGGAGAAGAAAATTCCTGCTTGATTCCGTATGAAAGGCAGAATTCTTCAAACTTGGAATTTTTGAATTCTCTTCCATGATCACTGTGGATTCTCATAATCTGGCAATTTTCCTCAACTTGAATCTTCTTGAATAAATGTTGAGCTGCATAAAAAGCATCAGATTTTTCCCAAAGAGGAATAGCCCTGGCATATCGAGAGAAATCATCCACAATTACTAGTATATACCTTCTCCCACCTAGACTAGCAGTTCTAGTGGGACCCATGAGATCCATATGCAGTAATTCCAAATTTCGGGAAGTTTGAATACCTGAGGTCTTCTTATGAGCTGTTCGAGTCTATTTCCCTAGTTGGCAGGACCCACATATTCCTTTCCTAGTCTTCTCCATTTTGGGCAGATCTTTAACAATATCTTTGCCCGCAATCTTCAACATATCGGTGAAATTCAGATGCCCTAACCTTTGATGCCACAGTTCACTGTCATCTATGGTTGCCTTGTTGTAGAAAATTTGAGGATCTGTAGTGAGACTAGGAAGACCATAGTAATTGTCAGCAGTTCTTTCTTCCCCCATAAGCCATTTGCCATTGCTGTCAAATATGTTACATTCCTTCTTGGAGAATTGCATCACCAAATCATTGTCACAAAATTGGCTGATGCTGAGGAGATTTGCCTTGAGCCCCTCCACATACAAAGCCTACTAAGATGTTCCAAGGTTTTTGAGAACGAATATGGAAACAATTTGGGCGAATATGACCATTAATACCGCAGTGGTGACATTTAGGTATAGAATGACTTGCCCCTTCATCTTGAGTATGATTATGAGACATGCTAGGTTTAATGAACATAGTTCTATGAACAGACATAGCATGAGAAATAGAAGCAACTTTATCCATACTCAAATCAGACATGATAGAAGTAAAAAATAATAACACTCAAGAATTTAATCTTCTCAGAGTGTACCAAGCTCTGATACCAATTGAAAAATTGAAATTGACTTCTAAGTGTGTGTGTGCACAAAGTGTTAACAAAATAATAACAGTGCAAAATTTAAATAACACAAGAATTTTTGTTAACGAAGTGGAAAACTCAATATGAGAAAAACCACTTCGGGGCAGCCAAACCCAGGATATCCACTATTCAGAAGACAAGACTAGTTACAAAGTAGTAGCACTCACATATCCCTGATGCAGTGGTCGTACCTTGCACTTTAACGTGTAACCCAACACGAACGCCTCCCAACTAGGTCTCCTACCTGAAGGGGTCTTCATGGAATACTTTACCTTATGGCCAACCCCTAAGATAGACTTCAGTTTAAGCGCAGCAACAACACACACATCAACGACTTTAGAGAGATCAATTCAGCTCAATAATCTCACAATATAGCTCTCTAAGCACTAATGGAATTCAATACTGAATTCTTGTTGTTCTCAAGCCTAAGGACCTCTATTTATAGGCTGATGGTTCAAATGAGCGTCTGGCTTGATAAAAACTAGGCGCCGTCCGGACGGTAGTCATGGGCCGTTTGGATGGATAACTGTGCGATCAATTGTCCGAGAATTTTGCTGAAATTCTTTCCTATTTTTGAGCCGCGCCCTAACGGTAGTGCCCTGATGTCCGGACAGTCGCACGTCCGCTACAAGTAATTTCCATATAAAGGCTTCGCGCGTCCGGACCAGGGGGATGATCGTCCGGACGATTGATTTGATGCACTCAATTTCCATATCTGATGCACGCGCGTCCGGACCAAGCTGATTGGCGCCCGGATGTCTTGATTTGAATTGCGATACTTGCCTTTTGGATGAACGCGTCCGGATGGGAATCCACGTTGTCCGGACGATTGCAGCAATCTTCCCATATCTGTATTTTGGAAAGAAATCCTGAAGCTTGGTTGAACATTGAGAGTTGTCCAGACGGGCTGCTGAAACGTCCGGACGGATGCAAGCTGGAGTAGTTCGAAACTTCTCGACACAGGGGAAGGTCCAGACGGAAAGTTCTCGTCGTCCGGACGGATGATGCTTGGGATAGTTGGGAGTTCAGACGGTATGATACGTCGTTCAGACGGCTGGCACTTTGGACAGATGGGCGTTCGGACTGTATGACACGTCGTCCGGACGGCTGACAAGGAACCTTGTTTTCTGACTTGCAAACTTTGCATAATCTTCTGGAAGCACATTTGAATAGCGGAATCCTTGTTAAAAAGCATCTTTACAAAGAAGTGATTTTGCCCAACAGAATGTGGCCAATTACAAACTAACAACTAGGATTTAGGAACCAAAATCTTAGGCATGGTGTGATTTCACCTTTTCTAGGTGAGTCCACTCCCCCTCAAGGGGTGAATGCTCTCATCCTTCCTTACCCATACCTTCTTTACCTAAGAGGTAGGATTGTAAGCCATGTCCAATTTGTCCAAACTGACAAGGACATTCTTCATCATGTAGACATGCCCTTCATAGATTTGAATTTCCTTGGGCTTGTGATTCTTGCCACTGTGACGACATGAGGGAGAACCCCTTTGAGGGTATTGCCACTTTTGCCGAGAAGTATAATGAGGCTTGGAAGCTTTAGAGCTAGATTTTCCTGTCTTTGGCTCTTACTTCTTGATCTGAGATTTCTGAGAACGGATCTGAGGATAGTGTGGATTGATGTGCCCAGAGACACTACAATGATGGTAGGTAGGCTGACTTTGTTTGCTGGAATACTTCTTGACAGGCTATGGAAATTTAATTGTTGGTATGTAATTGGCTACATTTTGTTGGACAAAATCACTTCTATTGCTTTTATACAAGGAAGATGCTTTTTCTAGAGTCTACACTTTTGTTTTGTTTTTCAAGAAGACTCTGCGCAGATTTCAAGGTAGTTAAATTCGGTTCCCTTGCAACCGTCCAGACGACATGATATTTCGTCTGGACCCTCAACTGTCCAAGCATCATCCGTCCGGACGACGAGAACTTTCCGTCTGAACCTTCCTCTGTGTCGAGAAGCTTCGAACTGTTCCAGCTTGCATCCGTCCGAATGTCTCAGCAGCATGTCCGGACGCCACTTAGTGTTCAATCAGCTATGGGATTTCTTTCCAAAACAAAGATATGGGAAGACAGTTGCAACCATCCAGACAATGTGGATTCCTATCCGGACGCGCTCATTTATAAGGCAAGTCGTGCATTCAAAATCCAGACTTCCAGACGTTAGTCTTTATGGTCCGGAAGCTCGAGCTTCATATATGGAAATTGTGTGCATCAGATCAACGTCCAGATGACATATGCTATGGTCCAGACGCGCCAAGCCTTGATATGGAAATTGCGTGCAGCTAAAGTGCGATCTTCCCGACGCGGCTCAATTTAAGAAAGAATTTCAGCGAATTTTGGAAAGCCAATCGCACAGTTGTCCGTTCGGACGCCTTATGTTTACTGTCTGGACGGGGCCTAGGTATTTCAAGCTAGACGCTCATTTGAACCTGTAGCCTATAAATAGAGGCTCCTAGGCTTGAGAATTGTAAGAATTCGGTATTGAATTCCGTAATACTTAGAGAGTTATATTTTAGAGTTATTGTGCTGAGTTAATCTCTCTCAAGCCTTGCCAAGTGTTGTTGCTGTGCTAAACTAAAGTCTATCTTAGTGGTTGGCCATAAGGTAAAGGATTCCATTGAAGACCCCTTCAAGTAGGTGGCTTGGTTGGGAGGCGTTCGTGTTGGATTACACGTCAGAGTTCAAGGTACGACTACTACATAAGGTTATGTGAGTGCTACTGCTTTGTAACTAGTCTTGTCTTCTGAATAGTGGATATCCTGGGTTTGGCTGCCTCGGAGTGGTTTTTCTCTTAAATGAGTTTTCACTTCATCAACAAAATATCTGTCTCTTTTAATTCCGCATTTTGATATTTTGTTGCACTTTTGCAAACACTTGTTAAAATTAGAAGTCAACTTAATTTTCATTAAGGTTAGCATTCTCACAAATAACAAAGTCCTTACCTTTTTGAGATATATGTCTCCAATGGGGAGGAACATATTTATCTGAAAAGGGTTTCTCGCCACTGCCCTTTTTGGGAGCATCCTACTTATTCCATGGTTTCTGGGATTTTAATAAATAACAATTTGGTCTAATGTGACCAATAGTCCCACAGTGATGACAAGTAGGAACAAACTTACCTTGAGTTTGTTTTTCTTGATAATCCTTGGATTCAGGCTCCACACAATTTTTTAAGCAAGATTTATCACATTTATCTAAACAAGTTGTATCTACTATCATAGGTGATAAGCATTGAATGTTGCACATTCAAGCTCCTTAACTTATATATGTTAATTCCTTAGCATTGTTATTTGTTTGATTTTGTGTTGTTTTATTGTTTTCAGGTTTTAAATAAAGATACAATTAATTCCATTGATTTTGGGCTTAAAGTACCATTTGAGAAGACCTAGAAGATATTGATAAGCTTAACCAATCATAATAGAAGACATATATGATGTGGTTAAGTTTAATCAAATCAAGGGAATGATTAAATCAGAATTTCTCCAAAATCGGATTGGATTCAAATTTGGATTCTGCATATGTCTCAGTTTTTTCATCATAACTTTTGACTCAGATATCAGATTGCAAATATATTGGTGGCGTTGAAAAGTTAATACAAAATAAAACAAATATATCAGAAATAGATTTTTCCAAATTCGAAATTTTACTATGTCAAAATCGCCTCACAATAAAAGACCACAAATCTGGATGAATTTGGAATCCTTTTCCTACTTGGATTGAAGTTTAATCTCTTACTTGGACTAAGAGACTAAGTTCCAATTTTTCTTGAATTCCTTGGGATTTTATGCCTCTCCTAGTATCTATAAATAAACCCCTAAGCTTCAAGAAAAGGAGTGCTTGTGCTTAGCTTTAGACAGGAAATTCTTCTTGGAGGCTTAACAAGTTGAAGAGGAGAAGAACATGGCAGGAGGCCATCCCAGCACCACGATGAGCGGCTAAATTCGTACTAGGGTGTTGATGTAGCCCTTTCCAAGTAACAATGGATTAATTTTATTTTAATTTGGTATTTTTTATATGAATGATGGTTGTATAACTGTGAGAATTGATCTTAATGTTTATATTCAATCATTATGAATTTCTTATATTATCTTAGAAAGTCTTTTATATTGATTGAACTCAATCTTTTATATTTTCTATGATTATGTGAATGATTGTTATACAACATTTTTAATTGATATATAATCAAGAGGGTTAGATAGGCCATGCCTAGGAAAGACAAATTGTACTACACCCTAGTTTAGTGTAATTTAGGTAGACAGTTCATACCAACCGAAGATGGGTTATACTATTCCATTGATTGTATGTATCCTATTAAAGACCTAGCTAATTCATACCTAGGGAAGACGGGTCGTATCGCATCTTAGTGTTTAGGTGAAAGGTCTGTGCCAACCGAAGATGGATTATACTTATTCTTTAGATAAAATTTCTTGACTACTCGAGTGAGACGAGCCCTATATCATGCATAGTATGAATTTTCCTTATTAATTTATGATTGACTATTGTTATGCGGTGAATGGTGAAATCAACCCCCTATTATTTCTCTCATCTCTACTCTCTTTACATTTATGCATTTATTTTTAGAAAACAAAAATCAAACATCTTTTAAATTAAGTTATATTTAATCTCAAAAAACTTGATAACAATACCCCTACAATCCTTGAGGTTCGACACCCTCAATATAGTCCTATCCTACAAGGATTTGTACTATTGCGAGTGGTATTTTTATTATTGATATATTTTGGTAAACAAAAGGCCACATCAATAGGCTTAATAAATATAGATTTAATTTCAAAATCAGAAGCATGTGAAGTAGAAGCACACAAATCATCAACAATTATGCCAGGCTTGTTAGAAATATCTTTTTGAATACAAATCATGCTTTTTAAATTACCACTAGAGATTTTTTTCAAGAGATCTTCAGTTCTTTTTATTTATTCTCAAGTGTATCAATAGTGTTAAACAACATGGTATTCTCAGATTTCAAATAGTCAATTAAAGCATGTGATTCAGACAATTGAATGATTTAAGACTCTTTTTCTTGCAAAACCTTTTGAGTTCTTTATTGGAATTTTTAGAAGTTTTACTCATTTTAAGAAAATCCTCAAAGAGCTCATTATCAAAATTCTCTTCAGATAGCTAAGAAGAATTCATGATAAAAAGAGTCAACAAAAATTTGGATCTCACCTAGGAAATTAATCCAAACACGAGTGTACCCATTCTGATACCAATTGAAAAATAATAGACTCCTAATTTACCGTGTGTATGTGATCAATTTGTAACAAAATATCTAAATGTGAAATTTAAAGAAGACAGATGTTTTGTTAATGAAGTGGAAATTCAATTAAGAGAAAAACCATTTCGGGGCAGCCAAATTCAGCATATTCACTATTCAAAAGACAAAGCTATAGTTACAAAGCAGTAGCACTCACATACCCCTGATGCAGTGGTCATACCTTGAACTCTGACATGTAACCTAACGTGAACGCCTCCTAACTAGGTCTCTTACCTTAAGGGGTCTTCAATGGAATCTTTTACCGTAGGGCTCCTCCCTAAGCTAGACTTCAAAGCTAATCAAATCACACAGGAACCACCCTAAGAGAGGTAGCACATATCACAATCTCTGCCTAAGCACCCTCTCTTAGTACAAAGGAATTCACTACTGAATTCTGTAAATAATACAAGCGTAGAAACCTCTATTTATAGGCTTTTGAAGACCTAATACAATATTGATTCGGAGTTCTCTGGGCGGCATCCGGACTTAGACATAGAGCGTCCGAACGGCAAGCTGCAACTGACTTCCCTAATGCGCTTTATGCGTTTCCTTATTAAGGATCAGTCTCCGGGTCCGGATGGTGTTGCGCTAGTGTTCGGACGGTTGCAAGTTGTTTTCACCAAATGTGTCTGCTGCGTAGTTCAGAATCTTCTCAATACTGAGTAGCGTCTGGACATTGTTGCCCTATCGTCCGGACGGTTACATGCTGTCTATGTCGAGCTGTTCAGAATCTTCTCGATCACTGAAGGGCGTCCAGACGCTTCATTGGGCCGTTCGGACGGTCAATTGGGGATTCAACTTTTGCTGAGTTGTAAACTGAGCAGAAACTTCCTGGAGTTTGAAAATTGCCTTCTTGATGCTTGTGACACTGATACTTGTCATATTAAGGCCTTTCCATAATTGAGAATTAAACTCTAAATATTCTGAAAAACTCTGGATAAATACGGTATCCCTGTTTCAGCAGCACACTAGCATGATAGTGATTTTGTCAACAAAATGTTGCCAATAAAACTAACAATACTTTTATTAAGCTTTAAACAGATAGACAATGTAATGGCTCTAGTGTTGTAAATAACATTTGTTACTTTTATAAAATCTAATTTTCACTGCATAAATGTTTTCCGCTACATATATGTTACACTCTAACATACCAGGTACTATGTGTTGGCTTTGTGATTAATCATCATGCCATTGTGCGATTCCATTTTGTATACCAAAAAAAAAGGGTCATCACAACAGTAGTAACAATTACTACCCTGCTTGCCCTTTGTCTACTTTTCAGCTTTGTTAAACTTCTTGACAAACATTTTGCCAACTTGTTTAACTTGGTTCTTCTTTTTCTTCTTACCTTTCAGTTTAGAAGATGAAGCTTGTGCCATGTTTACAGATACCTTAGTCTTCAGGATGCTTTCCATCATGATTAACTCATTCTTCAGTTCAAACAATGTAAAATCTTGTTTGTTCATTGTCACATTCAATTTGAACTAATTATAGGAGCCAATGAGGGATTTGAGTATTATGTCAACTTCAGATTCACCATCAATCACAGCACCTAGAACTTCTAGTGAATTGAGCATGGATATCATAGACATACAATGCTCCCTAATAAGCGCCGAATGTTGCACATTCAAGTTCCTTAACTTGCATATGTTAATTCCTTAGCATTTTATTTGTTTGATTTTGTGTTGTTTTATTGTTTTCAAGTTTTAAATAAAGATGCAATAATTCCATTGATTTTGGGCTAAATCGGATTGGATTCAAATTTGGATTCTGCACATGTCTCAGTGTTTTGATCATAACTTTTGGAACATATATTGGATTACAATGAAATTGGTGGCATTGAAAAGCTAATACAAAACGAAACAAATATATAAGAAATAACTTTTTTTTTTAAAAAAAAAATTCGGACGTTTACCATGGCAAAATCGCTCCGTAATAAAAGACCACAAATCTAGACGAATTTGGAATCCTTTTCCTACTTGGATTGAATTTTCAATCTCCTACTTGGACTAAGAGACTAAGTTCTGTTTTTTCTTGAATTCCTTGTGCTTTTATGCCTCTCCTAGTCTCTATAAATAGACCCCTAAGCTTCAAGAGAAGGTGTGCTTGTGCTTAGCTTTAGACGAAAAATTCTTCTTGGAGGCTTGAGAAGTTGAAGAGGAGAAGAACATGGCAGGAGGCCATCTCAACACCACGATGAGTGGCTAAATTCATAATAGGGTGTTGATGTAGCCCTTTCCAAGTAACAATTGTTTAATTGTATTTTAATTTGGAATTTTCTATATGCATGATGGTTGTATAACTGTGAGAACTGATCTTAATGTTTATATTCAATCATTATGAATTTCTTATCTTGTCTTAGAAAGTCTTTTATAGTGATTGAACTCAATCCTTCATATTTTCTATGATTATGTGAATGATTGTTATACAACGATTTTAATTGATATATGATCATGAGGGTTAGATAGGCTATGCCTAAGGAAGACAGATTGTACTACACCCTAGTTTAGTGTAATTTAGGTAGACAGTTCGTACCAACTGAAGATGGGTTATACTATTCCATTGAATGTGTGTACCCTATTAAAGATGTAGCTAATCCATACCTAGGGAAGACGGTTCGTACTGCATCTTAGTGGTTAGGTGGACGGTCTGTGCCAACAGAAGATGGATTATACTTATTCTTTAGAGGTAATTTCTTGATTACTCGAGTGAGACGAGCCCTATATCATGCATAGTATGAATTTTTCTTGTTAATTTATGATTGACCATTGTTATTCGGTGAGTGGTGAAATCAATCCCCTATTCTTTCTCTCATCACAACTCTCTTTATTTTTATGTCTTTATTTTTATGCATTTAACTTAGTTGAAATCCAAATCAAACATGTTTTAAATTAAGTTATATTTAATCTTCATAAACTTGATAACAATACCTACGCAGTCCTTGAGGTTCGACACCCTCAATATAGCCTTATCCTACAAGGATTCGTTCTATTGCGAGTGGTTATTTATTATTGATATATTTTGGTAAACAAAAGACCACATCACTCCCTTATTGGAGTACCTTCAGCTATCTTTGTGTTCAACAAAGATCTCATCGTCTTTGACTAGCAATACGATTTTGCTCTCCAAACATTTCCTTTAGAATGGACATCATGCCAGAGGCGTGATCTATATCTTGAACTTGATGTTGGAGTACATTAGATACAGAGGCCAAAACATAACATTTTGCCATTTCATTTGACCTTTTCTAGCGATCAAATAGCTGTCTAACAGCCTTAGATGCGTTAATTGCTAGTTCAGCGGGACTAGCATGGGTTAACACATATTTTTGCCCATCAGCTATAAGCATAATGTCCAAATTACGTTTCCAATCCACATAATTTGGACCAGTCAGCTTATTCTAATTCAAGATAGTTGAGAAAGGACTAAACGAAGACATTATAGTTTTGAAATATTAAATTGAGCATTTATTAGGCATATCATTTAACATTAAATATAATATGTAAAACCCAATTGAAAACACATAATATTCGCAAATGCAACGACAACCTAATCCTATAATTTAGAAAACACCATTCGAAGGGAGCATGGCCCACGGCCAAGGCAAGGTACTTTTAATTACCTTGATTAGGTAAGATTCTTTCTCATTACTAATGTTACTAAGACATTAATAATTTGCCGCTTTTACTTTATTTTCTAATCTTTAAGATAACATAGCTCCAAAGGGAGATTAATATCTCACATTTTTTTTTTGAAGAAGAATAGTGAATTATTTTATTCAGTGGAACTCATCTCGCTCTGCGAGTACAATAGCTTTGATAAAGGATGGACAATCGGTAATCCAAACCTTATCTAAATACTGAGAAATAACACATCTAGCCAATGCGTGGGCTGCCTTATTAGCATTAATATCTCGCATTAGCCAAGTGTTATACCATCAAGTAAATTTGATGTGATTGTCAAGTAACTCCACAGAAGCGTGGTCATTCTCGATAGATAACCACATCTCCTCTATCCCTTATAGGAAATCTAACATTGCAATCAGCAAAGTAAAGACACCATATGAAGGGAGCAGGGCCCACGACCAAGGCGAGATGCCTTTACTTCATCATTACTTGTAGACTTATGATGGAGACTGCAAGATTTAAAATCTTGAACCTTTCCCCCACTTGATATTTTAAAAACATATGGGTTTTTGTTAGTTTGTGATTGGCCTCATTCTGATTGGACAAAATCACATATATGTAAAGATGCTTTTCACAGGGATTCCACGATTCAGAAGTGCTTTAGATGATTCTGCACTGTTTACAAGTTAGAGATTTCGTTTCCCTGCCAGCCGTCCTGACGACGTGTCATCCCGTCTGGACGCTCATCTGTCCATAGTTCCAGTTGTCCGAAAGATGTGCCATACCATCCGGATGCCCGACAGACCAAAGCATCATCCGTCCGAACGACGTGGATTTCCGTCCGGACCCTCCTCTATATCGAGAAGCTTCTGTTCCAGCTTGCATCCGTCCAGACGTCTCAGCAGCCTGTCCGGACGACTCTCAGTGATCGAAGCTTCAGATTTTTTTCCAAGTTCATATAAGGGAAGATTGCTGAAACTGTCCGGACGACGTGGATTCTCATCCGAACGCGCTCACACATAAGGCAAGAATCACAATTCAAATTCAACAGTCCAGATGCCAGTCTGCCATGGTCCGGACGCGCGCTCAACAGATATGGAAATTGCGTGTAAAAGATCAACCGTCTAGAAGGCCATCCCCCTGGTCCGGACGAGCGAAGCCTTAGTAAGGAGATTACTTGCAGCGGACGTGCGACCGTCCGGACGATAGTGCCTCACCGTCCTGACGCGGCTCTCAAACATTAAAGATTTTCAGTGAAAATCTCAAAATTCTGGTCTCATAGTTGTCCGTCCAGACGGCCCTCGCCCATTTGAACCCTCAGCCTATAAATAGAGGCATTTTGGCATTGAGAACTACAAGAATTTGGTATTGAATTCCACTAGAGCTTAGAGAGTTATTTGTGAGGTTGTTGAGCTGATTTGTTCTCTCTAGAGCCATCATTGTGTGTGTTGTTGCTGCGCTTAACTTGAAGTCTATCTTAGGGGTTGGCCCTAAGGTAAAGGATTCCATTGAGACCTGGTTGGGAGGCGTTCGTGTTGGGTTACATGTTAGAGAGCAAGGTACGACCACTGCATCAGTGGTATGTGAGTGTTACTATCTTGTATCTAGTCTTGTCTTCTGAATAGTGGATATCCTGGGTACGACCACTGCATTAGGCGTTTGTGTTTCTAAAAGAAAATACACTTCCTAATCACATTAGGAAACTCTACCTTCCATCATGCTTTCTTTATGTCAAAATATCAATTTCTAATCCTTTTAATACCATTGGAATTCGTCAATTAAAAATTTGTAGTCTTTTGTACCAACTTCATAAAGAAACACATCTTGATTATGGTTTAATAAGACAACAATCCATCCATGAATCAAATTCATGGTTGGTATGCCCAAAGTACTTTAATTATGTGTCCAACACATAATTAATCTCTTTTTTTTTTCATTGATAATCAAAATAAAATTTTAAGGTCATTTATACCGACAAAATAAACATTAATACTTTACACAATTTCATGCTTTTTATGCCTAGACTTGAAACTCGTTTTTTAAGAATAGCAAAACTTTCATGAAATTCATATTGTAAAATCTTGATTTTGTGTCTATCAATATGTTGTATTTAAAATCTTTGTTTATGACACAAAACATAATTTTACAACTTTAAACATTCTCTAGGATTTATGAATTCCAAATTCGTTGATGACTGGTAAACGGATCATAATTCTTTCGATAAAAATTGAAATGCAAATCCGTTTGGACCACAACATTAGTCACATTCTTAGCACTTGTCTATAAGCATCTATAAAAAATTGTAATCCTTAGAGGCTCGTTGTAAAAAACAGCAACAAATGTTTTGCACGCAAAAAACAATTAAAATAGAAAACGACCTCCAAGCGACTTGAAATTTTTCAGTATAGATCCTGACATATTAATAAACATCTTCCATGTCTTGAAATAATTTTACAGTCTTTGGAAATCCATAAAAAAATATGAATTTCACAAAATAAAAACTCTGAAATAGTTTTCTATGATCTACTTTCGTTACCATGTTTTCTTCAAAGTTGGCTCTGATACTACTTGTTGGGAATTGTTTTGCAAAAACATGTTTGCGCAGGGAAAAATAAAATCCCCAAAGCCAAGAATGAAATTTACCAAGAATAGGTGAAGAACAAAGCTATTTTAAAAATAAACTGCAAAGCATAAACATTTATTTGAATGTGTTTAAAAATAAACGGCCACTCCTTGGATTTATGAGCAAGATTAAGCTTCTTGCTCCTCGACGAAGAACGTGTGATGTACCTTCACATCTTCTTACCAATGACTGATGATAACCAAGAGAGTCGGCTCTTAACTTGCTCTTTAAAATTTAAACTTATTCTAGAGAGTTAATTCAAGAATATTAATTCTTAGTAAAAACTTAATAACTGTAGTAGTTGCTTTTTTTTTTTTTTTTTTTTTTAAAAAAAAAAAAAAAGAAAAAGAAAAAGGTAACAAGCATATCTTTTTATAGGCTCTGAATACGAGGAGAGTGGGAGATTTAAGCAATGTGGGACAAGTAGTAAGTGATTAATACCTTGGCACATGCGTCATCTACTATTCCTTTGGGCTTGGTTTTATCCCAAAGCCCAATCTCCCCTCTTGCATCTTATGCACACTTTCTCTCTAGCCCATGTTTTTAATAAATAAAAACAAGCAGCCCAATAAATAAAAAGCATAATCTGGTAATTAAATCAGCTTAGTGAGGGACCTAAAGGAAAAATAGAAACTAGCCAAAATAGTTGTTGTTAGTATTTTATATTGGCAACATTCTGGATGACAAAAACACTTTATGTAACGGTTGCATTTTAAATAGGTTTATTAGTTTTATTCAAAGTCTTCGAGTTATATGGACAGTGTTCATTTCAAGCCATGTGATTGGTCACAAGTTTCTAGAAGATGTTCAAGAAGATTCCATGCTTTTTCCAAATCAGATCAATTGGTTCCTGTGCAACCATCTGGACGGGCCTTTGAAGGCATCCAGAAGCCTTGTAGTATCTAGAAGTTCAGTGTTGAAAACGTCTAGACGTTAGAGCAACATCTCCTGGATGCTAGGTCAAGTTTCTCCAATTTCTACACGGAGTTGGATTTCAATCGACATTATTTAGGAAGTTTCTGCAAGACGTCCGGACACTACCCAACATTCCAGAATATTTCGGGTTTCCTTTATAGACTCGAAAAGGAGTGACAGTGAAGACTGTTTGGATGCTTGGCCAAGCCGTCTGGATGTGGTCCTATTATGGGAAGAATCGCGCTATTTTGAAAAGGCGGTCGTAGAAGACTGTTCGGACGAGGGTAAGTTACCGTCCAGACGCTCCACAGCTAGAGTCTGAATTTGTCTAGAATTAGGTTTTCTGAAGCCTATAAATAGATGGCTCTAGGCTTGTTATCTGTAAGAATTCAGTATAGAATTCCAAAGTGTTAGTATTTTGGCCTCATTCTGTGTTTGGACAAAACCACTTAATTGTAAAGATGCTGTAAACAGGGATTCCACTATTTAGAGTCTGCAAGTCAGAAGAATTCAAATTCCCTATCAGCCGTCCGGACGATCGAGGCATCCCGTCCGGATGCCCATCTGTGCATTATTCTGTCCAGACGACGTGTCTACCGTCCGGACTTCCAAGACAGACCAGCATCATCCGTCCGGATGAAGTGTTCATTCCGTCTGGACCCCATATTGCATCGAGAAGTTTCTGTGCCAGCTTGCATTTGTCCGGACGTTTCAGTTGCACGTCCGGACGCCTCTCAGTACTCGATCAGTTTCTGATTTCTTTCCAAGTTCCAAGAAAGGGAAGATCAATCAACTGTCCGGACGATGTGGTATCCTGTCCGGGCGCGCGTCTCCTTAAGGCAAGAATCGTAATTCAAAAATGACCGTCCGGATGTTTGACAGCAGTGGTCTGGATGTGCGCATTGCAGATATGGAAATTGCGTGTTGAAGAATAGTCGTCCGGACGCTCATCCCCCATGGTTCGGATGCTCTAAAGCCTTATAAGGAAATTACTTGCAGCGGACGTGAGACCGTCTGGACGATGTGCCATCCCGTCCGGACGAGGCCCTTAAACAGGAAAGATTTCCTCGCGAAATTTTTGGAAAATCTTGTCGCACAGTTGTCCGTCCGGACGGCCCATGTCCACCGTCCGGACGGCGTCCAGGTATATTTTGCCTGACGCTCATTTGAGCCCCCAGCCTATAAATAGAGGCCCCTGGGCACTGAGAACTGCAAGAATTCGGTGTGAATTCCATTAGAGCTCAGAGAAGTCATCAATCCCTCTGAAGCCGTTTTACAAGTGTGATGTGCTATAAACCGAAGTCTATCTTAGAGGTCTACTCTAAGGTAAGGAGTTCCATTGAAGACCCCTTCAGGTAGGAGAACCTGGTTGGGAAGCGTTCGTGTTGGGTTACACTTCAGAGATCAAGGTACGACCACTGCATCGATACATGTGAGTGTTACTGTCTTGTATCTAGCTATGTCTTCTGAATAGTGGAATTCCTGGGTTTGGCTGCCCCGGAGTGGTTTTTCTCTTAACTGAGTTTCCACTTCGTCAACAAAAATCTGTGTGTCATTTACTTTCCGCTGTGCTTTAATTTTTGTTGACACTTATGCACACACTTTATTTTTAGAAGTCAATTTCATTTTTCAATTGTTGACACTTATGCACACACTTCTCCCTCTGAATTCGCCAAAATTTCAAACTGCGAATCAGCCAAAGAAGTATGGCAAATCTTGGAAACAACATGTGAAGGCACGAAATTAGTTAAATCTGCCAAACTTCAAATGTTGACTTCAAGATTTGAAGAAATTAAGATGTTGGAAGAAGAGACTTTTGGAGAGTTTTACTCCAAGATAAGTGACCTTAGAAACTCCATGGTGAGTCTTGGGAAATCTATCTCGGATGTAAAACTCATCTGAAAAATTCTAAGATCTTTGCCCGAGTGTTTTAGGATCAAGGTAACGACAATCAAGGAAAGCAAGGATCTTGAAGAGATGAAGATTGAAGAGCTAGTTGGATCTCTTCAAACATATGAGCTGTCTCTGCCCCCGGTCAAGAAGTTGAAGACCATTGCCCTAAAGGCTTCCAAGAAGAAGGTAGAAGCCTCCTCTGAAGATGACTCTGAGGATGAAGACAAAGCTGTGGCTATGTTGGCCAAAAATTTCAGAAGCCTGATGAAAGATGATCGGCTCAAGAAGAAGTTTTCTGATAAAATAAAGAAACCTCTCAGAGAAGCTAAACCAGAGGAAGAGGAGAAGAGAGATCCTGGAGGACCCTGATGTTTTGAATGCTCAGGCTTTGGGTATATCCGGGCGAATTGTGGGAATCTCAAAAAGGGGGAGAGGAAGGCATACAATGTGACTCTCAGTGATGAGTCAGAAGAAGAAGCTCCAGAGTCTGAATATTTTTTGGCCTTTGTAGCACCACATGTTGAAGAAGAAGACTCATATTACTCGGAGCATAGTGAAAATGAGGAAGAGCTCAAAAAGGCCTACAAGACACTTTACAAAGAGTTTGAGAAGCTGAGGGAAGGCCGAAAGCAGCACCTGAATGATCTGAACAGTTTACAGACCGAGAAGAGTTCATTGCTGCTCAAAGTGCAAGAGCTCGAGGAAAAGCTACTAGAGACACAGCTCCAGCTAGAGAGAGTCACTGATGAGAAGTTGACTCGCATGATGTCCATCCAGAAGAGCCCAAATGACAAGACTGGTCTCGGGTATGTAGCTTCCTCTTCTGATGTTCCTTCTTCCTCAAAGACTGTATTTGTGAAGCCTACAGTCCCAGAGCTTCCTCCTGCTGTTGAAGATAAACAGAAGGAAAAGGTTAATGATGATGTTCCAGGCACTCAGCAGCCTCATTCCATCAGAAGACCTCCTATTTGCCATCACTGCGGTCTCAGTGGGCATGTTCGGCCTTAGTGCTCTCTCTTGAAAGCTCAAAAGGCCAAAGCCAAGAAAGAAGCGCCCAGACAAGCTCATTATGGCGCTAGACCTGCGGCTCAGCATCAGACTCCTTGGCATCAGGCATCCTATCAAGTACCATGGGGACAAGCATCAAGGCATCAGTATCAAGCCCCTTGGTCTCATGCTCCTCAGCATCAGTGGCCTCAGCAGCAGTTTGTATCAACCAATCATAGTGGCACTTACAAGAGCAAACCCAAGCATTTGAGAAGGCCTCAAGAGCAATACTCCGGTGAGCCTCCTGTCTGGATGCAGAACATGATGGAGTGGATGATGCAGTCATGTCAGCAACCACCCACTGGAAGGCAGACTTTGGGCTGAGAAGGGCAGTTACCCCAGGAAGGGGAACCGATGCACCTAGCAGGATCAGGTGTTCATGCCTAGGATTTGGTTCCTAATCCTAAGGCATCAGGTTTGATTGCTTGCACTTTTTATGTTATATTTATGTGCTTGTTATGCAATCTAGGAACTAGTTTGTTGTGCCCCCTGTTTCTCTTGAGAGAACTTTGCAGGTATCTATTGGGGATGGCTGAAAAAGCAGGTCGAGCGACTGTTTTTCTACACTGGCATCTTTGAGCATTTACAGGTGTGATCTTACCTTTGCATATGATGTCATTTCCATATTGCATGTTTTTTTTTTGTTTTTAATAAATAATAATAATAAAAAATTTGGGGAGAATTTGCAAGATTTTTTCTCTTGGCTTATTAGATATTGTATGTATCTTCACCTGATATCTCAATTCTGTGAGCATCAATACTTTGCTTAGATGTATTTGAGAGTTTTATGACTATTTTGGCCAAGTAATTATCATGTTTATACAAAAGTAGGATAGCTCATTTCCTCATGCGATGAAAAAGTGCACTATCCGAGACTCCCTAAAGGTACATATTTCCTTCTCTGACTAGTTGCTTCTAGAATTTCTAAATTAGAGAGAGGTTTGTGATAAGATGGTCAAATTGACCACAGGCTAGTTGAACCTAGCATTTATAAATTCTGGCATTTCCTCTAGCTTGCAGCACCATAAGAATTG
This sequence comes from Alnus glutinosa, assembly GCF_958979055.1. NCBI lineage: Eukaryota > Viridiplantae > Streptophyta > Magnoliopsida > Fagales > Betulaceae > Alnus > Alnus glutinosa. The sequence continues at coordinate 16,451,979 of NC_084890.1, forward strand.
AGCAGTTATTCGTATGAATTTTGTGCTTTAAAATTGTCTATTCATTGCTTCTGTACTGAATTTGCAATATGCCTTGCCCTCTATGAGCAAGTAAAAATTTATCTTGTCCTTCATGGTACAAGTAAAACAATTCGGTGCTGTATCTCAGGGGGAGTGTATCAGATGAGGATGGCTAGGCCTTAGTAAAAGTAAGGTTTGACTTTTGGCTAATCTGTCACGGATTCTCTCTCTTCTTCAGGAAATCCGGTTGCTCTTGTCATGATTTTTCAAACCTTGTCGGTTCAGTCTCCACACACACACGCATTGCTTGAGTTGAGTTGTCTATTTGACTTTTCTATGATTAGGAAAATTACTTGTGCTAATTGAAATCTCAACTCTCTTTTATATCTCTGTTAAGTTTTGAGATGCTTTCTGATTGTGTTATCAGTTGATTATATATGCGTGTTCTAACACTGACCTGAGAAAATTGATCTCTGTAAAATTTTCCTCAGTTTTTTGGAGTTTCATTGTGGAGCGTCTGGACGGTCTACATTGACGTACGGATGGACTGGTGGTCCGGACGGCACTCTCTTGGAGTCTGGACAGGGATGGAGCCTACATGTCCGGACAGGACCTGATGGAGTCCGGACGCGTGCTGTCATCATCGTTTGAACGGTCTCTTTATATCATCCGGATGCACGCGACCAGTCTGCTCCTTTCAGAGGCAGCGAACATCCTGACATCATCAATCCACCATCCGGACGAGGACCCCACAGAGGCTATAAATTTCCCTGCTCGTCACATTCTCACTATCCCCACTCAATCTCACTTTTGGTTGTTTGTGAGTTCTCTTTTTGTGAGTTTTTGGCTTTTTGCATTTTTCTCATATTCCAGGTATTGTTTTTCAGCACTTATCTCTTCAGTTTTTTTTAAAACGGTTAGAATGTTATTTATTTTTGGAATATGAGATGCATATATCTGCCATGTTGAAATTTCTTGGACTTAGTTGTGATATTATTTTGTATTTATTTTTTTCACAAGTCCTTTTTACTGCTATTATTCTGCCAAATTTTTGTTATCCTAACAAGAATATTTTTGGAATATTTTTCTTTGGAAAATTCTTGTTGGATCTTTTGCAAAATCATGTTTGCCGGCAGTCCACCCCGCAGGGTCCGTCAGAGGCTTGTGGAAGATAGGGCTGCAATTCAAGCCAAAATTATGGACCGCTCCGTCATTGCTGAGCGGAACGTCCTTCGAGCTGATATCATGGTGCCACCGTTGGACAACATACATGACATCATCCAGACGTACAACTGGGGATATCTCCACAGCTGTGCTTGTGTGGTGTACACCAGATTGGTCAAGCTCTTCTACGCCAACCTGGAGGTGGTGCAGAATGATGATCATGGAGTGGTGCTTCAGTCCTCCGTTGCAGGCCATCTCATCACTGTTGATCCTCAGGTCATCAGTCACATCATCCGAGTCCCAGTGCTCGAGATTTCGGCAAGCCCATACAATAAGGTGGTGCTTCCTCCATCCCTGGATGATCTCAGGGAATTCTTCCGTGCCGTTCCCCAAGGTGTGGAGCGCTCTACTGCCATCCGGATTGGTGCCCTGTCATCCTCCCACCACATGCTAGCCAAGATCATTCAGCAGAACATCTGACTTGTTGCCCGGCGCAGTGATTTGATCCTGAAACGGGCCCAGTTTGTCTATGCAATCCACCTTCGCTTGCCTTTTTGCCTGTGCAAGCACATTTTGGGGGTTATGTTAGAGGCCCGTGATGAGGGCACTGCTGGTCTTCCGTTTGGCTGCCTCCTCACTCAGATTATTCTTCAGTAGGGTGTCAATGTTAATGTCAATGGCGAACCGAAGATGAAAATCCAGCAGCCCATCAGCAAGCAGACACTGATGAAGTCTAATGCACAGCTGCGGAGAGATGACTCCGATGATGAGGTGCCCCCACCTGCTACTATGCCAGTTGGCTTTCCAGATATGGCTTCATCCTCACAGGCTGTTCCGCCATTTGAGCCGGAGGTCAATTATGCTCAGATTATGGAGGCTCTTGCGGCACTTCAGGGAGGGATGAGAAGAATTTAGGTGTCTATGTCCTCCATGCAGCAGTCTATGTGTTCCATGTAGCAGTCCATCTCATCCATGCAGCTAGCTGTACACTCCATCGACAGGCGCGTGGAGCAGAACCAGATGGACCTTTAGGAGTGCCTGAAGTATCATCATCCTAGCGGCAGTGATGATGGGGATGATGCAGATGGGACTTTACCCATGCCTGAGGATGTTTGATTCCCTCTTGTATTTGTTGACTTTTTATTGTCTTTTGTTATTTTGAGACAATTTTTTTGCTTTGTTAAAAATTTTGGATATATATTACTCTGTTTCTCGGGTCCTCCTGAGACCGTTAGGGGGAGTAATTTTTATGACAGTTGGTTTTTATTACTCTATTTTACCCTTTGTCCCTTTGTGACAAAAAGGGGGAGTAATTTTTATTTTTGGACCGGGAATGTATTTCCAAACCGGTCAAGTGATTTTTTGTCCCAGAATGGCCAAAGGGGAGTTTGTTGGTATTTTGGCCTCATTCTGTGTTTTGACAAAATCACTTAAGTGTAAAGATGCTGTAAATAGAGATTCCACTATTCAGAGTCTGCAAATCAGAAGAATTCAAGTTCCCTGTCAGCCATCCGGACGATCGAGCTATCCCGTCTGGATGCCTATCTGTCCACTATTCCGTCTAGACGACGTGTCTACCGTCCGGACCTCCAAGGCAGACCAGCATCATCCGTCCGGACGAAGTGTTCATTCCGTCCGGACCCCATACTGTATCGAGAAGTTTCTGTGCCAGCTTGCATCCGTCCGGACGTTTCAGCTGCATGTCCGGACGCCTCTCAGTACTCGATCAATTTCTGATTTCTTTCCAAGTTCCAAGAAAGGGAAGATCAATCAACCATCCGGACGATGTGGTATCCTGTTCGGACACGCGTCTCCTTAAGGCAAGAATCGCAATTCAAAAATGACCATTCAGACGTTTGACAGCTGTGGTCCGGACGCGCGTCCATCAAAGAAGGAAATTGTCGATTCGACTTCAACTGTCCAGACGACTGTCTATTATGGTCCAGACGCGCACATTGCAGATATGGAAATTGCGTGTTGAAGAATAGCCGTCCGGACGCTCATCTCCCATGGTCCAGACGCTCTAAAGCCTTACAAGGAAATTACTTGCAGCGGACGTGCGATCGTCCGGACGATGTGCCATCCTGTCCGGACGAGGCCCTTAAACAAGAAAGATTTCCCCACGAAATTTTTGGAAAATCTTGTCGCACAGTTGTCTGTTCGGACGGCCCATGTCCACCGTCCGGACGGCGCCCAGGTATATTTTACCTGACGCTCATTTGAGCCCCCAGCCTATAAATAGAGGCCCCTGGGCACTGAGAACTACAAAAATTCGGTGTGAATTCCATTAGAGCTCAGAGAAGTCATCAATCCCTCTGAAGCCGTTTTACAAGTGTGTTGTGCTATAAACCGAAGTCTATCTTAGAGGTCTGCTCTAAGGTAAGGAGTTCCATTGAAGACCCCTTCAGGTAGGAGAACCTGGTTGGGAAGCGTTCGTGTTGGGTTACACGTCAGAGATCAAGGTACGACCACTCCATCGGTACATGTGAGTGTTACTGTCTTGTATCTATCTATGTCTTCTGAATAGTAGAATTCCTGGGTTTGGCTGCCCCAGAGTGGTTTTTCTCTTAACTAAGTTTCCACTTCGTCAACAAAAATCTGTGTGTCATTTACTTTCCGCTGTGCTTTAATTTTTGTTGACACTTATGCACACACTTTATTTTTAGAAGTCAATTTCATTTTTCACAAAGTGCTTTGAGAGGGTGTTTAGGGAGATTTGAAGATCCGCTAGCTCTTTAGCCGTTGCCGGTGTGTGCTCAATAGTTTTTGTGAAGTCTATCTTAGTGGTTGGCCCTAAGTTAAAGGATTCCATCAAAGACCCCTTCAAGTAGGAGACTTGGTTGGGAAGCATTCAAGATGGGCTTCGTGTTATAGTTAAATGTATGACTACTGCAATAGTTTTTGTGAGTACGAGTGCTTTGTAACTTGCTTTGTCTTTGGATAGTGGATTTCCTTGGTTTGGCTGCACCGAAGTGGTTTTTCTCTTCACAGAGTTTTCACTTCGTCAACAAATATCTTGTCTCTTTTATTTTTCGCATTTAGGATATTGATAAGTGCTGAGTGTTACACATTCAAGCCCTTTAATTTACATATGTTAAGCTCTTAGTTTTGTTATAGTTTGATGTTTTGTGTTGTTTTTGTGTTTTCTTGAATTTTACAGGTTTTGGAAGAAAATTCATCAAATTCCAAGATTATAATGAAGTTAGCAAACTCACTTTTGGATAGATTCAATTCCAATCAATTTTGAATTTAAGGAAAGAGAAGTTGGCAAAAATTCGTTATTTTTGGAAAGAATCCAGAATGAGCACGTCTCAGTAATTTAATTATAAATTTCGGCTCAAATATCAGATTGCAACAAAATTTGTGGCGTTGGAAAGCTAAGAAAAAATTAAACAAATATGTAAGAAATAGGTTTTTCCTAATTCGGACATTTACCATGCCAAAATCGCCCCGCAATAAAAGACTGCAAATCTGTATGAATTTTGGAATCCTTTTCCTACTTAGATAGAAATTTCAGAAAAGGAAAAGACTTGTAATTACTCTATTTGGACTAGAAGACCTACTTAGAATTGTAATAGGAATTCTAGAGCTTCTCTAATCCCTATAAATAGGCCTCTAGCCTTTGAAGAAAAGACACACAAGCTTTGGAGAAGAATCAAAGGCTACACCAAGAAGGAGGTTCTTCCTAGTTTTTATTTTCTGTATGTATATAATTTTAGTTTATATTAGTTGTAACTAATACTTTAGTTAGGGCTCGATTGAAGCCCTAATTATGTCTCGTTAAGGTTTTCAATAGGCGCCTTTGCTACAATTTATATATTGATGTTTAACTTGATTAATTCTAGTTTCTTGAATTCCTCGCATGTTTATGTTTGGCCATCATATGCATGTGGTATGGATTTGTTATTTATGTCAATTTGGATGACCGAGTCCTGGGCATAATAGAGTAACAAAAGAACCCCGACACAGGTTCTTGGATTAATCAACATAAAGACAACTGGAATAGATATCATATTCCAATCTGAGTGTGTTTACCGATTTCCATAGATTTATGCTTCCTTGAAGAACAACTTAGTAGATACCATGCTAAATCCTTCAAGGAAGAAAAGAGTTAGAGTAGATACTATGCATAACTCGTTGCTTAGGGAAATCAATAGCTTTAGGAGAAGATACCATTCCCTTGTGGCTGGTAAGCATTAAGCATCATGTTATGATTGTAGTATTGTGCATATTGCGAATCTTATTTGAGTATGATTAGCGGTGGATATCGAAGCCCTACCTTTTCTTCATAGTATTTTTAATTCAATCTTTTTTTCTGTCTTATTCAACATATAGCTTTTAGAAATTTCTCTTTAAAGACAATTTATACCAATCCTCGTGGGAATGATCTCGTATTTGCTTGCTATACTTTGTTTTGATCTTGTGCACTTGCGAGTAAAACGTACAAGTATTTGCCTATTTATTTAGGTAGATATTTGCACAACAGATATTTTGTTGCACACAAACACGCACTTGGTATTTAGAAGTCATATATTTATTTTTCAATTGGTATCAGAGCTTGGTAGACTCTGGTTTAGATTTATTTCTTGAGTGTGATCTTTTATTGACTTCTAGTTTTTCTTTGTCTATCTTGTAATGGAAAAAGGTGAACTCCAAAGGATGTGTGACAAATTGTTTGAAAAATTTGAAAGTTGTAAAACTTCAAGCATAGATCATCTTCAAAGACTTAAAAATTTTGAAATAGAAAAATTTGTGTTTATTAAAAAAAATTAAGTCTTTAGAAGATGCTCTAATGCACTCAAAACTGCCTTTGGAAAAACTTCGTGTTTTTGATATGAGTAATGATGATGCTACATCTTCTTCACATGCTATGCCTATTCATAGAACTATATTTGTCAAACCTAGCATGTTTACTCATCATCCTCATACTTCTAGTGGGAATAAAGGTAAAAAGTACAATTCTATTCCTATCTGTCATTATTGTGGTATTAGTGGTCATATTCGCCATAACTGCTTTCAATTACGCTCTCAGAAGCCTTGGGATAAAAAGCAAGTACCTAGGGATGATGAGTCTGGTATTAAAAATCAAGTCAAAAATTTATGTGATAAAGTTAAGCTCGTCAATAAAAAATTAAAGAGTCCTACCCCTCATGAGAAAAATTTTGTCCTGTCAAAAAAGGGAAAGAATACCCCTAATAAGCAAGTTTGGATTAAGAAAAGTGACAATCTTTGTTTAGTTGCTCATACTACTTTAAAAATCCTAGATACTTGCTTGTGGTATTTGGATAGTGCTTGCTTCAAACATATGACAGGTGACAGGGCACTTCTCAAAGATATTCAAATGGGTAGAGGAGAAAGGACTAGTGACAACTGCTATGGCCTCCCTGGTCTCTCCTCAAATTCTCAGATTATCTGCAATAAAGCTACCATTGATGACAGTGAACTGTGGCATCAACGGTTGGGTCATCTAAACTTCACTTACATGCTCAAGATTGCCAGCAAGGAAGTTATTAAACATCTTCCTAAAATGAAAGACACTAGGAAAGGAGTTTGCGGTCTATACTAGCTAGGAAAACAGACTCGTGCTGCTCATAAGAAAACGTCAGATATTCTTACTTCCTGTAATTTAGAATTGCTGCATATGGATCTTATGGGTCCCACCATGATAGTATTTTGGCCTCATTCTGGACAAAATCACTTGTGTGTGTAAAGATACTATAAACAGGGATTCCACTATTCAGAGCACTCTCAGAAGACTTTGCACTGAGTGAAAGATCGAAGATTTCGGTTCCCTGTCAGCCTTTTGGACGATCGAGCCATCCCATCTGGACGCACATCTGGTCACTGTTCCATCCGTCTAGACGACGTGCCATACCGTCTGGACACCAGTCAGACCAAGCATCATCCGTCCGGATGACATGCACTTCTGTCCGAACCCTCCACTAAGTCGAGAAGTTTCTATCCAGCTTGCATCCGTCCGGACGTCTCAGCACTCCGTCCGGACGCCTCTCGGTACTCGACCAGTCTCAGATTCTTTCCAAGCTCCGATAAAGGAAAGATTGATCAACCGTCCGGACGATGTGGTATCTCATCCGGACGTGCGTCTCCTTAAGGCAAGAATCGCAATTCAAATATCACCGTTCGGGCGTCAATCAGCCTTGGTCCGAACGCCCGTGCAACTAATATGGAAATTGCCGATTCGACTTCAACCGTCCGGACGACTGCCTCTCATGGTCCGGACGCGTGCATAGCAGATATGGAAATTGCGTGTTGAAGTTCAGCCATCCAGACGCTCATCCCCCATGGTCCGGAAGTCCAAAGCCTTATAAGGAAATTACTTACAGTGGACGTGCGACTGTCCGGACGATGTGCCATCCCGTCTGGACGCAGCTCTTAAACAGCAAAGATTTCTCAGTGAAATTTACAAAAAATCCTGTCGCACAGTTGTCCGTCTGGACGGCCATGACCACCGTCCAGATGGTGCCCAGCTATATTTTGCCTGACGCTCATTTGAGCCCCCAGCCTATAAATAGAGGCCCCTGGTCATTGAGAACTGCAAGAATTCGGTATTGAATTCCACAACTGCTCAGAGACGTAAGTTTCCTTTGAAGCCATTGCAAGTGTATTGTTGTTGCGCTAAATCTGAAGTCTATCTTAGGGGTTGGCCCTAAGGTAAAGGATTCCATTGAAGACCCCTTCAGGTAGGAGACCTAGTTGGAAAGCGTTCGTGTTGGTTACACGTTAGAGAGCAAGGTACGACCACTGCATTAGGTATATATGAGTGTTACTATCTTGTATCTAGCTTTGTCTTCTGAATAGTGGAATTCCTGGGTTTGGTTGCCTCGGAGTGGTTTTTCTCTTGATTGATTTTCCACTTCGTCAACAAAAATCTCTGTGTCATTTACTTTCCGCTGTGCTTATTTTTGTTGACAATTTGTGCACACACTTGCCTTTTATTTAGAAGTCAATTTCAATTTTCACACCAGAACCTCTAGTCTCGGTGGAGGAAATATATTCTGGTTGTTGTAGATGACTATTCCTAGTACACTTGGGCTTTTCTTCTTCGGGAAAAGTCTGATGCTTTTGAAGCTGTTCAACAATTGTTCAAAAATATCTAGCTAGAGCAAAATTGTCCCATCATGAGGATTCGCAGTGATCATGGTAGAGAGTTTGAAAATGCTCCGTTTGAAGAATACTGTCTCTCTTATGGCATTCAACAAGAGTTTTCCTCTCCAATTACTCCTCAACAAAATGGGGTTGTGGAGCGGAAAAATAAAGTTATACAGGAGATGGCTCGAGTGATGATTCATTCTAAAAATCTTGCTCAACATTTTTGGGGAGAAGCTGTCAACACTGCATGTCATATCCTCAATAGAGTCTACATGAGGCCAGAGACTAGCAAGACACCTTACGAGATTTGGCAAGGTAAGAAACCCACTGTTAAATACTTTTGGATTTTTGGTAGTAAATGCAATATTCTACGAGACAGGGAAAATTTGGGAAAGTTTGATCCCAAAAGTGATGAAGGCATATTTGTGGGATACTCCACCAACAGTCGTGCCTACAGGGTCTACATTACCAGAACAGAAACTGTGATGGAGTCTATTAATGCGGTCATTGATGATGAAATTGGGGCACAAATCAAGGGGGAGATTCCTCAATCCGCCCTAGAAGCACTACCTTCTCCCACAGATGATGTGAGCAAGCCTTCCTCTTCAGCAGTTGATCATGTATCTATTCTTTTTGTCTCTCCTATAGTAGCAGATGTTCCTCCTGACTCAACTGATGTTGTGCCTCCTGAGAAAACTGATCCTACATCAGATTAAGAACCAGAGCCAATGAATCCTTCAAAAGAGCCTACCTCTTGGGTCAAGCTCAATCATCCTTCTAGGCAGCTTCTTGGGAATCTTAATGAAGGCAGGCGATTGAGAAGCAGAATAATCAACCCCTCAGACGAGGTCGCTAACCAAGTGACTTACAATTGCTATCTGGCTCAATTTGAATCGAAGAAAGTGGATGAAGCCCTACAAGATGACAGCTGGATTACCGCTATACATGATGAGTTGCATCAGTTCACTCGTAATGATGTCTGGATTCTGGTTCCCAGACCGTCTGACCACCATATCATCGGCACAAAGTGGATATTCAAGAACAAATCAGACGAACACGGCACGGTGATCCGAAATAAAGCACGACATATTGCTCAAGGGTATACTCAGATTGAAGGGGTAGATTTTGACGAAACCTTTGCCCCGGTTACCCGCCTTGAATCCATCAGAATCCTGCTCTCTATCTCTTGTCATCTATGATTCAAGCTTTACCAGATGGATGTTAAAAGTGCCTTTCTAAATGACATTCTTCAGGAAGAAGTCTATGTAGAGCAACCGAAAGGATTTATTGATCCTCACTATCCTCAACATGTCTACAAGCTGAGGAAAGCCTTGTATGGTCTCAAGCAAGCTCCACGTGCATGGTATGAGAGATTAACCACTTATCTTCTGGAAAAAAGGGATCATAAGAGGACAGGCAAATCAGACTCCCTTCATCAGAAATCAAGGAAATCACAAACTCATTGCTCAAATGTATGTGGATGATATCATCTTCGGAGCAACCTTAGATTCTCATGCTCATGAGTTTGCTGAAGAAATGAAACAAGAATTTGAAATGCGTATGATAGGTGAGTTGACCTATTTTTTGGGGATGCAAGTCAAACAAACCTCTGAAGGGATCTTTATTTCTCAAGCCAAATATGCAAAAGATCTGGTGAAACGGTTTGGTCTAGATGGGAAAAGCCATGCATGTACTCCCATGAGCACAAGTGTCAAGATTAGTACTAATTTGACGGGACAGCAAGTAGATCCTACTCTTTACAGAAGTATGATCGGAAGTCTTCTCTATCTTACAACAAGCTGACTAGATATTGCCTTCCGTTTCAGAGTTTGTGCTCGATTCCAAGCTAATCCTAAGGAATCTCATCTCACCGTAGTCAAGCGCATCATCAGGTATGTAAATGCCACAGTTAATTATGGTATTTGTTTTTCTAGAGAAACAAATCTTGTACTTGCATGATACTCTGATGCAGATTGGACTGGAAATGGTGATGATAGGAAAAGCACCTTTGGAGGATGTTTTTATGTTGGTACTAATCTGGTAGCTTAGACGAGTTGGAAATAATCCTCTATTTCCCTCTGAATTGCTGAGGTACAGTACATTGTTGCTGGGAGTTGTTGTACCCAGTTACTTTGGATGAAGAAATTACTCTGTGATTATGGCTTCATTCAAGACACTATGGTCATCCACTGTGACAATACCAGTGCTATAAATATTTCCAAGAATCCAGTTCAGCACTCTCGGACCAAGCACATTGACATCTGACATCATTTCATTTGTGACCTTGTGGAGTCCAGGGAAGTAGCTCTTGTTTTTATTCCCACACAAAATCAATTGGTTGACATCCTCACCAAACCTCTTGATGGAAGCATGTTTGAATCACTTAGAAAAGCCATTGGTGTTTGTGACTGAATAGTCGATCGAGGGACTTAATTTTCCAGTGTGATGCAGTTTACGTGTATGTTAGTATTTTGGTCTTATTCTGTGTTTAGACAAAATCACTTATGTGTAAAGATGCTGTAAACATGGATTCCACTTTCAGAGTGATGTCAAGATTAGAAGAATACTCAAGTTCCCTGTCAGCCGTCCGGACGATGTGTCATCCCATCCAGACGCCCATCTGTCTACTGCTCCATCCGTCTGGACGATGTGTCATCCCGTCCGTACGCCAGACAGTCCAGCATCATCCGTCCAGACGACGTGCTTCTTCCGTCCTGACACTTCACTGTATCGAGAAGTTTCTGTTCCAGCTTGATCCGTCCGGACGTCTCAGCAGCACGTCCGGACGCCTATCAGTTCTTGAACACTTCACTAATTCGTTCCAAATTCAAGAAAGGGATGATCAATCAACCGTCCGGACAATGTGGTATCCCGTCCGGACGCGTGTGTCCATAAGGCAAGAATCGCAGTTTGAATTTGACCGTCCGAACGCCTGACAGCTGTGGTCCGGACGTTGGTGCATCGTATATGGTAACTGACGATTCGACTTCAAAAGTCCGGACGTCTCCCCCTCATGGTCCGGACGCACACACATCAGATATGGAAATTGCGTGCTGAAGTTTAGCCGTCCGGATGCTCCTGCCCCATGGCCCGGACGTACGAAGCCTGATATGGAAATAACTTGCGGCGGATGTGCGACCGTCCAGACGATTGAGCCATCCCGTCCAGACGATGTTCTTATACAGGAAAGATTTGTCCGCGGAATTTTCAGAAAAATCCTGTCGCACAGTTGTCCGTTCGGACGTTCATGGTCCACCGTCCGAACGACTCCAAGGCAAATTTTGCCTGACGCTCATTCTGACCCCCAGACTATAAATAGGGGTCCTTGGGCACTTAGAGCTGCAAGAATTCGGTGTGAATTCCATTAGAGCTTAGAGACGTGTTATTTCCTCTAGAGCCGTTTTTCAAGTGTGCTGCGCTATAAATCGAAGTCTATCTTAAAGGTCGGCTCTAAGGTAAGGAGTTCCATTGAAGACCCCTTCAGGTAGGTGAACCTGGTTGGGAAGCGTTCATGTTGGGTTACACGTCAGAGATCAAGGTACGACCACTGCATCGGTACATGTGAGTGTTACTATCTTGTATCTAGCTTTGTCTTCTGAATAGTAGAATTCCTGGGTTTGGCTGCCCCGGAGTGGTTTTTCTCTTAACCGAGTTTCCACTTCGTCAACAAAAATCTTTGTGTCATTTGCTTTCCGCTGTGCCTTAATTTTTGTTGACACTTATGCACACACTTTACTTTTAGAAGTCATTTCAAATTTTCAATTGGTATCAGAGCTTGGTACACTCTGAGAAGATTAATTTCTTGAGTGTTTTTATATTTGACTTCTGTCTTTATTATGTCTCAAACTCTTAATTCTGTTCCTGCCTTTGATGGGTCGAACTATGGCTATTGGAAGGCACGTATGCGTTTCTTTTTGAAATATATTGACTGTTGGGGTATTGTTGAGACTGGTTGGACTAAACCAGAGGATATAACACTTGAACTAGTCCCTCAAAAGAATGCTCGTCTTTCAAATGACAAAGCCCTCCATTCTCTATGCCAAGCACTTTCTCCATCTGAATTCGCCAAAATTTCAAATTGCGAATTAGCCAAAGCAGCATGGCAAATTTTGGAAACAACATATAAAGGCACAAAACTTGTAAAATCTGCCAAACTTTAGATGTTGATTTCAAAATTTGAAGAAATTAAGATGTTAGAGGAAGACACATTTGGAGAGTTTTACTCCAAAATAAATGACCTAAGGAACTCCATGGTGAGTCTTGGGAAACCTATCTCGGATGTAAAACTCATCTGAAAAATTCTCATATCTTTGCCCGAGCGTTTCAGGATTAAGGTAACGACTATTGAGGAAAGCAAGGATCTTGAAGAAACGAAGATTGAAGAGCTGGTTGGATCTCTTCAAACATACGAGCTGTCTCTGCCCCCGGTCAAGAAATTAAAGACCATTGCTCTGAAGGCTTCCAAGAATTGGGTAGAAGCCTCCTCTGAAGAAGAATCTGAGGATGAAGAAAAGGCTGTGGCAATGCTTGCCAAAAATTTCAGAAGACTAATGAAAGATGATCGGTTTAAGAAGAAGTTTTCTGAAAAAGCCAAGAAACCTCTCAGAGAAGCTGAACTAGAGGATGAAAAAGATCCCAGAGGACCCCGATGTTTTGAATGCTCAGGCTATGGGCATATCTGGGCCGATTGCGGGAATCTCAAGAAGGGCAAGGGGAAGGCTCACAATGTGACTCTCAGTGATGAGTCCGAAGAAGATGCTCCAGAGTCTGACAAATTTCTGGCTTTTGTGGCCCCTTATGTTGAAGAAGAAGACTCATATTATTCAGAGCATAGTGAGAATGAGGTAGAGCTCAAGGAAGCATACAAAACTCTCTACAAAGAGTTTGAGAAGCTAAGGGAAGGCCGAAAGCAGCAAGTTAATGATCTGAACAGTCTGCATACTGAGAAGAGCTCACTGCTGCTCAAGATACAGGAGCTCGAGGAAAACTACTTGAGAAACAGCTCCAGCTAGAGAGAGTCACTGATGAGAAGTTGAATCGTATGCTGTCCATCCAGAAGAGCCCACATGACAAGACTGGTCTCGGGTATGTAGCTTCCTCTTCTGATATTCCTTCTTCCTCGAAGATTGTGTTTGTGCCTCCTACAGTCCCAGAGCTTCCTCCAGTTATTGAAGATAAACAGAAGGAAAAGGTCAATGATGATGTTCCAAGCACTCAGCAGCCTCATTCCATCAGAAGACCTCCTATTTGCCATCACTGCGGTCTCAGTGGGCATGTACGGCCTCAGTGCTCCCTCTTGAAAGCACAAAAGGCCAAAGCCAAGAAAGAAGTGCCTAGACAAGCTCAGTATGGAACTGTACCTGCAGTTCAGCATCAGACTCCTTGGCATCAGGCACCATGGGGACAAGCACCAAGACATCAGTTCCAAGCCTCTTAGTCTCATGCTCCTCAGCATCAGCGGCCTCAACAGCGGTTTATACCAGCCAATCATAGTGGCACTTACAAGAGCAAACCCAGGCATTTGAGAAGGCCTCAAGAGAAATACATCGGTGAGCCTCCTGTTTGGATGCAAAACATGATGGAGTGGATGATGCAGTCTTGTCAGCCACCACCCACTAGAAGGCAGACTTGGGCTGAGAAGGACAGTTACCCCAGGAGGGGGAATAGGCGCACCTAGCGGATTTAGGTGTTCATGCCTAGGATTTGGTTCCTAATCCTAAGGCATCATGTTTGATTGCTAGCATATTTTCCTTGTCATATTTATGTGCTAGTTATCTAGGAACCAGTTGGTTGTGCCCCTTTGTGTTTTTCTTGAGAAAACTTTGCAGGTATTTTTGGGGAAGACAGAAAAAGCAGGTCGAGCGACTGTTTTTCTGTAGTGGCATCTTTAAGCACACATAGGTTTGATTGTACCTTAGCATATGATGTCTTTTTTCCATATTGCTTGTTATGTTGGTTTATTTCTTTTATTAAAAAAAAAAAAAAAATTTGGGGAGAATTTGCAGAATATTATTTCTCTTGGCTTATTAGATATTGCATGCATTCTTGCCTAATATCTCAATTCGGTATGCATTGATTAAATACGCTTAGATATAATTGAGAGTTTTGACTATGCTAGCCAAGTGTTTTTCCTGTTTATGCAAAAAGTAGGATAGCTTCTTTCCTCATGCGATGAAAAAGTGTACTATCCCGGGCTCCCCTAAAGGTACATCTTTCCTTCTCTGACTCTTTGCTTTTGGAAATTTTGGATAAGAGAAGAAGTCCTTGATAAGATGGCCAAATTGACCACAGGCTAGTTGAACCTAGCATCTATAAACTCTGGCACTCCCTACAGTTTGCAATACCATAAGATTCGAGCAGTAATTCATAAAAAGTTATGTGCTTTAAATTTGTTTAATCATTGCTTATGTGCTTAAACTTACCTTGCCCTCTATGAGCAAGTAAAATTATATGTGTTGTATCTTAGGGGGAGTGGATCAGATGAGGGTGTCTAGGCCCTAGCAAGTTATAAGGTTTGACTTTTGGCTAATTTGTCTTTGATTTTCTCTCATGTCTAGAAAATCTAGTTGCATTTTATCATGTCTTGGACAGTCTTACCTTGTGGGAAAAGAGTCTCCACACACACACGCATTGCTTGAGTTGAGTTACTTATTTAACTTTTATATGATCAGGACAAACTATTTGTGCAAATTGAAATCTCAACTCTCTTTTATATCTCTGTTTATTTTTGAGATGCTCTCTGATTGTGTTATCAGTTGACTATGCATGCGTATTCTGACACAGACTTGAGAAAATTTGATCTCTGTAAATTTTTCTCAGTTTTTCTGGTGGTTCAGTGTGGAGTGTCCGGACGGTCTCTCTTGGCGTCCGGACAGGTAGGGTTCAGTCTTTCGGATGGTTCATGTTTGGAGTCCGGACCGAGCTAGAGCCTTATCGTCCGGACGATCCATGTCTTACGTCCGGACAGGCGCTGGCTTATTCGTCCGGACGGCGTCTTTACATCGTCCGGATGCGCGCGACCTGTCTGCTCCTTTCCGAGGCAGCGAGCGTCTGGACGTCATCACTCCACCGTCCTGACGGGGACCCCACAGCGACTATAAAAACCCCAGATCGCCGCACACTTTCTCTACCCCACAAAATCTGGTTCTTGGCTGCTTGTGAGTTAGTAATTTTTAAGCTTTTTGGAGTTTTGCTCATTCCTTGCTTATTTCAGGTATTTCTCTAATATTTTTGTATGCCTTTTGCTGCCATGTTGAAATCCTTTGGATTTTTTTTCCTTGTGATTCTGTCTTTATTGTTTTTCTGCTGTTATTCTGCTAAATTTTTATTGTCCTAACAAAAATATTTTTGGCATATTCTTTTTGAAAATTTTTGTTGGACATTTTTGCAGAATCATGTCTGCCTGCAATCCATCCCGCAGGGTCCGTCAGAGGCTTGTGGAAGATAGGGCTGAAATTCAGGCCAAAATTATGGATCGCTCCGTCATTGCTGAGCGGAACGTGCTTCGGGCTGATATCATGGTGCCACCACTGGACAACATACTTGACATCATTCAGACGTACAACTGGGGATATCTCCACAGCTGTGCTTGTGTGGTGTACACCAGATTGGTCAAGCTGTTCTACGCCAACCTGGAGGTGGTGTAGAATGATGATCATGGAGTGGTGCTCCAGTCCTCCGTTGCAGGCCATCTCATCACTGTTGATCCTCAGGTCATCAGTCACATCATCCGAGTCCCAGTGCTCGAGATTTCAGCCAGCCCCTACAATGAGGTGGTGCTGCCTCCATCCCTGGATGATCTCAGGGAATTCTTCCATGCCGTTCCCCAAGGTGTGGAGCGCTCTATTGCCATCCGGATTGGTGCCCTGTCACCCTCCCACCGCATGCTGGCCAAGATAATCCAGCAGAACATCTGGGCAATTGCCCGGCGCAGTGATCTGATCCTGAAATAGGCCCAGTTTGTCTATGCTATCCACCTTTGCCTGCCTTTCTGCCTATGCAAGCACATTTTGGGGGTTATATTAGAGGCTCGTGATGAGAGCACTGCTGGTCTCCCTTTTGGTTGCCTCCTTACTCAGATTATTCTTCAGTCGGGCATCAATGTCAATGGCGAACCGAAGATGAAAATCCAGCAGCCCATTAGCAAGCAGACATTGATGAAGTCTAATGCACAGCTGCGGAGAGATGACTCTGATGATGAGGTGCCCCCACCTGCTGCTATGCCAGTCGGTTTTCCAGATGTGGCTTCATCCTCACATACTGTACCGCTATCTGAGCCAGAGGTAAATTATGCTTAGATTATGGAGGCTCTTGCTGCACTTCAGGGAGGGATGAGCAGCTTAAAGGTGTCTATGTCCTCCATGAAGCAGTCTATGAGTTCCATGCAGCTTGCTGTGCACTCCATCGACAGACGCGTGGAGCAGAACCAGATGGATCTTCAGGAGTGCCTGAAGTATCATCATCCTAGTGGCAGTGATGATGAGGATGATGTAGACGGGATTTTACCCATGACTGAGGATGTTTGATTCCCTTTTATGTTTTTGTATTTTTTTTTTTATCTTTTGTTATTTTGAGACAATTTCTGTTTTGGTTAAAACTTTTTGGATATTTATTACTTTGTTTCCCGGGTCCTTTTGAGACCGTTAGGGGGAGTAATTTTTATGACAGTTAGTTTTTATTACTCTGTTTACCCTTTGTCCTTTTGTGACAAAAAGGGGGAGTAATTTTTATTTATTTTTGGACCGGGAATGTATTTCCAAACCGGTCAAGTGATTTTTGTCCCAAAATGGCCAAAGGGGGAGTTTGTTAGTATTTTGGCCTTATTCTGTGTTTGGACAAAATCACTTGTGTGTAAAGATGTTGTAAACAGGGATTCCACTTTCAGAGTGATGTCAAGATTAGAAGAAAATTCAAGTTCCCTATCAGCCGTCCGGACGATGTGTCATCCCGCCCGGACGCCCATCTGTCTACTGCTCCATCCGTCCGGACGATGTGTCATCCCGTCCAGACTCCAGACAGTCCAGCATCATCTGTCCGGATGATGTGGTATCCCGTCCGGACACTTGTGTCTATAAGGCAAGAATCGTAGTTTGAATTTGACCGTCTGAACGCCTGACAGCTGTGGTCCGGACGCTGGTGCATCGTATATGGTAACTGAAGATTCGACTTCAAAAGTCCGGACGTCTCCTTCTCATGGTCCTGATGCACACACATCAGATATGGAAATTGCATGCTGAAGTTTAGCTATCCGGATGCTCCTGCCTCATGGTCCGGACGTGCGAAGCCTGATATGGAAATAACTTGTGGCGGATGTGCGACCGTCCGGATGATCGAGCCATCCCGTCCGGACGATGTTCTTATACAGGAAAGATTTCTCCGCAGAATTTTTGGAAAAATCCTGTCGCACAGTTGTTCGTCCAAACGTTCATGGTCCACCTCCGGACGGCTCCAAGGCAAATTTTGCCTGACGCTCATTCTGACCCCTAGACTATAAATAGGGGTCCTTGGGCACTTAGAGCTACAAGAATTCGGTGTGAATTCCATTAGAGCTTAGAGACGTGTTATTTCCTCTAGAGCCGTTTTTCAAGTGTGCTGCGCTATAAATCGAAGTCTATCTTAGAGGTCGGCTCTAAGGTAAGGAGTTCCATTGAAGACCCCTTCAGGTAGGTGAACCTGGTTGGGAAGCGTTCGTGTTGGGTTACACGTCAGAGATCAAGGTACGACCACTTCATCGGTACATGTGAGTGTTACTATCTTGTATCTAGCTTTGTCTTTTGAATAGTGGAATTCCTGGGTTTGGCTGCCCCGGAGTGGTTTTTCTCTTAATTGAGTTTCCACTTCGTCAATAAAAATCTTTTTGTCATTTACTTTCCGCTGTGCCTTAATTTTTGTTGACACTTATGCACACACTTTACTTTTAGCAGTCATTTCAATTTTTCAGTGTAAATAGCAATAGACGATTTTTAACCTTTGATTCTTGAACCCACACCATGTTCTTGGTTCCAGATGATCATATCCCTTTCTAGTTAGTCTAGTTAGCCTAGTTTGGTTGAAAAGGAACAAGATATGGTAATGGTTACATGAGATATTTGCTAAATAATCTTACATGATTTTATGAGATTTTATATGAATTGATGAAGATCTTCTCCATCCAGCTGTCAAAAATCCATCCATTGGAGAGTTTGTACCATTTTAATCTTAGCCTTACAAGTCTTCTATAAATAGAGTTATAGATTGAGCAAATAGTGTGCAAATTTTCCAGAAAACTCTCTCTCCACCTCTCTCACGTAAGCTCCCTACTCCCTCCCTGTTTAGTGCAGAAACTCTAAGGAGAAAAACTCACTTATTTCTCACATAAAGCCGGCACTTAGAAACCCGAATTGAAGCCTAGAATCACCCTTCATTTTCTAGCAAATGCATTAGAAATCAAAACAGAATCCTTCCCTATTTTTAGTCCAAAAACCAGCAATCTTCAAAGTAAGTTTTTGAGTGCTCTATCCTAGTCCATCTCCCTCTTTCTTCACTGGACTATCTGTGCAAATACCAGTAAGTAAACCTTCATTTTACCTCTTTGAAATTAAGCACATATTCCTTTAAATCATGGTTGCTTTCTCTTCTTTTAGAGGGAGCTACAACCATGAAGATATATGTATAAATGAATGTTGATGTTTTGGTGTTTGTTTTCTTTGAACAGAGGAGCTTTACCAGATTATTACCCAAGTTTCTTCCTGGTAAATGGAGTGTTTAATGCTTAATAATTTAAAATCAATCCTTGTCCTAATAAGTGAAGAGTAAATGTGTTGTGGAGTAAAGAAAAGTGTGTGTAATGCTGGTTGTGTGTGAATGAGCTACTGAAATGTGTGTGTGTTGAATAATAGAGTGATGAATGTGTGATGTGAGTGCAGGTGTGCTGTGTACTTGAAGTGTGTGTATGTGTACATGATATAGAAGGAAAGAAAGAAGTGAATTTGTGTGTGAGATGTGTGCTAAAATTTCCTGCATGAATGAGTGTATTTTAAGTATGAATCAAGTGAGTGAGTGCTTAAATGAAATAGGTGTATATATGTGTGTCAAATGGGTGTATGTGTAGACTTGAGTATTTGATAAAGATGTGCAAGATTATGTGTGTGCTTAATTAAGTGACACTTGTATTCTTGTTTTAAACTTAAATGTCCACTAAGTGCTATATATATGTCAAAAGTGTTAGTTTTTGGCCTCATTCTGTGTTTGGACAAAAATACTTGTTTGTAAAAGATGCTTCACAGGGATTCAACTATTCATAAGTGCTTCAGAGTCAGAAGATTTCTGATTCCCTCTCAGCCGTCCAGACGATGTGTCATCCCATCTGGACTCCCATCTGTCACTGTTCCATTCGTCTGGACGACATGCCATACCGTCCGGACGCCATACAGACTAAGCATCATCCGTTCGGACGACGTGCATTTTCGTCCGGACCATCCACTGTGTCGAGAAGGTTCTGTCCAACTTGCATCTGTTCGGACGTCTCAGCAGCCCGTCCGGAAGCCTCTCTGTACTCGAACAGTTTCAGATTCTTTCCAAGTTCCAATAAAGGGAAGATCAATCAACCGTTCGGACAATGTGGTATCCCGTCCGGACGCGCGTCTCCACAAGGCAAGAATCGCAATTCAAATACACCCGTCCGGACGTCAGACAACCTTGGTCCGGACGCACGTTAATCAAAGAAGGAAATTGCCGATTCGACTTCAACCGTTCGGATGACTGCCTATCACGGTCCGGACGTGCGCACATCAGTTATGGAAATTGCGTGTTGAAGATCAGCCGTATGGACATTCATCCCCCATGGTCCGGACGTGCAAAGCCTTACATGGAAATTACTTGCAGCGGATGTGTAACCGTTTGGACGACTGTGTCTTCCATCCAGATGCGGATCTTAAACAGGAAAGATTTTTCAGTGAAATTTTTGGAAAATCCTGTCGCACAGTTGCCCGTCCGGACAGCCATGGCCACCGTCCGGACGGTACCCGCATATATTTCAGCAGTCGCCCATTCTGCACCTTAGCCTATAAATAGAGGCCCCTGGGCATTGAGAACTGTAAGAATTCAGCATTGAATTCCATTAGAGATCAGAGAAGTAGTAGCTGTTCAAGTTTCCTTTGAAACCATTACAAGTGTGCTATTGCTGCGCTACATCTGAAGTCTATCTTAGAGGTCGGCTCTAAGATAAAGGATTCCATTGAAGACCCCTTCAGGTAGGTGACCTAGTTGGGAAGCATTCGTGTTGGGTTACACGTCAGAGAGCAAGGTACGACCACTGCATCAGGTACATGTGAGTGTTACTATCTTGTATCTAGCTTCGTCTTCTGAATAGTGGAATTCCTGGGTTTGGCTGCCCCGGAGTGGTTTTTGTCTTGATTGAGTTTCCACTTCGTCAATAAAAATCTATGTGTTATTTTTATTTCCGCATTGATATTTTTGTTGCACACTTTGAACACACTTGCATTTTATTTAGAAGTCATTTTCAATTTTCAATTGGCATTAGAGCTTGGTACACTCTGTGTAGATTTAATTCTTGAGTGTTATTTTTTGTTGACTTCTATATTATGTCTCAAACTCTTAATTCTGTTCCTGCCTTTGATGGTACGGACTATGGCTATTGGAAGGCACGTATGCGTTTCTTTTTGAAATCTATTGACTGTTGGGGTATTGTTGAAGCTGGTTGGACTAAACCAGAGGATGCAACACCTGAACTAGTCCTTCAAAAGAACGCATGCCTTTCAAATGATAAAGCCCTCCATGCTCTATGCCAAGCACTTTATCCATCTAAATTCACTAAAATTTCAAACTACGAATCAGCCAAAGAAGCATGGCAAATCTTGGAAACAACATATGAAGGCACGAAACTTGTTAAATCTGCCAAACTTCAAATGTTGATTTCGAGATTTGAAGAAATTAAGATGTTGGAAGAAGAGACATTTGGAGAGTTTTACTCCAAGATGAGTGACCTGAGGAACTCCATGGTGAGTCTTGGGAAACCTATCTCGGATGTAAAACTCATCCGAAAGATTCTAAGATCTTTGCTTGAGCGTTTCAGGATCAAGGTGACCACCATTGAGGAAAGCAAGGATCTTAAGGAAATGAAGATTGAAGAGCTGGTAGGATCTCTTCAAACATATGAGCTGTCTCTTCCCCCGGTCAAGAAGTTAAAGACCGTTGCCCTGAAGACTTCCAAGAAGGTAGAAGCGTCATCTGAAGATGACTCTGAGGATGAAGAAAAAGTTGTGGCTATGTTAGCCAAGAATTTCAGAAGACTGATGAAAGATGATCGTTTCAAAAAGAAGTTTTCTGAAAAGATAAAGAAACCTCCCAGAGAAGCTGAACCTGAGGAAGAAGAGAAGAAAGATCCCAGAGGACCCCGATGTTTTGAATGCTCAGGCTTTGGGCATATCTGGGCTGATTGCAGGAATCTCAAGAAGGGAAAGGGGAAGGCATACAATGTGACTCTCAGTGATGAGTCAGAAGAAGACGCTCCAGAGTTTGACAAATTTCTGGCCTTTGTAGCCCCATATGTTGAAGACACTCTACAGAGAGTATGAGAAGCTGAGGGAAGGCCGAAAGCAGCATCTTAATGATCTGAACAGTTTACAGACTGAGAAGAGTTCATTACTGATCAAAGTACAAGAGCTCGAGGAAAAGCTACTAGAGACGCAGCTCCAACTAGAGAGTCATTGATGAGAAGTTGACTCGTATGCTGTCTATCCAGAAGAGCCCAAATGACAAGATTGGTCTCTGGTATGTAGCTCCCTCTTCTGATGTTCCTTCTTCCTCAAAGACTGTGTTTGTGAAACCTACAGTCCCAGAGCCTCCTCCCACTGTTGAAGATAAAAGGAAGGACAAGGTCAACGATGATGTTCCAGGCACTCAGGAGCCTCATTCCATCAGAAGACCTCCCATTTGCCATCACTGCGGTCTCAGTGGGCATGTTCAGGCATTATGGTACTAGACCTGTAGTCCAGCATCAGACTCCATGGCATCAGGCACCTTATCAAGCACCATGGAGACAAGCACCAAGGCATCAAGCTCATCAATATCAAGCACCTTGGTCGCATACTCCTCAGGTCCAGGTATCTCAGCATCAGCGGCCTCAGCAGCGGTTCGCACCAGCCAAGCACTTTTGAAGGCCACAGAAGGTGGAAGCTGAGCAACACCACAATGAGCCACCTATCTGGATGTAGAATATGATGGAGTGGATGATGATGTCATACCAGCAATCACCCATAGGAAGACAGGCTTGGATCAAGAAGGACCATCACCCCATGAGGGGGAACCGACGCACCTAGTAGGTTCGGGTGTTCATGCCTAGGATTTGGTTCCTAATCCTATAGCATCAGGTTTGATTGCTTGCACATTTACCTATTATATTTGTGTGATTATTATGGAATCTAGGAACCAGGTTGTTGTGCCCCCTATTTTCTCTTCAGAGAACTTTGCACGTACTTATTTGGGGAAGACAGAAAAAGCAGGTCGAACGACTGTTTTTCTGTAATGGCATCGTCAGGTTTGCTTTTGCTGTGCATATGATGTCATTTCCATATTGCATTTTTTTTTTGCTTTTGTTTGTTTGTTTTTTTTTTAAAAAAAAAAAAAAAAAATTGGGAGAATTTGCAGGATAATTTTATTTCTCTTGGCCTTTTAGATATTGTATGTATCTTCACCTGATATCTCAATTCTGTGAACATTAATTTACTTTGCTTAAATATATTTGAGAGTTTTCTGACTAAAATTTGCCAAGTGTTTTCCTGTATATGCAAAGTAGGATAACTTCTTTTCTCATGCGATGATAAATGTGCACTATCCGAGACTCCCTAAAGGCACATCTTTCCTTCTCTGATTTTTTTTTTTTTTTTTTTTTTTGCTTTTAGAAATTCTGAATAAGAGAAGAGGTTTGTGATAAGATGGTCAAATTGACCACAGGCTAGTTGAACCTAGAATCTAAAAACTCTGGCATTTCCTCTATCTTGCAGCACCATAAGAATCAAACAGTTATTCATGTGAATTTTGTGCTTTAAAATTGTCTATTCACTGCTTATGTACTGAATTTGCAATATGCCTTGCCCTCTATGAGCAAGTAAAATTTATCTTGTCCTTTATGGTACATGTAAAATAATTCGGTGATGTATCTCAGGGGGAGTGTATTAGATGAGGATGACTAGGCCCTAGTAAGTATAAGGTTTGACTTTTGACTCATCTGTCGCGGATTCTCTCTCTTATCTAGGAAATCCGGTTGCTCTTTGTCATGTCATTGGAAGTCATACCTTATGGGTTAAGTCTTCACACACACACGCATTGTATGAGTTGAGTTGTCTGTTTGAAGTTTGTATGTCCAGGAAAATGTTTGTGCTAATTAAAATCTCAACTCTCTTTTATATCTCTGTTTTGTTTTGAGATGCTTTCTGATTGTGCTATCAGTTGATTATACATGCGTGTTTTGAAAACTGACATGAGAAAAATTGACTTCTGCAAATTTTTCCAGTTTTCTATTTTTTTTTCAGTGTGGAGCGTCTGGACGGTCTCTCTTGGCGTCCGGACGGATTAGTGGTTCGGACGGTACTCTCTTGGAGTCCGGATGGGAATGGAGTCAAATCGTCCGGACGAGACCTGCTTACATCGGACGCTTGTGGCAACCATCGGGGGACGGTTAGTAATACCGTCCAGACACGCGCGACCTGTCTGCTTGTTCCTAATGCAACGCGCGTCCGTACGACGTTAATGCACCGTCCGGATGGGGACCCCACAGTGGCTATATAAACCCAGGCTGCTGCACTCTCCCCCGTGCCCCCACCTGCTGCTATGCTAGTCAGCTTTCCAGATATGGCCTCATCCTCCCAGACCATCCCACCATCTGAGCTGGAGGTCAACTATGCTCAGATCATGGAGGCCCTTGCTGCTCTTCAGGGGGGGTGAGCAATATGTAGGTGAATATGTCCTCCATGAAGCAGTCCATCGCTTCTATGCAGCTAGAAGTGCACTCCATCAACAAGCGCGTGGAGCAGAACCAGCTGGACCTTAAGGAGTGCCTGAAGTATCATCATCCGGACAGCAGTGATGATGAGGATGATGCAGCTAGGATTGCACCCGTGCTAGAGGATGTTTGATTTTATTTCCCTCTTGTTTTGTTTCTGTTATGTTTGAGACTTTTGACTTTATCTTTATTATGTTAAAACATTTTGGACATATATTACTCTATTTCCTTGGTCCTTCTGAGACCGTTAGGGGGAGTAATTTTTATTTGCCGTTGATTTTATTTACTCTGTTTTACCCTTTGTCCCTTTGAGACAAAAAGGAGGAGTAATTTTTGATTTAGATCGGGAATGTATTTCTAAACCGGTCAACTATTTTTTTGTCCCAGAATGGCCAAAGGGGGAGTTTGTTAGTTTTTTGCCTCATTCTGTGATTGGACAAAAATACTTGTTTGTAAAAGATGTTTCACAGGGATTCAACTATTCAGAAGTGCTTCATAGTCAGAAGATTTTTGGTTCCCTGTCAGCCATCCGGACGATGTGTCATCTCGTCTGGACGCCCATCTGTCACTATTCCATTTGTCTGGACGATGTGCCATACCGTCCGGACGCCAGACAAACCAAGCATCATCCGTTCGGACGACGTGCATTTCCGTCCGGACCATCCACTGTGTCGAGAAGGTTCTGTCCAACTTGCATCTGTCCGGACGTCTCAGCAGCCCGTCCGAAAGCCTCTCTGTACTCGAACAGTTTCAGATTCTATCCAAGTTCCAATAAAGGGAAGATCAATCAACTGTCCGGACGATGTGGTATCCCGTCCGGACGCGCGTCTCCACAAGGTAAGAATCGCAATTCAATACACCCGTCCGGACGTCAGACAGCCTTGGTCCGGACAGGCGTTCATCAAAGAAGGAAATTGCCGATTCGACTTCAACCGTTCGGACGACTGCCTATCATATTTCGGACGTGCGCACATCAGTTATGGAAATTGCGTGTTGAAGATTAGCCGTTCGGACATTCATCCCCCATGGTTTGGACGCGCGAAGCCTTATATGGAAAATACTTGCAGCGGACGTGCAACCGTCCGGACGACTGTGTCTTCTGTCCGGACGCCGATCTTAAACAGGAAAGATTTTCAGCAAAATTTTAGAAAAATCCTGTCGCACAGTTGCCCGTCCGGACGGCCATGACCATCGTCCGGATGGCACCTGCATATATTTCAGCAGTCGCCCATTTTGCACCTTAGCCTATAAATAGAGGCCCCTGGGCATTGAGAACTGTAAGAATTCAGCATTGAATTCCATTAGAGCTCAGAGAAGTATTAGCTGTTCAAGTTTCCTCTGAAGCCATTACAAGTGTGTTGTTGCTGCGCTACATCTGAAGTCTATCTTAGAGGTCGGCTCTAAGATAAGGATTCCATTGAAGACCCCTTCAAGTAGGTGACCTGGTTGGGAAGCATTCGTGTTGGGTTACACGTCAGAGAGCAAGGTACGACCACTGCATCGAGTACATGTGAGTGTTACTATCTTGTATCTAGCTTCGTCTTCTGAATAGTGGAATTCTTGGGTTTGGCTGCCCCGAAGTGGTTTTTCTTTTGATTGAGTTTCCACTTCATCAACAAAAATCTGTGTTATTTTTATTTCCGCATTGATATTTTTGTTGCACACTTTGCACACACTTGCATTTTATTTAGAAGTCATTTTCAATTTTCAAAAAGGTATTTTTAGAGGAAGGTATGTTTAATGAGAAAGGGTAACTTTAGTCACGTCGTTTAACTATTTTTAATAGTAATAGATGTTGCCAATATTATGTCCAATTTGTATTTTATGCCGCCCATCTTCTTAGATAAAATATTTGCATGGGATAAATGAGTATAAGATTATATTTATTACATTTAAATCTGTAGCCGTTGCAATTTTTGGAAAAATAGGTATAGTAATAATAATAAATATTTTTATAGTGCTCTTATTAATCTATTATTATTACATGATTGTAATTATGCAGTTTTAGAGGAAAATCTTTGTAGCAGAAATAGTAAGTATCTCTATACTTACTGAGGACGAAGCTGGTTGACTTTTCCTATAATATTGTGATTACTGCTTTATTTACTTGTTTACGCATGTGACTTTGCATGTTTTATTATTTTTAATAATTTGTCTAATAACAAGCTGTTGGATTTAGATCCACAGTGGGTACATGAGGTTGCACAGGAGTTCCTAGGTTCTAGTTGAATGAGGAAGTACCCGAAAAGAGAATAATAAATACAAAAACTGGTGTACCTAGGTTACTAGGGAAACCTAGGTTTCCAGTAGCCTAGGCTCCCAAAGAATATAATTAAAAGTTAAAGGGAGGAATCCCAGGCTTCAAATAAGACGCTTTATGATTATGTTTATATTCAATTTATGTCTATGATTCGCGACCATAGATTATATATTGCGTATACATGTAATCATGAAGCCATTGCATTATGTTGCATTTATTAAATAAATCAACATTCATATTATTGTGGGAAACAGTTGACTCACTTTAGTATTTTTGTGTTGTTGTTTTCTTTCTGTATTATGTGTCAAATCAGGTTATGAAGAAGAAGAAAATCAGGACTATTCAGACCCTTAGATGGATCCTGATACTAGTATTTGAGGCTAGACTGCCTCATTTTTGGGAACTACCATGTTGTAGTTCATTAACTTAGTTTAAAGACAATAATTATAATTCTTCAGTTATGTAATTACTAAACCCTAGTTATTTTGGCTTGTATGACGGTATATGCCCTATGAGGCATGATTACTACTACTACTTTTGTATTATTATGCTAACTTACTTATTATATCTATTTTGAAGTAATTCAGTAGAAGCTCTGTAGTGTTATTTAATTCCCAAGTCTGTAGTACATTTATATATTCCGTTGCCAACACTCAACTCTGATAAGTTAGTAATGTCATGTGAAAATTCAAAAATTTTCACTTACGCTTTTTGTAAAAGCGGGGCGTTACAATATTTATCTGTTTTGACAGTTCTCTATGCTTTGATAGAATATGCATTCATATGGTTAAGATTCTAAGTCTGATATGTGCTAAGTTTTCCTGCTGCATCATTAGTAGATAGTTGCTTTCCTCTGCTTCTGAAAATTCTTTTGAGAGATTTTTTATGTGCGAAGATTGTCAAATTGACCAATTCGCTAGTTGAACCTAGCCCTAAAAATTCTGGCTTCCTTAAGTTGCAGCACCAGAAAGAAACAAGTAGTTATACTTCTGAGCTTAATGTTACATGAATAAATTCACTGCTTATATGCTGATACAACTATATATCTTGTCATTCATGGTGCAAGTAAAATTCAAAATTGTGCTGCTTCTTAGGGGGAGAGTATCAGATGAGGGTGACTAGGCCCTAGTAAGATAAGGTTTGACTTTTGATTGATCTAAACTATGAAATTCTCTTTTTTAGAAAATTCAGTTGCTTTAAATCTTATCAGCGAAGATCATACCTTATTGAGAAAGTCTTCACACACACACACACGCATTGCATGAGTTAAGTTGACTATTGAAATATCTCTACCTGTGGGGAATTTATGCTCATTGATTACTTAACTCATTTCTATATGCTTGTGTATTTTTGACCAACTATCTGACTGTTTTCACAGGTTTAGATACATGTGTGTGCTGATTTCTTGTTGAAGACCTAACCTTGTTTTTTTCTCTTGTTTTTGTTTTAGTTATGGTTTTTCTCTTATACTCTGTTTACCCTTTGTCCTTTTGTGACAAAAGGGGGAGTTATGAGTGCCAAATATTGTCTATTTGGACCTCTTAATTTGCATTTGTTGAACCTTTAGCTTTGTTATTTTCTGATTTCTTGGTTAGTTTTGGTGTTTCAGTGTTTTGCAGGACTCTGAGATAAAATGCAGTATTTTTGTGGGACTTGCAAAGAAACAGGAGAAGAAGTCATTAGAGCCATCCAAAGCACGGGTGTTAGGGCTGACGTCGCAGCATCTTTGGAGTCAAGCACCTGAAAGGCACACAAGGGCTCAAGCACGATCTCGATCGATCGACCAAGATAGTCGATCAAGCGCATTGTCAATCGATCGACCAAATAGTTGATTGAGCGACAATCAGGGTTGACATGGAATGCGCGAATTCCAATGCTCTGACGACTACTGACAATCCTCTTAGGGTTTTTTCTAGGGTGTAGTGGCACCATTTTTGAAAATATGGCCTAAACCTTAGTGTTCTTTTCTCCTATTAGGGTTTAGAGGGGTAGAGGTGTCATTTTGTAAAAGTTGGGTTTAACCTAATCTTTTGCTATAAATACCCCATGCTAGGCACCACTTAGAGCACCAATTTTCTTCAGGCACTTGTCTTAGCTCTTGTCTTTTCTTTTGTAAGTTGTTACTTCGTTCAAATTTCTTTTAATTTAATGTTATTTTATATTCCATTCTTCTTTCTTTTCTTCGCTATTTTAATTCATCGCTTTAATTTAATTTAAAGTTATTTAATTTTCGCTCTTCTTATTTCTTCTTGCAATTTAATTTATTGTTGTCTTTTTTGAAAAATTGAAATGACTTCTTAAAGTAAAGTGTGTGCATAAGTGTCAACAAAAATTAAAGCACAGCGGAAAGTAAATGACACAGATATTTTTGTTGACGAAGTGGAAACTTAGATAAGAAAAAAACCACTCCGGGGCAGCCAAACCCAGGAATTCCACTATTCAGAAGACAAAGCTAGATACAAGATAGTAACACTCACATGTACCGATGCAATGGTCATAACTTGATCTCTGACGTGTAACCCAACACGAATACTTCCAAACCAGGTTCACCTACCTGAAGGGGTCTTCAATGAAACTCCTTACCTTAGAGCCGACCTCTAAGATAGACTTCGTTTTACAACACAGCACACTTGAAAAATGGCTTCAGAGGAGATATCATGTCTCTGAGCTCTAATGGAATTCACACCGAATTCTTGCAGCTATAAGTGCCTAGAGGCCCCTATTTATAGGCTGGGGGTCAGAATGGGCGTCAGGCAAAATAAGCCTGTGAGCCGTCCGCACGGTGGACCATGACCGTTCGGACGGACAACTGTGCGACAGGATTTTTCAAAATTTTCGCGGAGAAATCTTTCCTATATAAGAACATCGTCCGGACGGAAGCACGTCCCCTGCAAGTAATTTCCATAATAGGCTTCACGCGTCTGGACCATGGGGCAGGAGTGTCCGGACGGCTAAACTTCAACACGCAATTTCCATATCTGATACACGTGTGTCCGGACCATAAGGGGGAGACGTCCGGAAGATTGAAGTCGAATCGTCAGTTACCATATACGATGCACCAGCATCCGGACCACAGCTGTCAGATGTCCGGACGGTTCATTTTGAACTGCGATTCTTGCCTTACGGAGATACGCGTCCGGACGGGATACCACATCGTCGGGACGGTTGATTGATCTTCCCTTTCTTGAACTTGGAAAGAATCAGTGAACCGTTCGAGAACTGATAGGCGTCCGAACGTGCTGCTGAAACGTCCGGATGGAGCAAGCTAGCACAGAAGCTTCTCGATATGATGCAGGCGTCCAGACGTGCTGCTGAAACGTCCGGATGGAGCAAGCTGGCACAGAAGCTTCTCGATATGATGTAGGTGTCCAGACGGAAGAAACACGTCGTCCGGACAGATGATGCTTGTCTGTCTGACGTCCAGATGGAATGACACGTCGTCCGGACGGATGGAACAGTAGACAGATGGGCGTCCGGACGGGATGACACATCGTCCGGACGGCTGACAGGGAACTTTGAAATTCTTCTGACTTCACTCTGAACAGTGGAATCCCTGTTTGCAGCATCCTTACATATAAGTGATTTTTTCCAAATACAGAATGAGGCCAAAATACTAACATTTTTATTTATCGTTATTTAGCTTCCGTTCTTACTTCCTTTCTCATTATTTTAATTTATCGCGTTCTTTTTTAAAGTTATTAAATTTTTGTTCTTTTCTCTCTTCTTCTTTTTTATCATTTTATGTTTTCATTTCAAGAGCACTTGGTGTTTTTTGTCATGAGAGGCTAAAATCGTCAACTAAGGTTGAGGATTGGAAATAAATTATTGACTTCTAATTTTAACCAAGTGTGTGTGTTTGTGTGCAAACAAATATCTTTAATTCGAAATTTAAAATAAGACAAGATATTTGTTACGAAGTGGAAACTCTGTGAAGAGAAAAATAACTCCGGGGCAGCCAAACCCAAGAAATTCACTATCCAAAAACAAAGCTAGTTACAAGACACTCGTACTCACATAACCCTATGCAGTAGACATACCTTTAACTCTGACATGAACCCCATCATGAACGCTTCCCAACCAGATCTTCCACCTGAAGGGGTTTTTGATGGATTCCTTTACCTTAGGGCCGACCCCTAAGATAGACTTCACACTAACAGTTGAGCACACATCGGCAACGGCTTGAGAGCTAGCGGATCTTTGATTCTCCCTAAACACCCTCTCTAAGCACTATGGAATTCACTGTTGAATTCTGTACAAAACACAAGCCTAGGTCCCTCTATTTATAGGCTTAAAGGAAACCTAAAACTGCTGAGATTCATGCTCTGGCTGGTGAGCGTTTGGACGGAAGTTAGCCTCGTCTAGACGGTTTTCTGAGATATCTTTTCAGAAACAGTGCAATTCTATCTTTATCAGGTTCACGTCCGGACGGCTTGACCAAGCGTCCGGACGGTCTTCGCTAAAATCCTTTCCGCGTTCTAACGAAACTCTGGAATATTCTGAAATATTGGACATCGTTCGGATGTGTTGCCACGTCGTCTGGACGGCTTGCAGAGACTTCCCAAGCAGTGTCGACTTCTGAAATCCAACTCCTTGTTGAATACTGATTGACCTAGCGTCTGGACGGTGTTGCTCTGATGTCCGGACATCTTCATCGTTATCTGCTGGACACTGAGGGGCGTCCGGACGGTTGCACAGGAACTAGCTGTTTTGTCTTGGATTTTGGAAGGACTCTTCATGGACATCTTCTTAGAAGCTTGTGATCAGATACTTTCTTTGATTTGAACATTATCTGAATACATGAAGATTCTGAATTAAAACCGACCATCCTGTTAAGTTGCAACCATTACATGAAGTGTTTTTGTTTATCTAGAATGTAGCCAATTAAAATACTAACAAGGATTGAAAAATAAATGGACTTCTAAATTTAACAGTGTGCGTGAACAGTGTGCAACAAAATATTAAATGCGGAATTTAAAGGAGACAAATATTTTGTTGACGAAGTGGAAACTCAATTAAGTGAAAAACCACTCCGGGGCAGCCAAACCCAGGATATCCACTATTCAGAAGACAAAGCTAGATACAAATTAGTAACACTCACATACCCCTGATGCAGTGGTCGTACCTTGCTCTCTAACATGTAACCCAACACGAACGCTTCCCAACCAGGTCTCCTACCTGAAGGGGTCTTCAATCGAATCCTTTACCTTAGGGCCAACCCCTAAGATAGACTTCACAGCTGATCAAATCACACACTTGGCAAGGCTTTAGAGGAAATATCATGTCTCTAAGCTGTAGAGAATTCACCACCAAATTCTATTTTGAAAGCATGCCTAAAGCCTCTTATTTATAGGCTTAGGAAACCTAAAATCGACTCAAAAACGGATTCTGAGACACGCGCGTCCGGACGGGAGCCAGGGCTGTCCGGACAGGTCAAGTTTTTCTTGTCCGGAAAGTAATTATGGAATTTTTTGCAGGGCCGTCCGGACGGGCAAATCTTTCCGTCCGGATGCTCTCTTCCTTCGTAAGTCTTTAACTTTTATGCTTTTAATTCAAGGTTTTAGGTTTTATTTTTATTATTATGTGTAGCTAAAATTTCATCTAGGGTTGAGGATGAAACCTCACCATTGAAGAGAAACTATGTTTTCATACTTGTTTATGCTATTTGAGTTTATGGGTTTTGATTTCTCATTGTTCTACTTCGATTTTTGAAATGATTTTTGGATATCTCTTGTGATTTCCGGATACAAGTGATGATTTGAAATAGTTTCATTAAATTGATGGCTTGGGTTTTATTTATCAAAATGTTGGATATTCAGTGTGTTTCATTCTATGGATACATTTGATGATTTAGTCAAAACTATATATCTTTTGTGATTTGTGCAAGAATGGATTCATTGAATGATTTAAACGATTTTTGAAGCAAAGTAGAACAAACATAAGATTTGTATGTTGAGAACTTCAAATGGTGTAGATGAGCATGAGAATATGTAGCTATGATTTGGTGGGTGTGGATTCCAAAACCTTAGAACCCTTTATTTTCATTAATTTTGTTTATGTTTTCTTTTGTTAAAAATCCCTAAATTTGGAACTAGGTTAAAATAGAATTAGTTTAAATAGAGATTAATTTTTGCAACACAATTCCCTGTGGGATCGACCTCGTACTTGTATAACACTATATTGCAAAACGATTCGTGCACTTGCGAGTATTATAATTTGCACAACATGAATCTACAAGACTTTTGTTAGAATCATTTAAACCTTCATAGAAAGCTTGTACTTGATCGTACTGAGACAGATAGTGATGTTGGCATTATAGAAGTAGCTCCTTGAAGTGCTCCCACGCCTTAAAGAATAGGTCTCCATCTTTTTGTTGGAAGGTTTGAATCTCCCTCCTCAATTGCCTAGTCTGTTGGGCTGGAAATAACTTTTTCAAGAACTTTGTAGTCAACTCCTTCCAATTGTGAATAGACCCTACAACCAAAGAATTCAACCATAACTTAGCATTATCTTTCAAGGAAAAAGGGAAGAGAATTAACCTGATCCCTTCCGTATTTAAGCCATGGACATTTTGAGTTTTGCAAGATCAAAGAAGTCCTGAATGTGTAGATATGGATCCTCCGTAGGTGTGCCTCTGTAGTGTTGTAACGCCCCACTTTTACAAAAAGCGTAAGTGAAAATTTTCGAATTTCCACGAGACATTACTAACTTATCAGAGGTAATTATTGGCAACGGAATAAATGTAATATAAATTGGGAATAGGTTGACACTTCAGAGCTGCTACTGAAATACCTCAAATATATATATAATGAGCCATTCAGCATAATTATACAGACAGTAATACCAGTCATGCCACACAGGGCTAGATAATTATACAAGCCAAATATCTATATATAACCGGAGAATTATAAGTATTGTCTTAAGTTAGGCTAATGGACTATAACAGGGTAGTCCCAAAATATAGGCTATCCAGCCTTACAAAACTGAACCAGGAACCATCTATGTGTCGGGATAGTCCTGATAATCCTCTTCATCTTCATAGCCTGAACCATTACAAATACCATACAAAGAGAAGAAAACAACATAAACACTAAAGTGAGTCCGCTGTTTCCAATAATAATATGAGTGCTGAT
Source organism: Alnus glutinosa (assembly GCF_958979055.1). NCBI lineage: Eukaryota > Viridiplantae > Streptophyta > Magnoliopsida > Fagales > Betulaceae > Alnus > Alnus glutinosa. The sequence goes on from NC_084890.1 coordinate 16,485,643, forward strand.
TTATTTAATTAATGCAACACAATGCAATGGCCATATAATCACATGTATATACAAAATATAATCCATGATCGCGAGTCACAGACATAAAATGAACATAAACGTAATCATAAGGCAATGACAGTTTTAAGGGTATAGTTTTAGGTATTTCCCTTTTTCCACTACTCTGTTGGCCTTGGCACGGTTAGCGTGTTATTTGAAACCTTGGTTTCCTCACTTAACTTTTAATTATAATCTTTGGGAGCCTTGGCTCCTGGAAACCTTGGTTTCCCTGGTGACCTTGGTACACCAGTTTTTGTATTTATTATTCTTTTCAGGTATCTCCTCATTCACTGAGAACCTTGGAACTCATGTGAAGCCTCGCATACCCACCGTGGATCTTGATCCAACAGCTTGTTATTAGACAGGTTATTAGAAATAATAAAATATGCAAAAACACATGCGCAAACAAGTAAATAAAGCAGTAAACATAATATTATAAGAAAATCAACCAGCTTCGTCCTCAGTAAGTATAGAGATACTTACTAGTTTCTGCTCCAAATATTTTCCTTTACAACTGCATAACAATCATTATATGATGATAGCGAATTAATAAAGTATTCTTATGAAATTATTATTACTACCATATCTCTTCCTAGAAATTGCAACGGCTACCGAATTAAACATGATCTCTTATTTATCTATTTTAATGCTTACGCACCAACTCTTGTACTACTAGAATTATCCATCACATAACATACTTTAAAAATAAGAATACATTGTCATATAATCAAGCACACATATGATTTTACTCTTCTTTAATTCACACATCCTTATAACACACACCTAAATATTGCTCACCTATTTTCTCTTAATATATATATATACATATATCAAAACCTCAACATATTTACTCTCACACTTACATTTCTTGATCCATTTTTAAAACACAATTTATCCATTCTAAATTACTAATCTCATGTAGTAAATACTCATCCATATGCTTACACATATACTCACATGTAAGCTAGCCAACTTTTCATACAACATGCATAATTAAAAGCAAGAGCAAGTCATGATTTCAAATAACAATAGAACTACTTGATCTAGGAGAAGTTTAAGGAAGAAAATACTCACCCAAAGTTCCCCAATAACTTAAAGAGTGAAGGAGAGTTGCTGTCCAAGAGAGTTCCACTTGCAAAGCTTGGTTTCTTGGTCTCAAAACAAATGAGGTTTCCACTCACACTCTACCACTGATTTTGTGGGAGAATGAGGGTGGTTTTGGAGCTTAATTGGGCTTGCTAGGTGCTGGAAAGTGAGGTGAAAATGGAGGATTTTCGTGCTACTTCTACAGCACTAGAGTGAGAGAGAGTTTTGGCTAGAGTTTTGTTTCTTCTTCATGAAAATCAACTCCCCATGCAACCTATATATAACACTCTTGAAGGGCTGAGATTTATCCAACAAATCATCATCTCAATGGCCGGATTTGAGCCAGCCAACACCTCAAATCTATAGCTCAAATCTCATAGGTGACTATTCCATATCTTAGCCCATGATTACATGATATCTAAGGAAATATAGTTGGGCTTCAACCAAAATGGGCTAACTAGGCTAACTAAATATGGGCATGATCGTTTGGCATCAAGTACCACGTGTGGGTCCCAAATCATTAGGTGGAAAAATCAATTTTCGCAATTGGCGGAAACTGCACTACACTGGGCGAAGTCGCTCGATCGACTTCGACCTATAATCGCTCGATCGACCAGAAAGTCGCTTGATCGACTTCACTTTACTGATCCAACTCTCTACATGCATAACTATATAACTCAATTAGACTAAGAGCAATTCTTAAGTCTTATATTTATGCACATATTTTGATAACTTAAGTGGGTTGTCTTTCCCGGGTATTACAAGTGTGGAACCATATTGAGTAGAGGAGACAAATCAAAATTGCTTTGCACATTCGGTTGAAAAGCAATGCAAGAGGGCTGATTTAGATTTTGTGGTATGAAGGAACTCTTCATCGGCTTCGGCTTGGGTGGATTCTCTACACGTACTTCTGCCATGTCTTCCTCAACTTTGAACATGTTTTCTAATTCTGAGGTGTCTCTACACTGTCGAATAGTGCGTTTAATCTCTGGATCATATGTAATGATGTCTAAATTTTGAGATCGACGACCTTGCATAGACAATAAATATTGTAGCAATGGACAACAACTTTAGTACTGCTACCTAGAGATGCACTCAAGCTCAGTTACAACTGCGTTTGATCCTAGTTGTGCTTGAGTGTATATGGATTGTGCACTTGATCGCAAGACTAGAATCTAAAATCTGCAGAAAAGACTTAGAAATAGAAGAGAATATGTTTTTTTTTTAGATGAATATAAACAGAAATAACTAAAATAAAGGAAAATTTTAAAAACACAATTTAACACAATCCCCGGCAACGGCGCCAAAAACTTGTTGTGCAAATATCTACCTAAATAAATAGATAAATATTTGTACATTTTACTCACAAGTGCACAAGATCAAAATGATAGTATAGTAGGCAAATACGAGATCATTCCCACGAGGATTGGTAAATTATACAAGTTTTCCTAAATAATTAAGAATTGTGAAAAGAAATAAAAATATTAATAAGATCTAATAAGAGAAGAAACAAAAACATTGAAGAAATATAATAGGAGGTAAGGTAGGGCTTCGATATCCACTGCTAATCATACTCTAGTAAGATTCACAATGTGCACAATACTACAATCATAACATGATGCTTAATGTTTACCAACCACAAGGGAATGGTATCTTTTCCTAAAGCTATTGATTTCCCTAAGCAACGAGTTAGGCATGATATCTACTCTAACTCTTTTCTTCCTTGAAGGATTTAGCATAGTATCTACTAATTTGTTCTTCAAGAAAGCATAAATCTAGGGAAATCGGTAAACACACTCAGGTTGGAACATGGTATCTATTCCAGTTGTCTTTATGTTGATTAATCCAAGAACCTGTGACGGGGTTCTTTCGTTACTCTATTATGCCTAGGACTCGGTCATCCAAATTGACATAAATAACAAATTCACACCACATGCATATGATGATCAAGTATAAACATGAAATGAATTCAAGAAAATAGGAAATAATCAAGTTAAGCATCAATATATGAATTGTAGCAAAGCAAATTGAAAAACTTAAAGCGATCTGATTAGGGCTTCAATCGAGCCCTAACTAAAGTATTAGTTACAACTAATATTGACTAAAATTATATACATATAGAAAATAAATAAAGGAAGAAAGAAAAACCAAAATTCTTCTTGAAGTAGCCACCAATTCTTCTTCCCAAGCTTGTGTGTTTTCTTTTCAAAGGTTAGAGGCCTATTTATACGGATTAGAGAAGCTCTAGAAGCCCTAGAAATCCTGGAACAATTGTAAATAGGTCTCCTAGTCTAAATAGAATAAGTACAAGTCTTTTCCTTTTCTGAAATTTCAATCCAAGTACGAAAAGGATTCCAAATTCATACAGATTTGAGGTTCTTTATGTGGCAATTTTGGCATAGTAAACATCCGAAATAGGAAAAACCTATTTTCTGACATATTTGTTCCATTTTTTATTAGTTTTCTAACGCCACCAATTTCATTGCAATCTAATAGTTTATCTGAATGTTATGATTAAATTACTAAGATGTGCTCATTCTGGATTCTTTCCAAAAATAACGAATTTTTGCCGACTTCTCTTTTCTTAAATTCAAAATTAATTTGGAGTTGAATCTTTCCAAAAGTGAGTTTGCCGACTTCGTTATAATCTTGGAAATTAGATGGATTTTCTTCCAAAACCAGTAACATACAAAAAAAGACAAAAACAACACAAAATTTCAAACTATAACAAAACTAAAAGCTTAACATATGTAAATTAAGGGGCTTGAATGTGTAACATTCAACACTTATCAAACACCAAAACTAACAAAATACGTCAGAAAATAACAAAGCTAAATGCTTAACAAGTTAAAATTAAGAGATCCAAATATATAATATTTGACACTAATCATTAGTGTACTGCTAAAACAGGGACACTGTGAAAAATAGATGACTTCTAATTTAATCGTGTATGTGTGCACAATGTGTAACAAAATAATGTAAAAGCGGAATTTAAATGACACAAATTGAAAATTGAAATTTACTTCTAAAAATAAAGTGTGTGCACAAGTGTCAACAAAAATTAAGCACAGCGGAAAATAAAAGACACAGTTTTTTGTTGACGAAGTGGAAACTCAATCAAGAGAAAAACCACTCCAGGGCAGCCAAACCCAGGAATTCCATTATTTAGAAGACAAAGCTAGATACAAGGTAGTAACCCGATGCAGTGGTCGTACCTTGCTTTCTGACGTGTAACCCAACACGAACGCTTCCCAACCAGGTCTCCTACCTGAAGGGGTCTTCAATGGAATCCTTTACCTTAGAGCCGACCTCTAAGATAGACTTCAGATGTAGCGCAGCACACTTGTAATGGCTTCAAAGGGATCTTGAACTTCTCTGAGCTCTTGTGGAATTCAATACCGAATTCTTGCAGTTCTCAATGCCCAGGGGCCTCTATTTATAGGCTGAGGTGCAGAATGGGCTACTGTTGTAATATGTACGAACGTCGTCCGGACAGTGAACCTGAGCCATCCGGAAGGACAACTGTGCGACAGGATTTTCTGAAAATTTCGCCGAAAATCTTTCCTGTTTAAGAGCCGGGTCCGGACGGTTAGACACTGACGTCTGGACGGTCGCATGTCCACTGCAAGTAATTTCCATATAAGGCTTAGCGCGTCCGAACCAAGGGGGATGAACATCCGGACGGCAATTCTTCAACACGCAATTTCCATATCTGCTATGCGTGCGTCCAGACCATGAGATGCAGATGTCCGGACGGTTGAAGTCAAATCGGCAATTTCCTTAACTGATGAGCGGTAGTCCGGACCAATGCTGACTGACGTCCAGACAATGATATTTGAATTGCGATTCTTGCCTAATGTATAAGTTGGTCTGGATTGGAAACCACATCGTCCGGATGGTGTATTAATCTTCCCATATCTGAACTTGGAAAGAATCTGAAGCTGATCGATCACTGATGGACGTCCGGACGGGCTGCTGAGATGTCCGGATGGATGCAAGCTGGAACAGAAGCTTCTTGATACAGTGAAGGGTTTGGACGGAAAGATACGTCATCCAGACGGATGATGCTGGTCTGTCTGGCGTCCGGTCGGGATGAACACGTCGTCCGGACGGATGGAACAGTCGACAGATGGACGTCCGGACTGGATGACACGTCGTCCGGACGGCTGACAGGGAATCTGAAATCTTCTATCTTTTTCGCAGTGCAGAGTCTTCTGAAAATGCTCTGACGAGTGGAATCCCTGTTTACAGCGTCTTTACACATAAGTGATTTTGTCCAAACACAGAATGAGGCCAAAATACTAACACAAATATTGCGTTAACGAAGTAAAAACTCTTTATAGAATTGATCATCCTCAAGTTTCTGCGGCTTCTTCATGTAGTGCCTTGATTTGTTAGTTTTGCCACTCTGATTGGTAGGAATAAATCATTGTTGATGCTGAGGAGCCTGATGCCATAGGTCTTGACGCCGGGGAGCTTGATGCCATGGAGCCTGATATTGGGGAGCCTGATGCCATGGAGCCTGATATTGGGGAGCCTGATGCCGGGCTAGAGGTCCAATGTCGAATGTAGCTTGTCTAGGCAACTCTTTCTTGACCTGTGATCTCTGAGGTTTGAGAAGGGAGCACTGGGGTCTGATGTGACCACTTAAACCACAGTGGTGGCATATAAGAGGCTGTCTAATGGTAGGGAGCTTCTGAGTGGCCTCTGTAGTAGCCGAAATATCTCTACCAATAACTTCCTTTCTTTTATCCATAATGGTTGTTAGAGGCTCAGGGACTGTGGGCTTGACAAAAATAGTCCAAGAAATAGAAGGGATATCAGAGGAAGAGCTACATACCCTAGTCTGATCTTGTCTGTTGGGCTCTTTTGGATTGACAGCATATGGGTTAGCTTCTCATCAATGACCCTCTCCAGCTGTAGCTGTGTCTCCAGTAGCTTCTCCTCTAGATCCTGTATCTTGAGCAGCAGCAAACTCTTCTTTGTCTGTAAACTGTTCAGCTCATGGATGTGCTGCTTACAAGTCTCCCTTAACTTCTCAAACTCTTTATAGAAAGATTTTATAGGCCTATTTGAGTTCTTCCAGTCTTCATCACTGTGCTTAGAGTAGTAGGATTGAGAATACTCTTGGTATTCATATGGAGCCACAAAGGCTAAGAATTGATCTTGAGCAGGAGTTTCTTCTTCTTCTTCTGACTCATCACTGAGAGTCGCATTGTAGGCCTTCCCATTCCCTGCTTGAGATTCCAACAGTCAGCCTGTATATGCCCAAAGCCTGAGCATTCAAAACATCTGGGGCCTCTTGGGTCTTTCTTCTTAGCTTCTTCAGGTTCAGAGTCTTTGGGGGCCTTCTTCAGTCTTTCGGTGAATTTCTTCTTGAATTTATCATTCTTCATTAATCTCCCGAAATTTTTGGCCAGCATTGCCACTGCATCTTCTTCATTCTCCGAGTCTTCCTCAGATGAGACTTTGGCTTTCTTCTTAGATGCCTTGAGGGCAATCGTCTTTACCTTCTTGATTGGAGGCAGAGAAAGCTCATAGGTTTGAAGAGATCCCACCAACTCTTCAATCTTCACCTCTTCTAAATCTTTGCTTTCTTCAATGGTAGTCACCTTGATTTTGAAATGCTCAGGCAAAGATCTTAGAATTTTTTGGATGAGCTTTACATCTGAGACGGACTTCCCAAGACTCACCATCGTGTTTCTTAGGTCGCCCATCTTAAAGTAAAACACTTCGAATGTCTCATCTTCAAGCATCTTAATCTCTTCAAATCTAGAAATCAACATTTGAAGTTTGGTAGATTTAACAAGTTTTGTGCCTTTATATGTTGTTTCTAAGATTTGTCATGCTTCTAAAGCAGTTCCACAGTTTGAAATTTTTGTAAATTAAGATGGTGAAAGAGCTTGACATAGAGCATGGAAGGCTTTATCATTGGCAAGTCGTGCTTCTTCTTTTTTTTTTTTTTCTTTTTTTTTTTCAGTAACAAGCTCAATATTTGTATCCTCTGGTTGAGTCCAACCAGTTTCAACAGTTTTTCAACAATCAATGGATTTTAAAAAGAAACGCATACGAGCTTTCCAATAGCCATAGTTCGTGCCATCAAAGGCAGGAACAGTCATAAGATTTTGAGACATGGGAGGATAAAATAGAAGTCAAAAGGAGAAACACTCAAGAAATAAATCTAATCAGAGTGTACCAAGCTCAGATACCAATTAAAAAATAAATGACTTCTAATTTAACCGTATGTGTGTGCACAATGTGTAACAAAATAATGTAAAAGCCGAATTTAAATAACACAAATATTTTGTTAACAAAGTGGAAACTCAATTAAGAGAAAAACCACTCCAGGGTAGCCAAATCTAGGAAATCCACTATCAGAAGACAAAGCTAGTACATAGATAGTAACACTCACATACTCGATGCAACGATCGTATCTAGCACTTTGACATGTGACCCAACATGAACACTTCCTAACCAAGTCTCCTACTTGAAGGGGTCTTCTATGGATTCCTTTACCTTAGGGCACCTCCCTAAGATAGACTTCAATTGACAAGCACAATAACAGCACACAATGGCAACGGCTTGAGAGCAAGCAGATCAACACAATATCTTCTAAAATATACTCTCTAAGCTCTAAAGAATTCAATACCAAATTCTGTAAATAATACATGCCTAGAAACCTCTATTGATAGGCTACAGAAGACCTAAATCGACTCTAATTCAATTTTCTCTAGGCGGCATTCGGAAGTAATCTGAAGCAGTCTGGACGGACAACTGTGTAACCGGATTTCCAAAAAGCGCTTAAAATCTTTCCTGAATAAGGCCACGTCTGGACGGTGTTGCCCTAGTGTCCGAAAGGTTGCACTTCTGCTACACGCAATTTCCATAATAAGGACTGGCGTCCGGACAGTGTTGCCTTGACATCCGAACGATTGCAATTCTTCTCCATGTCTTGACTTATCAAGGATAGCGTTCAGATGGTGTAGACCTGACGTCCGAACGGTTGCAGCTGTCTTCCCATATCTGTGTCTATAGAGGAAATCCTTTTACTTGTCGAACACTGAATGGCGCCTGGATGGTATTGCCACGTCGTCCGAACGGATGCACTTGAATGCTGGATTCTTCTTGAACTCTGAAGAGTGTCTGAACGTGCTGCTGAGATGTCCGGATGGATGCAAACTTAAACAGTAGACACTGATGGGCGTTCGGACGAAATCTTAGGATCTAACTTTTCTAACTTGGAATCTGCACAAAATCTTTTTTGAACTTCTTAAAGAACATTTCTGAAATGAAGACTCTGAAATAAATGGTATCCTTGATCAAATGACAACATTACATATAAGTGATTCTGTCAAACAGAATGCAACCAATCACAAAACTAACACACCGTAATTATTCAGAGTCTTCAAAATATTCAGAGCATAATTTCTCGACTATGAAAATGCCTTAATATGACAAGTATCAGTGTCACAAGCATCAAGAAGGCAATTTCCAGATTCTAGGAAGATTATGCACAGATTAGAACTCAGCAAATGTCAGTTCCCTAGTTGCTATCTGGACGTCCTTCAGTGTTTGAGAAGATTCTGAACAACTCAGCAAACACTGTTAATGAAGACAGCATGCAACCGTCCGAAGGCTAGGGCAACACCGTTCGGACACGGAGATTGAAGTTTAATGAAGATGTGTATGAAGCGCATTATGAAAATCTGTTGCTGCTTGCCGTCCAAACGCCCTATATCTAAGTCCGAACGCTGCCCAGAGAACTCTGAATCAGTGTTGTTTTAGGTCTTCTAAAGCCTATAAATAGAGGTCTCTAGGCTTGTATTATTTACAGAATTCGATAGTGAATTCCAGTGTACTAAGAAAGGGTGTTTAGGCAGATATTGATAGATTTGCTAGTTCTCTTAAGGTAGTTCTTGTGTGATTTGATCAACCATTGAAGTCTAGCCTATGGGAGTAGCGCTAAACTAAATGGTTCATTGAAGACCCTTTAGGTAGGAGACCTGGTTGGGAAGGTATGACTACTGCATAAGGTATGTGAGTACGAGTGCTTTGTATTTAGCTTTGTATCCTGAATAGTGGATTTTCTGGGTTTGACTGCCCCAGAGTAGTTTTTCTCTTAATTAAGTTTCCACTTCGTTAACAAAATATCTATCTTCTTTTAATTCCACATTTAGATGTTTTGTTACACAATTGATCACATCACTTTGATGCATTTATCGGTGAGACCAGATTGATGGTCAACAATCTTAGTGGTTTGCGTGATCGAAACTAACATTGTTAGAAAACATTTCTTAAGAAAGAATCCAAGTCCTTTATTAAAATGGCAAGAAATTTACCCTTAAGATAGATTTTATGGATTAGATTATTCTCAGTCTTTGGCCAGAGCATTTTGGTATGAGATACCAAAATATAATATGCATGTGATAAGACTTTCACGAATGCGAGAATAGTAGATAAAATCAGTGACTCAAGGATAAAGAGGCAGATAATTAAATGGCAGTATCTTCGCTTTAAGTAAGTTTAAAGGATTAATTGTTTTAATAAAAAAATAAACTAGAGTGTAACAATTTTTTAGTGGAATCTGAAAAATATAAAGACTCATAATTTAACGTGTGTGTGTGTGATCAATTGTGTAACAAAATATCTAAATGCGGAATTAAAAGAAGACATATATTTTGTTAACGTAGTGGAAACTCAATTAAGAGAAAAACCACTCCGTGGCAGCCAAACCCAGGAAATCCATTATTCAGAAGACAATGCTAGTTACAAAGCACTCGTACTCACATACCTTATGCAGTAGTCATACCTTTAACTCTAACACATACCTATACGTGAACGCTTTCCAACCAGGTCTCCTACCTGAAGGGGTCTTCAATGGACTCCTTTAGCTTAGAGCTCCTCGCTAAATTAGACTTCAATGGTTGATCAAATCACATAAGAACCACCCTAAGAAACCTAGAAAATCTAACAATCTCTGCCTAAACACCATCTTTTAGTACACTAGAACACTATCGAATTTTGTAAATAATACAAGCCTAGAGACCTCTATTTATAGGCTTTAGAAGACCTAATATAACACAGATTCAGAATTCTCTGGGAGGCTTTCAGACTTAGATAGAGGGTGTCTGAATGGCAAGCATCAACCGACTTCCATAATGTGCTTCACGTGTTTCTTCATTAAACTTTAGTCTCCGCGTCCGGACGTTGTTGCTCTAGTGTCCGAATAGTTGCATGATGTCTTCATTAACAGTGTCTACTGAGCTGTTCAGAATCTTCTCGAACATTGAAGAGCATCAGGAGGTTTCTCTGGGACTTTCGAACGGCAACTTTGGAATCGACTTTTGCTGAGTTGTAATTGTTAGTTTTTTATTGACTGCATTCTGTTGACAAAATCACTATTATATAATGTTACTACTTTCACAGGGATGCCGTATATTTCAGAGTCTTCAGATATTCAGAGTTTAATTCTCTGATGTGGAAAGAGCCATATTATGACAAGTTGCAAGTGTCACAAGCTTCATGAAGGCTATTTCTGTGTTCAAGGAAGATTCTGTATAGATTCCAACTCGGAAAAGTCGGATCCCAAGCAACCATCTGGACGATGTGTGATCCCGTCCAGATGCTCATTAGTCAGCAATATCCATCCGGACGACGAGAACTTTCCGTCCGGACGCCCATCAATGTCTAGAAACTTCGAATGGTTCAAGATTGCATCCGTCCGGACATAATGACAAATAGTCTGGCTGCTATTCAGAGTTTGAGAAGAATCCAGCATTCAAGCGCATCCGTCCGGACGCCATTCAGTGTTCGACAAGTAATAGGGTTTCTGTCTCTGACACAGATATGGGAAGACAATTGCAACCATCTGGACGATGTGTGTTCCTGTCTGGATGCTATCCTTGATCAAGCAAGTCATGTAGAAGAAGTTCAACCGTTTCGACGTCAGACTCCATGGTCCAGATGCTCAGACCTTATTATGGAAATTGCGTGTAGCGGAAGTGCAACCGTCCAGACGCTAGGGCAACACCATCCAAAAACCCTCTAGTATTTTGATCATAACTTTCCATTCAAATATCGGATTAGGACGAAATCAGCGTCATTGGAAAGCTAACAAAAAATGATGCAAATTGATTATTTGGACGACCAATAGAAACGTCTGGATGGCCATCCATCCAGACGGAAAGATAGTAGCATCCAGACGGCTCGCCAAAATTCGAGAAGTTTCAGAATCGCTTTTCAGACACGGAAACAGTTGCCCTGTCCGGAGGCCCAAGGCTGCCGTCCGGACGTGAATGTCAGAGACTTCGATTCTGACTAGAATTAGGGCTTCTAAAGCCTATAAATAAGAGGCTCTAGGCATGCATTTTGTACAGAATTCGGTAATGAATTCCTTATAGCTTAGAGAGGGTGTTTAGGGAGATATTGAAGATCTGTTAGCTCTCTAGCTTTTGCCAGTGTATAATTTGATCAGCTGTGAAGTCTATCTTAGGGGTTGGCCTTAAGGTAAAGGATTCCATTGAAGATCCCTTTAGGTAGGAGGCCTAGTTGGGAGGCGTTCGTGTTGGGTTACACGTTAGAGTTCAAGGTACGACCAATGCATTAGGGGTATGTGAGTGCTACTGCTTTGTAACTAGCTTTGTCTTCTGAATAATGGATATCCTAGGTTTGGCTGCCCTGTAGTGGTTTTTCTCTTGATTGAGTTTCCACTTCGTCAACAAAATATTTGTCTCCTTTAAATTCTGTATTTAATATTTTGTTGCACATTGTTCACACATAATTAATTAGAAGTCCAATAATTTTCATTTGGTATCAGAGCGGGTACACTCCGTTTAAAGGATTTAATTCCTGAGTGTAATCCTTATTTCTTTGTGACTTCTATTTTTGTTATTACACCTTTTATCATGGATTTCTCTCAGTTATTTGAAGAAAATTATGATATTGAGCTCTCTAAAGTTTTTTTGTTAAATTGGATGAAATGGTTTCTCCAAAAGAGCTCAAAAAGGTGAAGCAAGAAAAAGAGTCTTTGATTATACAATTGTCTGAATCACATGTTTTGATTGACTCTTTGAAATCTGAGAATACCCTGTTGCTTAATATTATTGATGCACTTGAGAATAAATTGGCAAAATTCTCTAGTGATAATTTGAAGAGCATGCTTTGTATTCACTTAGATGTTTCTAACAAGCCTGATTTAACTATTGATGATTTAAATACTTCTACTTCACATGCTTCTGATTCTGAATTAGAAATTAAGCCTGTGATAGAAGATACAGCTTGTTTAGATAATTCTTGCTTAACTAATCATGTGATGCCTAACTCCAAGGATTCAGGAACACATGGTAAGTTTGTTCCTATTTGTCATAATTGTGGGAAGATTGGTCATATTAGACCAAATTGTTATTTGTTGAAATCCCACAGGCCTTGGATTAAGCAGGATGCTCTGAGGAAAGGTAAAGTTGAAGATTCTTCCTCATCCAAATATGTCCCTCCTCATAAGAGACATATAAAAGGTAAGGGCAATATTGTGTGTAAGAATGCTAACCATATTTTTGCAGAAAAAGTCAAGCAGCATTCTATCAAAAGAAGCCTGCTCACTTGTCATCACTGCGGCATCACCGGTCACATCAGATCCAAATGTCCACATCTCCAGGCTCAGAGGTCGAAGGTTCAAAGGGAGCTTCCAGCAAGAGCTACATTAGGCATTCTACCTCTGACAGCACATTAGGCTCCATGACATTAGCAGTAGTTTGTTCCTACCAATCAAAGTGGCAAACCAAAGAAGAACAAATCAAGGCCCTGCAAGAGAAAGCCGCAGAAGCCCATTAGCTACCATGACTATGAAGGGTTTCTAAGTCTGATGCTAGGTATGCTAAGGAGAATGGACAACATGGACAAGACCTACAAGCCACCGCCACTTGTCAAGCAGGTATGGGTCAAGAATGATGAGACCATTTACCCCTTGAGGGGGAGTGGACTCACGTAGTAAAGGTGAAGTCTTAACATGCATAGGATTTTGGTTCCTAAATCCTAGTGCATGTCAGGTATGTTTGCATTGTATTGTTTATCATGTCATATCTTATTCAGCCTTGCACCCTGTTTGAGGAATCGTTTATTTTATCCCCCATATTTTCTCTTGTTGTCTTGAGAAACATCTATAGATATTTTTTTTGGGGATGACAGTTAAAGCATGTCAAGCCGCTGCTTTTTTGTCTTAGTATTTCTAAACCTCTCTCACCTCTCTCCCTAAGGACACGTTTGATTTTACCTTACATGCTGGGACTAGGTGTCATTTCCTTTTCCATAAGCATGTCTTTGTTGTTTTTCTGTTTTTCAACAGGAAAAAAAAAATTGGGAGAAAAGATGTGGAATTTTTTTTTCTTTTGATAGCTTTTCATATATTAGATATGTTTTTGCATGATATCTCAGTTCATTGTGCATTAATTGAATATGCTTATATATGATTGAGAGTTTATGTCTGAAATCTGCTAAGTTTTCCTGTTGCATCTGTTAGTATTTTGGCCTTATTCTATGTTTGGGCAAAATCACTTATGTGTAATGATGCGGTTAATAGGGATTCCACTTTCAAAATGATGTCAGAAGATTCTACCTGCAAGTCAGAAGAATTTCAAGTTCCTTGTCAGCCGTCCGGACGATGTGTCATCTCGTCCGGACGCCTCTATTTGTCTACTGTTCCATCCGTCCGGACGACATGTCATTCCGTCTGGACATTAGACAGACAAGCATCATCTGTATGGACGACGTGTTTCTTTCGTCCAGACACCTACATCGTATCGAGAAGCTTCTATGCCAGCTTGCTCCGTCAAGACGTTTCAGCAGCACGTCCGGACGCCTATCAATTCTCGAACGGTTCACTGATTCTTTCCAAGTTCAAGAAAGGGAAGATCAATCAACCGTCCTGACGATGTGGTATCCTGTCTGGATGCGTATCTCCATAAGGCAAGAATCGCAGTTCAAAATGAATCTTCCGGACATCTGACAGCTGTGGTCCGGACGCTGGTGCATCGTATATGGTAATTGCCGATTCAACTTCAACCGTCCAAACGTCTCCCCCTCATGGTCCGAACTCACGCGCATCAGATATGGAGATTGAGTGTTGAAGTTTAGCCGTCCGGACGCTCCTGCCCCATGGTCCGAACGCGCGAAGCCTGTTATGGAAATTACTTGCAGCGGATGTGCATCTGTCCGGACTATCGAGCCATCCCGTCCGGACGATGTTCTTATACAGGAAAGATTTCTCCGCGAAAATTTCAGAAAATCCTGTCGCATAGTTGTTCGTCCGGACGGCCATGGTTCACCGTCCGGACGGCTTCTAGGCATATTTTTTCCTGACGCCCATTCTGACCCCCAGCCTATAAATAGGGGCCTTTGGGCACTTAGAGCTGCAAGAATTCGGTGTGAATTCCATTAGAGCTCAGAGACGCGATATCTCCTCTGAAGCCGTTTTTCAAGTGTACTGTGCTGTAAACCGAAGTCTATCTTAGAGGTCGGCTCTAAGGTAAGGAGTTCCATTGAAGACCCCTTCATGTAGGTGAACCTGGTTGGGAAGCGTTCGTGTTGGGTTACACGTTAGAGATCAAGGTACGACCACTGCATCGGTACATGTGAGTGTTACTGTCTTGTATCTAGCTATGTCTTCTGAATAGTGGAATTCCTGGGTTTGGCTGCCCCGGAGTGGTTTTTCTCTTAACTGAGTTTCCACTTCGTCAACAAAAATCTGTGTGTCATTTACTTTCCAATGTGCTTTAATTTTTGTTGACACTTATGCACACACTTTAAATTTAGAAGTCCATTTATTTTTCAGCATCTTAATGATAGATAGTTGCTTTTCTCAGCAATGAAAAATTGTGCACTATCCAAAGCTCTCTTAAGGTACATTTTTTTCTCTCTCTAGCTTCTTGCTTATGGATATTCTAATAAGAGAGATGTTTTTGATAAGATGGTCAAATTGACCAACATGCTAGTTGAACCTAGAGCCTAAAAATTCTAGCATTGTCTCTAGGTTGCAGCACCAAATGAAATAAGCAGTTATTCTTGTGAATTATGTGCTTAAATTCACTGCTTCTGTGCTGAAACAGTGTTATATCTTGTCCTTCATGGTGCAAGTAAAATTTTATCTTGTCCTTCATGGTACAAGTAAACCAATTAGGTGCTGCATCTTAGGGGGAGTTTATCAGATGAGGGTGGCTAGGCCCTAGTAAATAATAAGGTTTGACTTTTGACTGATCTTTCATTGATTTTCTCTCTCGTTTGGAAAATCCGGTTGCATTAAGTCATATCAATGATCTTCATACCTTATTGAGAAAGCTTTCACACACACACGCATTTGCGTGAGTTGAGTAATCTATTTAAAACTTATATCTGCAGGGAAATTTGTGTTTATTGTATACTTAACTCTCATTTATATCTTTGCATATTTTTGCAATGCTATTTGACTGCTTTATCAGTTGATTATATATGCGTGTTCAGAAGCTAACTTTAGGAAAAAATATTTTTCTGCAAATTTTCCTCAAGTTTCATATTTTCAGTGTGAAGCGTCTGGACGAACCTATTCTTACGTTCGGACGAGCGCACTCTTGCCATACGCTGACCTAGCAGTAGGCTTCTGAACAGTTAAGTGACATGTCTGGTCGGGATCTCTACAGGTTTAAGACTTGTGTCTCTTTTTCTGCCATACACACATCTTTGCATTTTTATTGATTTATTATGTCATGTTGTGTTTTTTTTTTTTTTTTTTTTTCGCGGATTTCTTCCGAGATTTTGACATTCTCTGCACGTTTCTCCTCATTCCATGGCATTTGCTATATCTTCCTTTGTTCTTTTAAATTTTTGTGCTTTAAGAATACTGGAATATTTGGCGATTGGAATTTTTTTTGAGATATTGTGCATGAAAATCCTTTTGTCTGTGTGATGGGCTGATCTTGATATATTTATGCCTTATGAATAGCTGCATTGCTTATATTTTTCTTTGGCATCCATTTGACAGCCGTCTTCAATACCACATTATTTTTGGAACTAACAGGATCTAATGGTATTTTTGGAGATATTTCTGGTTGGTTTTGATTAAGGAATATGACATCCAGCGGCTCCCAGAACAATGTTTGACAGATGGATCCTTTGGAAAACTGACTGTTGTTGAAGTCGGATGTTCAAAATTCCAAAGGTCTCAGGATTAAGATGAGCTTTTCCCCTAGCTCTTCCAGAGCCTTCCGTAGCATTCCCTCAGATTTGTATCAGTTAGAGGTTCAGTGGTGAATCTCTTCATTTATCCTGTAGACCAATTGCTTAGAGGATGTCAATCTGCAGATAGCCAGTTTCAAGCTTTGCAAAATCAAGATATTGAAGGTTTTTCAGTCCATGGTTCCCGGCTTCCTGAGCTAGAAGCTAAAGTAGTACAAATCCAACTTTTGTTACAGATTTCTCTCCGTTACTTGATTTCAGTGGATCAGCAGTGTTAGTATTTTTATTGGCTACATTCTAGCTAAAACAAAAACACTTTTTGTAATGGTTGCATTTTAACAGGATAGTCGATTTTCAAATTGGAATCTTCATATATTCATACATCTACTGTTCACAAGCTTCTAGAAGTTATCCATGAAGAGTCCTGTGCAAAAATCAAGTCAATTGAACCGATTCCTGTGCAACCGTCCAGACGGACCTTTGAAGGCATCCGGACGCCCCGCAGTGTCCTACAAATAAACATCGACGACGTCAGACGTTAGAGCCACACCGTCCGGACGCTCGGTCAATCAGTATTCTACAAGAAGTCTGTTCTCAGAAATTGACACTGATTGGGAAGTTTCAGTATTCCCTCAGGACGACTCGGCATCACGTCCGGATGATGTTCATTATCTGCAAGCCGTCCGGACGACTGGGAACATGTCCGGACGATATACAGTAATTCAGATAGCTCTAGAATTTCGTTCGAACATGGAAAGGATTTCAGTGAAGACTGTCCGGACGCTCGGTCAAGCCGTCCAGACGCACACCTGATAAGGATAAGATATGCGCTGTTTCTGAAGGATATCGCAGAAACCCGTCCGGACGGGGCAAACTTCCGTCCGGACGGTCGACAGACAGAGTCCGATTCTCAGCAGTTTTCAAGGTCTCTTGAAGCCTATAAATAGGGGGCTCTAAGTCTGTGTTTTGTAGAGAATTCGGTGGTGAATTCCATAGTGCTTTGAGAGGGTGTTTAGGGAGAATCAAAGATCCACTAGCTCTCAAGCCGTTGCTGGTGTATGCTCGTTGTTTGTGTGAAGTCTATCTTAGGGATCGGCCCTAGTAAAGGAATCCATCAAAAACCCCTTCAGGTGGAAAATCTAGTTGAGAAGCCTTCGTGTTGGGCTACACGTCAGAGTTAAAGGTATGACTACTGCATAGGGTTATGTGAGTACGAGTGTCTTGTAACTAGCTTTGTTTTTGGATAGTGAATTTCCTGGGTTTGGCTGCTCTGGAGTGGTTTTTTTCTCTTCATAGAGTTTCCACTTCATAACAAATATCTTGTCTCATTTCAATTCCGCATCTAAGATATTTGTTTGCACACAAACACACACTTGGTTTGTTTAAGAAGTCAATAAATTATTTTCAAGCAGGATTTGGTACTTGGAGGATTTTTGTTCCTCTCTTTTGGGCCACTTGCAGACTCTTCTCTATTTTCCTACTGTTTTGGATTTTAGAACTTTTTTTTCTCTGGATTTTGTATACTCTGTTTACCCTTGTCCTGTTAAGGCATCAAGGGGGAGTATTTTGTTACTGTGGTCTTTCTATACTCTGTTTACCCTTTGTCCCTTTGAAACAAAAAGGGGGAGTATATGTTTGATTTGGACCGGGATTGTATTTTTAACCGGTCAAGTGATTTTTGTCCCAGAATGACCAAATGGGGAGTTTGTTAGTTTTTGTGTTGGCTGCATTCTGTTGGACAAAATCACTATCATGTACTGTTGTTGATTTCACAGGGATGCTGTTTATTTCAGAATCTTCAAATATTCAGAGTGTATTTCTCTAATATGGAAAGAGCCTCATTATGACAAGTTGCAAGTGTCACAAGCTTCAAGAATGCTATTTCAATGTTCAAGGAAGATTCTGTGCAGATTCCATCTCAGAGAAGTCGAATCCCAAGCTTCCGTTCGGATGACTCAGTATAACGTCCGAACACTCATCAGTCAGCAACATCCGTCCGAACGACGAGAACTTTCCGTCTGGACGCCCATCAGTGTCTAGAAACTTCGAATTATTCAAGATTGCATCTGTCCGGACATAATAGCAAATCGTCTGGCCGCTATTCAGAGTTTGAGAAGAATCCAGCATTCAAGTGCATCCGTCTGGACGACGTGGCAATATTGTTCGGACGCCATTCAGTGTTCGACAAGTAATAGGGTTTCTGTCTCAAACACAGATATGGGAAGACAGCTGCAATCGTCCGGACAATGTGTGTTCCCATCCGGATGCTATCCTTGATAAGGCAAGTCGTGCAGAAAAAGTTCAACCGTCCAGACATCAGAGTCCATGGTCCAGACGCTCAGACCTTATTATGAAAATTGCGTGCAGCGGAAGTGCAACCGTCCGGATGCTAGGGCAACACCGTCCGGACACCCTCCGGTATTTTGATCATAACTTTCTACTCAAATATCGGATTGGGACAAAATTGGTGTCATTGGAAAGCTAACAAAAAATTCTAGAAACTAATGGCTCAAATGGCCAATAGAAACGTAAGGAAGGCCCACCGTCTAGACAGAAAGATAGTAGCGTCCGGACGGCCCACCAAAATTCGAGAAGTTTCAGAATTGCTTTTCAGACATGGAAACAGTTGCCCGTCTGGACGCCCAAGGCTGCTGTTCGGATGCACGTGCCAAAGACTCTGATTCTAACTAGGCTTAGGGCTTCTAAAGCCTATAAATAAGAGGCTCTAGGCATGCATTTTGTACATAATTCGGTAGTGAATTCCTTATAGCCTAGAGATGGTGTTTAGGGAGATATTGAAGATCTACTAGCTCTCTAGCTTTTGCCAGTATGTGATTTGATCAGCTATGAAGTCTATCTTAAGGGTTGGCCCTAAGGTAAAGGATTCCATTGAAGACCCCTTCAGGTAGGAGACCTTGTTGGGAAGCGTTCATGTTGGGTTACACGTTAGAGTTCAAGATACGACCACTGCATCAGGGGTATGTGAGTGCTACTGCTTTGTAACTATCTTTGTCTTCTGAATAGTGGATATCTTAGGTTTGGCTGCCCCGGAGTGGTTTTTCTCTTAATTGAGTTTCCACTTCGTCAACAAAATATTTGTCTCCTTTAAATTCCGCATTTAATATTTTGTTGCACACTGTTCACACACACAGTTAATTAGAAGTCCAATAATTTTCATACATGGAGTTGAATTTTAGTCAACACTATTTAGGAAGTTTTTGCAACACGTCCGGACACTACCCAGCATTCTAGAATATTCCGGGTTTCCTTTACCGACGTGGAAAGGATTGACAGTGAAGATCGTTCGGATGCTCAGCCAAGCCGTCCAGACATGGTCCTATTATGGGAAGAATTGCGCTACTCTAAAAAACCGGTCATAGAAGACTATCCGGACGCCAACTCACTAAAGTCCGAATTTGAGCAGAATTAGGTTTTCTGTAAGCCTATAAATAGATGGCTCTAGGCTTGTTATTTGTAAGAATTCAGTATAGAATTCCATAGTGCTTAGAAAGGGTGTTAGGGAGAATTGAAGATCTGCTAGCTCTCTAGCCGTTGTCGGTGTACGCTCTTTGTTCGTGTGAAGCCTGTCTTAGGGGTCGGCCCTAAGGTAAATGATTCCATCAAAGACTCATTCAAGTAGGAGACTTGGTTGGGAAGCATTCACGATGGGCTTCGTGTTATAGTTAAAGGTATGATTACTGCAATAGGTTTTGTGAGTACGAGTGCTTTTTAACTTGCTCTGTCTTTGAATAGTGGAATTCATGAGTTTGGCTGCCCCAGAGTGGTTTTTTTCTTCATAGAGTTTCCACTTCATCAATAAATATCTTGTCGTTTTTATTTTCCGTATTTAAAATATTTTGTTGCACACGAACATAGATGGCTACCATGGAGAGGAAACTGGATATGCTACTGAAAGTCATGACTACTCATAACATCTCTCCCATTCAATAAATTGCTCAAGTGGAGGTATGTGCCATATGTTCTCATTCTTACCACACCACTGAGACTTGTCCCATGTCTTCATTTATAGATCAGGAGCAAGCAAACTATGTGGGTCCAAATAACTATCCTCCAAAGAACAATCCATACTCCAACACTTACAATGCAGGGTGGCGAACCCACCCAAATTTTTCATGGAGTAACACTCAAAATGTGCAAAATCCCAAAGGGAAGCAAAGAAATTTCCAGCGAGGAAATAACTATCAAGCTCCACCATAAGTGGTCCAACCAAATCTAGAGCCAAAGAAGAATGACCTCGAAGATGCTTTACTCAAATTTTTGACTAAGCAACAACAGACCAATGCTCAGATCAGTCAAGCTATCCAAAGATTGGAAACACAAGTGGGGTAGTTGGCCAAAGAGTTAAGTGAGAGAAAAATGGGTGAATTCCCAAAGGAAGCTGTCTGTGAACAAATCATCAACCACCACAAAAGAGAAAGTGAAGATGAGCTTCAAAGTCAGTTGGTGGCTAATCCTAATGGATATTACGTGGAGGATCAGAGTTCTTCCTATCATGAGCAAGCTATCACCACATTAAGGAGTGAAAAAATGGTTGAAAATCAGGAGAAATAGGGGAAGGAGGAGCAAATTGAGGTCACACATGATCTACATCGGGAAAAAGGCAAGAAAGTGAGCACTGAGGCTCCTTCAACATCAACTCCGATTCCCGAATTACCAAGAGACCATGAGAGTAGTCTGTTAGGGCTATTAGACGAGCAAATTGAGGTCATCAAAGTATAAAAAATCTCTAAGTATTCTCTTCATAGTATTCCAGTTCATGATTCCCTTTTGGATGAGAAGCTGTTTGAGAATTCTCAGAGTGATTTACCCCGATCTATGAAAATTAGGAACTACCTTTCTGTAGGTAAAATTCATTCTCTATGGTCCAAGAGAATAAAAAATTGGTGTTTCAAATTTAAACTCAAAAGCAACCAAAAGCTTTCAAGTAGTCTAGCAGCTCAAGTGCATCTGTCAAGATTAGTGGTTCTGAGGCCACTGCATGCACTAAAAATCTATATCCTTTAAAGAATTCTGGTTTTGTTTTTAATTACTGTTCATTTTAATTTGGTTAATTTTAGTTTTATTGTGGTTAATTTTAGTTTATATTCTTTTAATTTTTTATTTTTCCTTTCCTTGGTTCTATTTTTCTAGTTTGTTTTTCAGGGACAAGTGTTTTTGCATTCAAGTTTGGGGGTATGCTACGAGTCATACCTAGTCCAACCAATTTTCTCATCTCCTGGGTATGATCTTTCCATTCTTTCTACACATTGAGGACAATGTGTAATTTAAGTTTGGGGGTATGGGACACACACACTTTTTGTTTAAAAAAAATAATAATTCAAATTTCATATTCATGTTATTTTTAAGACTTTGGTTGATCTAAAAATTGTGATTTGAATTTCATTGGTGACCTTAGAATGTTGAACACATGATCATTTGAAATTGATTCTAAAGTCCTACTTAGGGGTGGGCGCTGGTCGGATTGGGCCGGATTTGCATGTTTTCCACAACCCGCCCCGCAGTGAACGGGTTTGAAACTCAAGATCCGCAACCCGCATAGTGAATGGTCAACCCGCTGGGCCTTGGGTAGTGCGGATCGGGACGGGTTCATGAGGGTTCGGGTATTTTTTTATTATTTTTTCTGGGCCCAAAACTAGAAAAATAATTCACAATCTTGTTAACCCAATGTCCCAATTTAAAATTTGAAAATCCCAATTGAATCAAGCTCACTAGAAAACAATAACAAGAAGAAAGAACCAGAATTACCAACAAACCTAACTGTAAATAACTTTTTTATTCTTTTATGTGATTGTAGATTGAATGGGTATGTGTATGTGAGAATGTAGATATAAAAGTGTATATAAGAATGTAATAAGAATAGAGATGAAATGGATAGTGCAGAATTGAATGAAATCAAAGGTACACAATTTGGGCAATTCGTAACTCTTATAATTTTTTTGGAGAAAATTTGATGAAATCAAAGGCACACCCCTAGTCATGATTCTTATAATTTTTTTGGGAAAAATTTGATGGTATGAGTATAAAGGGATTGCGGGGCGGGGCGGGTGTGCGGGTGAGAAAAAATTTAATACCGCAACCCGCCCCATAAATCACGGGTTGGCATATTTAGGGCCCGCACTTTTTTAGAAATGTCTTATATCCGTTATTGATGGGGCGGGTTGGTGCGGGGCGGGGCGGGTTCGCGGGTGCGGGTGGGTTTTGCACACCCCTAGTCCTACTACTTACTTTTGGCATCTAAGGATTCATTTGTTTCAATCTAAATTATCACAAGCACATTAGCATATAATTTGTGAGGTATGATATATGAATTTGATTGTGTATTTTTCAATGTCTTGGGTGAAGCTGGGTGACTTGTTGGATGGATACCTTTGAATATATAATAATAATAATAAACCATTTTTGAAGATTTCACTGAGTAACTGGACTTCTTGCCTCATTAAGTATTGAATGTTCACGTCAAAAAGTGAGAAATTTGGATTGGTTAAAGTCATGACTGGTTTAGTTCTGTAGCCTTTTTTACTCGAGTTAGTAAGCTCTTAGGGGTATTTCCACACCCAGTGCCCTAGAGTCATCTGGTTTGGGAGCATTAGCTTAACACTCATTACATGGGTCAATTAGAAAGCTTAAGAGAACTAAGCATTGCACAGTGCTGAATGTTATACATTCAAGCCCCTTAATTTACATATGTTAAGCTCTTAGTTTTGTTATAGTTTGATGTTTTGTGTTGTTTTTGTCTTTTCTTCTATTTTACAGGTTTTGGAAGAGAATCCATCAAATTCCAAGATTATAACAAATTCGGCAAACTCACTTTTGGAAAGATTTAACTCCAAATCAATTTTGAATTTAAGAAAAGATAAGTCAGCAAAAATTCGTTATTTTCGAAAAGAATCCAGAATGAGCATGTCTCAGTAATTTAATCATAACTTTACACTCAAGTATTGTATTGCAACACAAGTAGTGGCGTTAGAAAGCTCATTAAAAATGAAACAAATATATCAAAAATAGGTTTTTCCTATTTCGGATGTTTACTATGCCAATTCGCCCTGCAATAAAAAACCACAAATCTGTACGAATTTGGAATCCTTTTCCTACTTAGAAATTTCAGAAAATGAAAAGACTTGTACTCATTCTATTTAGACTAGGAGACCTATCTACAATTGTTCTAGGATTTCTAGGGCTTCTCTAATCCCTATAAATAGTCCTCTAACCTCTGAAGAAGAAACACACAAGCTTTGAGGAATAATTAGAGGCTACTTCAAGAAGGATTTTGGTTTTTCTTTCTTCCTTTATTTATTTTCTGTATGTATATAATTTTAGTCAATATTAGTTGTAACTAATACTTTAGTTAGGTCTCGATTGAAGCCCTAATTATGTCTCTTTAAGTTTTTCAATTTGCTTTGCTACAATTTATATATTGATGCTTAACTTGATTAATTCTAGTTTCATGAATTCCTCGCACGTTTATGTTCGACCATCATATACATGTGTTAGGGATTTTTTATTTATGTCAATTTGGATGACCAAGTCCTGGGCATAATAGAGTAACGAAAGAACCCTGTCAGGTTCTTAGATTAATCAACATAAAGACAACTGGAATAGATACGATATTCCAATCTGAGTGTGTTTACCGATTTCCATAGATTTATGCTTTCTTGAAGAACAATTTAGTAGATACCATGCTAAATCCTTCAAGGAAGAAAAGAGTTAGAGTAGATACCATGCCTAACTCGTTGCTTAGGGAAATCAATAGCTTTAGGAGAAGATACCATTCCCTTGTGGCTGGTAAGCATTAAGCAGCATGTTATGATTGTAGTATTGTACATATTGCAAATCTTATTTGAGTATGATTAGCGGTAGATATCGAAGCCCTACCTTTTTTTTCTTATTATTTTTAATTCAATATTTTATCCCGTCTTATTCAACATATCTCTTTTAGGAATATCTTTTTAATCATAATTTACCAATCCTCATGGGAATGATCTCGTATTTGCCTATTATACTATCGTTTTGATCTTGTGTACTTGTGAGTAAAACGTACAAGCATTTGCCTATTTATTTAGGTAGATATTTGCACAACATTCCTATGCAACCATCTAGATGGGCCTTTAAGGCGTCTGGACGCCCTTCAGTGTCTAGAAGCTTTAGCGTTGAAGACGTTCAGACGTCAGAGCAACATCGTTCGGACGCTAGGCCAAGCTTCTCCAATTTCTACATGGAGTTGGATTTCAGTCGACATTATTTGGGAAGTTTCTGCTAGACGTCCGGACGATGTGCCAACACATCTAGACGCTACCTAGCTTTCCAGAATATTCTAGATTTCCTTTACGAACGTGGAAATGAGTGACAGTGAAGACCGTCCAGACGCTTGGCCAAGCCGTTCGGACGTAGTCCTATTATGGGAAGAATCGAGCTATTCTGGAAATGAGGTCGTAGAAGACCGTCCGGACAAGGGTAAGTTACCGTCTGGACACTTCACAGCCAAAGTCCAAATTTGTCTAGAATTAGGTTTTCTAAAGCCTATAACTAGATGGCTTTAGGCTTGTTATTTATAAGAATTCAATATAGAAATCCATAGTGCTTAGAGAGGGTGTTTAGGGAGAATTGAAGATTCGCTAGCTCTCTAGCCGTTACCGGTGTGTGCTCAATAGTTTGTGTGAAGTCTATCTTACGGGTCAGCCCTAAGGTAAAGGATTCCATCAAAGACCCCTTTAAGTAGGAGACTTGGTTGGGAAGCGTTCACGATGGGCTCCGTGTTATAGTTAAAGGTATGATAGTTGCCATAGGTTTTGTGAGTACGAGCGCTTTGTAACTTGCTTTGTCTTTGGATAGTGGATTTCCTGGATTTGGTTGCCCCGGAGTGGTTTTTCTCTTCACAGAGTTTCCACTTCGGCAACAAATATCTTGTCTTTTTTATTTTCCGCATTGAAGATATTTTGTTGCACACGAACACACACTTTGTAATTTAGAAGTCATTATTTATTTTCAAAGATATTTTGTTGCACACGAACACACACTTGGTATTTAGAAATCAAATATTTATTTTTCAATTGGTATCAGAGCTTGGTACACTCTGGTTAAAATTTATTTCTTGAGTGTGATCTCTTGACTTCAACTTCTCTTCTTTCATTTTTATCATGTCTCAAAATCTTAATTCAGTTCCGCCCTTTGATGGGACAAACTATGGCTATTGGAAAGCCCGCATGCGCTCTTTTTAAAATCAATTGACATCTAGAAAATTGTTGAAACTGGTTGGATTAAACCAAAGGAAGCAGAGGAAATTACTATCACTCAAACAAGTGCACGGCTTTCCAATGATAAAGCCCTCCATGCTCTATGTCAAGCACTTTCACCATATGAATTTGCAAGAATCTCAAATTGTGAAATTGCTAAAGATGCATGGCAAATTCTAGAAACAACATATGAAGGCACGAAACTAGTTAAAATTGCCAAGCTTCAAATGTTGATTTCTAAATTTGAAGAAATTAAGATGCTCGAAGAAGAGACATTCGTAGAGTTTTACACCAAGATTAACGACCTAAGAAACTCGATGGTGAGTCTTGGGAAGTCAATCATGGATGTAAAACTCATGCGAAAGATACTAAGATCTTTGCCTGAGCGTTTCAGGATTAAGGTGACCACCATAGAAGAAAGCAAAGATCTGGAGGAGACATCAGACCTAAGTGCCCACATCGGCAAGCTCAGAGGAAGACATATCGACAGGCTCTTAAAACTCCCATGTGTCACCAATGTGGAGTTAGAAGTGATGTCCGGCCCAGGGGTCCTCCACCTCAAAAGAAGCCGCCCAGGCATCATAGGCCTCCTCCCAAGAAGCCTTATGTAGAGAAACAGAAGACTTGAGAAAGGGAAATCTCCTGTGAAGGAACACCGTTTGTCAGTTCCTTCATGAGAGATCTAGTCAGATATCTGGAGCTGCAGCTAAAGAAAGGTGGACAGGACAAGGAAGAGGACACCCACTCCCCGAGGGGAGCAGACCTACCTAGTAGGTGAGGTCACACATGCCTAGGATTTTGGTTCCTAAATTCTAGAGCATGACAGGTACACTTGCATTGCATCTTTATATCATCTTATCTTATGAATGCTTTGCATGTTGTTGTGAAACCATCTTTTCTATCCCTATATTCTCTCGTGTTTGTCTTGAGATATTTCAGCAAGTATTAAATAGGGTGATAGAAAAAGCACGTCGAGCAGCTGCTTTTCTATCGTGGTATCGTCAATCCTCTCTCCTTGAGGTCAGGTTTGCCCTTACCTTGCATGCTTGGACTAGATTTTTCTTTTCCTGTGTAACATGTTTTTGTTGTTTTTCTGCTTTTATTTTCAACAAAAAAAAAGGGAGAGAGATGCAGAATTTTATTCCCTTATTTAGCTTTTCAGATATCCTATGTATTTTTACTTGATGTCTCAATTCTTGGTGCATTAATTATATTGGCTTTTATATTTCTGAGAGTTCATGCTTGATATTTGCAAAGTTTCCCTGCTGCGTTTGTTTTTGATAGATAGTTGCTTTTCTCATGTGATGAAAATGTACACTATCCAAGGCTCCCCTAGGGTACGTTTTTTATCTATGATTTTCTGCTTCTGAAAATTCTTTTGAGAGATTATTTATGTGCTAGGATTGTCAAATTGACCAATTCGCTAGTTGAACCTAGCCCTAAAAATTCTGGCTTCCTCTCTAAGTTGCAGCACCAAAAAGAAACAAGCAATTATACTTCTGAGCTTATTGTTACATGAATAAATTTCACTGCTTCTGTGCTGATACAACCATATATCTTGTCCTTCATGGTGCAAGTAAAAATCAAAATAGTGCTGCTTCTTAGGGGGAGAGTATTAGATGAGGGTGACTAGGCCCTAGTATGAAAAGGTTTGACTTTTGACTGATCTAACTGTGAAAATTCTCTCTTTAGAAAATTTAGTTGCTTTAGATCATATCAGCGAAGATCATACCTTATTGAGAGAGTCTTCACACACACACGCATTGCATGAGTTAAGTAGACCGTTCCAAAAATTCTTCTGCAGGGAAATTTTTGCTAACTAATTACTTAACTCTATTATATTTTAGCATCAATGTTAAAATGCTATTGAACTGTTATCAGCTTTTTATACATGCTTGTTTTGAAAATTATTTTTGGGAAATATTTTTCTGCTCTTTTTTCCTTTGCTTTTCAACTTTTTGTGTGACGCGTCTGGACAGTGTTTTTGATACATTTGGACTGTGCGACAATTCTTCCGGACGTTCCTACTTCAAGTCTAGACGTGCGCTTTAGTGCGATATCTTACGTGGCACTACTTCCAGACGGCTTTAATGATACGTCCGAACGG
Source organism: Alnus glutinosa (assembly GCF_958979055.1). Taxonomy (NCBI): domain Eukaryota; kingdom Viridiplantae; phylum Streptophyta; class Magnoliopsida; order Fagales; family Betulaceae; genus Alnus; species Alnus glutinosa. Next base: position 16,513,327 of record NC_084890.1, read on the forward strand.
GGAACCCTTGAGGGTTAAATCGCATTCCCCTTGTGCCGCACGACATTTCACTTTCTGTATTTGATTTTTTTGTCTTTTGTACGTTTTTTTCTTTGGACTTTTCACCTGCTTTTCTCACGTGCACTTGTATTTTTGTGATTTCTCTCCACCCCAGGTATGTTTCTCTACCCTTTTACTGATTTCTTTTAAGGTTTTATGCTTAAAATAGTGGATGTTTCAGGGATTATTATATTTGGGTTTATGTGAATTCAACTGCTCTTATTGCTCATATTCTCTGTTGTTGGGTTGAGATATTGCTTTTATCTAAGTTGTGATGTCTTATTGTGGTTATTTATGTGTCTATAATTTTTGGGATAGTCCGTTTTACAGCCGTCATAATGCCCAAATTTTTTTTTTAACTAAGAGGATTTAATGATTTCATGATTTTTTTTGAATATTTTCTATGTTTTAGTTCAGGAAAAATGTCTTCAGACAACTCTCCACCCAGAGTCAAGCAAAGAGTTGAAGAATCTATTGTCAATAGGCGTCTTCGTATGGAAAAGTGGCAAGTCCTATCGGACTATCATTCAAGATGATGACAGAGGCCTAATCATGCAGACAATGGTTAGAGGGCACACCATTCAGATTGATCCACAGCTTATCAGTGCTATGCTCGGGGTCCCAGTTCTACCAATTCCAAGGGTTTCTTTCCCTACAGGAGTTGAGGCACCTAGCATTGACTATCTCTTGAATTTCTTTGGTGCTCGACCACAGGGGGAGGAGAAGTCCCACTCTCAGATCAAAATTGGTGCCTTTGCCCCTATGCATCGGTTTTTGGCAAAGATAGTTGTGACCAACTTCTGGCCTCAAGCTCGTCGGAGTGAGCTTACTCTCAAGAAGGCCACCCTTCTCTATGCCATTGTGATGAGGACACCGTTCTGTTGTGCAAACACGTTTTGTACACTACGCTCGAGGTTCGTGATGAGACGAACACCAGTTTGTCCTTTGGGTATTTGACCACTCAAATTTGTCTTCAGTTTGTGACAGACATTTAGATTCTGAGCCTAGATCGAGGATTCTAGATCGTCTTGGAAAACAGACTCTCAAGAAGTCCATTGCTCAGTTACGGAATGAGGGTCAAGGCGAAGTTCCTCAACCTCCACCAGTTCGGGTTGACACCTCAGCTACTGCATCATTATCTCAATCAGTGCCTCCTACCTTCAATATTGAAGCTGCTTTTCCTCAGTTTATGTCTTTCATGGGAGCTCTCCAACGAGAAGTGTAACGACCCACCCCCAATGACATAATATTGTCCGATTTTGGCTCCCCCGAACCAAACTTTCCAGAAGGTCACCCATCTTGATACTACTTTCACAGAAGCACACTTAACTATGGAGTTTTGATAGGTTCATGGCCATCACAGCTTTAAAACGCGTTGTGTCAAAAAGGGTGTGTTTATATATATAAGCACATCCCCATTCCCAGGCGATGTGGGATGTCACAAGAAGTCAATCTTATAGGAGAGCGTGTCGAGCAGAGTCAGATCGACATCCGGGAGTGCCTGAAGTATCAACAAGGAGTTGGATTTTAGAAGTCGATACTGTTTGGGGAGTCTCTGCAAGCCGTCCAGGTGACATGGCAACACGTCCGGACGATGTCCAGTATTTCAGAATATTCTGGAGTATTCCAGAGTTCCGTTTGAACGCCGAAAGGATTTTAGCGAAGACCGCCTGGACGCTCGGTCAAGCCGTTCGGACGTAAACCTGATAAAGATAGAATTGCACTATTTCTGAAAGGATATCTCAGAAAACCATTCGGACGAGGCTAACTTCCATCCGGACGCTCGCCAGCCAGAGCCCAAATCTCAGCAGTTTTAGGTTTCCTATAAGCCGATAAATAGAGGGCCCTAGGCTTGTGTTTTGTACAGAATTCGACAGTGAATTCCATAGTGCTTAGAGAGGGTATGTAGTGAGAATCGAAGATCCGCTAGCTCTCAAGCCGTTGCCGGTGTGTGCTCAACAGTTCGTGTGAAGTCAATCTTAGGGGTCGGCTCTAAGGTAAAGGAATCCATCAAAAACCCCTTCATGTGGAAGATCTGGTTGGGAAGTGTTCACGATGGGCTTCGTGTCAAAGTTAAAGGTATGACTACTGCATAGGGTTATGTGAGTACGAGTGTCTTGTAACTAGCTTTGTTTTTGGATAGTGGATTTCCTAGGTTTGGCTGTCCCGGAGTGGTTTTTTTCTTCACAGAGTTTCCATTTCGTAACAAATACCTTGTCTTATTTAAATTCTGCATTTAAGATAATTGTTTGCACATAAACACACACACTTGGTTTAAATTAGAAGTCAATAATTATTTTCATTTTATGTTGGCAACATTCTGGTTAACAAAAACATTTTATGTAACAGTTGCTTTTTAAAAAGGTTTATTGGTTTTATTCAGAGCCTTTAAGTTATATGGACAGTGTTTATCTCAAGCCATGTGATTAGTCACAAGTTTCTAGAAGATGTCCATGAAGATTCCATGCAATTTCTAAGTCAAATCAACCGGTTCCTATGCAACCGTCCGGACGGGCCGTTGAAGGCGTCCGGATAGCCCACAATGTCTAGAAGATTCAGCATTGAAGACGTCCGAACGTCAGAACAACACCGTCCAGATGCTAGGTCAAGCTTCTCCAATTTCTACACGGAGTTGGATTTCAATCGACACTATTTGTGAAGTTTCTGCAAGACGTCCAGACACTACCCAGCGTTCCAAAATATTCTAGGTGTCCTTTACGGACGCAGAAAGGAGTGACAGTGAAGACCGTCCGAAGGCTCGGCCAAGCCGTCTAGACGTGGTCCTATTATGGGAAGAATCACGCTATTATAGAAAGGTAATTGCAGAAGACCGTCCGGACAAGGCTAACTTCCATCAGAACACCAACTCACCAAAGTCTGAATTTGAGCAGAATTAGGTTTACTGTAAGCCTATAAATATATGGCTCTAGGCTTGTTATTTGTAAGAATTCAGTATAGAATTCCATAGTGTTTAGAGAGGGTGGTTAGGAAGAATTGAAGATCCGCTAGCTCTCTAGCCGTTGCCGGTGTGTGCTCTTTGTTCGTGTGAAATCTATCTTAGGGGTCGGCCTTAAGGTAAATGACTCCATCAAAGACCCCTACAAGTAGGAGACTTGGTTGGGAAGCGTTCACGATGGGCTTCGTATTGTAGTTAAAGGTATGACTACTGCAATAGGTTTTGTGAGTATGAGTGCTTTGTAACTTGCTTTGTCTTTGTATAGTGGAATTCCTGGGTTTGGCTGCCCCAGAGTGGTTTTTCTCTTCATAGAGTTTCCACTTCGTCAACAAATATCTTGTCTCTTTTATTTTTCGCATTTAAGATATTTTGTTGCACACGAACACACATTTGGTATTTAGAAGTCAAATATTTATTTTTTGAACCCCTCATAACCATGGTTGCTAGGGTTGGCAATTTTTGACACGACCCGCGAACCCGACACGAACACAATACGGGAAAATAGGGTTTGGGTTTATCATAATCGGGTCGACCTGATTATGACCCAATTAAAATCGTGTCTGGCGGGTCAACCCGCGGGTTGACCCGCCAGACACGATTAGACCCGATTATATTAAAAAAAAAATGGTAGAACTAGAACGAACTCAACGAAGAAACTAGACACGGAGAAAGTGAGAATTGAGAAACCCCAATTGCCAATTCAGTGTATTCACTCAAAAGAATCAAAGAAACGAACCCTAGCCCTCTAGCCGCACGGTCACACCGGCCCACCGCCCGCACTCCGCAGTCCGTACGCCGCACTTCTCGAGTTCTCGTCTTCTCTTCCAAACTTTCAGTGTTTCACCCTTCGGTCCGACGGTCCCCTAACGCCCTTCCAGTCCAATCTACCTCAATGACTCAGTGTCTCTTTCACACTTCATCTTCACGCAGTCTCTCTCTCTCTCTCCTCCGGCCGGTGGTCGCCGACCCGTGAACCCGAATTCCCTCTAAGACTCTTGTAAGTTTTATATATTATTTTGCTTCTGTTCTGGGATGTATTTCTTTCCAGATTTGGGTCTGACATTGTGTTTACTGAGTTGGGATTTGATGGAACAATGTATATTTGTTGATTGGTTTGATTTGAAATGGTGGGATTTGCTTATTTTGTTGGATTTCTTTGGTTTTCTCCTCTTGGTTTCACCCGTTTTGTTCATTTCATTTATGGGTTTCACCTCAAACTGTCGAACAGCATTCAAAAAATCATTTCAAAAAAGTCGGGTCGTGTCGGGGCGTGTCGGGTTAACGAGTTACCCGATTACTAATCGTGTTTAACGGGTTGTGTTCGGGTCACCCGATTATTAATCGGGTCGTGTTCAGGTCACGAGTTTTGACCCAATTAATAATCGGGTCGGGTTCGTGTCAGACCCGTTTAGACAATCGGGTCGTCGGGTTGACACAAACCCGACCCGTGAACCCGAATTGCCAAGCCTAATGGTTACTATTGAGCTTCTGCGACTTTCTCTTAAAACGCCTTGATTTTCTCTTCTTTGGTTTGCCATTCGGATTGGTAGGAACAAACTTCTGCTGTCATCGCTGATGCCTTGGAGCCTGATGTGTCGTCGGAGCTAAAGTACCTGATGTTGCTTTTGTTGGCAGTTTCCTCTGAACCTGGAGCTGTGGACATTTGGGTCGGATGTGACCGGTGATGCCACAGTGATGATAGGTGGGTAGGCTTCTTTTGTTTGAATGCTTTTTGATAGTCTCTGCAGAATTAAGGTTAGCATTCTTACAAATAACACTGTCCTTACCTTTTATATGTCTCCTATGCGGAGGGAAATATTTAGATGAGGAAGATTTTTCAACTTTACCTTTCTTGGAGCATCCTGCTTAATCCAAGATTTGTGGGTTTTTAACATAAAACAATTTGGTATAATGTGACCAACCTTCCAACAATTATGGCAAGTAGGAACGAACTTACCATGAGTTTGTGTTCCCGAATCCTTGGACTTAGGATTCACACAATTATTTAAGCAAGAATTTTCAGAATTATCTAAACAAACTGTATCTACTATCACAGGCTTAATAACAAGAGAATTTATTTCAAAATCATAAGCATGTGAAGTAGAAGCACCTAAATCATCAACAATTATGCCAGGCTTGTTAGAATTATTTGTATGAATACAAAGCATGCCTTTTAAATTATCACTAGAGAGTTTTTCCAAGAGATCTTCATATTCTTTTAATTTATTCTCAAGTGTATCAATAGTGTTAAACAACATGGTATTCTCAGATTTCAAAGAGTCAATCAAAACATGTGATTTAAACAATTGAATTATTAAAGACTCTTTTCTTGTTTAACCTTTTTGAGCTCTTTATTGGAATTTTTAGAATTTTTATTCAATTTAAGAAAATCCTTAAAAAGCTCATTATCAAAATTTTCTTCAAATAGCTGAGAAGAATTCATAATAAAAGGAGTCAACAAAAATATGGATCACACGCAGGAAATTAATCCAAACACAAGTGAACATGCTCTGATACCAATTGAAAAATATAAAGACTCCTAATTTAACGTGTGTGTACACTTCACATCTGAGTACACAATCCTCAGGATTTAGAATCAATATCATAAGTAATCTTAGGAGTATGAGTTTTTCCCATCAAAAATACTTGAGTTGAAAATAACTCTCATGGTCTGTTCAGTGCATAACACCTACACATAAACTTGAAGCCTCCAACTTCACATGATCAAGATAAATCTCAAAGATTCGATGTGTAACAATCTTTGCAAATGGAATGCCAAATTCCATTACCGACTGCGAACTACACAATGTTGAAGACTACAAGGATTATAGACTAAGACTTTGGGCGATAACCCGTTACTCACACCATAGACCATATTCAATGTAATCCAAGGGCCATTCGCATGCAAAATATACATAAACAATATTAAGCATGTAAAATATCATATGCCTTATGCTCAAAATAGATTAGTGAATAACAACTTTATTCATAATAAACTTATATGTCAAGAGTACATTGGGATTTAGAGCATAAACCCCAACATACATACACTCAAATCCACACATCATATATAAAATGATCTCAAAAGGGGCTATCCACAAGTCCGACACAAGCGATCGATGCGATAAGCCTAAGTCGTAATATCCCAAATATAAAGCCACGGGGTCATCATCGACTTATGTTGTGCCTACAGCCATAACATCATCATTTATATGATCGTGGTGGTCGCCACGTTCACATAAGTGGAATAATGAGTCCACGGTCTTAGTAGTATAAAACTCACTAAGTTTTACAATGAGTCGACATTTCGTTCTACTACCATACGTTTACAATAACAGCTATTCGTAGTAAACTGATATGCAAATTTTGATACTCGTAAGCGCACGACTCATATGTAGCATAGTACATGCAAGTGTGAGATCATATCCAAAAGGAAGTGTGTGTAAAGAAAAGAAAATCAATTTCTATTTAAATTGCTTTTGTTTTAACCTAGAGCCAAGATTTTTGATTTCTTTTAAGGACTAAGAAATAAAATTAAAAAAAAAAAAAAAAAAAAAAAGAGTAAATACGCAAAGAAGAAAAACACTAAGGTATCGGAATTCACCAAATCAAATCAAACACCCTACTCTTGCATTTTATTCATAAATTCAATTCAAGAAGCTCGATATTCAAATTCTTAAGTAACAAAGAGTGAAAACATTTGAAGAATTCAACTCAAATAAATCATAACGATTATCCCTTTAGAGTCAAAATCATCTATTGTATCCAGAAATCACAATAGATACCCCAATCTCAAAGAAATCAATCAATGTATCCATCGATTGAATTACAACAAACATCCAATAAAACTATCAATCTAAAGAATATAATTCAATAAATTGACATGGAACTTGAATATGCATAAGAACATTGAATCTATGAATATCATGACAAGAGTATTGGTGTTATCATTGATGGGGTTTCATTCTCAACCTTAGTTGAGGATTTTAGCCTCTCATGACTAAAAACACTAGGAACTCTTGATATGGAAACATGAAATGATAGAAATGAAGAAGAGAAAGAAGAACAGAAATTTAGTAACTCTAAATAAAAAGAAAGCAAGAAATTAAAATAATGAGAAAATAAGAATGGAAAATTAAATAACTTTAAAGAAAATTAAAGCGATGAATTAAAATAGCGAAGAAAAGAAAGAAGAATGGAAAAGAAAATAACTTTAAATTAAAAGAAATTTGAACAAAGTAACAACTTACAAAAGAAAAGACAAGAGCTAAGGCAAGTGCTCTAAGGAAATTGGTGCTCTAAGGTTAAACCCAACTTTTACAAAATGATACCTCTACCCCTCTAAACCCTAATAGGAGAAAAGAATGCTAGGGTTTAGGCCATATTTTCAAAAATGGCGACCGATGCGATAAGCCTTAGTCGTAATATCCCATATTTGGACACAAACACACACACTTGGTTTAAATTAGAAGTCAATAATTATTTTTAGACTTTTTCTCCTATTACTTTGCAAGCTCCACAGAAAATACTGCATTTTATCTCAAAGTCCTGCAAAACACTGAAACACCAAAACTAACCAAGAAATCAGAAAATAACAAAGCTAAATGTTTAACAAATGCAAATTAAGGGGTTCAAATATACAATATTTGGCACTGATCAAATACCCACAAACTTACATTTTGCTAGTCCCTTAGCAAAATAAAATGAAAAACAAAATCAAAGCAAGAAACATAAATCTACTTTCGTTGGAGGAACGATTGCATTTAGTGTATGCAACAAGCCTTTTAAATCCCTAGGACTCTCTAGAGGACGAGTGAAGTCTCGTGAGGGTTTGCCAGAAATGATACCCACAAACATTTTTAAAGCATTATGTTGTTGTCAATACAAAAACTTCCATACAAACACATGGTTCTTGTATCATGAGTAGGCTTAACAAGGTAAGCATCACAATCACATCAGACATCACAAATCATTTAACTCATAGTTGGGAAATTGAGACAACACATGCTCCAATAAGTGCAAAGTTAGATTTAACATAAATTCCTAAGGTTTCAATTTTTCTCAAAGTTTGTGTACCCCAAAATTTATTGGAAATTTATCAAATGAAAACAACCAAGGCTTAAATTAAAATGTGAAATTTAATTTTAATTTTTTTTTTTGTGTAGGCTGTGCAATTCTTAACTCCCTTAGGCTTTCTAATTGACCTATGTAGCGAGTGTTGGGCCAATGACTCCCAAACGAGATGGTTTTAAGGCACTAGATGTAGAAACATCTCTAAGGGCTTAATTACTGAAGTCAAAAAGGCTACGAAGCCAAACTAGCCATACAATCAATCAAATTTAAAACTCAATACTTAGTGAGGCAAGAGGCCCGGTTACTCAATGAGAAATCAAACTGATTATTATTATTATTATAATTATTATTATTATTATTGAAAAGCAAAGGTTTCATCAACAAATTATCCTCTGAAACTCATGATACACATTCCTCAATTCAAATTTCACATCCCACAGAACCAATGGAAAAGTGCCTGTGAATTTCAATTAAAACAAGTGAGGTCTCTCTAATCCAGCAGATGAGTCAACAGATTCAAATTTCTAATAACATGCAATGTTTAGAATGCTAAGCAAACCAATGATATGCAAACCATAGTAAGATGTAATCACGCTTAATCAACAACATATGTTTTTTTATTATTATTATTACTGAAGCAACAACAAAATAATAGACAGAAACAGACATGTCTACCCCACTCTCAAACTAAGATGACACATTGTCCCCAATGTGACCAAAAATACAATACCAATTGGGTGAAGCAAGTCGAGTGTACAAATGCTCCCCCAAACTTGAATGGCGAACACTTATCCTGAAAAACAAAACAAACAATCAAGTGACAGGGAAAATAATGAGGGTTGCCTCCCACAAGTGCTAAGTTTTAAGTCTTCAGCGAAACTTTCCTCTAGAGACAACAGTTACTCGAAATAGCTCGAGTCCCTCAAAGGAGTCGTCTCAATCTCCTAACTCTTCAACTCCATTAATGGTTTCAGCCTTTGTCCATTGACCTTGAAAGTCATAGCATTCGTAGGATCCTCGATCTCAATGGCCCCATAAGAAAAAACAGAGCGAACAATAAATGGGCCCGTCCATCAAGATCGGAGTTTACCTAGGAAGAGATGAAACCATGAATTGTAGAGAAGGACTTTCTGACCAGGCTCAAATGATCGTCTCAGAATATTTTGGTCATGGGCCCTCTTCATTCATTCCTTGTAAGACCTCGCACAGTCATAAGCATCATTCATCAGTTCCTCCAATTCATTGAGTTGGAGCTTCCTCTGTGAGCCAGCCTTCGTGAGATCAAAGTTCAACTGCTTGATGGACCAATAAGCCCGATGCTCCAACTCCACCAGAAGATGACAAGCCTTGCCATAGATAAGCCGATATGGGGACATGCCAATCGGGGTCTTGAAGGCTGTGCGGTATGCCCATAGTGCATCATTCAAGCGCAGAGACCAATCTTTCCATGAAGGATTTATCGTCTTCTCCAAAATTCTTTTGATCTCCCTATTAGATACCTCCATTTGTCCACTGGTCTGAGGGTGATATGAGGTTGCAACCTTGTGGGTGATGAAATATTTCTTCATCAACTGCTCAAAGATCCTGTTGCAGAAGTGCTTACCTCCATCACTTATGATTGCTCTGGGAGTACCAAAACGAGCAAAGATAGTATCCTTCAAAAACTGAACCACTACTCTATGGTCATTGGTCTTGCAAGCAACAGCTTCCACCCATTTGGGCACATAGTCCACAGCAACAAGGATATAAAGATAGCCAAAGGAGTTTGGGAACAGTCCCATAAAATCGATGCCCCACACATAAAAAATCTCAACAATCAGAACGGGGTTGAAAGGCATCATATTCCTTCTAGAAATACTCCATAGCTTTTGGCAACGCTCACAAGAGGCACAGTAGGTATGAGAGTCACGGAACAAGGTAGGCCAATAAAATCCACACTGCAAAATTTTTGCAACGGTCTTCTTTGCACTAAAGTGGCCTCCACAAGCATGATCGTGGCAAAAGGAGATGACGTTAGCTTGGTCATGCTCAGGGATACATCTCCTAATGATCTGATCAGGACAATACTTAAAAAGGTAAGGATCGTCCCAGAAAAAATATTTTACCATGGCCATAAACTTGGACTTATCTTGTCGTCCCCAATGTGAAGGCATGTGGCTTGTGACAAGATAGTTTACTATATCAGCAAACCATGGTGAAGTAGTATGAGCAATGTGCATCAATTGCTCATCAGGGAATGTTTCAAAGATGGGGGTGGCCTCCTTAGTAAAATCCACAGTCAATCTAGGCAAATGATCGACTACGACATTTTCAAAACCCTTCTTATCCCGAATTTCAATGTTGAACTCTTGCAGTAGTAGTATCCACCGGATGAGATGAGATTTGGCATCTTTTTTGGAGAAAAGATACCTCAAGGCTGCATGATCCGAGTAAACAATGACTATAGAACCCAACAGGTAGGATCGAAACTGATCCAAACCAAACACGACTGCAAACAACTCCTTCTCAATAGTAGAATAGTTGAGTTGAGTGTCGTTAAGAGTCTGACTCGCATAATAGATGACATGGGGGAGTTTGTCTGTACGCTGCCCCAAAACAGCTCCAACAGCACAGTCTGAAGCATTGCACATGATCTCGAATGGTGCACCCCAGCTGGGTGGCTTGATGATGGGTGTGGATGTTAGAATCTTCTTTAGAGCCCCAAATGCCTTATTGTAGTCCTCATCAAATATAAATAAGGTCTCCTTTACCAACAATTTGCATAAGGGCTTGGCGATTTTGCTGAAATCCTTGATGAATCGCCTATAGAATCCTGCATGGCCCAGGAAAGAACGAACCTCTTTGACCATACGTGGAGGTGGAAGGTTGGAGATCAAATCTATCTTTGTTTTGTCCACCTCAATCCCATGATGAGAAATGACATGGCCAAGCACAATTCCTTGCTTTACCATAAAATGGCATTTCTCCCAATTTAGCACCAGGTTCTTCTCTTTGCACCGTACTAAGACCAACATGAGGCGGTACAGAAATTCCTCAAAAGATGAACCGTAGACAGAGAAGTCATCCATGTAGATCTCTAGAAAATGCTCTACCATATCAAAAAAAAATGCTGACCATGCACCGCTGAAAAGTAGCGGGTGCATTGCATAATCCAAAGGGCATGCGACGATAGGCGAACGTGCCAAAAAGGTAGGTGAAAGTCATATTCTCCTAATCTTCAGGGTCCACAGGAACCTTGTTGTATCCATAATATTTGTCCAAGAAACAGTAATAAGCATGCCCCACCAAGCGTTCCACCATTTGATCAATAAAAGGAAGGGGAAAATGATCCTTCCTGGTAGCGGCATTTAACTTGCGGTAGTCGATACACACTCTCCATCTTGATTGAATACAAGTTGGAACCAACTCGCCATCCTTGTTCTCCACTATCGTCAATCCAGCCCGCTTTGGCACAACATGAATTGGGCTCACCCGCTTGCTATCAGAAATTGGATATATGATGCCTGCATCCAATAACTTGATCACTTCAGCCCTTACAACTTCTTACATAGCTGGGTTTAGCCTTCTTTATGGCTCCCTAGATGGTTTGGCATCCTCCTCCAAGTGTATCTTGTGCATAACCACCGAAGGGCTGATTCCTTGGATATCTTCAATGGTCCAGCCAATAGCTTCATTGTGCTCTCTTAAAACATCCAATAATTTCTCCTCTTGAGTATCAACTAAGTCTGAGGCTATAACCACTGGCAAAGATTTGGCTGGACCTAGGAACTTATACTTAAAATTGTTAGGCAATGGCTTAAGTTCCTTCTTGGGAGGCTCAAAAACTTCTTCCTCCTTTTCCTTGTTGTTCTCTAGAGAAGCAGGTTCTAACATAGCATCTGCTTGCTCAAGTAGTTTGTCCAAATCCAAACTTCTCCCAATTGAGCAAAGCATGCCTCCAGGGGTCCTCAATGCTTGCTTCATCAATAGTATCTTCAATGATGCCCTCCATCAAGCATGCACTTCCAATCTTAGTCGTCTCTAATGGCTGTTTGCTGATGTCGAAGATGTTCAGCTCCATTGTCTTGTTGCCAAAAGAGATCTTCATGGCCCCTGTTCTACAATTGATGAGGGCGTTAGCTGTAGCTAAGAAGGGCCACCCTAGAATCACTGGTATTTGAATCCCTACATTCTAGACCGGCTCTGTGTCTAGCACTATAAAATCCACAGGAAAATAGAACTTATCTACCTTAATAAAAACATCCTCAATGATTCCCTGTGGTACCTTCACTGAACTATCAGCCAATTGAAGCGTCATAGAGGTAGGCTTCAATTCTCCCAACCCCAATTGTATGTAAACTGAATAAGGTAAAAGGTTGACACTTGCTCCAAGATTTAGCAGAGCTTTCTCTATGTGGCTAACTCCTATCATGCAAGAGATGGTCGGACATCCAGGGTCCTTGTGCTTGATGGGCAGCTTGCATTGAAGGATCGAACTGATGGCTCAGTCAAGCATACCTTCGTCGGGACATTTGTTTTCCTCTTGACAGTAATCAAGTCCTTCAAGAACTTGGCATAAGACGGCACCTCCTGGATGGCATCCAAAAACGGGATATTGATTTGTACTTGTTTGAATACCTCCAGAATGTCCTCGAACTTCCTTTCTTGAGCGCAAGTAATCTGTCAGGGTAAAGCGCCTTAGGTATAAACGACCTAGGAGGGTTCTCAACAGTGGCTGTAGATGGCTCCGCATCTCTCTCCTTTGTGCTGTCACATCCTTGTTCTTCTTGTGCAACAGGGTTCTCTTCAGGAAGAACTACTTGGTTGTCCACTTGTCTCCTTCACCTAAGTGAGACAATGGCTTGAACATGCTCTTGCCCTTGCACAACATTTGATGAACTTCCCCCATGGAACTGCAACCTTGGGTTTGGCACGGGCTGGCTAGGAAGTTTTTCCTTCTCTCTCTCACCCATTTGATTTAAGATTTGACCAATCTGAACTTCCATCTTGGCAATTGCTTGGGTGTTCACCACTATGGCATTCTTCACTTCACTAATAGCCTGGTTTGTAAACTGCATGAAGGCCTTGAGAGAGTCCTCTAATGTGGATTGTGAAGAAAAGGCTAGGGCCTGAGTCAGGGCTTGGTATGCTAGTGTTGGTGGCGCTTAACGACCCTAATGAACAGGTTGATGAAATCCGGGGGGGTATTGATTATGGGCTTGATGAGAGGCCCCCCCTTGATTCATTGGTTGGTTCTGCTTCCACAAAAAATTAGGATGGTTTCGCCACCCAAGATTGTAAGTCTCAAAGAAGGGTCCATTGAATTGCTTCCTAAAGTCATTGAAAGCATTGACTTGTTCCATTGATGATTCAACAAAAGATGGCAAAGAAGGACAAGCCTGTACTGAGTGAATAGGACTAGCATAGATGGAATAGCAATCCACGTGGAATGGGTTCGCAGCATTGATGGATTTTCCTATGATGAGAGCATCGACCTTTTTAGTCAGGGCGTCTAACTTCATCTTTAGCTCCATATCTTCCTTCTCCTCGTAGATGCCTCCCTTCTTTTGGATGCGAACCGATCTATCCCGACAGCTTGAAAAATCCCACTGCTGGGAGTTGTCGGACAACTGATCTAAGGTTCGATATGCTTCTTCTCCCGTCAAACTCAGAAATCCGCCTCCATTCATTGACTCGATCATGTTGTGGCTGGTTTGAGTCAATCCTTGGTAAAATAATTGCATGAGTCTCCATTTCTCGTATCCATGTGGAGGGCACTTGATCAACATGTCTTTAAATCTTTCCCAACTCTCTGAAAATTTTTCATCCTCCTCCTGAGTAAAAGAGCTTATTTCCTTTCTACATTCATTCACCTTGGGTATTGGGAAAAATTTGTTGTAAAACTTGGTTAGCAAGTTATCTCAAGATGTGACAGACCCAGGCATGTTTGAATCCAGCCATGCTTTGGCTCTATCGTGAATCGAGAAGGGAAAAAGTCTAAGGCGCACAGACTCCTCAGAGAAGTTTTGAAATTTAATAGTAGCACAGATATCTTTGAACTTTTTCACAAGGCTATAAGGATTTTTTAGGTCCAAACCATGGAATGAGGGCAAGAGTTGGATGACATGCGGTTTTAGATCAAAGTGGGTGGCATTGGTGGGTGGCAATACTATACATGAAGCAGAGTTTGTCGCAATGGGTGCAAATAAATCCCTGAGTGATCGAGTATGGTCCACGTTTTCTGCTCTTGGCTGCTCAGGCTGCTCCACATTCACGTTGGGACTTCCTGCCATGTTGTCTCTAATCTTAGAAATTGTTCTCCGCTCAACAGGTGTTCTATGCTTTTTCCTAAACACCTTATCTAGATCGGGATCTAAGGGTAACAATTCTAAATTCAAGGATCTTCGACAAAGCATACACAAAATTCCAAAAAAAAAAAAAATTAACCACAAAACAAATAAGATAGAAAAAAAAGAATATATAAAAAATAAAAACAAACAAGATAGAGAAAAGAAATTGCAAGTAGGGTAAACAAAATTCTCCAAGGTGCAATCTAGGTTAGTTCCTAGGAAGGTGAGGAGGGTTACACGGACACACTTAAATCCCAAGACCTTCCTTGCCAGAATTTGCCTTGATTTTGCCCCTTAGATAGCTCCGTAGACCCACACTAGCAAAGTCTTCTCTTTTCTCTTTTTTTTTTTTTTTTTTTTTTTTTTTTTTTGACGATTAAAAGAAAAATAGCACAAACAAAATAAATAAGAGAAAAATCAAGTCTAATCACGAAAGCATACAACGAAATAAAGATATCAAAAAGGTAAAATTAAAACTTTCAAGATTGGACCAAAAATAATTTTTGGCAAAAAAATTTCGCTACTAAACTTCTCCTGGTAATGCCTCCTGTGTTGGTTCAATCGATTGACTTCGAAGGTCGCTTGATCAATAAAGTGCTCGATCGACTTTGATGGTCGCTCAATTGACTTCGCAAAATTCTGTGAAACCTGAAACAACGACAAAACAGAAATCCTTGCTCTTTTCTTTTTCTTTTCTTTTTTTGTAAATTAAATAAAAAAGAAAATTGAGAAAAAAATTTTAAAAAAAAATCTAGTAGAAAAACAAAATTAAAATAAACAAAACTTGATTTTTTTTTATTTTTTTACAAATCAGCACCTCTCCGAAAATGGCGCCAAAAACTTGATTTACAAATTTTGATACTCGTAAGCGCATGAGCCGTATGTAGTATAGTACATGCAAGTGCCAGATTGTATCCACAGGGAAGTGTGTGTGAAGAAAAACAAATCAATTTCTATTTAAATTGCTTTTGTTTTAACCTAGAGCCAAGATTTTTGATTTCTTTTAAAGACTAAGAAATAAAATAAAATAAAAATGAGTAAATACGCAAAGAAGAAAAATACTAAGGTATCAGAATTCACCAAATCAAATCAAACTCCTTACTCTTGCATTTTATTCATAAATTCAATTCAAGAAAGCTAGATATTCAAATTTTTAAGTAACAAAGCGTGAAAACATTTGAATAATTCAACTCAAACAAATCACAACGATTATCCCTTTAGAGTCGAAATCACCTATTGTATCCAGAAATCACAATAGATACCCAAATCTCAAAAAAATCAATCAATGTATCCATCGTTTGAATTACAACACACATCCAATAAAACTATCAATCTAAAGAATATAATTCAATAAATTGACATGGAACTTGAATATGCATAAGAACATTGAATCTATGAATATCATGACAAGAGTATAGGTGTTATCATTGATGAGGTTTCATACTCAACCTTAGTTGAGGATTTTAGCCTCTCATAACTAAAAACACCAAAAACTCTTGATATGAAAACATGAAATGATAGAAATGAGGAAGAGAATGAAGAACAGAAATTTAGTAACTCTAAATAAAAAGAAAGCGAGAAATTAAAATAATGAGAAAATAAGAAGAACGGAAAATTAAATAACGTTAAATAAAAAGACAACAATAAATTAAATTGACGAAAAGAAAGAAGAAGAACGAAAAATTAAATAACTTTAAAGAAAACTAAAGCAATGAATTAAAATAGCGAAGAAAAGAAAGAAGAATGGAAAAGAAAATAACTTTAAATTTAAAGAAATTTGAACGAAGTAACAACTTATAAAAGAAAAGACAAGAGCTAAGACAAGTGCTCTAAAGGAAATTGGTGCTCTAAGTGGTGCCTAGCATGGGGTATATTTATAGCAAAAGATTAGGTTAAACCCAACTTTTACAAAATGGCACCTCTACCCCTCTAAACCCTAATAGGAGAAAAGAACGCTAGGGTTTAGGCCATATTTTCAAAAATGGCGCCTCCACCCTTACAAAATCCTAATAGGATTGTCAGCAGTCGTCAGAGCATTGGAATTCATGCATGCCACGTCAACCCTGATTGTCGCTCAATCGACTATTTTGGTCAATCGATCGACAATGTGCTCAATCAAATATCTTGATTGATCGATCGACATCGATGCTCAAGCCCTTGTGCGCCTTTCAGGTGCTTGATTCTCCAAAGATGCTGCCACATCAGGCCTAACACCCGTGCTTTCAATGGCTCTAACGACTTTGTTAGTTTTTTAATTGGCTACATTCTGATAAAACAAAAAACTTTATATAATGGTTGCGTTTTAACAGGATGGTCGGTTTTCAATTAAGAATCTTCATGTATTCAGATAATGATCAAATCAAAGACAATAACTGATCACAAGCTTCTTAAAGATGTCCATGAAGTGTCCTTGCAAAATCCAAGACAAAAACAGCCAGTTCCTGTGCAACCGTCCGGACGGGCCTTTAAAGGCGTCTGGATGCCCTTCAGTGTCTAGCAGATAACGATGAAGACGTCCAGACGTCAGAGTAACACCGTCTGGACGCTAGGTCAATCAGTATTCAACAAGGAGTTGGATTTCAAAAGTCGACACTGTTTGGGAAGTCTCTGCAAGGTTCGAACGACATGGCAACACGTCCGGATGATATCTAGTATTTTAGAATATTTCAGAGTTCCGTTTGAACGCAGAAAGGATTTTAGCGAAGACCATCCGGACGCTCGGTCAAGCCATCCGGACGTGAACTTGATAAAGATAGAATTGCACTGTTTCTGAAAGGATATCATAGAAAACCTTTCGGACGAGGCTAACTTCCGTCCGGACGCTCGCTAGCTAGACCCCGAATCTCAGCAGTTTTAGGTTTCCTGTAAGCCTATAAATAGAGGGCCCCAGGCTTGTGTTTTGTACAGAATTTGACAGTGAATTCCGTAGTGCTTTGAGAGGGTGTTTAGGGAGAATCAAATATCCGCTAGCTCTCAAGCTGTTGCCGGTGTGTGCTCAACTGTTCGTGTGAAGTCTATCTCAGAGGTCTGCTGATGTGGTCTTTTGTTTACCAAAATAAATCAATAATAAAATTACCACACGCAATAGTACGAATCCTTGTAGGATAGGGCTATGTTGAGGGTGTCGAAGCTCAAGGATTGCGTAGGTATTATTATCAAGCTTTTCAAGATTAAATACAACTTGATTTAAAATATGTCTAATTTTTGTTTACTTAAAATAAAAACATAAAAGTAAAAGACATAAATATAAAGAGAGTATGGATGAGATAAAGAATAGGGGATTGATTTCACCACTTATCGCATAACAATAGTCAATCATAAATTAACAAGGGAAATTCATACTATGCATGATATAGGGCTCATCTCACTCGAGTAGTCAAGAAATTACCTCTAAAGAATAAGTATAATCCATCTTCGGTTGGCACGGACCGTCCACCTAACTACTAAGATGCGGTACGACCCATCTTCCCTAGGCATGGACTAGCTACGTCTTTAATAGGATATACACATAATCAATGGAATAGTATAACCTATCTTCGGTTGGCACGGACTGTCTACCTAAATTACACTAAACTAGGGTGTAGTACAATCCGTCTTCCCTAGGCATGGTCTATCTAATCCTCTTGATCATATATCAATTAAAACCGTTGTATAACAATCATTCACGTAATCATAGAAAATATGAAGAATTGAGTTCAATCAATATAAAAGACTTTCTAAGACAAGATAAGAAATTCATAATGATTGAATATAAACATTAAAATCAATTCTCACAATTATACAACCATCATGCATAGAGAAAATCCCATACTAAAATACAATTAAACCATTGTTACTTATAAAGGGCTACATCAACATCCTATTACGAATTTAGCCGCTCATCGTAGTGCTAGGATGGCCTTCTGCCATGTTCTTCTCCTCTTCAACTTGTCAGGCCTCCAAGAAGAATTTTCTGTCTAAATCTAAGTACAAGCACAAGTAAAACTTCTCTTGGAGCTTAGGGGTCTATTTATAGGGAGCACACAAGTCCTAGAAGCCCTTGGAATTCCAGAAAAATCGTCTCTTAGTCTTCTTGTCCAAGTAGGAGATTGAAACTTCAATCCAAGTAGGAAAAGGATTCCAAATTCGTCCAGAATTGCGGTATTTTATTACGAAGTGATTTTGACATAGTAAACGTTTGAATTATGGAAAATCTATTTCTGACATATTTGTTTCATGTTTTATTAGCTTTCCAAAGCCACTTATTTTATTGCAATCTGATATCTGCGCCAAAAGTTATGATTAAAATACTGAGACATGTGCAGAATCCAAATTTGAATCCAATCCGATTTTGACTCTTAATGGAGAAATTCCGATTTAATCCTTCACTTGATTTGATTAAACTTAACCACATCATATAGGTCTTCTATTATGATTGGTTAAGCTTACCAATATCTTTTAGGTCTTCTCAAAGTTTGCTTTAAGCCCAAAATCAATGGAATTAATTGCATCTTTATTTAAAACCTGAAAAAATTAAAACAACACAAAATCAAACAAACAACAATGCTAAGAAATTAACATATATAAGTTAAGGGGCTTGAATGTGCAACATTCGACGCTTATCATCTGCCCTAAGGTAAAGGAATCCATCAAAAACCCTTCAGGTGGAAGATCTGGTTGGGAAGCGTTCATGATGGGTTTCGTGTCAGAGTTAAAGGTATGACTACTGCATAGGGTTATGTGAGTATGAGTGTCTTGTAACTAGCTTTGTTTTTGGATAGTGGATTTCTTGGGTTTGGCTGCCTCGGAGTGGTTTTTCTCTTCACAAAGTTTTTACTTCCTAACAAATATCTTGTCTTATTTAAATTCCGCATTTAAGATATTTGTTCGCACACAAATCTATGTAGATGATATCATCTTCGGAACAACCTTAGATTCTCAAGCTCATGAGTTTGCTGAAGAAATGAAACAAGAATTTGAGATGAGTATGATAGGTGAGTTGACCTATTTTCTAGGGATGCAAGTCAAACAAACTTCTAAAAGGATATTTATTTCTCAAGCTAAATATGCAAAAGATCTGGTGAAACGGTTTTGTCTGAATGGGAAAAGCCATGCTCGTACTCCCATGAGCACAAATGCCCAGATTAGTGCTAATCTAACAAGCAAACAAGTAGATCCTACTCTTTACAGAAGTATGATTGGCAGTCTTCTCTATCTTACTGCAAGCTGACCAGATATTGCTTTCAGTGTCGTAGTTTGTGCTCGATTTGAAGCTAATCCTAAGGAATCTCATCTTACTGTTGTCAAGTGCATCATCAGGTACGTAAATGCCACTGTAAATTATGGTATCTATTTTTCTAAAGAAACAAATCTTGTGCTTGCAGGATACTCTGATGCAGATTGGGCTAGAAATGCTGATGATAGGAAAAGCACCTCTGGTGGTTGTT
Organism: Alnus glutinosa; assembly: GCF_958979055.1. Lineage (NCBI taxonomy): Eukaryota > Viridiplantae > Streptophyta > Magnoliopsida > Fagales > Betulaceae > Alnus > Alnus glutinosa. Next base: position 16,533,150 of record NC_084890.1, read on the forward strand.
TTTATGTTGGTACAAATCTGGTAGATTGGATGAGTCGGAAACAAGCCTCAATTTCTCTTTCCACTACAGAAGCTGAGTATATTGCTGTTGGAAGTTGTTGTACCCAGTTATTGTGGATGAAGAAATTACTCTGTGATTATGGCTTCACTCAAGACACTATGATCATTCACTGTGACAATACCAGTGCCATCAATATTTCAAAGAATCCAGTTCAGCATTCTCGGACCAAGCACATCGACATCCGGCATCATTTCATCCGTGACCTTGTCGAATCCAGGGAAGTAGCTCTTATGTTTATTCCCACAGAAAATCAATTGGCTGTTACCCTCACCAAACCTCTTGATGGAAGCAGGTTTGAATCTCTTAGAAAAGCCATTGGTATTTGTGATATGTCCTAGACATGTCTTTGATTCATGCTCGGGTAAGACTCTTATTTTCCTCTTAGTCTCTTCCGTGGGTTACATGATTTGTTTTATTAAATAAAAAATAAAAAAAAATAAAAATATTGGGGGGAATTTGGTGCAAGGGTTCTGCTACAACATCTTTCAGCTATCTCATGTATATTTATCTGTGTTGATAGTTCACTGTGCATTGATAAAATATACATTCATATGGTTAAGTTTATAAATCTGATATGTGCTGAATTTTACTGCTGCATCTTTCCTAGATAGTTGCTTTTCTCATGCGATAAAACCTGTGCACTATCCAAGGCTCCCCTAAGATTTTTTTTTTCTCTCCTCTGACTTTTAGCTTTTGGATTTTTTAACGAGATAGTTTTTTTTTGCTAAGATGGTCAAATTGACCAACTCTCTAGTTGAACCTAGAACCCATAAATTCTGGCATTCTTTCTAGGTTGCAGCACCAAGTGATAAAAGGCATTCAAAACTGAATAAAAATGGATAAATAAAAAGATCCACTGCTTTTGTTATAAATCTGTTCTTGATCTTGTCCCTAAAGAAACAGTCAGCGATCACATCATTGGGAAAATAGACGGTCACTAAAGGACACAGTAAAAGAAAAGTATTGCGGCTTAGGGGAAGTGTATTAGATGAAGGTAACTAGGCCCTAGCATAATAAGGTTTGACTTTTGACTGATCTAACATTGATTTTCTCTCTTGTTTAGAAAATCCGGGTGTTTTACGTCATATCAATGAACTTTATACCTTATTGAGAAAGCTTTCACACACACAAGCATTGCATGAGTTAAGTTTATTGTTGAAAAAGTTCTGTCTGCAGAAATTTTTTGCTCATAGACTATGTAACTCTTTTCTATATGCTTGCATAGTTTTGACCAGCTCTCTGACTGTTTTCACAGGTTTAGATCCATGTGTGTGCTGATTTCTCGTTGACGACCTAACCTTATTCTTTTCTCCTATTTTTGTTTTTGGTTATGGTTTTAATTAATACTCTGTTTACCTTTTGTCATTATGTGACAAAAAAGGGGAGTATTTTTTTGGTTTTTTGATCGGAAATGTATTTCCAAACCGGTCAAGTGTTTTTGTCCCAAAATGGTCAAAGAGGGAGTTTGTTAGTTTTTTAATTGGCTACATTCTGGATAAAACAAAAATACTTTATGTAATGGTTGCGTTTTAACAGGATAATCGATTTTCAATTAAGAATCTTCATGTATTCAGACAATGATCAAATCAAGGACAATAATTGATTACAAGCTTCTTAAAGATGTCCATGAAGAGTCCTTACAAAATCCAAGACAAAAACGCCCGATTCCTGTGCAACCGTCCGGACGGGCCTTTGAAGGCGTCTGGATGCCCCTTAGTGTCCAGCAGATAACGATGAAGACGTTCGGACGTCAGAGCAACACCGTCCGAACGCTAGGTCAATCAGTATTCAACAAGGAGTTGGATTTCAGAAGTCGACATTGTTTGGGAAGTCTCTGAAAGCCGTCCGGACGACGTGGCAACACGTTCGGACGATGTCCAGTATTTCAGAATATTCCAGAGTTCGGTTCGAATGTGGAAAGGATTTTAGCGAAGACCGTCTGGACGAGGCTAACTTCCGTCTGGACACTCGCCAGCTAGAGCCCGAATCTCAGCAGTTTTAGGTTTCTTGTAAGCCTATAAATAGAAGGCCCTGGGCTTGTGTTTTGTACAGAATTCGACAGTAATATCCATAGTGCTTTGAGATGGTGTTTAGGGAGAATCGAATATCTGCTAGCTCTCAAACCGTTGCCGGTGTGTGTTCAACTGTTCATGTGAAGTCTATCTTAGTGGTCGGCCCTAAGGTAAAAGAATCCATCAAAAACCCCTTCAGGTGGAAAAATCTGGTTGGGAAGCGTTCACGATGGGCTTCGTGCTAGAATTAAGGGTATGACTACTGCATAGGGTTATGTGAGTACGAGTGTCTTGTAACTAGCTTTGTTTTTGGATAGTGAATTTCCTGGGTTTGGCTACCCCGGAGTGGTTTTTCTCTTCACAGAGTTTCCACTTCGTAACAAATATCTTGTCTTATTTAAATTCTGCATTTAAGATATTTGTTTGCACACAAACACACACTAAATGAGAAGTCGATAATTATTTTCAAACTTCTTCTCTTGTTTCTTTGCAAGTTCCACAGAAAATACTGCATTTTATCTCAAAGTCCTGTAAAACACTGAAACACCAAAACTAACCAAGAAATTAGAAAATAACAAAGCTAAAGGTTTAACAAATACAAATTAAGGGGTCCAAATATACAATATTTGGCACTCATCATAAACCACTTCTTTTCTTAAAACGTTTCATAGCTGATGAGGTAACCACTGACATCTTATTAGTGAATAAAATCACACACACACACACACACACACACATATATATATATATATATATATATCATGTGACTCAGCTATACTCATATACAAGCTTTCCAAACCTTTGGGAAATACAAATATACATATACATCTAAGCATAACGATCATCATATGCAATCTAGCAGTAGGTATACATATGTTCTGTTCCATTCAAACTTGTAGGCATATAGGTACGTCTGTATGAAATTCCACATAAACCATTCTATGCATCTAAGCTATAACTATATATATATATGCTCTGTTCCATTCAAATACATAAAGATATGAGTACATCTAGTCATGAAAATCATCCTAAAATATGTCACAAATCATCATCATGTCATGCTTGCCTTTCTTTTGTTTTATCGTTTCATAGTGCTTGTGGGACTTGAACCCATGGTCTTACGTTCAGCATTCATGATTTCATTGATGCTCATGCTCATCATTTCACATATTCATCATGCTCATGCTATCATACAATTATGCATCATATAACATCATATGATTTGCATAATTCGTTGAACATAACATGAAATCCACAAAGCATATTTCCATTCTCTATTTCATAAAACATACTTTTAACCTCATAAACCATCATCAAATAGTAATTCAACATAGTTAAAGATATTGAAAACATTCTCGAAAAAATACTATCACAAAATATTATCGGTTCGAATTAACACAAATATGACATTTTATAATATCATGAAAACCATTTAAAATTAGTATCTTTTTCCCAGTCAGTTAAATATTCACATTGGCTGCTTGATTAACGGCTTATAAAGGTGTTCTCCACGTAAGCCTCGCAATGTACCATTATAAAATACATTTCAATGATACATTAAAACTAGTCCCACAACATTTCTAAGGTTATTGATTTGCCTCAAGAGCCATGACCCATGAAAACCCATAAAATTTCAAAGGTTCCATTTGACAACTTAACAACTAAAAAACGGTAATCAATAAGAAAATATTAGGGTTAAACACCAAAATCCCAATTTACAACCCTTGAGAAAATCTAGGGTTTTGGGCCTTTCCTTGATTTTTCACCAAAATGAACCCTAGCGCTTGGAGATGGTTTAGAACACTTCTACACATGAACACCTAGAGAAAATTGAGAAATTAAGCTCAAACTTCCAAAGATTAACCAACTATAGAAGAAAAGCTAGGGTTTTCGAATTTACCTCAAACCAATCGGTGAAAACAATGGTTTTACACCAAGGATTACGTTTTCGGTGTCAGATTCGAGTTTGGAAGCTTCAAAATGCTAGAATCTAGGGTTTGGGTGCAAACCATAGGAGAGAGAGAAGAGAGAAATTTCATGAGAGAGGAGAGGAATGAGAGATATGAACTGAAAATGCGTTCAACCAATTTCTATCCAGACCTGTCCGGACAGGTTAGTAAGCCGTCTAGACATGCCGAAGTGAAACGTGCATCCTGACTCCTAGGTCGCACCATCTGGACACCAAAATGTCTCATCCAGACACCCCTACACCAAGGACTCTTGGCCAACACTATCCGCAAACTGTCTGGTCACGGCAGAGAACAAGACCCTACCACTTGACCCGTCCAGACACAGAAAATGCCATGTCTGGACACAAAGAATGATGTGTCCGGACACCCAACCTAGAACTAGACTCTACAAAATTTCTAAATGTTATTTTCTTCATTTTACCTAATTACTCACTCAATTAACCTAATTTGTGTTTTAAACTCTAATTTAATATCTTGGATGTTACAAGTTCCATAGGAAAGACTAAAGCTTTTTTAGGAAAATCTTGAGTCTTTGTGTTGTGTGAGTGTGTAGTGGGTTTGTAGGAAGTAAAAAAAAATGTGATGAGTAAGCTGTATGAAACATGGGTTTTGGATAAAAAAAAAATGAAAAAGCAAAAAAGAAAGGCATAATCTTTAAGTTTAAAACGTAAAAAAAATCATAAATATAGGTGTTGGTGAGGTGTTAGAAGGTAAAAAAAATGGGACGCCTTTAATGTTCTAAAGTGTTTGTGAGGTGAAAAATGGGAGTTTGGTCAAAGGAAAAATTTAGAGAAAACAAATATGTGCTTTTGTCGTTCGAATGTGGGGGGAACAAGCATTCTAATAGCGCGTTCAAACCCCATTCTAACGATTTTGGTCAAAATGCGTAAATTAGGGCTTTAAGTGTTAGGGTTGGATTTATAATTTGGGGACCTAACTAGTGATAGGGAAACCATTATCACACAAAGGAGCTAAGGTAACAAAGGGGATTTTGATGGCAAATTTATAGTGATATTTTTGCAAGAATGACTATTTTTGATAAATGATAAATGTTGCATATTCTTACAAGCATGAATTGTTTTGTGATGTATATGTTGTGAGCCATAAAGTTTGAAATGAAATGTGTTAACTTTTATAATATTCAATAGCATGATTTACATGGATAAAAATGAATTAAAGAGATATACTTTGTATGACATGGCTACTAGTGACCTTTTGAATGAAGAATATTGATTTTGTTTTTGGTAGGATGTGCATACTAGTATATATAGACTTGATTTGACCCTATGGCTCAATTGAGGAGATGATAATTTTTACACAGGATTCAAGTGCTATTTGTAATCAGCGAAACCACTTATTGAGTGAGGTCACTAGTTATGGGTTTGACCCGGTGGATCAACTAGTCGATATCGCGCTACATTCTTCACACGTTTGCCATGAGGTTGTACCAGAGGTTTTATGGGACATGCAAATCTTACTGTGATAAGGTCAAGGGTACGAATAAATCATTTGGAAGAGTTATAATTTAATGATTATTTACTTATGTTTTATAATAATTATGAATTATTTGCATAATGCTTGAAGTAGAATAGAAGTGATAAATGAGTGTGAAGAGAAACATTACTTTAATAAAAATAGGATAATTTTCATAAATAAAGTTATTGAAATAATTAACAACTTTACTTCTCACAAAGATGCCGTCTTAGCTCAGCTGGTAGAGCGCGTGGCTTTTAACCACGTGGTCGTGGGTTCGATTCCCACAGACGGCGGAAATTATTCGTCGTTTTATCTGTTTTGCGCTTAATAGATAACCCTTAACAGGGGAGAAGATGATTCAGTGTGCCGCTGCTGTACAATGTCCTCGTGCTTCCCACCATTCAATCCTCCGGTTCGTGCCTCCAATATCACCATCGAACAACGTCTCTGCAACTTCTTCTCCCGCTTCATCTTCTTCAGTAACAAGTAGAAGAGCAGCTCTATCTCTCTCTCTTTTCTCCGCTACTTTCTCAGCACTGATCTTCTCGCCCCCTGCTTCTTCTTCATCTTCCAAGTCCGCCATATCCGAGTTCCGCGAGCTCCCAAATTCTGGTGGCGTGAAGGTATTGGACGTTCGCTTTGGTTCCGGAGAGCTTCCCCTGGATGGCGACCAGGTGAGTACTCTCTCTTTCTCTCATCAATTTTTTTTTTTTTTTTTTTTTTTTTTTTTTTTTTTTTTTTTTTAAGGGTTCTCTTTCTCTCTCATCATGTACGCAATAAATGCCAATTATTATTTTATTTTCATTTTTAAATTATTCTCTTTTTTTTTTTTTTGGCGATTTCATAATGTATATATATTGATTGTAGCTTTTCATATTGTTTAGAAATCTCTTATTAGTCTTGATATCAAGGATTCAATTCTTTCTGATTTTAAGATTCCAAGTGAAGTGATAGAGAATAGATAATCTCTTTGAAAATCCACTGCCGGAGTGATGAGAAATTTGTGAATTATACATGTTTCTGACCATTTTTTTTATTTGTAAGTAAATGAAATTTTATATATATATATAAAAAAAAAAGCGTAAGGCCCTTTAAGTACACTGGAAGTATACACAAGGAAACGCATAAGAAGGCAAAGAAAAACGAACAAGAAAATCAGAAAAGCTAATAGACACGGTTGACAAAAAAGCCTCCGTCCAAAGATACAACAAATGTAAAAACGATGCAACAATATTCTCCATGGAATTCTCCAAGTCTTCAAAACACCTAAGATTTCTCTCCTTCCAAACACACCAAAGAATGCATATAAGCACCATCTTCCAAACTGCAACACTCCTTGACCTACCCGCCTTCCACCAACAAGAAAATAAATCAACAACTCTCCTAGGCATAACCCAAGACATACCAAACCGAGAAAAGACATGATTCCACAAAGTAGACGCCACATCACAATGAAGAAGAAGGTGGTCCACAAAGTAGACGTCCCATTATAACAACTAAATCTTGAATTGAGTGGCCTTATTGGCTGCATTAGCCATTTGAGTTCTTATGCTGCGAGTTTGATATAAACGATTGGATGAAAGAAGTTGGTGACTACTGATTGTCGCAAAGCATTGTGCTGATGGCTAAACTTGAATTATAAGTCATAATTGGCGTGGCAAAAATTATGGGAGTAAAACTGATAGAGTCATGTTAAGAATTTGGTTCATGTTGGTGTCAAAGAGGGAATAAGAACTATAGTAGCTGGAGCTTGTGATGGCATTGCAGAAGAATCAAGAGGAAAGTTATGAAAGTTTTCTGTGAGGGTAGTATAAAACTCTCTGCTGCTGACTATAGCTGATGTCAGTTAGATAATTAAACTTAACAAAGTGGGAAGAGCTGCGGCAGGGAGGAGAAAGTATTTTGGTTCTTATCACTCTGTTTTGCTTGATTAAGAATTGAAATAACTATTTGCAGGAGGTAAAGGTTTTTGGTTCTTTCATTTTTGGTTGGACTTTGAGTTTGCTGGTAAATTGCTCAAGACTGTCTGTTCACTTTAATCCTTTTCTATTGTAGAAAGGCTCTTAGCAGTTGCTATGCTCTGAAGAAGGAATAGCATCGTATGGTTTCTACATTGCTTATGATTCATTCTCTGTAGTTTTAATGCTGATAGTTTTTCATTTCTAATTTCCCTAGAGGCTTGCAAATTAGAGTTGCAGAAAACAAATCCATTTTGCAGAAGAATACTTGATAACGTGATAGAGAGGCTTCTTAGTTGGCAATGGATGAGTGGGCAAACAGTATGAAACCAAAAGGAATGTGCCAATGGTCTTTGGACCAAATGGCATCTCCTTTCCCCCCGTAAGGGGTGAAGTGCAATTGTTTCATTCTTACCACTGAAAATTTAAAAACCATATGGTTTACAGACAACATTTGTTATCTATTTTAATAGATTCCCATATCATTAAAAGAATTAGGGAAACTACCTCAAAAGTCCGACTGTTGTCATGGCAAATTATTATTGTGCTTACGTGGAAAAATGCCTGCTCGCACTTTTGCTATTAAAAATTGGATAGAAAATATAATGGAACCTATTTGTCATCTGGTCAAAACTCAGAACTTTAATTGTCAAACCCCCACCCCTCTGTGGGGGTGGTTCTCCAACTCTTCCCCCTGTAGTTCCACCTCTGACCCTCTGTGAGGGTGGAGATCCACCACCGCATGGGTGGGTGGTGGGGTTGGCTTCGAAGATGACAAGAAGATCAGTGTAGGGGTGCAGAACCATCCCATTGACTAGGTATAGGATGCGCACTTCTGTGCCATCCATTTTCAAGGCTAGTCGACTCGGTAGGTGAGTTGTTATACACTCCTTAGCAGATTTCAACTTCCATGACCACACGGATTTGGCCCCAATTCAGACTGGAGGTTGTGAAACACCAAACAGTTCACATTCCCAAATTTGGTATCTTTCACCAATATTATTACTTTTTATGGGAGATAAGACCTTATTTTGCTCCTATTTTATAGCATAGGTGTCTGATTGAAGGTTGTAGCTAATTTTGTACACATTTTGGGAATGAACATAATAGAAAAAGAGTGTCATAACAGAATTAGTTAACCATTTTCTCTGAGGACTGGGATCTAGCAAAAGCAAGTTTTGTTTTTGGATCTGAGATGTATATTATTGTTTCAAAGTTGATCGGCCTTATTAGTCTTATATCTTGCAAATGATGGAAGATTGATGGTGGGTCATGTGGTCTTATCATTGATGTTTCCTGTCTGGAGCCCATAAAGATAAACATGGACCAGAAGAGAGTAGCACAAAATAAACCAAATAGCTGCCTTCACTCTGCAACTATTTACTTTACATTATATTTAGTTACAAAGTCTTGATTTGTTGTATGCCCATCAGAGTGGTCGTTAAATGGACCACATTGTATGAAACTTGGCCTTTTTATATGTTTGTGGGCCTGTGGCTCTATACAACCTTCGGTTTAGTCTGGTGCACTATGTTAGCAAGTGATAAATATGTTCTTCAAGTAGTTGGTTACATCCCATAATGGAATGTGTTCTCTGACTCATGAAAATTGCTGCTTATGGCTTGAACAGATTGGATGCTGACTGCCAGATAATTTTTTTTTCTACCTAGAACAATGAAAATCCTGCATTTTGCAGCATTTTTGAGCTAGCATTACATGAAACTGTTGAAAATGGTAGTGTTTATATTTTATGCCTTTAAATATATCTTCTTTGGAATCTAGAATTAGAATATGTAGGAGAATTTAACAGATAGAGATCTGATCATCTCTGGCGATTATCAGCATTGATTTATCATCAATTTTTGAGTTCAAATGTGAAGGTTGCAATTCATTACTATGGAAGGTTGGCAGCAAAGCAAGGATGGCGCTTTGATTCAACATATGATCACAAAGATGAAAATGGTGAACCAATTCCTTTTGTGTTTGTACTAGGCTCTGGGAAAGTAAGTCCTGATATCAGTATTCAAACTGGTTGTCATATATAGAGACTTTAATGTCATAATTGCAAGATACGAGCCTTGTAATGCTTATGGTGTATGTTTTTAACCTGTAACATGCCTAGCGAGTCTTTTTTTTTTTGGATAAGTTGGCCAGCGACTCAAAAGCAGTGGTGGTATGCATTATGAAATCTCTTTCTGTGTAGCAACCTTGACAAAGTGGTTGTGTGTTGCTGCTGCACTAAAATTGGTGTTTTTTTTTACATACCAATTGTCTATATATATTTTGATTGCCAGGAAGGCAAAAATGTGATTTGACTCCAAATTATAAGGATTCCTTTCTTTTTCTATTACTAATTGGTTGAACCAAGCATTAACTTGAAAGTATTAAATTGAAGCCAAAAAAAGAAATGGAAAAGTTATCACTCCTTTGATTGTTGTTTTATGTTCTGTCCATCTCCACTCCACCCCCTTAAAATATACATATTTTTGTAAATTCAGCTCATTCTGCCTAAAGCTTCACCACCACTGACCCTAACTGATAAGATACGATCAAATAGATAGATTGGTTGTGAATGAAAGTAGAAATGAAATGACGAATGCGATTGATAAGTTTTCCACTTGAGGTAGGAAAGCACCATACACACCAATTGTTTGTTTATATCTTTGATACTCTTCCCTTGGCTTTTTCCCTACCTTAAATAGATGACTACTCCTACTGGGCATGAACAACCCATCTGCTGTGAAACACTACTCTTAACAGAATGCTAAACATACCCAACAACAATGAAACAAAATGGTAAGCATAGCCAACAGTAATTGAACGGAATGATAAACTATTAACGCACTACACACTCCTAACTCTTCTCTAACACATAAGAGTTCTAGTGAGTGTATTGATAAGACTTCCGGTAGTTCACAACTCCTAGTGACAACCGGTTCCTAAAGATAAGAGTCCTACTTGTATTGAGTGAAAGAGTTTTACTTGTATTTAAGTTAGTATAGATTATTGATTACAGTTTTGTATTAGATAAGACTTATCTCTAAGAGATAGTATCAGATCAGGAAGCTAGAAGTTAGAAGTTATCTTGTATTTTGTACAAACTCTATATAATGGAATAGACACTCACAAGTTGAGTAAGCTTTGAAAGCCAAATAATTTGTGTTTCTATATGGTTTCAGAGCCAACCCTAGGCTAACGTCTCTATCTTCTTCTTCTTCTTCTTTTTTCCCTACCTTCATGTCAAAATCCACGGCCTCTTCAGCAGCTTCATCCCCTTCTCATTCCGAGAAGAATCCCACCCTTACTCCACCTTCGTCCAATATTGTGTTCTCTATCCCAAACACGAATCATACCCTGCAAATCAAACTCTCCGATGCCAATTTTCCAAGCTGGAGAACTCAGATCATGGCCTTTGTTAAAGCCCAAGACGCATATGGTTTCCTATTTCCTAGCAAGTCTCGGATCTGATTATGATCTGTTTGTTACCTCCATCAGTACTTGGCTGGATCCTCTATCTCTCGATGAAATCTATGGCCACCTTTTGGCGCATGAGATGCGAATAGAACATCATCTCGCTCCCTCTGATATTGTCGTGCCCACTGCAAATTTTTCATCCCGAGGTTCACCATCATGCAGTCGAGGCTATCGCGGTCGTGGTCGCACCAACAACTACCGTGGTCGAGGATTTTTCTCTCCTGGCCACGGCAGAGGAACCTCCTTTCAGCCTGACTCAGGACAATCTTTAAGGCCCATCTGCCAGCTCTGTGGCAAAATCGGGCACACTGCCCCCAGATGCTATTAGCGTCCCGACCTTGCACTTGCCGGATCACCTTCTGCCCAGTACCAGCCTGGTCAAGCATATTACTCTTCACCTACCCTTCCTCCGGAAGAGAACTGGTACCTGGATACTGGTGCAACACACCATCTTACCAACAACTTGCAGAATCTGAACATATCCTCTAAAGAATACTCTGGGCAAGATCAGATCCACATAGGTAATGGTACAGGTCTGTCTATCTCTCACTCCGGTTCTGCATCTCTTTCTTTCTCTCGTCGAAAACTTCTACTCAAACAATTACTTCACGTTCCAAATATATGCAAGAATCTCCCCTCTGTTCGTCAATTTTCCCTTGATAATGATGTTTTCTTTGAGTTTCATTCTTCTTTTTTTACTATTAAGGATCGCAAGACCAGGCTCCCAGTTCATCACGGCCAACTTAAGGATGGCCTTTATCACCTCCTTCCTCCGCAAGTGCATTCATCTCAATCACAAGCACTCGTTGGTGAGAGGACTTCTCCACATAGTTGGCACCACCATTTGGGACATCCAGCCCTTCAAATGGTCAACTTTGTTCTATCCAAATTTCAGCTTCCTATTTTATCCAATAAGGCAATGGTACCGTGCACTATCTGTCCATAGGCAAAGGGTCACCAATTGCCCTTTTTAGTTTCTAAAACTTCTATTTGTAATCCTTTAACTTACAGTTGACAAACACGCTTTTCAGAAAACGTTGGTTAAAGTCGTCTAGTTGGGGCTCTTTGATGGCCTTTCTTTATCCGTTCACGTTAAAAGGTAGTGAGTGGAGTCAGACACAAAGCGATTTTAATTTATTCAGATGTCTGGGGTCCTTCCCCATCTATTTCAATCAATGGCAATCGATTTTATGTCTCTTTTGTGGATGCTTTCAGTTGGTTTACTTAGGTCTACCCTATTCAGGCCAAATCTGATGTCATGCAAGTGTTTATCAATTTTCAATCAATGGTCGAACGTCTTCTTAATGCCAAAATAAAATCTGTTCAAACTGATTGGGGTGGTGAATATCGCAACCTTCACAAATAATTCCAATCCATTGGCATTCTCCATCGTGTTTCCTGCCCTCACACTCATCAACAACAAGGGTGTGGAAAGGAAACATTGACACCTCATTGATACAACCTTGGCTCTCCTAGCAGCAAGCTCACTTCCAAAGAAATTTTGGGATGATGCTTGTTTAACTTCCTGCTATTTAATAAACCGACTGCCGACTCCCCTTACTCAAAAATCTTTATCCTTTTGAGAAACTTTTCTCTCAAGTTCCAGATTATAAGTTTCTCAAGGTTTTTGGCCGCACTTGTTTTCCTAATCTTCGTGCATATAATTCTCACAAATTCTCACTTAGATCCAAACCATGTGTCTTCTTAGGATACAGCACCCGTCATAAGGGCTATAAATGCAACCACCCTGAAACTGGCCGCATCTTTATCTCTAGGGATGTCATCTTCCATGAAGATGTCGTTCCCTTCTCAAACACTACTTCCTCTCCAGCTCCAATTCCTCCTTCTTCCAATCCTGTTTTTGTTTCATTAACCCCATCTATTCCACAAACTAGCACTATCAACTCCACCCACCGACCCTATTCCCACTGTATCTTCTTCCCCTACTCGTGCTAGTATCTCTAGCCCTTCTATTCCTTCTGTTTCATCTATTGCAGAACCAGATGTGTCACCTATGCAGCAACCTATCTGGTTACATCCTATGCGGATCCGAACTCAAAATAATGCCAGGACCATCCGAAAGCTCACTGACGGGATAGTACGATACCCTCTACCTCGGGCCTTGATTTCTAAAGCTGCTCTTACAAAACCTACATGTTTCACCAATGCTGTCAAGGTTAGTGAATGGCGCACTGCCATGTAAACTGAATTTAATGCTTTGCTCAAAAACAGCATGTGGACACTTGTTCCATCATCGGTTGCGAAAAATGTGGTTGGCTGCAAATGGATCTTTAAACTTAAAAGAAAGGTAAATGGGTCTATCGAACGTCATAAGGCATGACTGGTTGCAAAGGGCTTTCACTAACATGCGGGCATTGACTATGGTGAGACATTCAGCCCTGTTTTCAAACTGACTACCATACGTACTGTGTTATCACATGCCTATTCTGTCGGGTGGTCTATGAAACAAAGAGACATACAAAATGCATTTCTGCATGGTCTCTTGTCCGAGGATGTCTATATGGAGCAACCTCCGGGATTTATTCATCCTTCGTATCCTTATCACATATGCCAGTTGAAAAAAGCTCTTTATGGCTTGAAGCAGGCACCACGAGCATGGTTTGCTCGCCTTAGTGGGAGACTGGTTGATCTTGGTTTTATTGGTTCAAAAACAGATTCATCTCTGTTTATCTACTATACCACAGCAGTCACTATGTATTTACTTATTTACGTTGATGATATTATTATTGTTTCATCTGTTCCCACTACCATTGATGAACTCTTACAGCTATTAAGCACTGATTTTGTTGTTAAAGACCTTGGCAAGTTGCACTACTTTCTTGGAATTGAAGTTATACCCGTGAAGGATGGTCTTTTACTTTCCCAACAGTGCTATGTTCAGGATTTACTCTCCAAAATGAATATGACAGAAGTAAAACCAGTCTCATCTCCCATGTCTTCTTCTCTAGCCTTATCCACATTTGCAGGTGATCCTATGGAGGAGCCCTCTTTATATAGAAGCACGGTGAGTTCACTTCAGTACTTGTCTCTTACACGCCCGGATTTGGCGTTTGCGGTCAATCGTGTGTGTCAATTTATGCATCGTCCAACCAAACTCCATTGGTGAGCTGTCAAGCAGATCCTTAGATGCCTAAAACACACTATCACTCATGGTTTGCTGTTACAAAAGACCTCATCCAATTCTCTTCAAGCATACTCGGATGCTGACTGGGCAGGATGCTCGGATGATCGACGTTCAACCGATGCTTATTGTGTTTTCCTTGGTTCCAACTTGATTTCTTGGAGTTCTCGTAAGCAGCCTACTGTTTCAAGGTCTTCTACAAAATCTGAATGCAAATCTGTTGCTAACACGGTTGCTGAAGTGATCTGGATCCGTTCTCTTCTCAAAGAACTTGGTCTTATACTTTCTGTTCAACCGAAGATATGGTGTGACAACATTGGTGCAACTTACTTATCAATCAATCCGATTTTTCATGCTCGCACCAAACATGTAGCTATTGACTTCCATTTTGTTTGAGAGTTGGTTACTTCCAAAGACCTAGAGATTCTATTTGTTCCAAGTGCCGATCAGATTGCAGATGTTCTCACTAAGCCACTTGTTTCCAGGAGGTTTCATCATCTATCATACAAGCTCAACTTCCATTCACTCCAGTTGAACTTGAGAGAGGATATTAACGCACAACACACTCCTAACTCTTCTCTAACACATAAGAGTTCTAGTGAGTGTATTGATAAAACTTCCGGTATTTCACAACTCCTAGTGACAACCGGTTCCTAAAGATAAGAGTCCTACTTGTATTGATTGAGTGAAAGAGTTTCACTTGTATTTAAGTTAGTTTAGATTATTGATTACAGTTTTGTATTAGATAAGATTTATCTCTAAGAGATAGTATTAGGTCAGGAAGCTAGAAGTTAGAAGTTATCTTGTATTCTGTACAAACTCTATATAATGGAATAGACACTCACAAGTTGAGTAAGCTTTGAAAGCCAAATAATCTGTGTTTCTATATATACATAACCAACTATCTACCCAACTGAGAAGTGATAAGGATTAGCTTCTCAGTTTTATTCCTGTCCACGTGGAAGCTTAATCCAAGTAACGTGGGTTGGGCTTCCTCTTCCTATGGACATGGTTTCTATCAATTGCCCCTCCTTGAACACGAACCTTGTCCTCAAGGTCGAGGTTTTGAAATTGTTGGCGGAGACAATCTACTTCTTCCCACGTGGCATCTTCAGGAGGAAGACTGCTCCATTGGACCAAAGCCTTAGTGACATATTTATCGCCATTTTTAAACCAGTGGTAATCACGAATAAGCAAAGGTTTCAACATGGGTGTGTTGTCGGTTGAAAAGGGCGGAAGATGACTTGTAACCTGAAACATATCGCCAAGCTTCTTCTTCAAAAGGGACACATGGAACATTGGATGGATCCGAGATGTATCGGGCAATGCCAATTTGTAGGCAACTGCTCCAATGCGTGACAAAATTTGGTAGGGTCCAAAGAAATGACTCGCCAATTTTTTATGGGCTCGACGAAAAATATTGTGCTGACGATAAGGGTGAAGCCGTAGATAAACCCAATCGCCTTCCTCTAAGACATAGTCCTGACGCTTCTTATCCGCTTGTTCCTTCATACGGTTGCATGCTTTCTATAAATTGGCCTTCAATTGTTGAAGCAACTCATCCTTGTCGCCCAACTCTTTGTCCACTTCATCCACCACCGAAGCTCCAACTAAGTAATTGATCATAGTAGGGGGTGGACGACCATAAAGAGCCTGGAAAGGAGTGGTGCCTAGAGATTGGTGAAAGGTCGTATTATACCAATACTCAGCCTACGGCAAATGTTGTTCCCATGTCTTGGGATGTTGACTACAAAGGCATTGAAGGTATTGTTCGAGGCAACGGTTCACAACCTCCGTTTGGTCGTCGGATTGTGGATGGTAGGCGGAACTCATCTTCAATTGAGTACCTTGCAGTGTAAAAAATTCCTCAAAAAATTACTCAAAAAAAAATCAGGTCACGATTACTCACCGTAGCTGTAGCAATTCCATGGAGGGACAATGTTGGTGATGAAGACTTCCACAATTTTCTTTGCTGTATAAGGATAGGTTAACGACATAAAATGGGCATATTTGGTGAGACAGTCGACTACGACCATGACTGTTGTTTTTCCAGCTGATGGAGGCAATCTATCCACAAAATCGAGAGATATCTCCTCCCATACCTGAGATGGCACCAGCATGGGCTGTAGAAGGCTGGCTGGAGAACGAGCTTCACTCTTGTTCCTCTGGCATGTGTCACAGGCCACGACGTATCTGCAAATATCTGTTTTCATGGCTTCCCAATAGAATGATTGGGCAATCCGGTTGTAGGTATGTCAGACTCCTAAGTGACCACCCATCTTGGAATTGTGGAATTCTTCAAGCAGTTTTTTGCAAAGAGAGGAAGAGGGTGGAATCACGATTCTTCCTCTATAAAGTAAAAGCCCTTCATGATCTAGCAGATAAGGGTGTTTCTCAAGTTGGCTGGAATACTTCTCATGTAAGGCTACCATATATGGATCCGTTTGATTGACATGTCGCAATTCTTCCCAAAGGTGGAAGTGTGGACTGCTAATGGCATGTAGTTGGGTCTTGGAATAATCAACCCTTGGTTCCACATCGGTAGGATCGATGAGCATGTCGGCTGGCTGAGAGGGTCGACGAGACAAGGCGTCAGCAGCTAAATTTGTCTTATCCGGCCGATAAATAATCTCATAGTTGTAACCCAAAAGCTTGGAAACCCATTTTTGCTGTTCTGGAGTTACAACTCGTTGCTCCAAAAAAAACTTCAAACTTGTTTGATCTGTCCAAATCTAAAAACGGCGGCCCAAGAGATATGGACGCCACATCCGGATAGCTTCCATGATAGCAAGCATTTCCTTTGAATATACGGACCACCTCTTTTTCTTGGGCCCAATTGCTTTGCTCATATATGCCAAAGGTTTGCCATTTTGGGCTAAGACCGCTCCATTGCCCTTGTCTGATGCTTATGTCTCTAAAACAAAAACTTCAGAAAAGCTAGGTACCCCAAAACGGGTGTTGTAGTCATGGCGTGTTTAAGAGCTATAAATGATGTTTCGGCCTTTGGACCCCATTCGAATTTACCTTTTTTCAACAATTGGGTTGATTGACGAGCAATGATACCATAAAGTTTAACAAATTTCCGGTAGTAGCCGGTAAGCCCAAGGAACCCCCATAGCTCTGTAATTGTTTTGGGCTGAGGCCATGACTGCATGGTAGCAATTTTATGGGGATCCACCTTCATGCCAGCTACAGTAATAAGAATACCCAAATAATCCACCTCTGTTTGGCCAAAAACACATTTACTGGGTTTCACCACAAAGTGTTGACTTGCCAAGATTTCGAAGTTCCTCTTGATATGAATCAAATGGGTGTCCCAATCTGAACTGTTGATCAGAATGTCATCAAAGAAAACAAGAATAAATTTGCGTAAATAAGGTCGAAAGATCGCATTCATTGCCGCTTGAAAAGTAAAGGGAGCATTGCATAAGCCAAAAGGTATCACCAAATACTCGTAGTGGCCACTGTGAGTACGAAAAGCAGTCTTGTGAATGTCATCAACCTGGATGCGAATCTGGTGGTACTCGGCTCATATGTCTAGCTTGGTAAAATATTCAGATCCGTGCAGCTCATCTATCATGTCATCTACGGTTGGAATGGGAAAAAGGTCCTTGATTGTGACTGCATTTAAAGCCCTGTAGTCGGTACAAAACCTCCACGTGCCATCTTTCTTTTTGACTAGTAAAATCGGTGAAGAAAAATGACTATTACTTAGTCTTATCAACCTAGATAAAAAGCATTTCAGAGACTTGCCTTTCAATTTCGTTTTTCTGGAAATGAGCATACCTATCAAGGTCTAACATTGACAGGGCCAGTTCCTTGAGTGCAATCCGATGATCAAATTCTCTGGCTGGTGGTAAAGATGCAGGTTCCTCCATAACTTGCCGGAAATCAGCAAGGATACGCTATATTGCCATTGCTAGTGTGGGCTCCTCTTCTTATTGGATTGACTGAACTGCAATTGCAAATACTTCACCTCCATTGGTCACTTCTCGGGTCAGCAAAGAGTTGCTGATGGCATGCCCCTGCTTCTCGGCTGAAGCCAGTATTTCATACCGTTAATTGCCCTTCGTGATTGTCATGGAAAGTCGTCCCCAATAACATACCACTAGACCCAATTTGTCCAGCCGTTGTACTCCCAAAACGACATCCAGCCCAGTCAATGGAAGAGAGAATAAGGTGACCGTGATTGTCAATCCTTATACAATTAATTTCACTCCTTCATATTTCTCCTAACATGATAAACGCTCCCCATTAGCTACGGTAACCCAGAATTCAGTGATTGGGGTCAATGGTAACCCAAATGTTTTGGCAATCTTGTGGTCAACAAAATTGTGGGTAGACCCACTGTCTATAAGCACTAGGATTTTTCGGATTCCTATCCGAGCAGAGACCATCATCGTCTTTGGCCCAATGTATCCCGTGAGTGCATGCAATGAAATTTGGGGGACTTTATCATCTTCGTCTTCCTTTGCAACGTGTTCAAGCTCCGACTCGCCCAGCTTCAATAATGAAGACATTTGGGACTGCACAACGAAGCCCCAATGTGTATCTCTCATTACAGGTGAAACATAATACTTTTTCCCTTCTTTTTTGTATTTTGTCCCACGAAATTTTTTTGACCGAGGCTTGAGATCTTGGAGTTTTAGGACTTACTGCCATATTGGTACTGCTTCCTCATGACGTCTTTGGGGTATATTTTGGCATGTCTGTATATGGACTCCTCTTCGTGTGGGTCAACTTATCTTCCCGCATTCATGCGAATTCAATGGTCTCACAAAGTGTGCGAGGTTTGAATTTTCGTACATCAGTTGAGATGTCAGCCTTCAATCCTCCTAAGAACGTTCCGATCAATGCTTTTTGTGGCCATCCAACCACACAGTTGGCCAGTTTTTTGAACTCTTTCTGGTACTCTCTCAGGGTGCCTTTCTGTTTGACACGCGATAGCGCTTCATCATAGTCTTCATACTCTGTTGGCCCAAACTGGGCCAAGTAATAGACTTGTCTTTGGCATGATAAATTTTCTTTACCCATTGCCACCACTAGTTTGCCTCACCTTCCAAATAAAATGCAGCAAGGGTTACTTTCTGCTCCTCCACCGTTGCTTGGTACTCAAAAAATTGAGTAACCTGATCAAGCCATATAATAGGATCCTCTCCACAGAATCGTGGAAACTCCATCTTCATAGGTCGAAAAAAATGCACATCTTCCCAGTGGTCACGATTGTGACCATACTGTGAAAAAGAGCTAGCATCCTTTGTTTCTTTCTCTAGATGACGTGATGACTCCCCTTGATTCTTTGCAAAGGTATCGAAGGCCTCCTTCACCGTCTGGGCAATGCTCTCTCCTTCAATGATCGTTCAAAGTTCTACATGGACTCGTGGATCTCGTGTACTTCAGACTCCAGCTTCTCAATATGGTCCTTTTGGGTCGACATAGCTTTGATACCACTTGATAAGATACAATCAGATAGATAGATGGGTTGTGAATGAAAGTAGAAATGAAATGACAAAAGCGATTGATAAGTTTTCCACTTGAGGTAGGACAACACCGTACACACCAATTGTTTGTTTGTATCTTTGATATACTCTTCCCTTGACTATTCCCTACATTAAATAGATGACTACTCCTACTGGGCAAGAACAAACCCATCTGCTGTGAAACACTACTCTTAACAGAATGCTAAACATACCCAACAACAATGAAACATAATGATAAACATAGCCAACACTAATTGAACGGAATGATAAACATAACCAACTAGCTACCCAACTGAGAAGTGACAAGGATCAGCTTCTCAGTTTTATTCTTGTCCACGTGGAAGCTTAATCCAAGTAACGTGGGTTAGGCTTCCTCTTCCTACAGACATGGTTCCTATCACTACCCATTGTTTGTCAGCATGCCTCATTCAGAAATGGGTAGGGTAATTTGAATCTAATGGTTAAGAGTTGGGTTTTCAGATTTTTTTTTTTTTTTTTTTTCATAATCTCTAATATCCTAGAGAATTTTACATTTTATTTATAGAGTTTTATGTATTTATGATTGTTTTCAGTTCTGAAAGTTATTTATTCGTTGGAATTAAATCTTTTAGGATTAACTATTAATTATTAATGCAGTCATTTTTGTGGCCTGACAACCATTATAAGCTGGGAAGTAGGTACTTTTGGACGAATTCCAATTTGTTTATTAGTTTTTGCAGGTCTACATAATTTTCAAAACTTCTCAAAAAATGTCGTCTGCTGGATTGTAATCATACTTGTATTGTGCTCTGGATTGTAATCATACTTGTATTGTGCTCTATGAATGCTTAAATGATTTTGCTGCCAGTTAATATAGCATTGATCTTCTCTATAAACTAGCTGATATTTAGGAGCATATATGCAGAACTAATACCCTTGAAATAATCCAGCAGCATGTTTCGTGCTTTTCAGCCTGGCCAATATTTGTGAATAAAAAAGAGCCAGGTCACTTTGCCTTAATTTGAAAGAAATTCGACCATTTTGTCTTAGTTCATATGACACTATTTATAGAGTTTAAATGCATTAGGGACTGGTATCATTTTGTGGCATTAGGGAAAACTACTGGAAGACCATGCCATGCTTTCATAAATTCTATTTCTTGTTTTCCTAGGCTGGATTCCAGCACTGTTTGTGTGTGTGATTTCTGTTTTTCAGCCATTCTAAAGTGAGATGGGTTCATAATTTTCAAACTTTTAGTAACTTCCTTCTCTTATGCTTTTTAAGACTATTTTATTTGAATTACTGAGCAAGTTGAGAAGCTCATCGATATATCAAATCTATATGCAGGTGATTTCAGGGATAGAAGCAGCTGTGAGATCAATGAAAGTAGGTGGTATACGAAGAGTCATCATCCCACAATCCCAAGGATATCAGAGCACATCCCAAGAACCCATACCACCTAATGTATTTACTCTTTTCTTCACTCTCTCCGTTGTTGGTTTGATTTATGCTAATCTATGCTTTGAATGGACGCTTTACTTGTTGCTGATTTCCATTTTATAATATTCATCCTTATCTAAATTTTTGCCACCAAACTATTAAGCATCTTTTTCTCTATACAAAAAAAGTGAATAATGTTATGGAATTTATTTTCAAAAGCTGGATTTAGTGCATAAAATGTATCAAAATAGAAAATAGTAAAAATATGCTCCGTGATTGATCATTAGAACCAACTGGTGAAAGGATGTCTGTCTGGCACCAATTGATATATGATGTCCTGTTACTGGACTGTAGAAACAAACCTGCACGAGTGAGAGGGAAAGAGGACGAGGATTGTTCTGTTTATTATACCACTAATTATACTTGGAAAATATTACCGGGTTACTGTGGTTAGGTAACTTTTTAACATTTATAAATATATATAACTTTATTATATGCACAACAGTATGCCACACGACGGGTATGGCCTTTATATTGAAATGTGCTCAGTCTATTCTTTTTTTCCTTCCAGTTTTTTGACAGGCAGAGGCTATTTACTACCATTTTCAATCCAACTCGTCTTGCCAATGGAGAAGGCTCAACATTAGGGACTCTCATATTTGATATCGAGTTTGTCAGTGCGAGGCATCAATGAAGTAGAATACTTTTATGATTCTGAAAACCGCTCGTGCATTTTACACAGCTCAATCCAATGTTTTTTTTGTTCATGATCGGAAACCATGTTTATGATTCTGAAAACCGCTCGTGCATTCCTAGTATTCTATTGTTTACTATTCTCTTTTCTTCTCTTAATTAAAGATATAATTGGAAAAGCAAGTACAAAAATAAGTAATAAACCCCAGTAGAGAGTGGCACGATTCAATTCAACATTTTGCTCGTTCAGGTTTGATTGTGTCATATATCTATAATTCAAATTAGGTTTATAGTTGTATGACTGCATTACTAATATTGACCCCCAAAAAGAAACGGTAGGTACAACTAGTTTGTGAACAGCTAACCATCGCTTTGTAAAAATTGGATAAGTTCTATCTATGGTCATTGAAGCCTCCTAAAAAGATCCACTAAATTCATCGAGTTGTTCCAAAGGATTAAAACGGCCAGTTATTGATGGAATTCCTTGTCAATTCTCTGTAAAATACTCATTTGGACTAGGGCTTCCAAATACGTAGTAAGCTAAACTTGTGCCGACGAATAACCAACCCACAATGAAAAGGGAAGGTATAGTAATGCTATGAATGACCTAGTATCAAATACTAGTAATAATATCAGCAAAATAACGTTCTCCTGTGCTTCCACACATGTTTAGCTCCACATATTATTGTAAGTCAAAAGAAAAGGAGACCGATTTCATAAAAGATGAGATCAATAAATGGGAATTCACTGAAATTGCATCCTTATGAGATCGCCAATAGTGTACCGAGGGTGTCTTTAGAGTTTACAGAATCAGTATAGCTAGCCTTCTTCACACAGCAATGCAATTTCACAATCAGTATTGAAAAATGGAGTGCTAGATAATTTCTTTTTTTTTATTTTATTATTGCTTGTTGATGTAATATACCATTCAATAGAAAATTTCTAACATAACATTCTTGTATGTAGTAGTATAAAGATTCTCCCCATTATTGGTTTCAGAGTAGAAACTAAAAATCAGATAAAATGTCAATCCGACAGGTTGCTTTCGAATAATTCATGAGGGAGATTATGATATTCCTCTACAATTCAATTAGACGGGGTATTCACCTTATCAATATCTCAAATCAATTGGGTTCGATTTATCTGGCATCTAACCTAAAATGGGCACCCGGACTGTGCCGAACCTTTTGTTAGGCTATTGTTCTCTTGTTTTGTTCTCGAAAATTCATAGAGTAAGACATCGATTTTTTAATAAATCAATTCTTTTTGATTACATGATGGACTCCTCTGAAAAATATTGGGGCGTGTGTAAACGAGGTGCTCTACCAACCGAGCTATTGCCCTTGTGCTTGTTAGACATATTTTAACATGTATATAATTTATTGTCAAGATACATATTACATGATTTGACAGCATATTTTTTTGATCTCTTTTATTGGTATTCCTTAACAAGTAATATTAGATTTATAATCTATCAATGTGATAGGTCCCATTTGTTTCGCTTTGTGATTCTAAATGACCTACTTAACTCAGTGGTTAGAATATTGCTTTCATACGGCAGGAATTATTGGTTCAAATTCAATAGTAGGTAGAATTTTTTAGATACCATTGACTCTGGTACCTAATAAGTTTTTCTACTCAACTCTTTTTCTTTTATTGATTATGTATCATTTCCATCATATTTTATACTTTATTTTTTATTTCACTTCTCTATTTTTTTTTTCGTTGCATTAGAATTCGATTGCACTTGATTGCATTTGATTCTATTCATTGGCAGAATCAACAAAACAAACTAGTTACGAAATCATATTATATTAATACCCTCGACTTGTGTCCTAGCTCGTCTGAGAGCTAGATTTGCCTCAATTGTTTGTCTTCTGCCTTCAACTTTACTCAAGTTCTCTTATGCTTTTTCAATAGTTTGCTGAGCTTCTTGTGGATCAATGTCACTACCCTTTTCCGCATTATGTACTAAAATAGTGATCTAATTATTGCCTATTCTAGCAAACCGTCCAACAGAGCCATTGTTATCCATTGGCTATTAAGACATTCTCAAAATACCTCTATCTACAGCTGTGGCAATAGGCGCGTGATCGGGTAATATGTCAATTTTGTCCACTATTAGTAGATAAAATGATTTATTTAACTTCGGAATCCCAAACAATTCGATGTGGGCTCAATACACAAAGACTTAAGGTCATTTCTTCAATTTGCTATCCATTTCTAAGTTAAGTTTGTAGCCTTCGCAGTAGCTTCATCGATGTTATCTACCAAATAAAAAGCCTATTTAGGAAGACCATCTAATTCTCCGAAAAGGATCAATTTAAACCCTCTAATGGTTTTTGCTAGATTGACATATTTTCCTGGGGAACCCGTAAATACTTCTACTACGAAAAAATGTTGTGATAAGAAATGCTCAATTTTTCGTGCTCTTGCTATGGTTAAGCGATTCTCTTCGGATAACTCGTCCAATCCAAGGATAGCTATAATGTCTTGAAGTTCTTTATACCGCTGTAAAGTTTGTTTTAACTCTTTGCACAGTTTCATAATGTTCTTCACCAACAATACGAGGTTGGAGCATAGTTGACGTTGAATCTAAAGGATCTACTGCTAGATAGATACCTTTGGCAGCTAATCCTCTTGATAATACGGTAGTAGAATCTAAATGTGCAAATTTCGTGGCAGAAACAAAATCAGCCAGCCAAATCTTCTGCAAGTACATAAACTGCTTGAATCAAGGTTATTGATCCTGATTTGGTAGAAGTAACTATTATTTGTAAAGAACCCATTTTGGTACTAGGAGTGGATTGATAACCCACGGCAGGAAGGCATTCTACCCAATAAGGTAGATGCTTCGGATCCTGCTTGGACAAAACAGAAAAATAAATAGAAGTCCGTCTTGTTCATTAAGATCTTGGAAATATTCTGCCATAGTAAGGGCAGTTAAACTAACTCTCATACAAATGTTAAAAACCACGAGTTGACCACTGAAGCCTGTGAGCAAATCAGCATAATATTGTTCGCAAACTTGTTTATTTGTTATGTTATTCCAAGACATTTTAGCCAAGTAAAATAATGCCAGAAACGCAAATAAAATGAAAATTGGCTGCTGTATGATTTTGCTCACTAAGCATGTAAGAAAAGCCAATCCCGCGTGAGCATCACAGTCATAATAATACGTAAGCAACAACGAAATCAAGCAACTATGTTTTAAAAGGAAAAGCATCCTGGTGACATAATAATAATATCTTATGGGGTTCATTCACACGCAAAAGTAAGCTTACTTCGTGCCAAGTATCTGGAAGTTGCTAATTTTGGACTACATACAAAGTCACGAGATATATATATATATATATATATATATATATATATATATATATATATATATATATATATATATATATATATATATATATATATATATTAATTGCAAGTTTTGATACAGAAGCAGCTGCTCATTTCCCGCAGTTGAACCCATGGCAAACAGAGAGGATTATGATGAGGATCAACGCTATCAGAATTCCCAAAACAATCAGCTTCACCTTCATGTTTTGCAGCCACATTTTCCTCCGGATTTTAGTCCCTGCGCTCCGGAAGTCCTGTGCCTGTAAGCAAATCAATTTTCCCCAAAGTTTACTCCATTTGTTTCAAAGGAAACAAAATCTCGAAACAGATTTCATCACCATTGTTAAGTGAGAAGATCATATGCTTCATACGTTATTAAAATGCCAAAATTATGAGATTTACAATATGAGATGATTGAGGCACATATTCCAGGCACACCTCTTCTGAAACAACTGCACAATTTACTTTACGCAACTAATCATCCTGTTTGAAATTATAACATGGCAACTTAGTGCAAGCTTTCTGGATTATATCTCCCCAAGGTCTGGCACCATATACAACCTAAATTTTCGATATCTATATGATATTCCAGATTTTGCAGATCAATCAGCCTCCATGAACCAAATCTTTGAATTGAGCTGCAATAACTCTGGATAGAAACTAATACATGAATGTTATAGCAGTAAAAGTATTCGGAGCAAAATCTTAATCAAACACGTCAAAGATTTATTATTAACTTCAACTCCACTTTACACATGCAGAAAGTAGAGCATAAAGTTTCTCATTCAAGGTTCTCTAAGTTTAAATCTCAGAGACAAATGCATAGTACAAGAGAGAGCACCACTGACCTGTTGATGAAGGTTCTCAGTCTTATCCACCAGAAGCTCTATCTTTTCACCTCTATCTAAAACCTACATGAAAAACCAAGATGGAAGGCTTCAGGGATTAACCCACCGAATGTCCTGGAACATTAAATCAGAGGGCATCTTGAAAAACGCAAGTTCAGCAACTTAATTGAATGCGAAACATAATAGATGCTATATAGTAGCGTGATCTTTACACTTCCCATGAAGAATGGATCAGTCAATTTCCCTATGTGGCATAAAAAATTAAGCAGGTAGCTTAGCATTAAAATATCATCATCATTATCAAAGTAAACGCACTA
The DNA here is from genome assembly GCF_958979055.1 of Alnus glutinosa. Classification (NCBI taxonomy): domain Eukaryota; kingdom Viridiplantae; phylum Streptophyta; class Magnoliopsida; order Fagales; family Betulaceae; genus Alnus; species Alnus glutinosa. The sequence goes on from NC_084890.1 coordinate 16,559,344, forward strand.
TCATCTATTCAAAAAAAAAAATATGAACTATATTTCACATCAATACAACAAAAAAATTGCCTTACATTGGCAAGTGTTATGCCCCACCTCCCCCAAAAAAAGAAAAGAAAAAAAAAATGGTTCTGCCAAACATTCTCTCTCTCTCCCTCCCTCTCTCTCTCTCTCTCTCTCCTCTCAGTGTCACCCTTTCTCTCTCCATTCTAATAGCCTTCCTATTTAAAACTCAAGTTCATAGACCACTACAGTGGGTTTGCCGCTTGCACCGGCATGTCAACTGCCTTGCACAAGGTTTTTACTATAACGGTTTTGGGCAATAGACTGGCCTGTTTTAGGACCTGGTTTTCAAGTCAGACCATCCGGTTATTAAATGCAAAAGCTAAAAACTGAACCCATTTTTCAGTTTATATTATTTCATTGAGCTTGATATTGCACAAGTACTAGGCATATAAAACAAGTTGGGTTATTTGGTTTACATGAACTAACTACACATATACAACAAGCAGTCTAACAAGAAGTCCCATCGTGTCTAAATACCAAACATTACATATAACTGCTTTAGAATTGAAAAGATAATAATGAGAATGAGGAAAGTATTCAATGCGATTTCAATGAATGTATGCATAAATATATGATAAATTATGTTGGCGGCCAAGAGACCTAAAACCACCTTTCCCATTTGCCATAACTAGATCATTATGGGGGAAATAATGGCAACACCAATCAATTATTGGAGCCACTATGTATTATGTATCTCACTTTTCAAGAGTTCTTTACAAAGAAATCAGATCAACAAAAAATCGATAAAGCATAAAATATAAAACCAAGGCTGGAATCCAGCAGGACAGGTGATAGAGAAAGGAGAGAGAGGAAGGGGCATTGTAGCAGGGAGGCAGGGAGGTGTAGGTGTGGCTGTGTGGGTCTTGGTGTGGTACTGAGAGACAACGAACAAAGAGAGAGATACAGAGAGAATTGAAGTATTCTTTTGGAAGCACAACTCAGTTAAAAAGAAATAGCACGTTTTTACTGACATGTAGAGGAGAGGCAAAAGTTACTTACAAATAGCATTTCTCTAGTGTTTCTAGACATGACCCTAAAATGAAAAACCAATATACCTTTTAATCAAAAGCTAAAAAGACAAAGGCATTGCTCTTTTGATATATATATATATATAGTGTTCCAAACAGGCCCTCTTAGCTACAATTTTAATGACCTTTACTTAAATTAACCCACCCCCCACCCTCCCTCCCTAAAAGGAAAAAAAAAAAATCTACTTACATGTTGATACCATAGAGTAGACTTTTGTATTTTTATACTATAATTTGTACTTACGTGTAGTAATCTTGTATAGTATAAAACTTATAGTACAAAACTACAAAAGTATAAAAGCACACTTTGTTGTACATATAAAAGTCAACTTTATTACTAACTCTAGAAAAGAGTATGGGGTTGTTTGCTAACCACCTTCTCTTTTTCTTTTTTCTTTCTACCCAAAAAAGCCAAAACATTACCAAACAACTTTCTTCACACAAAACACTTGCAAAAAACTCAAAACTACTTTCACATTTATGTCACATCGAAGAACTGCAAAATTACTGCTTTCGTGAGTTTTCCTTCTCTTCTCCCTCTCGCCGGCTCGTGTCAACACCTTTTTTTAATGAATAATAGTAATTTTTATTGAAGAAAAAGGAAATTTCTCGTACACAAAGAGTATATAAGAAAACAAGAACACCAAAGAACTAGCTTCTATACAAGATAAACAAGAGCACCAAGAATTAGCTGTTGTTACAATCTAGAAAACAAATCAAATCTACCAAACTCCCTGAAGAAAAGTTAGGAACATGAGCAAGGGCATAATCCAGAAGAGATCTCATGAATGAGGATTTAAGAAGTAGCACATTGGACTTACTATCCTCAAAGAGCTGACAGTTCATTTCTCTCCAAATGCTCTACATTAAGAGGGCGAAAATAACTTTCCAGATAGCTTCTCTAAGATGTCCATGCACAAGGAATTTCCAACAGTGGAGAAGTTAAGGCACGTTACCAAGTGTAACCCAAGAGACTCAACATTGTTAAGCACTAAGTGCCAGATATCCACAGAAAACTCACAATGGTGGAAAAAATGATTAATAATTTCCTCATCCTTTGTTTTTTGATAAGTGCAAATTTATTAAAAAAAGTGTAAGGCGCTCCTAGTACACACGGAGTATACAAGAAACAACAACTTCACCACTGACCCCACAAAAACAGCCCACTAAACAACTCAACCCTAAGCTCCTAAAGTTCGCACCCTTCAATCTTATCCCACCTCCTATGTTCCTCATCAAGAGCAAATAGGAAAGCCATAGCTTTATCCTCTTCTCCTTGTCCCCGGACCCTATCGAAGACCAAAACAAGGACCACTCCATAGGAGAAATAGCCTGGAAACCACCCGTAGAGTTGAGAGGACTAGCTCTACTAGAACAACCCCCTCTAGAAAAACCACGATCTGCCGGAGGAAGAGGACGAGCTTGAATTAAGAAACCTCCACTTGAGAAAGCCCACATCTTCGAGTTCCCCTTGACCCACCTCCAAGTTCGGCTTCCTCCCTTTGCGCTTGTATTGAATCAATGGCTTCGACGTGAGCTCTTTCAAGGGAGAGAAAGGAAGAACCCTCCCTATCGGCGAGCCCACCTCATAACCCGCACCCAACGCATCTGCCTCAGAAGAAACCGGATGAAAATTCCCCACTGAAGTCAGCCCAGTCTTTGCCGATAAAGAGCCAATCACTAACATTGGACTAGCATAGTCTTTGATAGAAGTAGCGACCGTGGACGACGCTGTTGAAATTGCTAAACTGGACGGAGCAAGAGTCTTCTCCGTGAGCAATTTTTGGGTGAAATTCGGAGGGAGATGCGCTTTGCTCTTTGCTAACCTGCACTGCTTAGTCTTCTTAGTGAAAGGCAAACATCTCAACCCCTTGGAACCAGTCCGCATGCGAGCATAGGAGGACCAAACCCCAAAACGTTTAAACTTCCCCAAACGTCTAAATAACCAACCCAAACCCAAAAAATAAATAACCAACCCAAACCCAAAAAGCCCAGTTTCGGTTTCAGCCCAAAAGAAATCCTACCCAAATGCGTTGGCCGCCTGCACACTCGATCCAGCCAATCACCAACAGAGTTGAGAATCTTCCTGAAAAACCCAACTTCCTTCCCCGAAACGTCACAATCCCACTCGTGATCACCCTCAGAGCACACCTTCCTGCACCCTCTGCCACATCGATCCATGGAGCCAACATTGTCGACTACAACCCGAGTCTTGGAACACGCTAGAAGGTCCTTACCCAATGGACCGGAAGAAGAATTCTTCATAGCGTAGCAATCGTCCGCAAGGTCTTTACCCGGAGGACCGGAGAAAGACCTCTCCAAAGCAAAACAATCCACTGCCCTGGGGAAGGGTTCTTGCTCCTGGTCCAGCGAAAAAATCTTCTCCATCTTGCACCAAACCACCGTCGCCGTCTGAATACGAGTCCCACCACCAACCGACGAGCGCACTGCCTCTGCGTACAACAATAAACCCGCGTCCTTGCCCAACCTCTTCCCCGGTGGGGCGCCAGTAGAAGGATACACCGCCGAGGATCCAAAGAAATCTAGCACTTTGCTTAGCTCCCCAGAAATACGCCCCCAACCCTGCTCGTCATGGCCTTCAGGAAACATAATCATTCCTTTCTGGCCACCCACATCGAACACCGTCACCACCAAGAACCGGCTGGAACTATTTCCAACTCTCCGAACGATGGTCACCTTCGAACTCTCCCTGAAATATTTAACAAAGTCCTCGGAGTTCGGATTTTGCAACACCTCTTCCATCATCAACAATAACCAAGCAACGAAACCCAAACTCAGTCGAACCCGCCCTGAGAAGTCTTTCCTCTTCTCCGCCACCCCCAACACAAAAGTTCCTTCCACTACCGAGAAGATGGACTTAGCGTCTACAAAAAACCGATTCTCCATACCCTACCTCACTCGACAACCCCCAACGGGGTTCACAATAGCCTCGTCGGCCCGCCTCACATGGCTGAAAAACCTAAGAGACACAAACTTCCTAGGAAAAACTCTAAAATTTGTAGATCCTCTCTTTGATAGACATTGCTAAGTGAAGAGAGAGTAGGGAGAAGAACAATCTTCCTGTTCAAGCCCCTTCAATTCCCTCATCCTTCTTACAAAGGTAGCAACGATTAATCAGCTGAAACCCTGCCTTCTAAGATTGTCCACCGTGAGGATTCTACCCAAAGTTATGGCCCACAAAAAGAAAGCAATGTGCAGAGGGCTTCATCTTCCAAATGCTTTTCTAGCGGAAGGAACTCGACTCTTCACTACTAGGAGAAGTTAATATAGTGTAGTAGCTTTTTATTGCAAAACTATGCGCGCTCGAAGAAGCCCACAGCATGCTATCCATAGCTCACAGAAGTGGGTTTATAGTCTAAAAGAGTGAGAAAAAAATCTAGAGATTCAATTTCCCAATCATGAACATTTCGAATGAAATTAAGAAAAGAACATTCCAAGAAAAGAACACTTTAGAGCATTATCACCGCACCAAATATCATGCCAGAAAATGGAAGCAAAGGACATCCCAACCTTACAGGAAATTGTTACGGGTCTACACCATGACTAAGAAGGAAAGAAGTGAGCTACCAAATACCATGCCTCTCCCAAGGAAAGTCTTGAGCTGCAAAACATGGCTAAGATGGAAAGAATAATACGTGGAGAAGAAAGTGGTTGATTAAGGCAAGAGGACCCATTGTAAACGTAGGATACATGCTCATAAAGCAAGAATCCTACTAGGAGAATAAATGTAGGATTTTAAGAAGAGAAATAAGGGACTTATTTCTGATGGGCCACATGGTAGACCGAATCTTAAAGATCCTTTGCAAGTTCCAGATGGGTCAATCACAAGGTCAAAAGCGAAGAAGATCAAGGAAACAATGCAAGGATTGGTGCAATCTACTTGGGCCGAGTTTGCAAATTTATCGAGCAAAACTCCAACATTCAATATGAGCTTAAAAGAAGAACTAGCTTTAATCCATGTGATACAAGCGACAGATGGGGGCGGCATAGCCTAATAGTTTAGTGCAGACTCTTTATTTCATTAAGTGGACTTCTTTTATTAGCTGCAGAAATGTAGTTTAGGATGCTCAACCCATGTCTTTTAATTGATGTAAGCCTTAGTAGGTTTAGGGTTTCATGGAGAGGTTTTAAAAAGACTTGTAGCCACATTTGCTAGACAAGTTGAATGTGAATGAAGTTTTTTGTTCTTCATAGAAAACTGAAAAGTTTTCTCTATTTGTTATTGATTGAACTAAGAACTTATCAAAGGCAAACCCCTTTGTGGTGTTCTCACCGAATCTAAGTTCTTGAAATAAGATTTCAACGGGTCTAGACCTTCTTGACTTGATTCTTGGCTTTCTTGGATAGGTTTCAATTTGATTGTAGGTTCAAGGGAGTTCGATCCCACGGATTCACATCATTTGGTATCAGAGCTCAGTTCCAAATCAGGTATGATTTATCCTTTTTAATTCTTTCTCTTTTTCTTGTCTTAGGCGTGTTCTAAGGTTCTCTAGTCTCATCTGCGATTCCTTCTTCATTCTTGTTAATTTCGTGTGTTTGAATTCAGATCTGTGATTTTCACAATTGATAATTAGTGTACTTGATTCAAGAATTCAAATCTGCGAATTCTTTAATTGATTATACAAATCTTTGCTAAAATTTTTCAGATTTGAATCTTTTGCTTTAATTTTCCAGATTTGAATCTTTGCTTCGATTTTCCATATTTGAATCATTGCTTTAATTTTCATATCTGTAATTTTCCAAATTTGAATTCCCTTTTCATTAGCGTTTGTCCTGTCTACTTCCGTTTCTTGTTGTATAATTAGCATATTCAAAGGTTGCTGAATAGTTATTAAAATAAATAAATAAATAAAGAAATTTCAAAAATAGCTGTTTGATATACTTTGCAATCTGAAAATTGAATTGATTTGGTGTTGATTGATCTTTATCTTCAAAGGGATCGAATGTATCATCTTTAGTATCTTGTTTCCTAATTGCTCTTTCCTCGTACAAATTCTTTTAGATCTGTGTCATTTTATTCCTTTCTTGTTTTTGGAATCTATTACTGGTTGAAATAATACAAGGTGGTGTCTTGATTTAGTTCAACTAGTTCTTAAAGAACTTAAAAGGGAAAATAGGTGAGGTGAAAGACCAAATGAGTGAAAACACGAGTGAAGTGACAATATTTGAGTGTAAACACGTAAGGGAGTGTGTGAGGTTTTACCACTAACATTTTTTGTTTTGTAGCGCATTGAAAATGTCTCATAAGAGTGACTCAACACCTAAGGAGGAGGCGAATAATTCATTCTTTGTATTGCAGGCCATGCAACAACAGTTTGAACGATTGAACTTGGTGTTGGAGGAGGTGAAGCCTGATAGGATGGATCAACAAGAGGTAGTGATTAGAAATCTGTAAGGTGGGCGAGATAGGAGGAGACGTGCGCCTAGCGTTGAAAATGAGTTTGAGAATGAAGGAGATGATGATGATGAGGAAAGACATAGCATCTGAAGTTAGAATGGATGGAGTTGACAGACCTAGAGGAGGTAGGCGTGGAAGAGAACATGGGAGAAATCCAAGGGGTCAAGATGGGGTAGATAGGAACCTTGGGAGCATCAAAATAAAAATACCATCTTTCCAAGGTAGGACTGACTCTGAAGCCTATTTAGAGTGGGAGAAGAAAATAGAGTTGATTTTTTATTGTCACAATTATTCAGAGAAGAGGGTGAAGTTGGCAGTAATTGAGTTCACAGATTATGCAATTATTTGGTGGGATCAATTAGTGACCAATAGGAGGAGGAATCATGAGAGACCTATAGAAACATGGGGTGAGTTGAAAGCTCTCATGAGGCGGAGATTTGTGCCTAGCCACTACTATAGAGACCTCTACCAAAAATTACAAAACCTTACACAAGGGTCTAGGAGTGTAGAGGATTACCATAAGGCGATAGAGGTGGCTATGATTCGGGCTAATGTAGAGGAGGATAGGGAGGCGATAATGGCCAGATTTTTAAGTGGTTTGAATAGGGACATAGCCAATGTAGTTGAGTTGTTGCAACGTTATGTGGAGGTAGAAGACATGGTGCACATGGCTACGAAGGTGGAGAGGCAGTTAAAGAGAAAGGGGGCAGTAAAGTATACTTCAGTTTCTAACACTCTTTGGAAACCAAAGTGGGATAGAAATGATCAAGCTGTAGTAAAGGGGAAGGTCGAACCACCTAAAGGAAAAGATGAGGGAACTAGCAAGAACAAACCCAAGGTAGATTTCCAACCTTCAAGGAATAAAGATATTAAATGTTTTAAATGTTTGGGTTCAGGACACATCCCATCTCAATCTCCAAATAAGCGGGTGATGGTTATGCGAGACAATGGAGAGGTGATGACTGATAGTAAAGATGATAGTGATGAGATGCCCGAATTGGCCGATGCTAGTGACGATGATGGAGTGAAATACCCCGTAGAAGGTGAGTCTCTTGTTGCCAAATATGCTCTCAATACGCAAATTAAGATAGACGATATGGAGCAACAGAGAGAGAACATATTTCATACTAAATGTTGTGTAAACAACAAGGTGTGTAGTATGATTATAGACGGGGGAAGTTGCACCAATGTAGCTAGTACCACCCTAGCTGAAAAGTTGAGCTTACCTTTAATGAAGCATCCTAGACCTTATAAGTTGCAATGGCTGAATGAATGTGGGGAGGTCAAGGTCAATAAGCAAGTTTTGTTGGCTTTTACAATTGGGAGGTATAATGATGAGGTGCTTTGTGATGTAGTTCCTATGCATGCTGGCCATATTTTGTTGGGGTGGCCATGGCAGTATGATAAGAAGGTGATTCATGACAGGTTTAGGAACATGTACAACTTTGTAAAGGATGGAAAAACAATCAAGCTTGCTCCTTTAACCCCAAAACAGGTCTATGAGGACCAACTGAAGCTGAAAAGTGAGATTGAGCCAAAAAAGAAAGAGTGAAAAAGAAAATAGAGAAGTGCCTGAGAATAAAGAAAAGAGAGTGGAGCCATGAGAGAAAAAAGAAAAAGAACTGCAGAGAGAAAAGGAAAGGCAAAGATGAGTTTTTATGCAAAGGAGAGTGAGGTTAAGAGGGCCTTCTTAGCAGACTAGTCTATGATTTTTCTTGTTTACAAAGAACCTTATCTTAATCTTGTTGAAACTAACCAATCTCTTCTTAGTTTGGCTGTTTCTTTGTTGCAGAAGTTCGATGATGTATTTCCGGAGGAGATGCCGAGTGGGTTGCCACCCATTAGAGGCATTGAACACCAAATTGATTTCATACCCGAAGCCGTTATTCCAAACTGACCAGCCTATAGGAGTAATCTAGAGGAGACCAAGGAGCTTTAAAGGCAAGTTGAAGATTTGTTGAGCAAGGGGTACGTGAGAGAGAGAATGAGCCCATGTGCAGTACCAGTGCTACTAGTGCCAAAGAATGATGGGACTTGGAGGATGTGCATTGATGGCAGAGCGGTCAACAATATTACAGTAAAGTACCGTCATCCCATTCCTAGATTAGATGATATGCTTGATGAATTGCATGGCTCATGTATTTTCAGTAAAAATAGATCTTAAAAGTGGATACCATCAAATTAAAATGAAAGAGGGAGATGAATGAAAAACTGCTTTTAAGACTAAATATGGACTTTATGAATGGTTGGTTATGCCATTTGGACTTACAAATGTGCCTAGTACTTTCATGAGATTAATGAACCATATATTACGTGCGTTCATAGGCAAATTTGTAGTCGTGTACTTTGATGATATCCTAGTGTACAACACGAACTTAGATGAACATATTGAGCATTTGAGATGTGTGTTAGATGTGTTGAGATGTGAAAAGTTGTATGCTAATTTTAAGAAATGTACCTTTTGCATGGAAAAAGTTGTTTTTCTTGGTTATGTTGTTGGTACAAAAGGTATTGAGGAGGATGAAGAGAAAGTCAAGACTATCAAGGAATGGCCAACGCCTAAAAGCATCACTGAGGTAAGAAGCTTTCATGGTCTAGCTAGATTTTATAGGCGTTTTGTTAAGGATTTTAGCGCCATTGCTGCACCACTCACTGAAATAATTAAAAAGAATGTTGGATTTCATTGGGGAAGTGATCAAGCAAATGCATTTGCTACTCTTAAAGAAAGGTTATGTTCTACACCTGTGTTAGCATTACCTGACTTTAACAAAACTTTTGAGATTGAATGCGATGCCTCAGGAATAGGAATTGGAACCATTTTAATGCAAGATAGGCAGCCCATAGCCTTCTTCAATGAGAAGCTAAGTAGGGCGGCCTTGAATTACCCCACTTATGACAAAGAATTTTATGCTTTTGTTCGCGCTCTAGAGACGTGGCAGCACTACCTTTGGCCTAAGGAATTTGTGATCCACACCGATCATGAATCATTAAAGCATCTCAAGAGTCAAGGTAAATTAAATAAACGACATGCTAGATGGATTGAATACATCGAGACCTTTTCCTATGTCATCCATTACAAGCAAGGTAAGGAGAACATTGTTGCTGATACTTTATCACGGAGGTATGTACTTCTTACTTCTCTGAGTGCTAAAATGCTTGGGCTTGAATATGTGAAAGACGTGTATGCCAATGACGCTAACTTTTCTGATGTGTATATAGCGTGTGATAAAGCGGCATTTGGTAAGTTTTACAAGCATGATGGTTATTTGTTTAAAGAAAGCAAATTGTGTGTGCCAAATTGTTCAATGCGTGAATTATTGGTGCGTGAGGCACATGGTGGGGGATTAATGGGACATTTTCTGTGAGGAAAACCTTAGAAATTTTACATGAACATTTCTTTTGGCCAAGGATGAGAAGAGACGTTACCCGAATATGTGGTAGGTACATTACATGTCGCAAAGCCAAATCCAAGGTTTTACCACCTGGGTTGCGTACATCCTTACCCATTCCTAGTGAGCCATGGGTAGACATATCTATGGACTTTGTTTTGGGACTGCCTAAGACAAAAAAAGGTAGTGATTCTATTTTTGTGATAGTGGACAGATTTAGTAAAATGGCACATTTCATTTCATGCCATAAAACAGATGATGCTACCAACATAGCTGATTTGTTTTTCAAGGAAATAGTGCGACTCCATGGTGTACCTAGGAGTATTGTTTCTGATAGAGATGTTAAATTCCTTAGCTACTTTTGGAAGGTTTTGTGGGGAAAATTAGGTACCAAACTTTTATTTTCCACTACTTGTCATCCACAGACTGACGAACAGACTGAAGTAGTCAATAGGACTCTAACTCAACTCTTATGCACTATCATTCAAAAGAATTTGAAAACTTGGGAGGACTGTTTACCATTTATAGAGTTTGCATGTAATAGGACTAAGCATACTACTAATTCTCCCTTTGAAATTGTTTATGGTTTTAATCCACTTACTCCTTTAAATTTGATGCCTTTACCTATTGATGAAAGGAGTAGTTTGGATGGACACAGGAAGGCCGAATTGGTAAAGTCAATTCATGAGAGGATACAGCTTCAAATTGAGCAGAAAAATGAAAAGTTTGCTTCCCAAGCCAATAAAGGGCGAAGGCGTATCATCTTTGAACCAGGAGATTGGGTTTGGGTTCACATGCACAAAGAAAGATTCATAGCCCATAGAAGGACTAAATTGCATCCTCGAGGCGATGGACCTTTCCAAATCCTTGAGAAAATTAATGATAATGCTTATAAAGTGGATCTTCCCGGTGAGTATAATGTCTATGCTACTTTCAATGTTTTTGATCTTTCTCTCTATGATGCAGGTGACGATTCGAGGTCGAATCCTTTTGAGGGGAGGGGGAATGATGGGCCACATGGTAGACCGAATCTTAAAGATCCCTTGCAAGTTCCAGATGGGCCAATCACAAGGTCAAGAGCGAAGAAGATCAAGGAAGCAATGCAAGGATTGGTGCAATCTACTTGGGCCGAGTTTGCAAATTTATCGAGTAAGACACCAACATTCAATATAGGCTTGAAAGAAGAAGAATCAGCTTTAATCCATGTGATACAAGTGACAGATGGGGGCGGCATAGCCTAGTAGTTTAATGCAGACTCTTTATTTCATTAAATATAGGCGTGTGGGCCTATTTTTATGTTGCTATAGTTGTAGGCTTTTGGGCCTATTTATTTCATTAAGTGGACTTCTTTTATTAGCTATAGAAATGTAATTTAGGAAGTTTTGGGCTTAAAGACGTTTAGTCCATGTCTTTTAATTGATAGAAGCCTTAGTAGGTTTAGGGTTTCATGAAAAGGTTTTTAAAAGACTTGTAGCCGCATTTGCTAGACAAGTTGAATGTGAATGAAGTTTTTTGTTCTTCATAGAAAACTAAAACCACTTGTTCTTGATTGGACTAAGAACTTATCAAAGGCAAACCCCTTTGTGGCTCACCGAATCTAAGTTTTTGAAACAAGATTTTAACGGGTCTAGACCTTCTTGACTTGATTCTTGGCTTTCTTAGATAGGTTTCAATTTGATTGTGGGTTCAAGGGAGTTCAATCCCACGGGTTCACATCAATTTCCCATTAGAGTAAGCAGGATTTTAAGGAGAGAAATAAGGGACTTGTTGCCCATTAGAGTAAGCAGGAATTTAGGGAGAGAAATAAGAGACTTGTTTCCCATTAGAGTTAGAAGTAATATTTACGTATTATATTTCCCTTATGTAATCATCTCTCTATATAAACCTAATAGAGTGATCAATAAAGAAATGAAGAAGAAAAATTATATTCAACTCTAGTAGTTGCTTTGGGAGTTTTTTAGGGTTTCTAGAATAATCTTTACATTAGGAGACCCAGAGTACCTCGAATACCCTACTATCACACGCACCCTCATCCAAATTACCATCATCCATCCCCCGTTACAGAGGACCGTAATAGAAATATAATGGAAAAAGCTCCCCAATTATTCCTAATATACCTCCAGAGACTAACCCCATAAGAACCTCGCACTTCCGCAGAGCACCACCCCCATCTCTGGATCCCGTACTTCGAAGCAATCACCTGCCTCCATAAATAATCTTGTTCATTCCCAAACCTCCAAAGCCATTTCCCAAGCAGGGCTTTGTTAAACAGAGTAAGGTTTTTGAAACCTAATCCTCCTCTGGCAATTGGGGAGCAAACAGTCTTCTAGTTTACCAAATGTAATTTGTGTTCCCCGCCTAGACTGTCCCACAAAAAAATCTCTCTGAAAACACCCAAGCCTTTTAGCTATGCCAATTGGTAGGGGGAAGAGAGATAGAAAATAAGCGGGAATACTTGAAAGCGTACTCTTGATGAGAGTAATGCGTCCTCCCTTAAACAAGTAAATCTTCTTCTAACTCGCTAGCCTTTTTTCAATTTTCTCAACCACCGCAATCCCAAATGGCTTCAAATTTAAAGGGAGCACCAAGAGGAAGACTCAAGTAACGCAGCGGAAGAGAAGGGATATTACAACCGAGAATATTTGCCAACTACTCAATGTATGGGACCTCCCCCACTGCAACTAACTCAGATTTTTGAAGGTTAACCTTTAAACCCGAGATGGCCTCAAAGTATAGGAGAATGTGGTCCAAATTATGAATTTGATCCACGTCAGCATCACTCATAATAAGAGTATCATCTGCGAACAACAAATGTGAAATCTCCAAGGGGGAGTTGTTGAGATTGTCAACGCGGAGGCCAAAAAGAAAGCCCCTCTCCATTGCTCTAGAAAGCATCCTGTTGAAGGCATCCATGACTACAACAAAGAGAAGAGGAGATAGAGGGTCCCCTTGGCGAAGACCCCAAGAGCTACCGAAGAAGGCATGCGGGCTATCGTTGATTAGGATTGAGAAGCGAGCCGTGGAAATACATGCCCAAATCCACTTCCTCCATTTAGGGCCAAATCCTGTACGCCTCAAAATATAGAAAAGGAAGTCCCAATTAACAAGATCAAAGGCCTTGTCATATTCGCATAAAACCCCATGAATTCCTAATCTCAATCTACTATCCAGACATTCATTGGCTATAAGAACCGAGTCTAGAATCTGACGCCCCCCAATGAAAGTATTCTAGTTGTTGGAAATAAGGGTTCCCACTATAGGCTGCAATTTGCTCGCTAGAACTTTTGCCAGGATCTTATAAACGCTCCCTATCAGACTGATAGGTCTGAAGTCCCTTGTCTCCAATTGACCAAGCTTCTTTAGAATAAGGGTAATGAAAGTGGCGTTAAGGCTCTTCACAAACCTCTCATGCTCATGGAAATTATGAAAGAAATTCATGAGATCAGCCTTCACAATAGAACAACATGAACGAAAATAAAAAATAAAAAAATAGCAATGGTGAAACCATCTGAACCCGGCACTTTGCTTAACTCCATACTCAGCAAGGTTTGAAAAACCATCCGGACCTGGCGCATGTCAACACATTTCTTTCGTTTGTTTCCTCTGGGTCATTCCTCTAAAGTTGGAGCTAGTGGAACATGCGTTATGTGAGCTGGTTTACATGAAATCTACTTTCACCTTTATGTCACATTGAAGAGTTGTAAATTACGACAAAAGTGAGTTTTCCTTCTCTCTCTCTCGTTGGCGCTCATCGACACTCTTATTATACAACACCTGTCAACCACAATGAGACGCTGCTTTCAGAGATTGTCCATGGTAAGGATTTTGCCTAGGCCACTGATCAAGCAAAAAAAAAAAAAGGCTACCCTCAACGGGGCCTTATTCCACTAAAAACTTTTCCAAGGGAAACGAAAACCATTATTACACCCCATGACACAATAGAAGGATTTAACACCAAACATCCCTCTTTTGGAAGGAGTCCGCTACAACTTCTCTTCTCATTCTCACTAAATACAACAGTTGAATAACGAGGTAAAGGCATCCATCTCCCAATCATGAGCCACTCTAGAAAAGCTCTCGTTCCACTAAATAGCACCTCCAGAAAAGTCTATGTGAGCCACAACAGAAGCATTCTTAGTGCAAGTAATACCAAATAAAATTGGAAAGACTTCCTTCAAGGGGGGTCATATCCCCATACCACAGATCATGTCAGAATCCAACCATGGAGTCATCTCCAACCTCAAATCGGGTATGGTTACTAGCCTTCTTTTTGCTCCTACTAGTTAGGTGGCTTTTTCTGTATACTTGTGTATTTCGGGGCACTTTACACTTTTAATGATATTTTGATTAATTATAAAAATAAAAAATAAAAAAATAAAAATAAAACCTTGATGTCTCATCAAAACATTTTTTCAACCAAAACGCAAAAAAAAATGACTCCTTAAAATGTTATCAAACACCAAATATTTAACCAAAGTTACTTTTCCTCTTCCTCTACCTTAAAGAAAAAAAAAAAAAGAGAGCTTTTTTTTGGCGATTACCACGAGAACCCACCCGTTTTTCCTTCATATCTCTCTCTCTCTCTCTCTCTCTCTCTCTCTCTCATATACACATACAAACACACCCATACACCCCCATGCACACACACCATGACACACACATACCTATACTCTCTTGATTCTATTACTCCGTCTCTCGCGTGCTCCATAACTCACCAGATTCACTGCCAATATCATTCGATCAAGCTTCTCACCTCACTTCAACATACACAAAAACAACCAACACACGCATCCCAAACTGCTGGATTCTAGTCTCTTTGCACCTAGCTATAGCTCATCAACTATAAAAAAACCTCTCTTCCACAATAAATACCCTTTCTATGCTCAAAACCATGTGTCAAACATTCACTCACTCATCCACACCACTTTATGCACATGACCTCAAACGTATGCATGTCTCTCGTCGCCATCACTCAAATACTAAGTGGATCTACTAATCACAAATAAGCACATGAAATAGATGAATTAAATGCTTTAATATTCATAAAATAGAAAGAAGAATGAGAGGGGGAGGGGGGGAGGGGGGGAGTGTGTTCAGGGCTTGGGTAAGTTGTGAGTTAGGATTTGTGGAAGAAAGAAAGGAGACGGTGTTTAAGTGGTCATGTTGGGCAAATTCATGGTTCTAATTTGAAAAGGACAAAAAAGGAAAAGAAAATAGTGTTTTAATTTTTTAGAGAGAAATGAAGATACAAATTACATCAGATAGGCACACTTCTAATACTGTTAAAAAAAAAAAAAAAAAAAAAAAAAAAAAAAAAAAAAACGTATGCTAAAATGCCATGGTAATGCATCTATTATACTCTATTTTTAATTTTGGTGCATCGAAACCTCTTTAATGTCCTTAGTGTAGGCTTATTAGAACTGATTTTCGTATTGTATTTTGTTTTTATTATAATTTATAAATGTTGACATGTGACATTCCATGATCAATAGACGTGCAATTTAAGAACATAGTAATATGCAATTCACTTCAAATATATTGATGTGAAATCTCTTAAATAGTTAAATATCCCTTAAAAGAATAGGCTTAGCTATGAAGGAGTACTGGACTCACTAACTCACCCTCCACCTTGTTCTTTACAAGTGACGGAGGTGCCATTTAAAGCTCATTGGAAAATATTGGTCAAGTAAATTGATGTAGCTAATAATGCATCTCTACCTTCTCAATATTCTCCATCATAACACCTTTAACTTCTGAAACCTGGGCCTTCACCTTTGCAAGCTTGCTTATCTCTTCAGGATGATCAACACAGTACTGCATGTGGTCCTTCAATTTAGGCCTGCAGTGAATAGTATAGTATATTAGCTACTACAACAAGACAATCTTCCAACATGCACTCTCATGATTTTAATCAGAATAGACTACCCAAATTCCTTGTTAAGGCTGTTGGCAGGAGTCGTAGCAGCCTTTCCACCACCATATCTTGACAAAAAGTCATCCTTGATGCGCTCCAGAAAAGCCATGGGTACTTGTCGCCCAACCGATTCATCTGCAACTACACAATATGCTGCAACAACGAAGAATAAGTCAATCTACCCAACAGAATAAGAAGATGATAATAATGTATCAATTACCTCAAAGAAGAATTAGTATACCTTTTTTTTTTGATAAGTAAGAGAAATATCATTAAAAAAGGCAAAGTACAGACAAGTACACAGAGAGTATACAAGATAAACAACTAGGGCGGAGAAAAAAAAAAGGAACAAGAATTAGTATACTCAATTAGGAACACAAAGAAAACGAAGAAAACTTCCAGAAAAGTTACTTTCAAAAATAAATTTTAAGTAGATCCTTATGATAAATACTTAGATACATATCAAATAATAATAGCAAAAACCTGGACACTCTCGTCAAGTTTTCTTTTCTGTCCTATATCAAAATTTATATGTTGATTTACACCATCTATCTGAACTGCAAAAAAGAAAGAGACTAAACCATCTCTTTTATTTATTTATTTATTTATTTTTTTGAGTTTTGGGGGGGGGGGGGGGGGGGGGGGGGGGGGGGGGGGGAGGGGGGGTTGGGGTTGGAAGGTAATAAATTTTTTTTTTGCTAGGTAAGAAATCAATTTTATATAAAAAGCGTAAGGCGCCCCTTAGTACACTGGTAGTATACAGGGAAAACACCTATCTAGAAGTAGGAAAGCGAGTGAGGAAGTCAGAAAAAGAAATATACAAATGATGGACATAAGCCGAAGTCCAACAAAGAAAGGATCTCTTTTGGAAGGTAATAATTCTAAAAAAATAAAAAATCAGTTGCAGCCACAGTTGGAAAAAAGCAATTTTAAGGATAAGAACTTTAAACTAAACACCAACATTTTCCCACCTCAAAAACACAACGGTTGGGGCCACCCAGTTGAAAAGGCAATCTTAAGAATAATGGCTTTAAACCAAAGTTCAAACACTGATATTTTCCTACTCTCAAAAGCACAATCATTCCTTTAACGGAATAAACAGTAAATGAGATACAAAGGTATCGACTGCCAAACCATGCTAACTTTATGCCAACAAAATCTCCTACAACAACAAATCATCCACAGCATTAAGCATAACCCACCCAAACCAAAAGAGTCAACACAAACAACCATTGGTTTCTCCACTGCAAAATGAAGAAGGTGATTCACTATGTCTCCACTATTTGTGCACATGCAAAAACACTCAACAATAATCTTATTCCATTTCCAAAGATTTTTCACGATTAAAAATTTACACAAAGCCATTGTAGGTGGAGCCTTTGTTTGCCAAATACAAACCATAAGATTGTTCATCACTAAAATTGTCCATCTCATCTTTTTTTTTTTTCTATTTTTCTTTTTTCACTCTATCTCATAAGATTTTGAAAAGAAAAAGTACAAGGCAAACAAGATTGGTAAAGTTGTCCAACCAAGAAAGAATAGCATAGGATGGAAGTTGAGTCCAAGTCCCTCAATATATATAAATATATATTTTTACCCCTATGCGCCTTTTGAATATACTTTACTTATCAATATATATATATATATATTTATCAAGTTTCTTCCTTTTAAACAAAACAAAAACAGTTTATCTTTCAACTTAAAAGTAAAAGCTAAATCAACAGGTAGGGTACCCTTTTGTTTGAAGATATCTTGTTACAAATGAAACCTATTCTAAATTTTGACAACTAAATGAAGATGACTAAAGCATGCCTAAAATGTAACAGAGATGTCCATGTAGTAACAACCCTAGGTGTCCTAAGAACAGTAATGTCCGAATTGGATAAGAATATGAAACTCAATCCTTGGCTATTCTGGATGCCATGAAAGAGGATTTTCATCAGGAAGCAAAGGTTGCGCGTCCAAAGTCTAAAGGGAGGAGGGAGCTGTTGAATCTAAAAAGCTCCATCAACTACGGCGATACTAGCGCGTCCTCTTGGCGATGGAAATGCAAGGCTCATTTGATGTAAAGTCAAGTGCTTCATGTGGGGTTCGGGTTTGAGGGTTTTAGGTTCTTGCGGGTTTGTTGGGTTTTTCTTTGTGGGTTAGTTCGGTTGTTCCTATGTATACTTCATGTGTCGGGGCAAATAGGCACAACGCTACTGCTTACTTCATTTATTTATACAAATATATAAAGGAACAGCATAAGAACCAAAATAAGAAATACCTTTCTATCTATTCTACCTATCTCTGAGTACCTATACATAAGTGCATACGCAATTGATGCGCACACTTTCATTATTTTCTAGCAAACAAACGGAGAGCCAGAATTAACCACTGTCAAAATTGGCAGCCGACAAATCAGTTGAAAAGAAACAAAAACAGTTTGAAGAAGTTGAAACAATAATTCTTAGTTGATATGATTTTGAAGTGTCTTTCTTTTTTTCTTCATTTTAGTAAATAAAGTCAGTCAAGTTTCCTTTTGTTCCGTTTCCCTCCGTTTTCTCGGCATCCAAACAGAAAACTAGAAAGACAAATTGAAATATCAATGTCAAAAAACAGATCGTACCAACAGCAACCAAAGAAATCCACGCTAACACAACAATCACATCTAAGCAGACGAATTTATATGTCAATATGACATATTTTGAAATCCCAAACATTTGTGAGATTCATTACCTCTCCAAATACAGACTAGGAAATTCGTTTCATTTCATTCACCCTTTTCCTTCTTTTGCCGAAATCTCGCGGGAAAAAGAAAAGAACAGAAAATGAAGGCGGAGAAAGACTTACTGTAGCCGTTGTCGACTAGGTAATTGAAGGTGTGGCCATCGCAGTTGTAGGTGAACTTGTTGTTGGTGGCCGGGAGCTTCTGGAGGCACTGGAACGCAATAGAATTGAAATTCCCACTGAATTCAGTGTACTCCGCTAGAATCACCGTTCCGCGAGAAACGAACGTGTAGATCAGCGACTTCTGGCTCATTTTCTCTCTCTGTCCTTTCTTTTCTTAATTCCTGGAAATCGATACGGGCTGATTAGGGTTCAAAGACGGATTTGGGGATTCCTTTTATTTTTTCATGCTTTGGCTTGGGATATGATATATTTGCACTCGATACGACTCATCGTTGCTTTTCTGAAGAGAGAGTGTGTAGGAAAAAGGAAAGCCAAGGGTTTAATGAGGTTTAAAGTTGGAGAGAAAAAGAGAAAGCAAAGGTCGGGGGAGTGGAGAGGGGGAGAGAAGAAGAAAAGTGGAGTCTAATTATGGGTTTAAATAAAATGTTATTATTGTGACTCATTAGGAGTCTATAATAAGTTGCTACTGTAATTATTTTCTCATAATTATAATAGTAATCGCAATCAACATATCAGGTTATTTCCATTTAAATAACCGCAACCAGTTATGGTTGTAATTCTTACTAACAGCTAATTATCCAGTTAGTAAATACAAGTTATTAATCCGGTAACTAGTTTTCATATATTGTTGATTTTTTTTAATCCAATATTTAATGCTAAATAATTAAGGAAAAAAAAAATCAATGCTAAATAGTAAATACTATTGAGCGTGCATAATTTTATTCACCATTCACAATTCATTCATCTCAATGAGATCACAATCAAGTCTATAAATTAAATAAAATGATTACAAAGAAAATCAAACAAACAAACAACATTACAAATTCAAAATCAATCTAAAACCAGTTTCCTCTATTAAGATTTTAAAAACATTACAAATCCAAAACATAAAAAATAAATAAATAAAAAATTAGAAAAGAAGAGAAGAAGAAGAAAAAGAAAAGAAGAAGAGGAACCAGGGAGTCCAGAAAATAAGAAGAGAAGGAGAAAAGAAGAGAAATCGGGGAGTCCAGGGACAGCGTGAGAAAAGAATTAGGTTAGAATTAAGTTTAAAATTTTTATTTTTTTTTATTTTTTTTATTTTTAATATATATATATATATATATATATATATATATATATATATATATATATATATATATATATATATATAAAACCCCAATTACCTATTATTAACTGGTTTTCTAAAACCTTATAACTGTGCAACTCGAGTACCCAGTTATCCGGTTGCGGTTATTTTCGTCTTTTTGGTTTTCCACTTGCGGTTGTTGGCAGTTAATAACCGCCTTGCTTGTACACTCCTAATTGGGAGGATGCACTCATGTTTTATTTTTATTTTTATTTTTTAATAAAAAAATTTAAAACGATAAGTAATGATATTAGTAAACTATTATACAACTAGAATGATGTGGCAATGAAAATTAGCTCTTAATTTTTCTTTTTTCTTTTTTTACAAGTGCGGATCCAATGGTTGATTTTTAATGTCACGTCATCTAATTGTATAACAGTTGTATATCAATATACTAAATATTAATATTACTCTAAAACAATAGAGAAATGCAAAACATTCACCCATCCCATCAGCAGCCTAATGTAGTAGTGCCCATGAACTTTTGAATATATATATTTTAACAAGGATTGATTCAAAGATTGGTAGACACTGTCAAATCAACTCAATGAGATAGGGTGAGATAGGGTGTGGTTTTCAGTGCATTCACTTTTATTTATTTATTTTTAAATTAGAGTTGAATATTGACCTCAACTAATTATGCGTTTACCCGATACTGTAGACTAGCTCCATTTATTAATGCTCTTTAGATGGTCTTTTGTTTTTTTTTTGAAAAAGTATTATGATGTGACATAAAAATGAAAGTAATTTTGAGTGTTTTGTATTTTTGGTTTATTAATGATTTTATTTTAAAAAGAGAAAATAAAAGAGAGACAAAAAAAGTGTTATCAAACTGAACCAACACTATCATTATAAAGGTGCACTCATTCTTATTTATTTATTTATTTTTAGGGCTAAATCCAATCTAATATGGGTTTAAACAAGATACTATCATTATAAGGATGCACTCGTCCTCTTCTCTCTCTCTCTCTCTCTCCCTCTCTCTTTTTTTTTGTGATGCCTTGCCTCTATGATGACCGTAAAAGGGGTCAACTACTTAATTGAATCAACCTCCTTCATATCTTTAGAAAGTTAGTTTACCAATCGACCAACACAACACTCTAGTGATTGGGACTAATGCATCAACATCCTTGTTGATTGTTTCGAGTCCTCGTCTGCATGTGTGTGTGTGTGTGTGAGAGAGAGAGAGAGAGAGAGAGTACGCCATGACTCCTAGGATTTATGCCATAAATTTAGGAGATATGATGTATTGGGGTTTAGTAAAAGAGAAATGATACTTTGTATTCTCTTGTCATTTTTTCACCATTCTCTGTTGATGTGGCATTATCAGTTCCCCATTGATATATATATATAAGAACAATCTAAAGGTAGATTGACAATGCCACGTCAGAAGAGAAGCATAGGCGAAGGACAAGAGAAGGATGCATAGCACATCTCTTAGTAGAAAGGCAGCTGATGTGTTGGAGGTTGCAATGACGTTGAGTCTACAATGGTGAAGCTCAATCTAGGGTTGTTTGGTAAAGGATGTAACAACGCAGGAAGTGGGAAAGGTTTTGAAGACTTGAAGAATGATTAGGCTTTAGGGTTATTGTCTAAATGGACGACTTAGACTGCATGTGATAAACGATTGTGTTGAAGTGCAGGTGTAACGCAGGAGAATTAGCTTGTAGTTGGCTTCGTCAGCAGTGCAGTGTGTGTGTAATATCCCAACCTTAGATTTGTTTAACATAGTTAAATGGATCACATGAGAGTAATATGACCAACTTATTTTTCTAAGCATACTTGTATGAAAATAAATTGCCACGTGACATTTATTGTATAGAGTTGTAATGTCCAAAAAATTAATTAGGTGTTAGAAACTTGAATTAGACTAATTAAGTGAGAAAGTAGGAAAATATGGGAAAATATGGGATGAACACTTTGAAAACGTTCAGAGTTTCTGAGTAGTTTTCCCGGATGGACCAAAATATATGTCCGGGCGGACTTAGCAGAAGGTCCCTTTCTGTTGTTGTGTTCGGACGGTTAGCGGACAGAACTCTTAGTGAGTTCCAATTCATGCGCGTGTCAGGATGAAAGATTTATGCATCCGGATAGCTTCACCCGAAAGTGGCACCACGCACATGCGTGTCCAGACAGCCCACTTGCCTATTCGGACAGGCTTCAATTGAAATTGCTAGAGCGAGTTTCTCCAACTCATTTCTCGTTTTCTCTCCCTCTCTCACCCAAGTTCTCTTTCTCTCACTTAGGTTTTTATATCAAAACCCTAGATATTGGTAGATTGAAGCCTCCAAACTCAAATCTGACACCGGAAACGTGATCCTTGCTACAAGATCTATGTTTTCACCGATTGGTTTGAGGTAAATCCGAAAATCCTAGTTCTTCTAGATTTTGTGTAGATTTTTGAGAGTTTAAGTTTAATCTCTCAAATTTCTCTAGGTTTTGTGTATTTTGGAGTATTCTAGACAACTTCCAAGTGTTGGGTTGCATTTTGGTGAGAAAATCAAGGTAAGACCGAAAAACCTAATTTTTTTTAATAAGTATTGTAAATTGGTAGATTTTGTGTCAAACCTTAAGATAATCTTATGGGTTGTTGTAATTAGTTAATGGGTTATCAAATGGAACCCTAGAAGTTTATGGGTTTTCTATGGGTTTTAGTTCTTGAGGAATTCAAGAGCTAAATGGGGATTTAGAGTTAGAAATGGTATGTGTTAGAATTAATGTGTCATCACAATGTATTGTACAGTAATACTTTGTGTGGCTTTCGAGGAAGATTCCTTCATAGCCGAATTGTCAAGCAGCCAAAGTGAGTATTCTAGTCACTGATAAAAGATAATATGTTTTGTGTGATTTTAGAATATTATAAAATGTTATATTTGCTTAAACCCGAGCCGATGATATTTTGTGATAATATATGCTTTTTTGATGCTTTCGATACTTTGAATTATGTTGAGATAAGTATTAATGATGGTTTAAGAGATTTAAAGTATGATTTATGAAATTGAGAATGACTTAAAGGATTTCATGAAATGTTTATTGATTTATGAAAGTGATAAGTTGTTGAAAGCATGAGCATGATTATGTATAAAGAGATTAAGGAGCCAAAGTTGAATCCATAATATAATGTAAATGGAGCCGAAGTTGCCTCCTGTTATGATGACATGCATGCCATGAGTTTATGAAAAGTTTTGATAATGTTTTATGAGGTATTTCATGCTACACGTAATAATATGTCTATGAGTCTCAATGGGAAAGAACATATGTATATTTCTATTCGACTAGATTGCATATGATAATTTAGCGATGTCATATTTGGATTTGTCTATGTAATTGTATTCTCTAAAGTAGTAGAATATTTGAATGCTTGTATAACCAAGTTATGATGTTAGTGATTTTTATGTTTGGATGTGCTTGTATACTTGTATTCTCCGAAGTAGTGAAATATTTGTATCTTGCATAACCAAGCCATTAGGTCACATATTTTTATGCTTAGATGTGCCTGTATGCTTGTATTGCAATAGTAATTATCACTAAGTATCCTATCTCCAAGAATGTCATAATTAAAACTATAACTCAAAAATGACACTTGATAAGAAATTATTCTAACCATGAAATTTACTTTATTCTCGTACCTCAAAATCATAGACATAACGTTGCCTTATATAACTGGGGTTCTCATCCATTCCATGTGGAGATCATTATCATAGCAGAGCTTTGCTGTGCTTAAAACATCTAAACTTGTTAATCTCAAATAGAAGAATATTTATTCTATACTAACTCTTTATCAAGTGATAATCCAATTATTTAACTACTAACATCAAGATAGGGTGAGTAAAGATTCAGCACTTACAAAGCTATTTAAGCTTTAGAGTCATATATGAAAAACCAAAGACATTTATTTTTGAACATAATTGAAAGTGGTACCATGTGCATTGACACATATTTTCAAAAATCATTGTATCAAATATTGTTTTCATAAAGAAATTTTATTGTTTTGAAATCTTTTGAAATCATATAATAATACATGAATGAGTATTAATTCTCATCCCGGAACACGAGTTTAACTCACTCATGTTCAATGGATTGTTTTACACAAATGAGTATTCTCATTCTGGAACAAAAGTTTTACTCCTCTATTCAATAGGAGTATCTCAGTTGCTATTAGACAATATATATATATATATATATATATCATTTTTTTAAAAAACTTTTCTTTGAAAATAATTTCATTGTATCTAAACATTATTTGTAAACATTGAAATAATGTGAAAGTTCATACTTGAGACATTTTTCTTGTTTCAAAATCATTCTTTAATCAAAATAGTTTCACATCCCAAGAATAGTTTCATATCCCTTATTTTGTAGTATAAACTTCATTTAGTATGCTAGTCAGATCAATATGCTTCCTAGCGCATATAAGAACACATCAAAATGCAAACATTCATATACCATTAAGGGATTTCACTCATCGAAGCATACATAATTATTCATCAAACAATACTATACCATCTATTAAAATCCACACAAAGCATTAGAAAAGTGGTTTATATTTCTTATAGCTCTTGTGTTATTTTTTACTTTCTAACTTTATAGGGTCAAGTCTTAGGATCCTCAAAGTAAACTGGTCTGATATCATATTGTAACGGCCCGCCTTTTACAAAACAGCGTAAGTGAAAATTTTGATTTTACACGTGACATTACGACATTACCAAAGATAAGATTTAGCAGCGGAATGTATTTTTCAACCTCAAGACTTAGGAATTTATACCATAATACATTGAGCTAATTGAAATACCTCTAAACATTGATTATTAGTCATTTACCTTTTCTTTATACTAATTACATCAAAACATGTGTCGTCAGAGACACATAAACATACATGAAAAATCTATTAAATACAAACATGTTACATTCAAAAGAATACAAAACATTAATATTTACAAGGAAGTAATAATAGCTATATTATCTCTAAATCTTTAATGCTAACATAGTCCAATTCTTCATCGTTAGAATCTGCACCAATGAGTATGTGATTGCGGATACTTCCACAATCTCATACTTTATTTGTGTGAGTTAACCATTACCAATAATATGATGCTTATAAATTTATTTAGAAAGGAACATCATAATGCAATAGCTATATGTCTATATGTGTACGCAATTCATGTTCCGGTCATGAGTTGAATATATATATATAAAGCAATGATATTGATAGTTTTAATGCAAGTCTTAAAAGATCATCTTTCTTTCACTCCACTCGTTGTAGTCTCGGTTGCGCAAGTCTTAAAAGATCATCTTTCTTTCACTCCACTCAATTAACGCATGCAATTAACGTCTTTCTCGAGCCACAACTCCTCACACTACTAGCTTATTTGTTCATCCCGGACACCTCCGATTTTTTAGTATTAATCTTTCATGGGACTAAACCCACTGGTGGCTCTGCCAGCTTTGTTGCATAACTTCATTAATTAAAACTAAAATAAAATGTGCAAATTTATATGCGCAAACAAATAAATAAATCCATAACCATGATATTATGGATAACCAACTAGTATCACTTTCAATGAGTAAGAAATACTCATAGTACTTTGGTGCAGTTCTCAGTTCATAAATCTGCAATATATATATATATATATATATATATATATATATATATATATATATATATATATATATATATTTAATATTAATATCTTCACTCATAAATCCTAATAGTATATACCTAAATATACTTATCGTTTATATTTGGAAAAACTCATTTATATTTATAAACACTTAACAAAATATGGTTTAGTCTTAATATTATTTTTCAACAATAACACCTATATTCTTTTTCTGTAAAAATACTAATACTTCTAGCAAAACCTAATCATTTTTAAGGAACATCAATCCTAACACCAAATCTCCAATCTTTTATTAATAACATAAATTAATATTAAAAAATCCTGAAATTAGCAAACTTACCAATAAATTTGAAACATAATTTAATTGTAACACCCACATGTAATTCACCAAGAAGCCAACACATCACATACATTGGCCGAACCCAAAAGACCAAAACAGGAAACACTTCAAGCTTCAAAACACACATGATCTATCCCAAAAATCCATCAACTCAAAATACTACACAATCGGTTAAACCCATCAAAATTAATACTTGATTATATTTAAAAACCCAACTTTTCCTCTCTCAAACCGATTCCTATCCTAAACACAGAAAATAACCAATCAACCAAAATAAGGAAGAACACCATAAAATTATCAATATACCCATACGACTGAAACACACACAACTGGACAGAGGATCCATAACTAGCTAAACAAGGACCCAAATCCACACGCACACACTACTGGCTAAAGTAGTCTATTAACCACTGAATAAAGGATCCTCCAAAAACACACGGGTTGTAATGTTCCGAATTTTAAATAGCATTTTAAGAGTAAAATCTAGAGGATAAACGACTATGATTAATTAAATGTCTAGAAAATGCAAGGGGACGCAGAGAAAACACATAGAAAATCCTAGAAGCGGTGTTTCTGGCCTAGTGTCCGGACGCTTGCTTAGCCTGTTCGGACGGCTGCCTCATGAATCACGTGACATCAAATGTATGTGCGTCCGGATGTTCACTTATCCCGTTCGGACGACACTTGTTTTAAAGAGGCAGATTGCCAATTTTCTTCTAGGCAGAATCGGATCTCTCTCCCATTCTCTCGATTTCTCTTTGATTTTTCATGGCAAAACTGTGATCTATGAAGATCCAACCGTCCAAACTCAAATCCGATTGCGGAAATGTGATCTATGAAGCCCGATCTATGTTTCTACCGATCGTTTTGAGATAAATCGTTAAACTTGTATTTTTGAGATTTTAGGTTAAATCTTGTAAAATATGAGTTTTATCTTGATTATACTTTAGGCTTGGTATTGTTTGGAGCTTGCAAAGATCTTGTAATACCCGGAAAATATCATACTTAGGTTAATAATGCTTAGGATAATAAAATTTACATGCGTGTACGTAGGTATAAGATCTAATTAATGTTAGCTATAGATTAAATAGAATTGTGTATATGTACATGTATAGAAATCGGATAAGTAAAGATATTATTACCAAAGTTGATCGAGCGACTTTATAGTCGATCGAGCGACTTTGGAAGCGAAGTCGATCGATTGAATATTAAATCGATCGAGCGACTTAATGTTTGCGGGTAAATGGGGTCGATCGAGTGACTTTACAGTCGATCGAGCGATTTTGGGTCGAAGTCGATCGAGTGACTGAATAGTCGATCAAGCGACTTAATTATCCAGTGTGATGCAGTTTACGTAAAAGCTACTAATGCCGATTTTATTTCCCTTAAATCTTCAACCCACACCATGATTTTGGTTCCAGATGATCATATCCCCATCTAGTTAGTCTAGTTAGCCCAATTTGGTTTCAATACCAACTAGATTTTTATAGATATCAAGTAATCATTGTCTAAAGATTTGAGAATAGTGTCCTAGGGGGATATGGGCTACGATTTTGGGAGCAGATTTGGCTTCAATCCAGCCATTGAAAGGGGTCTAGCCTGCTTCAATCTCAGCCATACAAGTCCTCTATATATTTAGAGTTGATGATCAAGGCCTCATGAAAAATTGAAATGACTTCTAACACAAAGTAAGTGTGTGTGTGCACAAAGTGTTAACAAAATATCAATGCGGAATTTAAAAGACACAAGAAGTTTTGTTAACAAAGTGGAAAACTCAATATGAGAAAAACCACTACGGGGCAGCCAAACCCAAGATATCCACTATTCAGAAGACAATGCTAGATACAAAGTAGTAGTACTCACCCCTGATGCAATGGTCGTACCTTGCACTTTAACGTGTAACCTAACACAAACACCTTCCAACCAGGTCTCCTACCTGAAGGGGTCTTCAATGGAGTCCTTTACCTTAGGGCCAACCCCTAAGATAGACTTTAGATCAGCGCAGCAATAGCACACACAACAACGGCTTCAGAGAGACTAACTCAGCTCAATAATCTCACAATATAACTCTCTAAGCACTAATAGAATTCAATATCGAATTCTTGCTGTTCTCAAGCCTAGGGACCTCTATTTATAGGCTGAGAGTTCAAATGAACGTCTGGCTTGATAAAACCTAGGCGTCGTCTGGACAATAGTCATAGGGCATCCGGACAGACAACTATGCAATCGGCTTTCTGAAAATTTCATCGAAATTCTTTCCTGATTTGAGCCGCGTTTGGACAGTGGTGCCCTGTCGTTTGGACGGCCGCACTTCCGCTACAAGTAATTTCCATATCAAGGCTTCGCTGGTCCGGACCAGGGGAATGGTCATCCGGACGGTTGATCTGATGCACGCAATTTCCATATCTGATGCTCGCTCGTCCGAACCAAGAAGACTGACATCCGGACATCTGGATTTGAATGTGATACTTGCCTTATGAATGAGCTCGTCCGGACGGGAATCCATGTCCTCCGGACGGTTGCTGCGATCTTCCCATAACTGTGTTTTGGAAGGAAATCCCATAGCTGGTCGAACACCAAGTGTCGTTCGGACGTGCTGCTGAAACGTCCTGATGGATGCAAGCTGGAACAGTTTGGAGCTTCTCGACACAGAGGAAGGTCCGGATGAAAAGTTCTCGTCGTCCAGACGGATGATGCTTTGGACAGTTGGGTGTCCGGACGGTATATCACATCGTCTGGACGGCTAGCAGGGAACCAAAATTTTTTGACTTGTAAACTGTGCAGAATCTTCTGGAAGCACTCTGAATAGCAAAATCCCTGTTAAAAAGCATCTTTACAAAGAAGTGATTTTGTCCAACAGAATGTGGCCAACTACAAACTAACAAACTCCCCCTTTGGTCATTCTGGGACAAAAAATCACTTGACCGGTTAAAAATACAATCCCAGTCCAAATAAAAAATTACTCCCCCCTTTTTGTCACAAATGGATAAAGGGTAAAACAGAGTAATGATAAAAACCACACAAAAATTATTCCCCCTAAAGCTCTCAGAAGGACCACGGTAAACAGAGTAATAAAATATCTAGGAGTTTAAACAAATGTAGCAAATTATCAAAAAGATAACACAAATGTCTCAAAATATATCAAAAACTACAACGGGAAAAGAAAATTAGGATGCATCTGCCATCGGTGCATCGTCCTCGTCATCACTGCTGGATGGGTGATGGAACTTGAGACACTCCCGGAGATCAATCTGATTTTGCTCCACACGGAGGTTAATTGAGTGAACCTCCTGCTACATGGCCAAGATGGACTGCTGCATGGATGACATGGAGAGCTGCATGGAACTCATGCCCCCCTGAATAGCTGATAATGCCTCCATAATCTGCGAATAGCTGGCATCCTGCTGAGGTGGCAGAACAGTCTGAGAAGAGGACGCCACATCTGGAATGCCTACAGGAATAGGAGGAGGAGGGGGCACATCATCATCTTGATCATCTCGCCGTAGTTGTGCATTGGACTTCATTAGAGTCTGCTTGCTGATAGGATCTTGGATCTTTATCTTCGGCTCGCCAACAATACTAATGCCTGACTGTAGAATAATCTGTGTGAGCAGGCTGCCAAATGGGAGATCGGTATTGCCCTCATCACGGGCCTCTAGAATAACGCCTAAAATATGCTTGCACAAGCAGAAAGGCAAGCGAAGATTGATAGCATACACGAACTGGGCCCTCTTCAAAATCAGGTCACTGCGCCTAACGACGGGCCAAAGGTTGTGCTGGACAATCTTGACTAGCATGCGGTGTGGGGCAGATAAGGCACTGATCCTGATGGTGATGGGGCGCTCCTCTCCTTGGGGAACAACATGAAAGAATTCTCTGAGATCATCCAGAGAAGGAGGGATTACCACCTCATTATAAGGGCTGCCAGGAATCTGGAGAATAGGTACTCCTATGAACTGATTGATGATCTGGGGATCAACAGTGATAGTATGCCCGCCTACAGTGGACTGAAGCACCAACCCGGGGTCATCATCCTGAACCACCTCGAGGTTGGCATAGAATAGCCTGACCAGCCTGGTGTACACAACACAGGCACATGTGTGTAGATACCCCCAATGATAGGTCTGGATAGTGTCGTGGATACTGTCTAGAGGAGCCACCATGATGTCTGACCGAACAACATTCCTCTCAACAATGACTAGTCGGTCCATAATCTTAGCTCTAAGGGCTGCCTTATCTCCCTCTGTCCTCTGTCGGACCCTGCACTGTGGATTGCCTGCAGACATGGTTCTGCAAAAGAACCCAACTAGATTTGCCAATAATAATCCAAAAGAAATATTCTTGTTAGTTCACAAAAAAATCTGGCATTATAACAACAGTTAAATGGACATTTCAAAAAATTACAAACATGAAATATCACAATATAGTCCACCAAAACAGATAGTCCCAACACTGCAGATATCATAAATATGCATCTCAATAACATTCCCAAAATAATCAATATTCTAACAGTTACAAAAAAACTGAAAAGAATAAAGTGAACTAGAAAAAGTACCTGGAATGTGGAGAGTAATGCATAAAAGGACAAAAGAGGGCGAGAAAATGCAAAAACTCTCGAGAAGTCACTCACTAGAAGCCAAAAGAGGAAGAGAAAATGTGGGGTAGCTTCAGAAATGCGGCGGCCAGGGTTTATAAAACTTGTGGGGTTCCCGTCCGGATGGCTCATTAACCCATTCGGACGGGCATTGCCTCGTAAACATGCGGACAGACCGCGCACATTCGGACGTGTAACCTTACCGTCTTTCCGTCGGAGCCGCACGCGTCCGGACGTGTAACATAACCGTCCGGCCGCTTCACACTGAAAAGACAAAACTTGAGGAAAAATTTGCAGAAATTATTTTCCTAAGGTCAGCTTCAGAACATGCATGTATAATCAACTGAAAAAACATTCAAATAGCATCTCAAAACTAAGCAGAGATATAAGAGAGAGTTCAGAGTTCAGAGTTCAATCAGCACAAAGATTTTCTTGTAGACAGAAAATTTAAATAGACAACTCAACTCATGCAATGTGTGTGTGTGAAGACTTTTCCCACAAGGTATGACTTTCATTGATATGACAAAAAGCAACCAGATTTTCTAGACAATAGAGAAAATCAGTGAAAGATTAGTCAAAAGTTAAACCTTATTCAGTACTAGGGCCTAGCCACCCTCATCTGATACACTCCCCCTAAAATGTAGCACCCAATTTGTTTTACTTGTACCATGAAGGACAAGGCATATTGCAAATTTAGAACATAAGCAGAAAATATACATATATAGCGCATAATTCATAACAGTAACTACTTGATTCTTTTGATGCTGCAACCTAGAGAAAATGCCAGAATTTTTAGGTTCTAGGTTCAACTAGCATTTGGTCAATTTGGCCATCTTATCAAAAACCTCTTCTCTTATCCAGAATTTCTAGACGCAAAAAGCCAGAGAATGAAAGATGTACCTTTAGGGGAGTCTTGGATAGTCTACATTTTCATTGTATGAGGAAAGAAGCTATCCAACTTTTGCATATATAGGAAAACACTTGGCAGATATAGTCATAAACTCTTAATCAGATCTAAGCAAAGTAGATTAATACATAAAGAATTGAGATATCAGGTGAAAACACATGCAATATCTGATATGCCAAGAAAAGAAAAAAATTTCCAGCAATTTCTCTCCATTTTTTTTGTTAGTTTTTGTATTGGCTGCATTCTGTTGGACAAAATCACTTCTATGTAATGTTGCTGCTTTCACAGGGATGCTGTTTTATTCAGAGTCTACACTTCAGTTATGAGCTTCAAGAAGACTCTGTACAGAATTCAAATTAGTCAGTTTAGTTCCCTTGCATCCTTCCGAACGACGTGGTATTCCGTCCGGACGCTCATCAGTCAGCAACATCCGTCCGGACGACGTGGTATTCCGTCCGGACACTCATCTGTCAAAGCGTCATCCATCTGAACGACGATAACTTTCCATCCGGATGCCCATCAGTGTCTAGAAGCTTCGAACAGTTCAAGGTTGCATCTGTCCGGACGCTATACAGTGTTTGACAAGCATTAGGGTTTCTACCTCAAGACACAGTTATGGGAAGACGGCTGCAACTGCCCGGACGATGTGTGATCCTGTCCGGATGATGTCCTCCATAAGGCAAGTCATGCATACAGAGTTCAATCGCCCGGAAGTCAGTCTTCATGGTCCGGACGATCAAGCATCATATATGGAAATTGTGTGCAACAGTTCAACCGTCCGGACATCAGCCTTCAAGGTCCGGACGCTCAAAGCCTTATTATGGTAATTACGTGCAGCCGAAGTGCAACCGTCCGGATGCTAGGGAAACACCGTTTGGATGCGGCCTTGTTATGGAACCTTTCAGTGCTACTTTGGAAAGGCAGTTGCAGTTGACCGTCTAGATGTTCGGTCAAGCCGTTCGGACACCCTTCGGTATTTTGGTCATAACTGTTTACTCAAATATCGGATTGGGACGAAATTGGCGTCATTGGAAGCTAATGAAAAATGCTGTACATTGATGGTCCGTACGACCATTAGAATAATCCGTACATCTCCCATCCGGACGGAAACATCAAGCGTCCGGTCGGCCCTATAGAATTTTCCAGAATTGCTTTTCGGACACAAAAACAGTAGCCCGTCTGGACAGCCAAGGCTTCTGTCCAGACGCGCGTGCCAGAGACTCTGATTTTGACCTGTTTTAGGTCTTCTTAAGCCTATAAATAAGAGGCTCAAGGCATGCATTCGACACAGAATTCGGTGGTGAATTCCTTATAGCTTAGAGAGGGTGTTTAGGGAGATATTGAAGATCTGCTAGCTCTCTAACTTTTGCCAGTGTTTGATTTGATCTGCTGTGAAGTCTATCTTAGGGGTTGGCCCTAAGGTAAAGGATTCCATTAAAGACACCTTCAGGAAGGAGACTTGGTTGGGAGGCATTCGTGTTGGGTTATACATTAGAGTTCAAGGTAAGACCAGTGCATCAGGAGTATGTGAGTACTACTACTTTGTAACTAGCTTTGTCTTCTGAATAGTGGAAATCCTGGGTTTGGCTGCCTCGGAGTGGTTTTTCTCTTAATTGAGTTTTCATTTCGTCAACAAAATATTTTTCTCCTTTAATTTCCACATTTAATATTTTGTTGCACACTGTTCACACACACTTGTATAAATTAGAAGTCTCTTTATTTTTCATTTTTTTTTATTAAACAAAATGCTATATCGAAATGACATCATATAACATACAGGGCATGATTAAACCTGTGTAAGCTCGATGTTGCCAATACAGAAAAACAGTCGCTCGACTTGCTTTTTCTGTCTTCCCCAAATAGTACCTGCAATATTTTCTCAAGAGAAATAGGGGGCAAAATAAAACTGGTTCCTAGATTGCATAGTAAGCACAAAATATAGCAAGTAAAAGTCAAGCAATCAAACCTGATGCCTTAGGATTAGGAACCAAATCCTAGGCATGAACACCTTTTCCTACTAGGTGCGTACATTCCCCCTCATGGGGTGACCATCTCCCTTCTTTCTGACCCAAGCCTGCGTTCCTGTGGGTGGTTGCTGGCAGGACTTCATCTGTTGACCCATCCACTCCATCATGCTTTGCATCCAAATAGGTGGCTCCATGCAGTATTGATCATCTTCCACCTTCTACGGCCGTTTAAAGTGCTTGGATTTGGTCTTGGATTTGCCACTATGATTGGCAGGTACAAATTGCTACTGAGGTCGCTAATGCTGTGATTCATGGTGTCGTGGGGCATGAGACCAAGGAGCTTGATATTGAGGAGCCTGATGCCTTGGTGCTTGATTCCATGGAGCATGATACCATGGAGTCTGCTGTTGGGCTAGAGGTCTTGTGCCATAATTTGCTTATTTGGGCACTTCTTTATTGACCTTTGCCTTTTGCACTTTAAGAAGGGAGCACTAGGGCCGAACATGCCCACTTAAACTGCAGTGGTGGCATATAGGAGATTTTCTGATGGAAGGAGGCTTTTGAGTGCCCGGAACATCTCTATCAATTTTGTCCTTCCCTTTATCTTCAACGGTGGAGGGAGGCTCTGGGACTGCAGGCTTAACAAAGACAGTCCTAGAAGTAGAGGGAGTATCAGAGGGAGGAGCTACATACCCGAGACTAGTCTTGTTGGTTGGGCTCTTCTGGATAGATAGCATTCGAGTAAGCTTTTCATCAGTGATTCTTTCTAATTGGAGCTGTGTCTCTAGTAGCTTCTCCTCTAGCTCTTGTATTTTGTGTAGCAATGAACTCTTCTCAGTTTGCAAACTATTCAGATCATGAATGTGCTGCTTGCGACCTTCCCTCAGCTTTTCATACTCTACATAGAGAGTTTTGTATGCCTCCTTGAGTTCTTCCCCATCATCATTATGCTCCAAGTAAGAATCTTCCTCTTCGACATGTGGTGCCACGAAGGCTAGAAATTTCTCTTGCTCAGGAGCTTATTCTTCCTCGGACTCATCACTTAGAGTCACGTTGTATGCCTTCCCTTTGCCCTTTTTGAGGTTCCCGCAATCAGCTCGTATATGCCCAAATCCTGAGCACTCAAAACATTTTGGACCTCTGGGATCTTTCTTCTCTGCTTCCTCAGATTCAGCTTCTCTGGAGCTTTCTTCATCTTTTCAGAAAACTTCTTCTTGAATCGGTCATCTCCCATTAGTCTTCTGAAATTTTTGGCCAACATAGCCACTGCTTTTTCTTCCTCCTCAGAGTCATCTTTAGATGAGGCTTCTACCTTTTTCTTGGAAGCTTTCAGGGCAATGGTCTTCAGGTTTTTGACTGGGGGCAGGGACAACTCATAAGTTTGAATCGATCCCACAAACTCTTCAATCTTCATTTCTTCCAGATCTTTGCTCTCTTCAATTGTGTTAGTATTTTGGCCTCATTCTGTGTTTGGACAAAATCACTTAAGTGTAAAGATGTTGTCCACAGGGATTCTACTATTCAGAAATGCTTCAGAGTTAGAAGATTTTTAGTTCCCTGTCATCCGTCCGAACGATCGAGCCATCCCGTCTGGACGACCATCTGTCACTATTCCATCCGTCCGGACGACGTGCCATACCGTCGGGACTCCAGACAGACCAAGCATCATCCGTCCGGACCCTCTACTGTGTCGAGAAGGTTCTATCCAGCTTGCATCCGTCCTGACGTTTCAGTAGCACGTCCGAACGCCTCTCAGTACTCAAACAGTCTCAGATTTCTTTCCAAGTTCCAATAAAGGGAAGATCGATCAACCGTCCGGATGATGTGGTATCCCGTCCAGACGCGCATCTCCTTAAGGCAAGAATCGCAATTCAAATATCACCGTTCGGACGTCTGACAGCTGTGGTCCGGACGTGAATTCATCAAAGAAGGAAATTGCCGATTCGACTTCAACCGTCCGGACGACTGCCTATCATGGTCCGGATGCGCGCATTGCAGATATGAAAATTGCGTGTTGAAGAATAGCCATCTGGACGCTTATCCCCTATGGTCCGGACGCGCGAAGCCTTATAAGGAAATTACTTGCAGCGGATGTGCGACCGTTCGGACGATGTGCCATCCCGTCCGGACGAGGCTCTTAAACAGGAAAGATTTCCTCGCGAAATTTTCAGAAAATCTTGTCTCACAGTTGTCCGTCTGGACGGCTCATGTCCACGTCCGGACGGTGCCCAGGTATATTTTGCCTGACGTTCATTTGAGCCCCCAGCCTATAAATAGAGGCCTTGGGTATTGAGAACTGCAAGAATTCGGTGTGAATTCCATTAGAGCTCAGAGAAGTCATCAATCCCTCTGAAGCCGTTTTACAAGTGTGCTGTGCTATAAACCGAAGTCTATCTTAGAGGTCGGCACTAAGATAAAGGATTCCATTGAAGACCCCTTCAGGTAGATGAACCAGGTTGGGAAGCGTTCGTGTTGGGTTACACGTCAGAGATCAAGGTATGACCATTGCATCGGTACATGTGAGTGTTACTATCTTGTATCTAGCTTTGTCTTCTGAATAGTGGAATTCCTGGGTTTGGCTGCCACGGAGTGGTTTTTCTCTTGATTGAGTTTCCACTTCGTCAACAAAAATCTGTGTCATTTATTTTCCGTTGTGCTTTAATTTTTGTTGACACTTATCACACACTTTATTTTTAGAAGTCAATTTCGTTTTTCAATTGGTACACTCTGAGAAGATTAATTTCTTGAGTGTTATTATATTTGACTTCTATATGTCTCAAACTCTTAATTCTGTTCTTACCTTCGATGGTACGAACTATGGCTATTGGAAAGCTCGGATGCGATTCTTTTTAAAATCTATTGATTGTTGGAGTATTGTTGACTCTGGTTGGACTAAACCAGATGATGCAACTCCCGAAACAGTCCCTCTGAAAAATGCCCGACTTTCCAATGATAAAGCCCTCCATGCTCTATGCCAAGCACTTTCTCCATCTAAATTCGCCAAAATTTCAAATTGCGAATCAGCCAAAGCAGCATGGCAAATTTTGGAAACAACATATGAAGGCACAAAACTTGTAAAATCTGCCAAACTTCAAATGTTGATTTCAAAATTTGAAGAAATTAAGATGTTAGAGGAAAGACATTTGGAAAGTTTTACTCCAAAATAAGTGACCTGAGGAACTCCATGGTGAGTCTTGGGAAACCTATCTCGGATGTAAAACTCATCCGAAAAATTCTCAGATCTTTGCCCGAGCGTTTCAGGATCAAGGTAACGACTATTGAGGAAAGCAAGGATCTTGAAGAGATGAAGATTGAAGAGCTGGTGGGATCTCTTCAAACATATGAGCTGTCTCTGCCCCCGGTCAAGAAATTAAAGACCATTTCTCTAAAGGCTTCCAAGAAGAAGGTAGAAGCCTCCTCTGAAGAAGACTCTGAGGATGAAGAAAAGGTTGTGGCTATGTTAGCCAAAAATTTCAGAAGACTGATGAAAGATGATTGGTTCAAGAAGAAGTTTTCTGAAAAATCAAAGAAACCTCTAAGAGAAGTTGAACCAGAGGAAGAAGAGAAGAAAGATCCCAGAGGACCCCGATGTTTTGAATGCTCAGGCTATGGGCATATCTGGGCCGATTGCGGGAATCTTAAGAAGGGCAAGGGGAAGGCTTACAATGTGACTCTCAGTGATGAGTCAGAAGAAGATGCTCCAGAGTCTGACAAATTTCTGGCCTTTGTAGCCCCATATATTGAAGAAGAAGACTCATATTACTCGGAGCATAGTGATAATGAGGTAGAGCTCAAGGAGGCCTACAAGACACTCTACAAAGAGTTTGAGAAGCTGAGGGAAGGCCAAAAGCAGTACCTTAATGATCTAAACAGCTTGCATACTGAGAAGAGTTCATTGCTTCTCAAGATACAGGAGCTCGAGGAAAAGCTACTTGAGACACAGCTCCAGCTAGAGAGAGTCACTGATGAGAAGTTGACTCGCATGCTGTCTATCTAGGAGAGCCCAAATGACAAGACTGGTCTCGAGTATGTAGCTTCCTCTTCTGATGTTCCTTTTTCGTCAAAGACTGTGTTTGTGAAACCTACAGTCCCAGAGCTTCCCCCCGCTGTTGAAGATAAACAGAAGGAAAAAGGTCAATGATGATGTTCTAGGCACTCAACAGCCTCATTCCATCAGGAGACCTCCTATTTGCCATCACTGCGGTCTCAGTGGGCATGTTCGGCCTCGGTGCTCCCTCTTCAAAGCGCAAAAGGTCAAAGCCAAGAAAGAAGCACCCAGACAAGCTCATTATGGCGCTAGACCTGCGGCTTAGCATCAGACTCCTTGACATCAGGCATCCTATCAAGTACCATGGGGACAAGCATCAAGGCATCAGTATCAAGCCCCTTGGTCTCATGCTCCTCAGCATCAGTGACCTCAGCAGCGGTTTGTACTAGCCAATCACAGTGGCGTCTACAAGAGCAAACCCAAGCAAGTGAGAAGGCCTCAGAAGATGCAAGAAGAACAATACTCCAGTGAGCCTCCTATCTGGATGCAGAATATGATGGAGTGGATGATGCAGTCTTGCCAGCAACCACCAACTGGAAGGCAGACTTGGATTGAGAAGGACAGTTAACCCATGAGGGGGAACCGACGCACCTAGCAGGTTCAGGTGTTTATGCCTAGGATTTGGTTCCTAATCCTATGGCATCAGGTTAGATTGCTTATTTTACTTGATATATCTTTATATGCAATCTAGGAACCAGGTATGTTTGCCCCCTATGTCTCTTGAGAGAATTATGCAGGTATTTATTGGGGAAGACAGAAAAAGCAGGTCGAGCGACTGTTTTTCTGTGTTGGCATCATCGAGCGTTCACAGGTTTGATCTTGCCTTTGCATATGATGTCATTTCCATATTGCATGTTTTGTTTGTTTTAAATATATAAAAAAAAAAAAACAAAAATTTGGGAGAATTTGAAGGATTAATCTTTCTCTTGGCTTATTAGATATTGTATGTATCTTCACCTGATATCTCAATTCTGTGAGCATCAATACTTTGCTTAGATGTATTTGAGAGTTTTATGACTATTTTGGCCAAGTGATTTTCCTGTTTATGCAAGAGTAGGATAGGTTCTTTCCTCATGCGATGAAAAAGTGCACTATCTGAGACTCCCTAAAGGTACATTTTTCCTTCTCTGACTATTTGCTTCTAGAATTTCTGAATAAGAGATGAGGTTTGTGATAAGATGGTCAAATTGACCACAGGCTAGTTGAACCTAGGATCTAAAAACTCTGGCATTTCCTCTAGCTTGCAGCATCATAAGAATTGAGCAGTTATTCGTATGACTTGTGTACTTTAAAATTGTTTTATTCACTGCTTGTGTACTGCATACGCCTTGCCCTCTATGAGCAAGTAAAAATTTATCTTGTCCTTCATGGTACAAGTAAAACAATTCGGTGCTGTATCTCAGGGGGTGTATCAAATGAGGATGGCTAGGCCCTAGTAAGAGTAAGGTTTGACTTTTGGCTAATCTGTCACGGATTCTCTCTCTTCTTTAGGAAATCCGGTTGCTCTTGTCATGATTTTTCAAACCTTGTGGGTTCAGTCTTCACGCACACACACACGCATTGCATGAGTTGAGTTGCCTATTTGAATTTTCTATGATCAGGAAAATTATTTGTGCTAATTGAAATCTCAACTCTCATTTATATCTCTGTTTAGTTTTTGAGATGCTCTCTGATTGTGTTATCAATTGATTATACATGCGTGTTCTGACACTGACTTGAGGAAATTTGATCTCTGTAAATTTTTCTTTGTTTTTCTGGTGTTTCAGTGTGGAGCGTCAGAACGGTCTCCATTGACGTCCGGACGGATTAGTGGTTCGGACAGCACTCTCTTGGAGTCTGGACGGGTATGGAGCCCAATCGTCCGGACAGGACCTAATTGGGTCCGGACGCATGCGGCAACCACTGGGCGGACGGGGAGTAAAACTGTTCGGACGCGCACGACCTGTCCACATGTTCCCAATGCAGCGCGCGTCCGGACGACGTTAATGCTTCGTCCGGATGGGGACCCCACAGTGGCTATAAATTCCCCTGCTCGCCGCATTCTCTCTATATACCCCACACAATCTCACTTTTGGCTGTTTGTGAGTTTTCCTTCTTGTGAGTTTTTGGCATTTTTGCATATTCCTCTCATTTTCCAGGTATTTTTCTCATCTTTTTCTCTTCAGTTTGTTTTAAACTGTTAGAATGTTATTTCTTTTGGAATATGAGATGCATATATCTGCCATATTGAAATTCCTTGGACTTAGTTGTGATTTTATTTTGTATTTATTTTTTACACAAGTCCTTTTACTGCTGTTATTCTGCCAAATTTTTATTTTCCTAACAAGAATATTTTTGGAATATTTGTTTTGGCAAAATTCTTGTTGGATCTTTTGCAGAATCATGTCTGCCGGCAGTCCACCCCGCAGGGTCCATCAGAGGCTTGTGGAAGATAGGGCTGCAATTCAGGCCAAGATTATGGACCGCACTATCATTGCAGAGCGGAACGTCATTCGGGCTGATATCATGGTGCCACCACTGGACAACATTCTTGGCATCATCCAGACGTACAATTGGGGATATCTCCATAGCTGTGCTTGTGTAGTGTACACTAGACTGGTCAAACTCTTCTACGCCAACCTGGAAGTGGTGCAGAACGATGATCATGGAGTGGTGCTTCAGTCCTCCGTTGCAGGCCATCTCATCACTGTTGATCCTCAGGTCATCAGCCACATCATCCGAGTCCCAGTGCTCGAGATTTTGGGCAGCCCATACAATGAGGTGGTGCTTCCTCCATCCCTGGATGATCTCAGGGAATTCTTCCATGCCATTCCCCAAGGCGAGGAGCACTCCACTGCCGTCAGGATTGGTGCCTTGTCTTCCTCCCACAGCATGCTGGCCAAGATCATTCAGCAGAACATCTGGCCTGTTGCTCGGTGCAGTGATTTGATCATGCTCGCGCGTCCGGACCAAGAGGACTGACATCTGGACGTCTGGATTTGAATGTGATACTTGCCTTATGAATGCGCGCGTCCGGACGGGATTCAAAATCGTCCAGACAGTTGCAGCAATCTTCCTATAACTGTGTTTTGGAAGGAAATCCTATAGCTGGTCGAGCACCGAGTGTTGTCTGGACGTGCTGCTGAAATGTCCGGACAGATGCAAGCTGGAACAGTTCGAAGCTTCTCCACACAGAGGAAGGTCCGGATGAAAAGATCACGTTGTCCGGACGAAAAGTTCATGTCGTCCAGACGGATGATGCTTTGGACAGTTGGGCGTCCGGACGATATATCACATCTGTTAGTTTTTGTGTTGGCTGCATTCTGTTGGACAAAATCACTTCTATGTAATGTTGCTGCTTTCACAGGGATGCTGCTTTATCCAGAGTCTACTCTTCGGCTATGTTCTTCAAGAAGATCTGTGAAGTTTTAAAGGAAGTTTATTTCGGTTCCCTGTCAGCCGTTCGGATGACGTGGTATTCCATCCGGACGACGAGATCTTTCCGTCCAGACTCCCATCAATGTCTAGAAGCTTCGAACAGTTCAAGGTTGCATCCTTCCGGACGTAATGGAAAATTGTCCGGATGCTCTTCAGAGTTCGAGAAGATCCTAGTGTTCCAGTGCATCCGTCCGGACGCCATTCAGTGTTTGACAAGCATTAGGGTTTCTAACTTAAGACACAGTTATGGGAAGATGGCTGCTACCGTCCGGACGATGTGTGATCCCATCCGACTGATGTCCTCTATAAGGCAAGAACGTGCATACCAAGTTCAATCGTCCGGATGTCAGCCTTCATGGTCCGGACGATCAAGCTTCATATATGGAAATTGCGTGCACCAGTTCAACCGTCCGGACGTTAGCCTTCAAGGTTCGGACGCTCCAAGCCTTATTATGGTAATTTCATGTAGCCGAAGTGTAACTGTCCGAATGCTAGGGTAACACCGTCCGGACGCAGCCTTGTTATGGAAGCTTTCAGCGCTATCTTGGAGAGGCGGTTGCAGTTGACCGTCCGGACACTCGGTCAAGCCGTTCGGACACCTTTCGGTATTTTGGTCATAACTTTTTACTCAAATATCAGATTGGGACAAAATTGGCGTCGTTGGAAAGCTTAGAAAAAATGATGTAATTTAAGAGTCCGGATGGCTACCAGAAGCATCCGGATGGCTTCCTTCCTTCCAGATGGAAAGATTTGCCCGTCCGGACTGCCCTGCAGAAAATTCCAGAATTACTTTCCGGAGAAAGAAAAACTTGGCCCGTCCGGACGGCCCTGGCTCCCGTCCGGACGCGCGTGCCTCAGACTCCTTTTTTTACTCGAAATAGGGTTTCCTAAGCCTATAAATAAGAGGCTCTAGGCATGCTTTCAATATAGAATTCGGTGGTGAATTCTCTACAGCTTAGAGAAGGTGTTTAGGGAGATATTGAAGATCTGCTAGCTCTCTAGCTTTGCCAAGTGTGTGATTTGATCAGCTGTGAAGTCTATCTTAGGGTTTGGCCCTAAGGTAAAGGATTCCATTGAAGACCCCTTCAGGTAGGAGAACCTGGTTGGGAAGCGTTCGTGTTGGGTTACACGTTAGAGATCAAGGTACGACCACTGCATCGGGTGTATGTGAGTGTTACTGTCTTGTATCTAGCTTTGTCTTCTGAATAGTGGATATATCCTGGGTTTGGCTGCCTCGGAGTGGTTTTTTTCTTAATTGAGTTTCCACTTCGTCAACAAAATATTTCTCTCCTTTAATTCTGCATTTAATATTTTGTTGCACACTGTTCACACACTTGTTAAAATTAGAAGTCCATTTAATTTTTCAACATCGTCCAGACTGCTGGCAGGGAACCAAAATTTTCTGACTTGTAAACTGTGCAGAATCTTCTGGAAGCACTCTGAATAGTGAAATCCCTATTAAAAAGCATCTTTACAAAGAAGTGATTTTGTCCAACAGAATGTGGCCAACTACAAACTAACACCTCATGAAAAAATAAAAAGAAAAAAGAAAAAGAGGAGAGACGGAGAAGGAGTTTTGAAACTTATGAAAAAACCTGTTGTTTGTCTTTTCTTTTAGTGCAGCAACTTGGAGCACGAAAATCCCCTTGTTTCACCTTGCTTTCTAACACCTAGTAAGCTATATTTAAACCTCATATCACCCTCATTCCATCACAAAATCAGTAGGGAATTTAGAGTAGAAACTGTCTCTATTTTACACCCAAAAATAGAGCATCATTCTCTTTGTTGGTGCTCTTCCTTTTCTGGACAGCAGCACTACCTCTTTCTGGGCTACTTTAAGAGCAGCATCAAGGAGCTCTTGGCCAATTTTGAGCTACAAATCAAAAAGTCTAAGGAAGGTGTGTGTGAGTTGTTGATGATTTATATATGTGAATATGAGTAAACATGTGGGTGTGTGTGTTTACAACATAAGGAGAGTGAGTTGAGTGTGAGTAAAGAAGTGAGGTGAAGGAGAAGACAGTAAGTGTGTGATAACTTAGAAGGCTAAATGTGTGTGTGTTGTAAAAGAGTACATATATATATATATATATATATATATATATATATGTGTGTGTGTGTGTGTGTGTGTGTGTGTGTGTTGTTGAGTTAAAGTAAAGTGTGTGCGAGTAAGTTTGGAGTATAAGGGGTTGTGGGTGAAGAGATAAATGAATAAAGGGTGCTTGTGATTTAATTCCAACATGTGTGTATTGATAGTGAGGTATTTTCCAAAGGAAGAAATAAAGGTGTGAGTGCATGTGGGTTGTGAGGATGAGTGAAATATTTGTATATATGTGTGTCAAATGGGTGTATGCGTAGACTTGTGTATTTGATAAAAAAGTGCAAGATTATGTGTGTGCTTAATTAAGTGACACTTGTATTCTTGTTTTAAACTTAAATGTCCACTATGTGCTATATATATATATATGTCTAAGCAAGTATTTTTTAAACGAAGATATATTTTTGGGAAGAGAGAATAATTCTAGTAGCACTATTATAATATTAATGTGGATATTTGGTGTAAAATAAAACTAAGTCGAAATAAAATTAGTATAAGGTTATGTTTCTTATATTTAAATCTGTAGCCGTTGTAATGGAAAATAATTTCTGGAAAATAGGTATAGTAATAATAATAAATATTTTCATAGTGCTTTTTGTGAATCTATTATTACATGATTGTAATTATGCAGTTGTAGAGGAAAATCTTTGGAGCAGAAATAGTAAGTATCTCTATACATACTGAGGACGAAGTTGGTTGACTTTTCCTATAATATTGTGATTACTGTTTTATTTACTTGTTTGTGTTAGTTTGTGATTGGCTTCATTCTGTTGGACAAAATCACTTCTTTGTAATGATGCTTTTAAACAGGGATTCTGCTATTCAAAGGACTTCTAGAAGATTCTGCATAGTCTACAACTCAAAAAATTTGGATCCCTTGCAGCCGTCCGGACGACATGATATACCGTCCGGATGCCCAACTGTCCAAAGTATCTTTCGTCCGGACGACGAGAACTTTCTGTCTGGACCTTCCTTTGTGTCGAGAAGTTTCGAACTATTCCAGCTTGCATTCGTCCGGATGTTTCAGCAGCACGTCTGGACGACACTTAGTGTTCGACTAGCTATAGGATTTCCTTCCAAAACACAGATATGGGAAGATCGCCGCAACCGTTCGGATGACGTGGATTCCTTTCCGGACGCCCTCATTCATAAGGCAAGTATCGCATTCAAAATCCAGACGACCGGACGTTAGTCCTCTTGGTCCGGACGTGCGAGCATCAGATATGGAAATTGCGTGCATCAGATCAACCATCTGGACAACCATTCCCTTGGTCCGGACGTGTGAAGCCTTGGTATGGAAATTACTTGCAGCGGAAGTGCAACCGTCTGGACGGCTCAAATCAGGAAAGAATTTCAATGAAATTTTTGAAAAGCCAATCACACAGTTGTCCGTTCGGACGTCCTATGACTACCGTCAGGACAATGCCTAGGTTTTATCGAGCTAGACGCTCATTTGAACTCTTAGCCTATACATAGAGGCCCTTAGGCTTGAGAACTGCAAGAATTCGGTAGTGAATTCCTTATAGCTTAGAGAGGGTGTTTTAAGGAGATATTGAAGATCTGCTAGCTCTCTAGCTTTTGCCAGTGTGTGATTTGATCAGCTGTGAAGTCTATCTTAGGGGTTAGCCCTAAGGTAAAGGATTCCATTGAAGACCCCTTTAGGTAGGAGACCTAGTTGGGAGGCATTCGTATTGGG
The DNA here is from genome assembly GCF_958979055.1 of Alnus glutinosa. Classification (NCBI taxonomy): domain Eukaryota; kingdom Viridiplantae; phylum Streptophyta; class Magnoliopsida; order Fagales; family Betulaceae; genus Alnus; species Alnus glutinosa. The sequence continues at coordinate 16,603,857 of NC_084890.1, forward strand.
TTACACGTTAGAGTTCAAAGTACGACCACTGCATCAGAGGTATGTGAGTGCTACTGCTTTGTAACTAGCTTTGTCTTTTGAATAGTGGATATCCTAGGTTTGGCTGCCCCGGAGTGGTTTTTCTCTTAATCGAGTTTCCACTTCGTCAACAAAATATTTGTCTCCTTTAATTTCCTCATTTAATATTTTGTTGCACACTGTTCACACACACTTGTTAAATTGGAAGTCGTCTATTTTTCAATTGGTATTAAAGCAGGTTCACTCCGTTTAAAGGATTTAATTCCTGAGTGTGATCCTCATCTCTTTGTGACTTCTATTTTTTGATTACACCTTTTATCATGGATTTCTCTCAATTATCTGAAGAAAATTATGATATTGAGCTCTCTACAGTTTTTGCTAAAACGGATAAAATTGTTTCTCTAAAAGAGCTCAAAAAGGTGAAGCAAGAAAAAGCATCTTTGATTGTTCATGTTAGTATTTTGGCCTCATTCTTTGTTTGGACAAAATCACTTATATGTAAGGATGCTGCAAACAGGGATTCCACTGTTCAGAGTGAAGTCAGAAGAATTTCAAAGTTCCCTGTCAGCCGTCTGGACGATCGTGCCATCCCGTCCGAACACAGTCAGTCCAGTATCATCTGTCCGCACGATGTGCTTCTTCCGTCCGGACACCTACACTGTATCGAGAAGCTTCTGTGCCAGCTTGCTTCCGTCCAGACGTTTCAGCAGCACGTCCGGATGCCTATCAGTTCTCGAACGGTTCACTGATTCTTTCCAAGTTCCAAGAAAGGGAAGATCAATCAACTGTCCGGACGATTTGGTATCCCGTCCGGACGCGTGTGTCCATAAGGCAAGAATCGCAGTTTGAATTTGACCGTCCGGACATCTAACAGCTGTGGTCCGGACGCTGGTGCATCGTATATGGTAATTGACGATTCAACTTCAACTGTCCGGAGGTCTCCCCCTTATGGTCCGGACGCACATGCATCAGATATGGAAATTGCGTGCTGAAGTTTAGCCGTCCGGACGTTCCTGCCCCTTGGTCCTGACGCGCGAAGCCTGTTATGGAAATTACTTGCAGCGGACGTGCGTCCATCCGGACGATTGAGCCATCCCGTCTGGACGATGTTCTAATACAGGAAAAATTTCTCCGCGAAAATTTTGGAAAATCCTGTCGCACAGTTGTCCGTCTGGACGGTCATGGTCCATCGTCCGGACGGCTCCCAGGCTTATTTTGCCTGACGCCCATTCTGACCCCCAGACTATAAATAGGGGTCCTTGGGCACTTAGAGTTGCAAGAATTCGGTGTGAATTCCATTAGAGCTTAGAGACGTATTATTTCCTCTAGAGCCGTTTTTCAAGTGTACTGCGCTATAAATCGAAGTCTAGCTTAGAGGTTGGCTCTAAGGTAAGGAGTTCCATTGAAGACCCCTTCAGGTAGGTAAACCTGGTTGGGAAGCGTTCGTGTTGGGTTACATGTCAGAGATCAAGGTACGACCACTGCATCGGTACATGTGAGTGTTACTACCTTGTATCTAGCTTTGTCTTCTGAATAGTGGAATTCCTGGGTTTGGCTGCCCCGGAGTGGTTTTTCTCTTAACTGAGTTTCCACTTCGTCAACAAAAATCTGTGTGTCATTTACTTTCCGCTGTGCCTTAATTTTTGTTGACACTTATGCACACACTTTATATTTCAAGTCAAATTTCAATTTTCAATTGGTATCAGAGCTTGGTACACTCTGAGAAGATTAATTTCTTGAGTGTTTTTATATTTGACTTCTATCCTTATTATGTCTGAAACTCTTAATTCTGTTCCTGCCTTTGATGGCTCGAACTATGGCTATTGGAAGGCACGTATGCGTTTCTTTTTGAAATCTATTGACTGTTGGGGTATTGTTGAGACTGGTTGGACTAAACCAGAGGATACAACATCTGAACTAGTCACTCAAAAGAACGCTCGTCTTTCAAATGACAAAGCCCTCCATGCTCTATGTCAAGCACTTTCTCCATCTGAATTCGCCAAAATTTCAAATTGCGAATCAGCCAAAGCAGCATGGCAAATTTTGGAAACAAAATATGAAGGCACAAAACTTGTAAAATCTGCCAAACTTCAGATGTTGATTTCAAAATTTGAAGAAATTAAGATGTTAGAGGAAGAGACATTTGGAGAGTTTTACTCCAAAATAAGTGACCTAAGGAACTCCATGGTGAGTCTTGGGAAACCTATCTTGGATGTTAAACTCATCCGAAAAATTCTCAGATCTTTGCCCGAGTGTTTCAGGATTAAGGTAACAACTATTGAGGAAAGCAAGGATCTTGAAGAAATGAAGATTGAAGAGCTGGTTGGATCTCTTCAAACTTACGAGCTGTCTCTGCCCTCGGTCAAGAAATTAAAGATCATTGCTCTTAAAGCTTCCAAGAAGAGGGTAGAAGCCTCCTCTGAAGAAGAATCTGAGGATGAAGAAAAGGCTGTGGCAATGCTTGCCAAAAATTTCAGAAGACTAATGAAAGATGATCGGTTCAAGAAGAAGTTTTCTAGAAAAAGCCAAGAAACCTCTCAGAGAAGCTGAACCAGAGGATGAGAAAGATCCCAGAGGACCTCGATGTTTTGAATGCTCAGGCTATGGGCATATCCGGGCCGATTGCGGGAATCTCAAGAAGGGCAAGGGGAAGGCTTACAATGTGACTCTCAGTGATGAGTCCGAAGAAGATGCTCCAGAGTCTGACAAATTTTTGGCTTTTGTGGCCCCTTATGTTGAAGAAGAAGACTTATATTATTCAGAGCATAGTGAGAATGAGGTAGAGCTCAAGGAAGCATACAAAACTCCCTACAAAGAGTTTGAGAAGCTGAGGGAAGGCCGAAAGTAGCAAGTTAATGATCTGAACAGTCTGCATACTGAGAAGAGCTCACTGCTGCTCAAGATACAGGAGCTCGAGGAAAAGCTACTTGAGACACAGCTACAGCTAGAGAGAGTCACTGATGAGAAGTTGACTCGTATGCTGTCCATCCAGAAGAGCCCACATGACAAGACTGGTCTCGGGTATGTAGCTTCCTCATCTGATATTCCTTCTTCCTCGAAGACTGTGTTTGTGCCTCCTACAGTCTCAGAGCTTCCTCCAGTTATTGAAGATAAACAGAAGGAAAAGGTCAATGATGATGTTCCAGGCACTCAGCAGCCTCATTCCATCAGAAGACCTCCTATTTGCCATCACTGCGGTCTCAGTGGGCATGTACGGCCTCATGGCTCCCTCTTGAAAGCACAAAAGGCCAAAGCCAAGAAAGAAGTGCCTAGACAAGCTCAGTATGACACTGTACCTGCAGTTCAGCATCAGACTCCTTGGCATCAGGCACCATGGGGACAAGCACCAAGACATCAGCTCCAAGCCTTTTCGTCTCATGCTCCTCAGCATCAGTGACCTTAACAGCGGTTTGTACCAGCCAATCAGAGTGGCACTTACAAGAGCAAACCCAGGCATTTGAGAAGGCCTCAAGTGCAATACATCGGTGAGCCTCCTGTTTGGATGCAAAACATGATGGAGTGGATGATGCAGTCTTGTCAGCCACCACCCACTAGAAGGCAGACTTGGGCTGAGAAGGACAGTTACCCCAGGATGGGGAATAGGCGCACCTAGCGGATTCAGGTGTTCATGCCTAGGATTTGGTTCCTAATCCTAAGGCATTAGGTTTGATTGCTAGCATATTTTCCTTATCATATTTATGTGCTAGTTATCTAGGAACCAGTTGGTTGTGCCCCCTTGTGTTTTTCTTGAGAAAACTTTGCAGGTATTTTTGGGGAAGACAGAAAAAGCAGGTCGAGCGACTGTTTTTCTGTAGTGGCATCTTTGAGCACACACAGGTTTGAGTGTACCTTAGCATATGATGCCTTTTTCCATATTGCTTGTTATGTTGGTTTATTTATTTTAATAATAATAATAAAAAAATTTGGGGATAATTTGCAGGATATTATTTCTCTTGGCTTATTAGATATTGCATGCATTCTTGCCTAATATCTCAATTCGGTATGCATTGATTAAATATGCTTAGATATAATTGAGAGTTTTGACTATGCTAGCCAAGTGTTTTTCCTGTTTATGCAAAAAGTAGGATAGCTTCTTTCCTCATGCGATGAAAAAGTGCACTATCCCGGGCTCCCCTAAAGGTACATCTTTCCTTCTCTGACTCTTTGCTTTTGAAAATTTTGGATAAGAGAAGAAGTCCTTGATAAGATGGCCAAATTGACCACAAGCTAGTTGAACCTAGCATCTATAAACTCTGGCACTCCCTACAGTTTGTAGTACCATAAGATTCGAGCAGTAATTCATAAAAAGTTATGTGCTTTAAATTTGTTTAATCATTGCTTATGTGCTTAAACTTTCCTTGCCCTCTATGAGCAAGTAAAAAATTATATGTGCTGTATCTTAGGGGGAGTGTATCAGATGAGGGTGTCTAGGCCCTAGCAAGCTATAAGGTTTGACTTTTGGCTATTCTGTCTTGGATTTTCTCTCATGTCTAGAAAATCTAGTTGCATTTTGTCATGTCTTGGATAGTCTTACCTTGTGGGAAAAGAGTCTCCACACACACACACGCATTGCTTGAGTTGAGTTGCCTATTTGATTTTTATATGATCAAGAAAAATTATATGTGCTAATTGAAATCTCAACTTCCTTTTATATCTCTGTGTATTTCTGAGATGCTCTCTGATTGTGTTATCAGTTGATTATACATGCGTATTCTGACACTGACTTGAGAAAATTTAATCTCTGTAAATTCTTCTCAGCTTTTCTGGTGTTTCAGTGTGGAGCGTCCGGACGGTTTACATTGATGTCCGGACGGACTGGTGGTCCGGACGGTTCTCCCTTGGAGTCCGGACGGAGATGGATCCCACATGTCTGGACAGGACCTGACAGAGTCCAGACGCGCCCTGTCATCATCGTCCGAACGATATCTTTATATCGTCCGGACGAGCGCGACCTTTCTGCTCCTTTCCGAGGCAGAGAGCGTCCGGACGTCATCAATCCACCGTCCGGACGGGGACCCCACAGTGGCTATAAAATGCCCAGATCGCCGATTTCTCTTCATACCCCATAAAATCAGATTTTTTGGCTGTTTGTGAGTAAGGTTGGCTTTAAGTTGTTTGGCATTTTGCATATATCTCTCTTATTTCAGGTATTTTTCTAGTCTTTTTCTCTTCAGTTTTCTTTAAAGCTGTTAGAATGTTATTTATTTTTGGAATATGAGATGCATATATCTGCCATGCTGAAATTTCTTGGACTTAGTTGATATTATTTTTGAAGTCCTTTTACTACTGTTATTCTGCCAAATTTGTGTTATCCTAACAAGAATATTTTTTGGAATTATTTTCTTTGGAAATTCTTGTTGGATCTTTTTGCAGAATCATATTTGTCGGCAGTCCACCCCGCAGGGTCCGTCAGAGGCTTGTGGAAGATAGGGCTGCAATCCAGGCCAAAATTATGGACTGCTCCGTCATTGCTGAGCGGAACGTGCTTCGGGCTGATATCATGGTGCCACCACTGGACAACATACTTGACATCATTCAGACGTACAATTGGGGATATCTCCACAGCTGTGCTTGTGTGGTGTACACCAGATTGGTCAAGCTGTTCTACGCCAACCTGGAGGTGGTGCAGGATGATGATCATGGAGTAGTACTTCAGTCCCCCATTGCAGGCCATCTCATCACTGTTGATCCTCAGGTCATCAGTCACATCATCCGAGTCCCAGTGCTCGAGATTTCAGCCAGCCCCTAGAATGAGGTGGTGATTCCTCCATCCTTGGATGATCTCAGGGAATTCTTCCGTTCCATTCCCCAAGGTGAGGAGCGCTCTACTGCCATCAGGATTGGTGCCCTGTCATCCTCCCACCGCATGTTGGCCAAGATCGTTCAGCAGAATATTTGGCCGGTTGCCCGGCGCAGTGATCTGATCCTGAAACGGGCCCAGTTTGTCTATGCTATCCACCTCCGCTTGCCTTTCTGCCTATGCAAGCACATTTTGGGGGTTATATTAGAAGCCCGTGATGAGAGCACTGCTGGTCTCCCTTTTGGCTGCCTCCTTACTCAGATTATTCTTCAGTCGGGCATCAATGTCAATGGCGAACCGAAGATGAAAATCTAGCAGCCCATCAGCAAGCAGACTTTGGTAAAGTCTAATGCGCAGCTGCGGAGAGATGACTCTGATGATGAGGTGCCTCCACCTGCTGCTATGCCAGTCAGTTTTCCAGATATGGCTTCATCCTCACATACTATACCACCATCTGAGCCAGAGGTCAATTATGCTCAGATTATGGAGGCTCTTGCTGCACTTTAAGGAGGGATGAGCAGCTTGCAGGTGTCTATGTCCTCCACGCATCAGTCTATGAGTTCCATGCAGCTTGCTGTGCACTCCATCAACAGGCGCGTGGAGCAGAACCAGCTGGACCATCAGGAGTGCCTGAAGCATCATCACCCTAGCAGCAGTGATGATGAGGATGGTGCAGATGGGATTTTACCCATGACTGAGGATGTCTGATTCCCACTTATGTTTTGTAGTTTTTTTTTGAGACAATTTATGTTTTTGGTTAAAACGCTTTGGATAAATATTACTCTGTTTCTCGGGTCCTTAGGGGGAGTAATTTTTATGACAGTTAGTTTTTTTTATTACTCTGTTTACCCTTTGTCCCTTTGTGACAAAAAGGGGGAGTAATTATTTTGGACCGGGAATGTATTTCCAAACCGGTCAAGTGATTTTTGTCCCAGAATGGCCAAAGGGGGAGTTTGTTAGTATTTTGGCCTCATTCTGTGTTTGGACAAAATCACTTATATGTAAGGATGCTGCAAACAGGGATTCCACTGTTCAGAGTGAAGTCAGAAGAATTTCAAAGTTCCCTGTCAGCCATCCGAACAATCGTGCCATCCTGTCCGGACGCCTACTGTTCCTGCTTCTTCTGTCCGGACGATGTGCCATCCCGTCCGGACACAGTCAGTCCAGCATCATCTGTCCGGACGATGTGCTTCTTCCATCCAGACACCTACACTGTATCGAGAAGCTTCTGTGCCAGCTTGCTTCCGTCCGGACGTTTCAGCAGCACGTCCGGACGCCTATCAGTTCTCGAACGGTTCACTGATTCTTTCCAAGTTCCATGAAAGGGAAGATCAATCAACCGTCCGGACGATGTGGTATCCCGTCCGGACGCGTGTGTCCATAAGGCAAGAATCGCAGTTTGAATTTGACTGTCCGGACATCTGACAGCTGTGGTCCGGACGCTGGTGCATCCTATATGGTAACTGACGATTCGACTTCAACCGTCCGGCCGTCTCCCCCTTATGATCCGGACGCACACGCATCAGATATGGAAATTGCGTGCTGAAGTTTAGCCGTCCGGACGCTCCTGCCCCTTGGTCCGGACACGCGAAGCCTGTTATGGAAATTACTTGCAGCGGACGTGCGTCCATTCGGACGATCGAGCCATCCCGTCCGGACGATGTTCTAATACAGGAAAAATTTCTACGTGAAAATTTCAGAATATCCTGTCGCACAGTTGTCCGTCCGGACGGTCATGGTCCACCGTCCGGACGGCTCCCAGGCTTATTTTGCCTGACGCCCATTCTGACCCCCAGACTATAAATAGGGGTCCTTGGGCACTTAGAGCTACAAGAATTTGGTGTGAATTCCATTAGAGCTTAGAGACATATTATTTCCTCTAGAGCCGTTTTTCAAGTGTGCTGCGCTATAAATCGAAATCTATCTTAGAGGTTGGCTCTAAGGTAAGGAGTTCCATTGAAGACCCCTTCAGGTAGGTGAACCTGGTTGGGAAGCGTTCGTGTTGGGTTACACGTCAGAGATCAAGGTACGACCACTGCATCGGTACATGTGAGTGTTACTATCTTGTATCTAGCTTTGTCTTCTGAATAGTGGAATTCCTGGGTTTGGCTGCCCTGGAGTGGTTTTTCTCTTAATTGAGTTTCCACTTCGTCAACAAAAATCTGTGTGTCATTTACTTTCCACTGTGCCTTAATTTTTGTTGACACTTATGCACACACTTTATATTTGAAGTCAAATTTCAATTTTCAGTTCAGTTATCTGAATCACATGCTTTGATGGACTCTTTGAAATATGAGAATATCATGTTGTTTGACATTATTGATACACTTGAGAATAAATTAATGGAATCTGAAAATCTCTTGAAAAAATTCTCAAGTGATAATTTTAAAAGCATGCTGTGTATTCATTTAGATATTTCGAGCAAGCTTGGTTTGACTGCTGATTTAAGTACTTCTATTTCACATGCTTCTGATTCTGAATTAGATTCTGTTGATATTAAGCCTGTAATAGTAGAGGCAGCTTGTTCTGAAAATTCTTGCTTAAATAACTGTGTGAAGCCTAACTCCAAAGATTTGGGAACACAAGGTAAATTTGTTCCTATTTGTCATCATTGTGGGAAGGTTGGTCATATTCTCTCTTAAAATCCCACAGGCCTTGGAAGAAGCAGGAGGATTCCAGTAAGGGCTTTATTGAGAAAACCTCTTCAAATAAATATGTTCTGCCCCATAGGAAGCATATATCTGAAAGAGGTAAGGGCTTTGTTATTTGTGAAAATGCTAATCTTAAATTTGCAGAACCCTTCAAAAAGCATTTCAGCAAACGAAGTCAGCCTATCTGTTATCATTGTGGTGTCTTTGGACACATCAGGCTACACAGTCCTCAGATCCGACATCAGCAGCCTTGGATCAGGAAAATAGAGCAAAAGACAGGTAAGTCTAGCTCTAAACCTTCCAAGCCTCATAATGCTTTTCGGCAACAACGACATTATCCTCAAAGGGATTCTCCCTCATGCCATCACTATGGTAAGTATCGCCACATCAAAGCTGAATGCTTCAAAGTGAAGCCTTACAAGCCCAAGAAGAATCAGGCCAATGAAGGGCTTGTCAACATGATAAAGAATGTCCTAGTCAGACTGATCAATTGGGACATGGCTCACACCCCTGCCTTACAGGTAGGGAAGGTATGGGTAAGGAAGGTTGGGACCATTCACCCCTTGAGGGGGAGTGGACTCACCTAGTAAGGGTGAAGTCTCCCATGCCTAGGATTTTGGTTCCTAAATCCTAGTGCATGTCAGGTATGTTTGCATTGCATAGTTGATTATGCCATATCTTATTCATGCCTTGCATTCTGTTTGAGGAATCGATTATTTTATCCCCCATATTTTCTCTTGTTATCTTGAGAAACATCTGTAGATATTTTTCTGTGGATGACAGTTAAAAGCATGTTGGGTGGTTGCTTTTTTGTCTTGGTATTTCTAAACCTCTCTCCATGAGGACAGGTTTGGCTTTACCTTACATGCTGGGAATAGATGTCATTTCCTTTTCCATAAGCATGTCTTTGTTGTTTTTCTGTCTCATTTTTCAACCAAAAAAATAATAATTGGGGGAGAAGATGCGAAATTTTATTTTTTCTTTTGATAGCATTTTAGATATTGCATGAGTTTTTGCCTGATATTTCAGTTCATTGTGCATTGATTAAATATGCTTATATATAATTGAGAGTTTATGCATGATATCTGCTAAGTTTTCCTGTTGCATCTTAATGATAAATAGTTACTTTCCTCATGCGATGAAAATGTGCACTATTCAAGGCTCCCCTAAGGTACATCATTTTCCTCTCTGACTTCCTGATTCTGGAAATTCTAATGAGAGAGATGTTTTTGATTAGATGGTCAAATTGACCAACATGCTAGTTGAACCTAGAGCCTAAAAATTCTAGCATTCTCTCTAGGTTGCAGCACTAACTAGAATCAAGCAATAACTCTTCAGTTTTCTGTGTTATATGCTTATATTCATGGCTTCTGTGCTGAAATAAGCCTTGTCCTTCATGGTGCAAGTAAAATTTTACCTTGTCATTCATGGTACAAGTAAAACAATTAGGTGTTGCATCTTAGGGGAAGTGTATTAGATGAGGGTGGTTAGGCTCTAGTAATTAATAAGGTTTGACTTTTGACTGATCTTTCCTTGATTTTCTCTATTATCTAGAAAATCTAGTTGCTTTTTGTCATATTAGTTAAATTCATACCTTTTGGGAAAAGTCTTCACATACACACACAGACATTGCATGGGTTGAGTAATCTATTTAAAATTTCTATCTACAGGAAAATTTATGCATATTGAATACTTATCTCTCATTTATATCTTTGCATATTTTTGCAATGCTATTTGACTGTTTTATCAGTTGATTATACATGCATGTTCTGAAGCTAACTTTAGGGAAAAATATTTTTCTGCAAATTTTTCTCAAATTTGAGATTTTCAGTGTGAAGCGTCCAGACGGACCTATTCTTACGTCCGGACGATCGCAATCTTGCTATACGCTGTCCTAGCAGTAGCCTTTTGAATGGTTAAGTGACATGTCTGGACGGGATCTCTATAGGTTTAAGACTTGCATCTCTTTCTCTGCCATACACACATCTTTGCATTTTTATTGATTTATCATCTCATGTTGTGTGTTTTTCTCGTGGATTTCTCCCAAAATTTTGGCATTCTCTGCACATTTCTTTTCATTCCATGGTATTTGCCGTATCTTCCTTTGTTCTTTTAAGTTTTTGTGCTTTTTAGAATATTACAATATTTGGTGATTGGAATTTTTGAGATATAGTGCATGAAAATCCTATTTTGTCTGTGTGATGGGTTGATATTGATATATCTGGGTCATTTGGATTGCGATCTTTGCTTTTGTAATACTTGGACATCCAATTGACAGCTGTCATAATACCACTTTCTTTTTGGGACTAACATGATCTAATATTTCTTTGTGGTGTTATTTTTGGAAATATTTATGTTTAAATCTTTTCAGGAATATGTCGTCCACAGCTCCCAGCACAATATCTGATAGATGGATCATTGGAAAACTGTCTGTTGTTGAAGTTGGATGTTCAAATCCCAAAGGTCTCAGGATTAAGATTAGCTTTTTCCCCTAGCTCATGCAGAGCCTTCCGTAGCATTCCCTCGGATCTTTTTCAGTTAGAGGTTCAGTGGTGAATCTCCTAATTTATCTTGCAGACCAGTTGCTTAGAGGATGTCAATCTGCAAATAACCAGTTTCAGGCTTTGCAAAATCAAGAGATTGAAGGTTTTCAGTCCATGGTTCCCGGCTTCTTGAGCTAGAAGCCGAAGTAGTACAAATCCAGCTTTTTATACGAATTTCTCTCTGTTACTTGATTTCAATGGATCAGCAGGATTTGGTACTTGGAGGATTTTTGTTCCTCTCTTTTGGGCCACTTGCAGACTCTTCTCTATTTTTCTATTGTTTTAGATTTTAGAACCTTTTTGTCTGTGGATATTATTACTCTGTTTACCTTTGTCCTTCTGAGACACTTAGAGGGAGTAATTTTTGTATGGTTTTTCTTCTAACTATGTTTTACCATTTGTCCTTTTGTGATAAAAAAAGGGGGAGTAATTTTTATATTTGGACCGGGATTGTATTTTTAACCGGTCAAGTGATTTTTGTCCTAGAATGGCCAAAGGGGGAGTTTGTTAGTTTGTGATTGGCTTCATTCTATTGGACAAAATTACTTCTTTGTAATGATGCTTTTAAACAAGGATTCCGCTATTCAGAGGTCTTCTAGAAGATTCTACACAGTCTACAAGTCAGAAAATTTGGATCCCTTGCAGCCATCCGGACGACGTGATATACCGTCTGGACAACCAACTGTCCAAAGCATCTTTCATCTGGGCGACGAGGTAGTGCTTGGGCATATTATCACTGTTGATCCCTAGATCATCAGCCAGGTCATAGGAGTACCTGTTCTTGAGATGCCCGGCAGCCCTTACAATGAGGTAGTGCTTCCTCCTTCTATGGAAGATCTCCGAGAGTTCTTCCACGCAGTTCCACAGGGAGAGGAGCGCGCTACCACCATCAGGATCGATTCTTTATCCCCCTCACACCGCATGTTGGCCAAGATTGTTCAGCATAACTTATGGCCAGTTGTCAGGCGTAGTGACCTGATTTTGAAGAAGGACCAGTTTGTCTATGCCATCCGTCTTCGCTTGCCTTTCTGCCTATGCAAGCATATTTTGGGCGTTATTTTGGAGGCCTACGATAAGAGCAATACCGATCTTCCCTTCGGCTGTCTGCTTACACAGATTATTCTTCAGTCCGGCATCAGTGTTGCTGCGGAGCCAAGATGAAGATCCAAAATCCTCTCAGCAAGCAGACTTTGATGAAGTCCAAAGCACAGTTGCGGAGAGATGATTCCGATGATGATGTCCTTGCTGCCATGCCTGTCGGTTTCCTGACATGGCTTCCTCCTCTCAGACCGTTTCGCCTTCTGAGCCAGAAGTAAGTTATTCTCAAATCATGGAGGCTCTAGCTGCCATTCAAGGAGTAATGAGTACCATGCAGCTCTCCATGTCATCCATGTAGCAATTCATCTCCACCATGCAACAGGAGGTTCACTCCATCAACTTGCGTGTAGAGCAAAACCAGCTGGATCTCCAGGAGTGTCTCAAGTTCCACCACCTGTCCAGCAGTGATGATGAGGACGATGCGCCGATGGCCGAGGATGCTTGAGTTTCTTTTTGTTTAGTTGTCTTATTTGTGTTTGAGACATTTGGTTTATATTTTTTTAAACTCTTGGACTAATTTTACTTTGTTTACCCTGGTCCTTCTGAGACCGTTAGGGGGAGTAATTTTTGTTATGGTTGGCTTTCATTACTCTATTTTACCCTTTGTCCCTTTGTGACAAAAAGGGGGAGTAATTTTTATTTTTGGACAGGGAATGTATTTTCAAACCGGTCAAGTGATTTTTGTTCCAGAATAGCCACACGGGGAGTTTGTTAGGTTGTGATTGGCTACATTTTGATTGGACAAAATCAATTATATGTAAAGATGCTTTTTAACAGGGATTCCACTATTCAGAAGTGATCAAAAGATTCTGCACTGTTTGCAAGTCAGAGATTTCGGTTCCCTACCAGCCGTCCGGACGACATTTCATCCCGTCCGGACGCCCAGCTATCCAATGCTTTAGCCGTTCGGACGACGTGACAAACCGTCTGGACATCCTTCAGACTAAAGCATCATCCGTCCGGACGATGTGGTTTTTTGTCCGGACACTCCTCCGTGTCGAGAAGCTTCTATTCCAGCTTGCATCCGTCTGGACGACTCAGCAGCCCGTCCGGACGACCCTCAATTTTTGATCAAGCTTTTCTTTCCAAAAGCAAATATGGGAAGATTGCTGCAACCGTCTAGACGACGTGTATTCCTGTCCGGACGCGCTACTCCTGAAGGCAAGTTCGCAATTCAAACTGAACCGTCCGGACGCCGGTCTTCCATGGTCAGGACGCGTGTATGACAGATATGGAAATTGCGTGTAGCAGATCACCAGTCCGGAAGGCCATCCTCCTAGTCCGGACGAGCGAAGTCTTTATAAGGAAATTACTTGCAGCGGATGTGCGACCGTCCGGACGACAGTGCCTCATCGTCCAGACGCGGCTCTCAAACAGGAAAGATTTTTAGTGAAAATCTCAAAATTTTGGTCTCACAGTTGTCCGTCCGGACGGCCCCCAGCTTTATCAAGCCAGACGCTCATTTGAGTCCTCAGCCTATAAATAGAGGCCCCTATGCTTGAGAACTGGAAGAATTCGGTATTGAATTCCACTAGAGCTTAGAGAGTTATTTTGTGAGGTTATTGAGCTGATTTGTTCTCTCTGAAGCCGTTGCTGCACTTAAACTGAAGTCTATCTTAGGGGTCGGCCCTAAGGTAAAGGATTCCATTGCATACCCCTTCAGGTAGGAGGCCTGGTTAGGAGGCGTTCATGTTGGGTTACACGTTAGAGAGCAAGGTACGACCACTGCATCAGGGGTATGTGAGTGTTACTATCTTGTATCTAGTCTTGTCTTCTGAATAGTGGATATCCTGGGTTTGGCTGCCTCGGAGTGGTTTTTCTCATCTTGAGTTTCCACTTCATTAGCAAAAATCTTGTGTTATTTATTTTCCGCATTATTTTGCTAACACATTGTGCGCACACACTTGTTATTTATTTTAGAAGTCAATTTCTATTTTTCACTTCGTCCTCACTTTTCATCATAAATGTTCCCCCACAAGATGCATCTACCATTTGTTTATTAGGCTTAGTCAAGCCTTCATAGAAGCTTTGCACTAGCTGCCACTTCGGGACAGCGTGGTGTGGGAATGATCTAAGTAGGTCCTTGAGTCTTTCCTAGGTCTCGTACAGTTGTTCTCCCTCATACTGGGAGATACTAGTGATAGCTCTCCTAATATCATTGGTCTTTCCTTTGGGAAAATACTTCTTCAGAAATTCTTGTTGCAATTGAGTCCAAGAAGTAATGGAGTTTGGTGCTAAGGAATGAAACTAATGTTTGGCTCTTTCCTTGAGGGAGAAGGGAAAGAGACGCATCCTTAGAGTGTCCTCGGTGAACCTGCTCAATTTAATGGTAGAACAGATTGCTAGGAATTCACCGAGAAAGTCGTAAGGATTTTCAGTACTGAGTCCTAGAAAGATGGTAAACTCTGTATAGTGCTAGGCTTAATCTCATAGTGGGTTGCCGTAACATCCGGCAGCCTTAGACATGTGGGAGACGTGTATGTGGTCGGGAGATAGTGACCTCTCAAAGCTATAGGGTTATTGTCACCCATAGTCTCAGTGGGGCGCTCTCCTAGCAAATTAGAGTTCCTTTTGGATATAAGTTGTCTAAGAGTGCGTTCAATGTCGGGGTTGCAAGAAATTAAAGGCAATGATAGAGAACGACAACCCAACATAAAACAAAAGAAAATAAAGGTAAAAACAGAATAAAAGGCTCACAAACGGCCAGTAGGAATGCTGGAATTTAGCTACTGCAGATGTTGATGGGGCTAAGTGAGGAAAACTGAGAGGAAAAAAGAAAAAAGAAAAAAGGAAAAAACACTAAAAGCAAAATTAGAAACAACAATCAAGAGTAAAAATAAAAAGAAACAGAAAATAATGAAGCTAGATTTAATCTTTGAAACTTGATAACGCAATCGATAAGCAGTCCCCGGCAACGGTGCAAAACATTGATGTGGTCTTTTGTTTACCAAAATATATCAATAATAAATAACCACAAGCAATAGGACGAATCCTTGTAGGATAAGGCTATAGAGAGGGTGTCGAACCTCAAGGACTGCAAGGGTATTGTTATCAAATTTATGAAAATTAAAAATAACTAAAGAAAAAGAAAAGATTATTGATTTTGTGATTAACTAAAGTGCATAAAATAAACATAAAAGAAAATTGAATTATAAGAGAAAGAAAGAGTAGAGTATTGACTTCACCGCTATCCGCACATCAATGGTTAATCACATTTAATTAGAGAAATTCATTCTATGCATGCTATAAATAAACAAGAAGTTACCATATTAAAGAACTTAGTATAATCCATCTTCGGTTGGTACGGACCGTCCACCTAACCACTAAGATGCAGTACGACCTGTTTTCCCTAGGCATGAATTAGCTACGTCTTTAATAGGATACATACAATCAATGGAAAAGTATAACCCATCTTTGGTTAGTACGAATTGTCTACCTAAATTACACTAAACTAGGGTGTAGTACGATTTGTCTTCCCTAGGCATGGCCTATTAATCCTCTTGATCATATGTCAATTAAACCCATTGTATAATCATCAATCTCATAATCAAAGAAAATAAGAATGATTTGAGTTCAATAAAGGTAAAAAGCTTTCTAAGACGAGAAGAATTCTACCAATATTGATTATGAATTGAAGAACAATTGCATTAAAATATGAAGAACAATATCAAATTGTAGCAATTCTCATAATTATACAACCAACATGCATAAACTAAAATACTCTAAATTAAAATACAATCAAACCATTGTGCTTGGATAGGGCTACATCAATACCCTACAAAGGCTTTTAGCCGCTCATGATTCTGCTGCAATGGCCTCCTGCCATGATTACTTCTCTTCAACTTTTCAAGTCTTCAAGAAGTTTATCTCTAAATTTGCTCTAGGTGGCAGTGTATATTTCTTCAGTGTTTAGAGGCCTATTCATAGAGATTAGGAGAGGCCTAGAAGCTCTTGGAATTCTAGAAAAATCGTCTCTTGAGTCTTTTTGTCCAAGTAGGAGATTGAAGCTTCAATCCAAGTAGGAAAAGGATTCCAAATTCGTCCAGAATTGGGGTCTTTTATTGTGGGGCAATTTTGGCATAGTAAATGTCCGAATTAGGAAAAAGCTATTTCTGACATATTTGTTTCATTTTTTATTATCTTTCTAATTCTATCAATTTTATTACAATCAAATATTTGAGCCAAAATTTATTTTCAAAACACTGTGACATATGCAGAACCAAATTTGAATCCAATTCGATTTTGACTCTTAGTGGAGAAATTTCGATTTAATCCTTCACTTGATTTGATTAAACTTAACCACATCATATAGGTCTTATATTATGATTGGTTAAGCTTAAATATATCTTCTAAGTCTTCTCAAAGTGTTCTTTAAGCTCAAAATCAATGGAATTAATTGCATCTTTATTTAAAGCCTGAAAGCATTAAAACAACACAAAATCAAACAAATAACAATGCTAAGGAATTAACATATATAAGTTATGGGGCTTGAATGTGCAACATTCAACGCTTATCAGGTATGAAGCCGTAATGCCCTAAGGCACGATGTTGTCTATATTTGGCAACGTTGGGTCTTTGTACAATTGAGCTACCAAATATAAAAGTATTATTGTTGGTGGGTCTGTATGTAGAGGCATCCAAAAGACTGGAACTTCTATATATGTTCCTAGCTGGTAGTATGCTTTAACGTTTTCTTAATAGTCGGTGTTTACTGTATCAGCTACAAGTGTTCTCAAAAGACAAAAGTTTATAAAAATGGGTAGCTGTTATATTGTACGTAAGACTAAAAATGGAAAAGTCGGTTCTTTGCAAAAACTCAGTGAAGAGTATACTACTGAGGTCTCAGTATATTTTGTATTGAGACGATGAACTCATTCTTTCACCTATATGGATGTGGCTACCACCACAACCGTATAGATGCTATTCCTTTAGTTGTAGGTTTTGCAGATGTAGGTGACTCGTCTACCTAGCATGGGATGCTATGATTGGAGCACATCGCAACAATCATATGTCGAACTCGAGGGTAGTCCATATTTTGGGTATTGTATTAATGGCTCGTGTCCTATGTGGCACTTGTGGTTGTTGAGCTTGTATTTTGGTTTGTAGTTAAAGTGTTGTTATGTTAAGCCTTAAACAAATAGCCTTGTAAATGGCTCTTCTTGTTGTACTGTTATGTATTAGATGTATTTTCGCTTATGATATGTGTTCCGTTGCACATTGATTATTATATTCCGTAGTTAGATGTAACTCTGAATATCAGGTACATGTTATGGGGCATGTGCCATATGTTGGCTGAGCAACAAGTAGTTGTGCCACTGTGAAGATCCGTTTGTATGTTTCAAAAAAAAAGAAAAAAGAAAAAAAAGGGTCATCACACGGGTGTGGTCTCAAAACATCTCAACCCAACTCACCCATAACACAGAATAATAACATGTTTCCCCCAAACTTTCAGCCAAAAACTTCACAACACACTCAATCTGTAACCCACCAAACTAAAACACCAACCAACCAATCACTGCCGTGACACACAATCATCCAACCGTCCTACTTCAAAACTGGGGATAACATAACCAATTGAAAACCCAAAATACCCACTCAATCCACATGGCTAGAACAGGGAATCAGGCTCTAAAATTACACGGTTAGCCAAGAATCATCAATCCAAGATAAATCAACATTAATCCAATTTATTTTAGAAGAGATTAATACCTATGATAATTTCATAAGAGACTATTGGAAATGGACTCTAGTTTCACCGGAGTTTGCACCTCGACCACCGAAATCACGTCTTTAGACCGTCGGGAACCGCATCACTGCTTCGCTAGCGTTGATCCATTGGAAGATCAGGTCTTGGTTCTGTTGGAGTCTACGGGTCACAGGGTTCATTAGGTCTTCTCCGGCTCTCCCTCCCTGTTTCGTCTCTGTCTTCCAATCGATCTCTCTCTTGCACTCTCTCTATCTCCCTCTCCATTCTCTTTCTCTCTGCGTGTTTGAGAAAGGAAAGGAAGAGGATCGGGACAGAAGAAGAAAGAAAGAAGAAGAGAAGAGAAAAGAAAGGAGAAGGAAGGATAGGATACGGGCCTCTCTCAATTCTCACTCTCTCTCTCTGTTTGGTTGAGAGAAAACAAGAAGAACAAAGGAAGAAGGAGAATAGAAAATGAGAGAAAAGAAGAGTCTGTTTTATAGAAGGAGGAGAGCATATGATATTTTTAATGTCTTGCAGATTATGTTTAGAAACTCACGAGTTAATTTAATCATAGTTAAGTTAATCTAAGTTAAGTTTAGAAAATATCTATTCATCGCTATTTTCACATCAGGTCTTTCTCATTTTTAATTCACTAAATTTATAACTTAAGTCCATTTGAGGTCTAGTACGTTTCATTATTAATATTATTTTCTTGATAATATTGTTACATTGATAATTTTATTATACTGAATAATATTATGCCAAATAAAATTTTGTACATCAATAAATATTACATTATCAATAAATATTAAAATACCAATTGATTTTGAAAAATAAAGAGATTTCTAATTTACGGTGCTTGTGTGAACAATGTGTAACAAAATATCATAAGTACGGAATTTAAATGCGATAGATATTTTGTTAACAAAGTGGAAACTCAATTAAGAGAAAAACTACTCTGCGGCAGCAAAACCAAAGAATTTCACTATTTAGAAAAAAAAAGCTAGTAACAAGACAATAACACTCACATACCCTTATGCAGCGATTGTATCTTGTACTTTGACACGTAACCCAATGTGAATGCCTCACAACCAAGTCTCCCACTTAAAGGAGTCTTCAGTGGATTCCTTTAGCTTAAGGCTCCTCCCTAAGCTAGACTTCATAAGAACAAAGTAACCACACACCGGCAACAACTAGAGAGCTAGTAGATCTTCACAATATCTCCCTAAACACCCTCTATAAGCTATAGAGAATTCAATACATGCCTAAAGGCCTCTATTTATAGGATTAGAAAACCTATATCGCCACTGATTTGGATTTCTCTAGGAGGCGTCCGGATGGTGAACTGTGCAACCGCCTTTCCATAACGTGTTTCATGTATATCCATATTAAGGCTGCGTTCAGATGGTTGGAAGCTGTCTTTCCCGATTTGTGTCTGCAAAGGAAAACTGGATTCTTCTAGAACTTTGAAGAGCGTCCGGACGTGTTGCCTTGACGTTCGGACAGACGGATGCAACGTTGAGCTTGCAAGAATCTTCTAGACACCGGAGGGCGTCTGGACGCATGACTTGGCCGTCTAGATGGAAACAAGGGATCTGACTTTGCTGAGTTGTCAACTGCGCAGAATCTTCCTATAACTTCTAAAATTGCCTTCTTGATGCTTGTGACACTGATCTTGTCATAATAAGGCTCTTTCCATCTTTAGACAAATAAACTCTGATCAACTGGAGATTCTGAATAATACGGTAACCCTGTTCTAGACAGCAACATTACATAAAGTGTTTTTGTCAACATAATGAAACTAATAAACTAACAAACTCCCCCTCTGGCCATTCTAGGACAAAAAACACTTGATCGGTTTAAAAATACAATCGCGGTCCAAAAATAAAATACTCCCCTTTTTATTTCAAAAGGACAAAGGATAAACAGAGTATTCAAAAACCACAGTTATAAAATACTCTCCCTTGATGTCTCAAAAGGACAAGGGTAAATAGAGTATATAAAATCGACAAACATAAAGTTCTAAAATCCAAAAATAATAGGGATAATAGAGAAATGTTTGAAGTAGCCCAAATAATCAGAAGTTTGTAAAAAAAACTGATAGAGAGAGGAACAAAAATCCTCCAAGTACCAAATCCTATTGATCCATTGAAAGCAAGTGATGGAGAGAGATCCGTACAATAAGCTGGATTTATGCTACTTAGGCTTCTAGCTCTTGAAGCCGGGCATCCATGGACTGAAAACCTTCAGTCACTTGATTTTGAAAAGCCTAAAATTGATCATCCGCAGATTGAAATCCTCTAGTCAACTGGTCTGCAAGATGAATGAGAAGATTCATCACTGAACCTCTAACTAATGCAGATCTGAAGAAGAAGCTACGGAAGGCTCTGCATGAGCTAGGGGAAAAAGCTCATCTAAATCTTGAGACCTTTGGAATTTGAACATATGATTTCAACTACAGTCTATTTCTCAAAGGATCCATCTGTCGGATGTTGTGCTGGGAGCCGCTGGATGACATATTCCTGAAAAGATTTAAACATAAATATTTTCAAAAATACCACTGCCAAGAAATGTTAGATCTTGTTAGTTCCAAAAACAATGTGGTATTATGACGGCTATCAATTGGATGCCAAAAATACATAAGCAAATATAACAATCTGAATGACCTAGATATATTAATATCAATCCAACACACAGACATAATAGGATTTTCATGCACAATATCTCAAGAAAATATTCCAATATTCTAAAAATCACAAAAATTTAAAAGAACAAAGAAAAACACAGAGAATATCATGGAATGAGAAGAGATGTGCAGAGAATGCCAAAATCTCAGCAGAAATCTACGAGAGAAACACACAATATGACAAAAATAAGAAAAAATGCAGTGCTGTGCGGATTGCAAAGAAAGCAAATGGCTCACGTCCGGACGTGGTACACACTTGTCTGGACGGCATACTGCCAAATCATAGATAGATAGAGCTGTAAGCGTCCGGACTCAAGAACAGGTTCGTTTAGATGATTCATATTGGAAGCTAAAAATAGAGGAAAAATTTGTAGAAAAACAATTTTCCCTAAAGTGTGCTTCAGAACAGGCATGTATAAATAACTGATAAGACAGTCAAATAGCAATTCAAAAATATGCAAAGATATAATTGAGAGTTAAGTAATCAATGAGCATAAATTTCCCTGCAGATAGAAATTTTATATTGCTTACTCAACTCATGCAATGTGTATGTGTGTGAGAAAGATTTCTCAATAAAGTATGATGTTTGTTGATATGATTTAAAGCAACTGAATTTTCTAAACAAGAGAGAAAATCAATGTTAGATCAGTCAAAAGTCAAACCTTATTTTACTAGGGCCTAGCCACGCTCATTTGATATAATCCCCCTAAGATGCAGCACTTTTCTTTTACTTAGTCTTTTAGTGACCGTCTATTTCCGCAATGATTTGGTTACTAACTGTTTCTATAAGGACAAGTTTAAGAACATATTTATAGCACAATAAGCAGTGGTTCTTTTTATTTATCCATATTTAATTAAATTTAAATATTTTTATCACTTGGTGCTATAACCTAGAGAGAATGCCAGAATTTTTAGGTTCTAGGTTCAACTAACGAGTTGGTTAATATGACCGTCATTGCAAAAAACATCTCTCTCATCAGAATTTTCAAAAGCTAAAAAATCAGAGAGTAAAAAACTGTACCTTATGGGAGCTTTTGATAATGCACAATTTTTCTATCACATGAGAAAAGTAACTATTTAGCATTAAGATGCAACAGGGAAACTTAACAGATATCAGACATACACTCTCAATCATATATAAGCATATTCAATCAATGCACAATGAACTGAGATATCAGGCAAAAATATATGCAATATCTGAAAAGTTATTAAAATAGAAAATAAAAATTCTACATCTTCTCCCCCAATTTTTTTGATGTTAAAAAAAAACAACAACAAAGACATGCTACAAGGAAAAGAAACAATATCTAGTTCTAGCATGTGAGATAAAATCAAACTTGTCCTTAGGGAGAGAGGTTTAGAAATACCAACACAGAAAAGCAGCTGCTCAAAGTGCTATATCTGTCATCCCCAAAAAATTATTTGCAGAAGTTTCTTAAGACAACAGGAGAAAATATGGGGATAGAATAAATGGGTCTTCAACCAGAATGGAAGGCATGAATAAGATATGACATGATAAATAATGCAATGCAAACGTACCTGACATGCACTAAGATTTAGGAACCAAAATCCTAGGGATGGTGAGACTCTACCTCTACTAGGTGAGTCCATTGCCCCTCAAGGGGTGAATGGTCTCATCCTTCCTTACCCATACCTTATTTACCTGAAAGGTAGGGTTGTAAGCCATGTCCAATTTGTCCAAACTGACTAGGACATTCTTCATCATGTAGACAAGCCCTTCATATATCTGAACTTCCTTGGGCTTGTGAGGCTTTTCTCCGAAGTATTTAGCCTTGGTGTGGCCATTCTTGCCACTGTGACAGCATGAGGGAGAACCCCTTTGAGGGTATTGTTGCTTTTGCCGAGAAGCATGATGATTCTTGGAAGGTTTAGAGCTAGACTTACCTGTCTTGTTCTTGCTTCTTGATCTGACGCTTTTGATGCCGGATCTGATGACAATGTGGCCTGATGTGTCTTGTGACACCACAGTGATGGCAGGTAGGTTGTCTCTGTTTACTGGGCTTTGCAATTTTAAGGTTAGCATTCTTAGACAAAACAAAGTTTTTACCTTCTTGAGATAAATGTCTCCTATGGGGCGGGATATATTTATCAGAAGAAGGTTTTGCAATATTTCCCTTTTTAGGAGCAACCTGCTTATTCCAAGGCCTGTGTGACTTCAATAAATAACACTTTGGTCTAATATGACCAATCTTCCCACAATTATGACAAGTATGAACAAACTTAACTTGTGTTCCTGATTCCTTGAACTTAGTCTTCTCACTGTCAATTAAGCAAGAATTTTCATAATTATATAAACAAGCTGTATCTACTATCACAAGCTTAATAATAATAGAATCTAATTCAGGATCAGAAGCATGTGAAGTAGAAGCATTCAAATCATCAATAATCAAGTCAGACTTGTTAGAAATATCAGTATGAATACAAAGCATGCCTTTTAAGTTATCATTAGAGAATTTTTTTTTTAAGAGATCTTCAGATTCTTTTTATTTAATCTCAAGTGCATCAATAGTTTTAAACAACATTGTATTCTCAGATTTGAAAGAGTCAATCAAAGCATGTGATTCAAACAGTTTAATGATCAAAGACGCTTTTTCCTGCTTAACCTTTTTGAGCTCTTTATTGGAATTTTTAGAAATTTTACTCAATTTAAAAAAAATCCTCAAGGAGCTCATTATCAGAATTCTCTTCAGATTGCTGAAAAGAATTCATGATAAAACAAGTCAATAAAAATATGGATCACACTGAGGAATTTAATCCAGACATGAGTGAATCCACTTTGATACCAATTGAAAAATAAAGAGACTTCTAATTTAAGGTGTGTATGTGTGAACAATGAGTAACAAAATATCATAAATGAGGAATTTAAATGAGATAGATATTTTGTTAATGAAGTGGAAACTCAATTAAGAGAAAAACCACTCCAGGACAGCCAAACCCAGGAATTTCACTATTCAGAAGACAAAGCTAGTAATAAGACAGTAACACTCACATACCCTTATGCAGTGATCGTGTCTTGTACTCTGACATGTAATCTAACATGAATGCCTCCCAACCAAATCTCATAGTTGAAGGGTCTTCAATGGATTCTTTTAGCTTAGGGCTCCTCCCTAAGTTAGACTTCACATGAACAAAGTAGCCACACATTGGCAACAGCTAAAGAGCTAGCAGATCTTCACAATATCTTCCTAAACACTCTTTCTAAGCTATAAAGAATTCAATACTGAATTCTGTAGAAAATACATGCCTAGAGGCCTCTATTTATAGGCTTAGAAAACCTAAATCATTGTTTATTCGGATTTCTTTAGGTGGCGTTTGGACGGAGTCATAGAGCGTCCGGATGGTGAACTGTGCAACTGCCTTTCCATAACATGCTTCACACATATCCATATTAAGGTAGCGTCCGGATGGTGTTGCCCGCGTATGGACGGAAACACCATCTGGACAGTTGCAAGCTATCTTTCCTGATTCGTGTCTGCAAAGGATAACTGGATTTTTCTCAAATTTTGAAGAGCGTTCGGGCGTCCGAACTCATGACTGGGCCGCTTGGACGGAAAAAAGGGATCCGACTTTTGCTGAGTTGTCAACTGCGCAGAATCTTCCTAGAACTTTTGAAATTGCCTTCTTGATGCTTGTGACACTGATCTTGTCATAATAAGGCTCTTTCCATCTTTGGAGAAATAAACTTTGATAAACTAGAGATTCTAAATAATACGGTAACTCTGTTTCAGACAGCAACATTACATAAAATGTTTTTGTCAATAGAATGAAGCCAATAAACTAATAGATTTTATAATATTATTATATTAATAATATTACATTGATTTAATCACTGAATAACCGAGTTTGTCTATTTAATTATTCAGTGATATTATTAGAGTCTATTAGTAGTCCTTCTTAAAACCAGAGTTTATAAAACTAGTGAATATTTATTTTTCATAGATATTTATAAATATCAGAGTCATTTTATTTATTCTTAAATTCTAATTTAAGACATTATATTATAGGGTTTAAAAATTGGAACGCTACATGTACTGGGGCAGAGTCAGAAGTATTATTATTATTTTTTCTAGAGCAGTCGTGCGTCTTCTTCCTCTTGGAACTTTATTTTTTTGTTATTTTTATTTTATTTTATATAAGTAATGCTATCTTTATATTTCTAATTCAAGTTAGCTTGCTGTTTTTATTCATGAGAAGGTAAATCTTCAACTAATGTTGAAGATGAAACATCACCATTTATAACACTCACGTTCTTGTTATTTTATTTTATACAATCCCGATATTTGTCAAAATATTGTTCAAGTCCAATATTCAATTAATTAATTTATGTCTTTTGATTGAATGATTATTTATTAAAATTTGGATATTCAAAGTGTTTCAACCGATGGATACATCGAATCATTTGATTGAAAGAGGATATCCATTGTGATTCGTTTATCAAAATGGTTACATTGGATAATTTAATTTTAATTGGGTACTCACTGTGATTTATTTAATGGTCGGATTCATTGAATGATTTAATATGCATATTTAAGGAACTTTAAACAATAAATTTTAAAACCAGAATTTATAAAACTAGTGAATATTTATTTTCATAATATTCATAAATATCAAAGTCATTTTATTTAGTCTTAAATTCTAATTTAAGACACTATATTTTAGGGTTTAAAATCTAGAACACTACATGTATTGGGGCAGAGGCACAAGTATTATTATTATTATTTTTTCTAGAGCAGTCGTGCATCTTCTTCCTTTTGCAATTTTTTTTTTGTAAGTTTTTCTTTTATAAGTAATGCTATCTTTTATATTTCTAATTCAAGTTAGCTAGTTGTTTTTAGCCACGAGAGGCTAAATCTTCTACTAAGGTTGAAGATGAAACCTCGCCATTTATAACACTCACGTTCTAGTTATTTTATTTTATACAATCCTGATATTTGTCAAAATATTATTCAAGTCCAATATTCAATTAATTGATTTATTTCTTTCGATTGAATGCTTATTTATTAAAATTTGGATATTCAATGTGTTTCAACCTATGGATACATCGAATCATTTGATTGAAAGAAGATATCCATTGTTATTCGTTTATCAAACAGATACATTGGATGATTTAATTTCAATTGGGTACTTGTTGTGATTTATTTAATTGTTGGATTCATTGAATGATTTAATATACATATTTAAGGAACTTTGAAAAATAAATAAGGCTTATTTGTTTATCGGTTGTATGAATAAAACACAAGAATGTGGTGTTTGATTTGGCAAGGTGGATTCTGAAACCTTAGTGCTTTTTATTAATTTTTTCTTAATCAGTTAATCTAGTTTATTATTTTACATAAAAAATTCCAAAAATTCGGAACTAGGTAAAAATAGAATTAGTTTAAATAGAAATTAATTTTCGTACCACAATTCCCTGTGGATTTGACCTCGCACTTGCACATACTATATTGCAAACGATTCGTGCGCTTGTGAGTACTTAAAACTCACAATAGTGATCAAATCACTATGCATCCAAAAATAATTATGAATGCAAATCATGTTTCAACAATTTGAAACTCTTTTCAAATTACTGACAACATGAATACTATGCACTCATAATTCTAGATAAGATTGATTTCATTCTATGTGTTTTTATCTTAAGAACTTGAAATCTAATTCCAAGAACTTTTAAAAAACACATCCAAGCAACTTGTAACCTTATTTTATTTTGATCAATAACATGTTATATACCGTATACAACAAATTCCATAATCAAATAAATTTCTTTCCTTGATTATGCATCAACAAGAAAACGTACAAGTTCTTCACATGTACTAGGAATTCAAAATTCAAGACTTAGTACACATTAGAAAATATAATGAAACGTGTTTAGAAAAAAATTCAAAACACCGTTTCGACTTTCCCAATATGTTAACCAACCTTTTTACATGTGAAATCAATTTTCACTTCAATTTTTAAACAATCAAAATTCATGCTCAAAAATTTGAAATCAAATAGATGCTGCTGGAATTTAGAAAATTCCAGATTTATTGACGAATGAAGAACAGATCATATCTTTTTCGATTCTCATTGAAACTTGAATCCGTTTGAACCATTGCCTCAATCAAATTTTTTTCATGCAGAAAAAAATCCCAAAATAATTTTAGGACTTGTTTAAAGCATATTTAAAAAATTGAATTGACAGCATCTGTTAGAATTCAAAACGTTCCCGATCTATCGATGAATGAATAATGGATCATATTACTTTCGATTCTCATCAAAACTTGAATTCATTTTCAAAAACAGGATGACTTCTAATTAATCATGTGTATGAACAGTGTGCAACAAAATATTAAATGAGGAATTTAAAGGAGACAAATATTTTGTTGACGAAGTGAAAACTCGGTTAAGAGAAAAACTACTCCGGGACAGCCAAACCTAGGATTTCCATTATTTAGAAGACAAAGCTAGTTATAAAGTAATAGCACTCACATATCCCTGATGCAGTGGTTGTACCTTGAACTATGACATGTACCTATACAAGAATGCCTCCCAACCAAGTCTCCTACCTGAAAGGGTCTTCAATAGATTCCTTTACCTTAGGGCTCCTCCCTAACATAGACTTCATACGAACAAGTCACACACTTGACGACCCTTAGAGAGCTAGTAGATCTTTACAATTTCTAGCTAAACACCATCTTTAAGTATAAAAGAATTCAATTCTGAATTCCGTAAATAATACATGCCTAGAGACATCTATTTATGAAAAATAAAGTGACTTCTAATTTAATGTGCATGTGTGTATCGTGTAACAAAGTATTATAAAAGCGGAATTTAAATGACACAAATATTTTGTTAACGAAGTGGAAACTCAATTAAGAGAAAAACCACTTCGGGACAGCCAAACCCAGGATATCCACTATTCAGAAGACAGGGCTAGTTACAAAGCAGTAGCACACACATACCCTTATGTAGTGGTCGTACCTTGAACTCTGACGTGTAACCCAACCCGAACGCCTCCCAATCAAGTCACCTACTTGAAGGGGTCTTCAATGGAGTTCTTTACCTTAGGGCTCGTTCCTACGATAGACTTCACACGAACACAGCACCGACACTTGGCAATGGCTAGAGAGTAAGCGGATTAGCATTGTTAGTATTTTAATTGGCTACATTCTGGATAAGCAAAAACACTTTATGTAATGGTTGCAACTTAACAGGATGGTCGGTTTCAATTAAGAATCTTCATGTATTCAGACAATGTTCAAATCAAAGAAAGTATCTGATCATAAGCTTCTAGAAGATGTCCATGAAGAGTCCTTGCAAAATCCAAGACAAAACAGCCGGTTCTTGTACAACCGTTCGGACGGGCCTTTGAAGGCGTCCGGGCGCCCCTCAGTTTCTAGCAGATAACGATGAAAACGTCCAGAAGTCAGAGTAACATCGTCCGGATGCTAGGTCAATTAGTATTCAACAAAGAGTTGGACTTCTGCAAGCCGTCCGAATGATATCCTGTATTTCAAAATATTCCAGAGTTTCGTTTGAACGCGGAAAGGATTTTAGCGAAGACCGTCTGGACGCTCGGTCAAGCCGTCTGGGCGTGAACCTGAGAAAGATAGAATTGCGCTGTTTCTGAAGTGATATCGCAGAAAACCGTCCCGACGAGGCTAACTTCCGTCTGGACACTCACCAGCCAGAACTTGAATCTCAACAGTTTTAGGTTTCTTGTAAGCGTATAAATAGAGGGCCCTAGGCTTGTGTTTTGTACAAAATTCGACTGTGAATTCCATAGTTCTTTGAGAGGGTGTTTAGGGAGAATCGAAGATTCGCTAGCTTTCAAACCATTGCTGTGTGTGCTCGTTGTTCGTGTGAAGTCTATCTTAAGGGTCGGCCCTAAGGTAAAGCAATCCATCAAAAACCCCTTTCAGGTAGAAGATGTGGTTGGGAAGCGTTCACGATGGGCTGTGTGTCAGAGTTAAAGGTATGATTACTCAATAAGGGTATGTGAGTACGAGTGTCTTGTAACAAGCTTTGTTTTTGGATAGTGGATTTCCTGGGTTTGGCTGTCTCAAAGTGGTTTTTCTCTTCACAGAATTTCCACTTCGTAACAAATATCTTGTCTTATTTAAATTTCGCATTTAAGATATTTTGTTGCACACAAACACACACACTTAGTTAAATTAGAAGTCAATATTTTATTAACAATTGGTATCAGAGCTTGGTACACTCTGTTTTAGATTTATTTCTTTAGTGTATCCTTTTGATTTCTATTTCTGATTATTATGTCTCAAAATCTTAATTATGTTCCGCCCTTTGATGGGATGAACTATGGCTATTGGAAAGCCCGAATGCGCTACTTTTTAAAATTTATTGACGTCTGGAAAATTGTTGAAACTGGTTGGATTAAACTAGAAGAAACAGATGAAATTACTGTTATTCAAACAAGCGCAAGACTTTCTAATGATAAAGCCCTCCATGCACTATGTCAAGCACCTTCACCATCTGAATTCACATGAATTTCAAATTGTGAAATTGCTAACGATGCATGGCAAATTCTAGAAACAACATATGAAGGCACAAAACTGGTGAAATCTGTCAAGCTTCAAATGTTGATTTCTAAATTTGAAGAAATTAAGATGCTAGAAGAAGAGACCTTCAGAGAGTTCTACACTAAGATTAGCGACCTAAGAAACTCGATGGTGAGTCTTGGAAAGCAAATCTCGGATGTAAAACTCATCCGAAAGATACTAAGATCTTTGCCTGAGCGTTTCAAGATTAAGGTGACAACTATAGAAGAAAGCAAAGATATGGAGGAGATGAAGATTGAATAGCTGGTAGGATCTCTTCAGACATATGAATACTCCTTGCCCCCAGTCAGAAAGGCAAAGACAATTGCCCTCAAGGCATCTAAGGCATCCCAAAAGAAATCAAGAGTCTAATCTGATGAAGATTTTGATATTGATGAAGATGCAGTGGCAATGTTAGCCAAGAACTTTGAGCAATTCATGAAAAGTAATAAATTCAAGAAGACGTTCTCTGATAGACTAAGAAAGGCTCCCCACACAACTGATACAGAAGAAGCACAGATGAAAGATCCGAGGGGTCCCCAGTGCTTCGAATGTTCAGGATTTGGGCACATCAGGACTGAATGTGCAAATCTGAAGAAACAAAGAGGGAGGCCTTTAATGCAACTCTCAACAATGTGTCTGAGAAGAAAGAAGAAACTCCTGAGGAAGAAAAATTCCTGGCCTTCGTAGCCCCACATGAAGATACAGAGGATTCTCGGTCCTACTATTCTAAGAATAGTGAAGAAGAAGATATGCAGTCAGCCTATCAACTTCAATATGTTGAATTCCTAAAGCTGAGGGAGAAATACAAACAACCAGTACTAGAGCTTAACAGCCTTAGGACAGAGAAGACCTCTATGCTCATAAAGATAAATGATTTAGAAGAGAGGCTACTGGAGACACAGTTGCAACTAGAGAGAATTTTAGACGAGAAGCTCACTCACATGCTCTCCATTCAGAAGTGCCTAATTGACAAGACCGGACTCGGGTATGTTCCTCCTTCCATTTCTGATACTCCTTCTACCTCTAAGACCATTTTCGTGAAGCCAGTTATTCCCGAATCTCCACCCCCAAGAGTGGATAAGGGAAAAGCTGTTATGGAAGGGGAAGTTCCTATCATACCTCAGCCTCCGGCCAAGCTTCCTATGAGAAGAAAGCCTTTCACATGCCATCATTGTGGTAAGCCAGGGCACATCAGACCTAACTGCCCACATTGGCAAGTTCAAAGGAAGAAAAAGTGGCAAGCTCCTAAAACTCCCATGTGTCACCAATGTGGAGTTAGCAGTCATATAAGACCTAATTGTCCTCCACCTAAGTCTCTCAGGCAACATAGATCTCCGCCCATAAATCATGTTCCAAAGCATCAACAGCTGCAGAAGCCTACTCAAGCAAAAAAGACTTGGGGAAGCAGACCTACCTAGTAGGTAAGGTCACACATACCTAGGATTTTGGTTCCTAAATCCTAGAGCATGACAGGTACACTTGCATATTTTATTTTATTTTATCATCTTATAAAAACTTTGCATGTTGTTTTGGAACCATTGTTTCTATCCCTATATTCCCTTTTGGGTTGTATTGAGGAAATTCTGCATGTATTAAATAGGGATGATGGAAAAAGCACGTCGAACAGCTGTTTTTCTATCTTGGTACTATCAACCTCTCTCCCTGAGGACAGGTTTGTTTTTACCTTTCATGCTAGGTCTATATTATCCTCTATATTGAGAAGCATGGTTGTTGTTTTAAAAAATATAATAAAAAAAGGGGGTTAAAGGATGCAAAGTTTTATTGTCCCATTATTATATAGCTTCCAGATATCTTATGTATGTTGAACTGATGTCTCACTTTTTGATACGTTTGTTCTTTTGCCTTTATATAACTGAGAGTTTCTCCTGATATCTGCAAAGTTTCCCAGTGGCATCCATAATAGATAGGTGCTTTTCTCATGTGATGAAAAATTGTGCACTTTCCAAAGACTCCCCTAAGGTATTTTTTTTTTCTCTCTTTTGACTTTTAGCTTCTGGAAATTTTAAATGAGAGAGATTTTTTTTTTCTAAGATGGTCAAATTGACCAACTCGCTAGTTGAACCTAGAACCGAAAAATTCTGGCGTTCCTTCTAGGTTGCAGCACCAAGTGATAAAAGGCATTCAAAACTAAATAAAAATGGATAAATAAAAAGATCCACTGCTTATGCTATAAATCTGTTCTTGATCTTGTCCCTAAAGAAACAGTCAGTGACCACATCATTGCGGAAATAGACGGTCACTAAAGGACATAATAAAAGAAAAGTACTTCAGCTTAGTAGGAGTGTATCAGATGAAGGTAACTAGGCCCTAGCATAATAAGGTTTGACTTTTGACTGATCTAACATTGATTTTCTTTATTCTTTGAAAAATCTAGGTGATTTAAGTCATATCAGTTGTTAGTTTTTGTGTTGGCTGCATTCTGTTGGACAAAATCACTTCTATGTAATGTTGCTGCTTTCATAGGGATTCTACTTTATCCAAAGTCTACTCTTCAGCTATGTTCTTCGAGAAGATTCTGTGAAGTTTTCAAGGATTTATTTCGGTTCCCTATCAACCGTCCGGACAACGTGGTATTCCGTCCGGACGCTCATCAGTCAGCAACATCTATCCGGACGACGATAATTTTCTTTCGGACGCCCATCAGTGCCTAGAAGCTTCGACCAGTTCAAGATTTCATCCATCCGGACGTAATGGAAAATCGTCCGGACGCTCTTCAGAGTTCGAGAAGATCCCAGTGTTTCAGTGCATCCGTCTGGACGATGTGGCTATACCGTCCGGATGCCATTCAGTGTTTGACAAGTATTAGGGTTTCTGCCTCAAGACACAGTTATGGGAAGACGCTGCTACCGTCTGGACAATGTGTGATCCCGTCCGGACGAGGTTCTCTATAAGGCAAGACGTGCATACAAAGTTCAACCGTCTGGACGTCAGACTGCATGGTCCGAACGATCAAGTTCATATATGGAAATTGCGTGCACCAGTTCAACCGTCCGGACGTCAGCTTTTAGGGTCCGGATGCTCAAAGCCTTTATATGGTAATTTCGTGCAGCCGAAGTGCAACCGTCCGGACGCTAGGGAAACACCGTCCGGACATGGCCTTGTTATGGCAGCTTTTAGTACTACTTTGGAAAGGCGGTTGCAGTTGACCGTTCGGACGCTCGGTCAAGCCGTCCAGACACCTTCCGGTATTATGGTCATAACTTTTTACTCAAATATCGGATTGGGACGAAATCAGTGTTGTTGGAAAGCTTAGAAAAAATGCTATAATCTACGTGTCTGGAGGGCCCCTAGAAGCGTCTGAACGGACTCCGTCCGGACGGAAAGTATCGCCCGTCCGACCTTGCAGAAAATTCAAGAATTACTTTCCGGACAAGAAAAACTTGGCCCATCCGGACGGCCCTGGCTCCCGTCCTGATGCGCGTGCCACAGAATGCGTTTTTGACCTAATTTGGAGCTTCCAAAGCCTATAAATAAGAGGCTTGAGGCATGCTTTCAATATAGAATTAGGTGGTGAATTCTCCACAGCTTAGAGAGGGTGTTTAGGGAGATATTGAAGATCTGCTAGCTCTCTAGCTTTGCCAGTGTGTGATTTGATCAGCTGTGAAGTCTATCTTAGGGGTTGCCCCTAAGGTAAAGGATTCTATTGAAGACCCCTTCAGGTAGGAGACCTAGTTGGGAGGCGCTCGTGTTTGGTTACACATTAGAGAGCAAGGTACGATCACTGCATCAGGGGTATGTGAGTGTTACTACTTTGTATCTAATCTTGTCTTCTGAATAGTGGATATCCTGGGTTTGCCTGCCCCGGAGTGGTTTTTCTCTTAATTGAGTTTCCACTTCGTCAACAAAATATTTGTCTCCTTTAATTCCACATTTAATATTTTGTTGCACACTGTTCACACACACTTGTTAAAATTAGTAGTCCATTTAATTTTTCAATTGGTATCAGAGCAGGCACACTCCGTTGAAAGGATTTATATCCTTAGTGTGATCCTCATCTCTTGTGACGTCTATTTTTTTTATTACACCTTTTATCATGGATTTCTCTCAGTTATTTGAAGAAAATCATGATGTTGAGCTCTCTAAAGTTTTTGCTAAAATAAATAAAATTGTTTCTCCAAAAAAGCTCAAAAAGGTGAAGCAAGAAAAAGAGTCTTTGATTGTTCAGTTATCTGAATCACATGCTTTGATTGACTCTTTGAGATCTGAGAATACTATGTTATTTAACATTATTGATACACTTGAGAATAAATTAAAAGAATCTGAGGTTCTCTTCAAAAAATTCTCAAGTGATAATTTGAATAGCATGCTTTGTATTCATTCAGATATTTCTAACAAGCCTGCTTCAATTGTTGATGATATGAGTACTTCTACTTCACATGCTTCTGATTCTGAAATAGATTCTATTGATATTAAGCATGTGATAGTAGATACAGCTTGTTTAGAAAATTCTTGCATAACTAATCATGTGATGCCAAAATCCAAAGATACAGGTACACAAGCTCATGGTAAGTTTGTCCCTACTTGTCATAATTGTGGGAAGATTGGTCATATTAGGCCAAATTGTTATTTGTTGAAATCCCACAGGCCTTGGATTAAGCAGGATGATCTGAGGAAAAGTGAAGTTGAAGATTCCTCCTCAGTAAAATATGTCCCTCCGCATAGGAGACATATAAAAGGTAAAGGCAATGTTATTTGTAAAGAAGCATTCAAACAAAAGAAGCTTGCCTACCTGTCATTACTGCGGCATCACCGGTCACATCCGATTCAAATGCCCACAACTCTAGAAGTTGAAGGTTCAGAAGAAGTTGCCAACTAGAGCTACATCAGGCACTCTACCTTCTACGGCGCTTCAGGCTCCACGGCATCAGCAGCAATTTGTTCCTGCCTATCATAGTGGCAAATCAAAGAAGAACAAATCAAGGCGCTACAAGAGAAAGCCGCAGAAGCCCATTAGCTACCATGACTATGAAGGGTTTCTGAGCCTGATGCAAGGTATGCTAAGGAGAATGGACAACATGGGCAAGACCTGCAAGCTACAGCCACGAGTCAAGCAGGTATGGGTCAAGAAAGATGAGACCATTCACCCTTTGAGGGGGAGTGGACTCACCTAGTAAAGGTGAAGTCTTCCCATGCCTAGGATTTTGGTTCCTAAATCCTAGTGCATGTCAGGTATGTTTGCATTGCATCGTTTATCATGTCATATCTTATTCATGCCTTGCATTCTATTTTGAGGAACCTTTTTATTCTATCCCCATATTTTCTCTAGTTTTCTTGAGAAACATCTGCAGATATTTTTTTTGGGGATGACAGTTAAAGGACGTCGGGCGGCTGCTTTTCTGTCTTGGTATTTCTAAACCTCTCTCCATGAGGACAGGTTTGGTTTTACCTTACATCCTGGGATTAGATGTCATTTCCTTTTCCATAAGCATGTCTTTGTTTTTTTTTTTTTTTTTTTTTTTTTTTTTTTTTTTCTGTCTCATTTTTCAACAAAAAAAATAAATAAATAAAATTGGGAGAAGATGCAGAACTTTATTTCTTTCTTTTGATATCTTTTCAGATATTGCATGTGTTTTTGCCTGATATCTCAGTTCATTGTGCATTAATTAAATATGCTTATATATGATTGAGAGTTTATGCATAATATTTGCTAAGTTTTCCTTTTGCATCTTAATAATAGATAGTTACTTTCCTCATACGATGAAAATGTGCACTATCTAAGACACCCCTAAGGTACATCTTTTCCTTCTCTAACTTTTTGCTTCTAGAAATTCTAGATAAGAGAAGAGGTCTTTGATTAAGATGGTCAAATTGACCACATGCTAGTTGAACCTAGAGCCTAAAAATTCTGGCACTCTCTATGTTGTAGCACCATAAGAATCAAGCAGTTTATCATATGCATTATGCGCTTTTAAATTGTATATTCACTGCTTATGTGCTGAATTTGCTATATGCCTTGCCCTCTACATGCAAGTAAAATTTTTTTACTTTGTCCTTCATGGTACAAGTAAAACAATTAGGTGCTGCATCTTAGGGGGAGTGTATCAGATGAGAGTGGCTAGGCTCTAGTAAGATAAGGTTTGACTTTTGGCTGATCTTTCATTGATTTTCTCTCTTGTTTGGAAAATCTGGTTGTTTTTTTTTTGTCATATCAGTGAATTTCATACCTTATTGAGAAAGTCTTCACACACACACGCATTGCATGAGTTGAGTAATCTATTTAAAATTTCTATCTGCAGGGAAATTTGTGCTTATTGAATACTTAACTCTTATTTATATCTTTGCATATTTTTGCAATGCTATTTGACTGCTTTATCAGTTGATTATACATGCGTGTTGTGAAGCTAACTTTTGGGAAAAATATTTTTCTGCATATTTTCCTCAAGTTTCAGATTTTCAAGTGTGAAGCATTTGGACGGACCTATTCTTCATCCAGACAAGCGCAATCTTACCATATGCTGACCTAGCAGTTGCCATCCGGATGGTTGAGTGACACATCCGGATAGGATCAATACAGGTTTAAGACTTGCACCTCTTTCTCTGCCATACACACATCTTTGCATTTTTATTGATTTATCATGGCATCTTGTGTGTTTTTCTCGTCGATTTCTCCTGAGATTTTGGCATTTTTTGCACATCTCTTTTCATCCCATGATCTTCATTGTGTCTTCCGTTATTCTTTTAAGTCTTTGTGCTTTTAGAATATTGGAATATTTGTTGGGATATTTTCTTGAGATAGTGTGCATGAAAATCCTTCTCTGTCTATGTGTTGGGTTGATCTTGATATATTTATGCCTTATGAGTAGCTGCATTGCTTATATTTCTCTTTGGCATCCATTTGACAGCCATCTTAAATACCACATTATTTTTGGAACTAATAGGATCTAATGGTATTTTTGGAAGTATTTCTGGTTGGTTTTGATTCAGGAATATGACATCCAGCAGCTCCCAGCACAATGTTTGACAGATGGATCCTTTGGAAAACTGACTTTTGTTGAAGTTGGATGTTCAAATTCCAAATGTCGCAGGATTAAGATGAGCCTTTCCCCTAGCTAATTCAGAGCCTTCTGTAGCATTCCCTTAGATCTGCATCAGTTTGAGGTTCAGTGGTGACTCTCCTCAGTTATCTTGCAGACCAATTGCTTATAGGATGTCAATCTATAGATAACCAGTTTCAGGGTTTGCAAAACCAAGAGATTCAAGGATTTTCAATTCGTGGTTCCCGGCTTCCTGAGCTAGAAGTCGAAGTAGTACAAATCCAGCTTTTACAAATTTCTCTCCGTTACTTGATTTCAGTGGATCAACAGGATTTGGTACTTGGAGGATTTCTGTTCCTCTCTTTTGAGCCATTTGCAGACGTTTCTCTACTTTCCTATTGTTTTGGATTTTAGAACGTTTTTGTCTGTGGATATTATTACTCCATTTACCCTTGTCCTTCTGAGACATTGAGGGGGAGTAATTGTTGTATGGTTTTTCTCATTACTCGATTTTACCCTTTGACCCTTTGTGACAAAAAGGGGGAGTAATTTTTGATTTGGACCGGGATTTTATTTTTAACCGGTCAAGTGATTTTTGTCCCAGAATGGCCAAAGGGGGAGTTTGTTAGTTTTTGTGTTGGCTGTATTCTGTTGGACAAAATTACTTCTATGTAATGTTGCTGCTCTCACAGGGATGCTGCTTTATCCAGAGTCTACTCTTCAGCTATGTTCTTCGAGAAGATTCTATGAAGTTTTCAAGGATTTATTTCGGTTCCCTGTCAGCCGTTCGGACGACATGGTATTCCATCCGGACGCTCATCAGTCAGCAACATCCGTCCGGACGACGAGAATTTTCCGTCCGGACGCCCATCAGTATCTAGAAGCTTCGAACAGTTCAAGATTTCATCCGTCCGGACGTAATGGCAAATCGTCTGGGGGCTCTTTAGAGTTCTAAAAGATCCCATTGTTTCAGTGCATCCGTTCGGACAATGTGGCTATACCGTCCGGACGCCATTCAATGTTTGACAAGTATTAGGGTTTCTGCCTCAAGACACAGTTATGGGAAGACGGCTGCTACCGTCCGGACGATGTGTGTTCCCGTCCGGAAGAGGTTCTCTATAAGGCAAGACGTGCATACAAAGTTCAACCGTTCGGACGTCAGCCTATAGGGTCCGGATGCTCAAAGCCTTTATATGGTAATTTTGTGCAACCGAAGTGCAACCGTCCGGACGCTAGGGCAACACAGTCCGGACCTGGCCTTGTTATGAGAACTTTCAGTGCTACTTTGGAAAGGCGGTTGCAGTTGACCGTCCTGACGCTCGGTCAAGCCGTCCGGACACTTTCCGGTATTATGGTCATAATGTTTTACTCAAATATCGGATTGGGACGAAATCGGCTTCGTTGGAAAGCTTAGAAAAAATGCTGTAATTTGAGTGTCCAGAGGGCCCCTAGAAGCTTCCGGAAGGCCCTGCAGAAAATTCTAGAATTACTTTCCGGACAAGAAAAACTTGGCCCGTCCGGACACGCGTGCCACAGAACGCGTTTTTGACCTTGTTAGTATTTTGGCCTCATTCTGTGTTTGGACAAAATCACTTAATTGTAAAGATGTTGTAAACAGGGATTCCACTATTAATAATCTGCAAGTCAGAAGAAATTCAAGTTCCCTGTCAGCCGTACGGACGATCGAGCCATCCCGTCCGGACGCCCATCTGTCTACTACTCCATCCGTCCGGACGACATGTCATCCCGTCCGGACGCTAGACAAACCAACATCATCCGTCTGGACAAAGTGTTCATTCCATCCGGACCCCATACTGTATCGACAAGTTTCTGTGCCAACTTGCATCCGTCCGGACGTTTCAGCAGCATGTCCGGATGCCTCCCAGTACTCGATCAGTTTCTGATTTCTTTCCAAGTTCCAAGAAAGGGAAGATCAATCAACCGTCCGGACGATGTGGTATCCTGTCCGGATGCGCATCTCCGTATGGCAAGAATCGTAATTCAAAAATGACCGTCCGGACGTCTGACAGCTGTGGTTCAGACGCGCGCATTACTGATATGGAAATTGCGTGTTGAAGAATAGCCGTCCGGACGCCCATCCCCCATGGTCCGGACGCTTGAGAGCCTTATAAGGAAATTACTTGCAGCGGACGTGCGACCGTCCAGACGATGTGCCATCCCGTCCGGACGATGTCCTTAAACAAGAAAGATTTCTCCGCGGGAATTTCAGAAAATCTGTTCGCACAGTTGTCCGTCTGGACGGCCCATGTCCACCTTCTAGACGGTGCCTAGGTATATTTTGCCGAACGGTCATTTGAGCCCTCAGCCTATAAATAGAGGCCCCTAGGCACTGAGAACTGCAAGAATTCGGTGTGAATTCCATTAGAGCTCAGAGAAGTCATCAATCCCTATGAAGCCATTTTACAAGTGTATTGTGCTTTAAACCGAAGTCTATCTTAGAGGTCAGCTCTAAGGTAAGGAGTTCCATTGAAGACCCCTTCAGGTAGGTGAACCTGGTTGGGAAGCGTTCGTGTTGGGATACACAGAGATCAAGGTACGACCACTGCATCGGTACATGTGAGTGTTACTGTCTTGTATCTAGCTATGTCTTCTGAATAGTGGAATTCCTGGGTTTGGATGCCCCGGAGTGGTTTTTCTCTTAATTGAATTTCCACTTCGTTAACAAAAATCTGTGTGTCATTTACTTTCCGTTGTGCTTTAATTTTTGTTGACACTTATGCACACACTTTGTTTTTTGAAGTCAATTCAATTTTTCAATTGGTATCAGAGCTTGGTACACTCTGAGAAGATTAATTTCTTGAGTGTTTTTTATTTGACTTCTATATTTTGATATGTCTTAAACTCTTAATTCTATTCCTGCCTTTGATGCTACAAACTATGGCTATTGGAAGGCACGTATGCGTTTCTTTTTGAAATCTATTGGCTATTGGGGTATTGTTGAAACTGGTTGGACTAAACTAGAGGATGCAACACCTGAACTAGTCCCTCAAAAGAACGCTCGTCTTTCGAATGATAAAGCCCTCCATGCTCTGTGCCAAGCACTTTCTCCATCTGAATTCGCCAAAATTTCAAATTGCGAATCAGCCAAAGCAGCATGGCAAATTTTGGAAACAACATATGAAGGCACAAAACTTGTAAAATCTGCCAAACTTCAAATGTTGATTTCAAAATTTGAAGAAATTAAGATGTTAGAGGAAAAGACATTTGGAGAGTTTTACTCCAAAATAAGTGACCTAAGGAACTCCATGGTGAGTCTTGGGAAACCTATCTCGGATGTAAAACTCATCCAAAAAATTCTCAGATCTTTACCCAAGCGTTTCAGGATCAAGGTAACGACTATTGAGGAAAGCAAGGATCTTGAAGAGATGAAGATTGAAGAGCTGGTGGGATCTCTTCAAACATATGAGCTGTCTCTGCCCTTGTTCAAGAAATTAAAGACCATTGCCCTAAAGACTTCCAAGAAGAAGGTAGAAGCCTCCTCTGAAGATGACTCTGAGGATGAAGACAAAGTTGTGGCTATATTAGCCAAAAATTTCAGAAGACTGATGAAAGATGATCGGTTCAAGAAGAAGTTTTCTGATAAAATGAAGAAACCTCTCAGAGAAGCTGAACCAGAGGAAGAGGAGAAAAGAGATCCCAGAGGACCCCGATGTTTTGAATGCTCAGGCTTTGGGCATATCCGGGTGGATTGTGGATCTCAAAAAGGGCAAGGGGAAGGCATATAATGTGACTCTCAGTGATGAGTCAGAAGAAGATGCTCCAGAGTCTGACAAATTCCTGGCCTTTGTAGCCCCATATGTTGAAGAAGAAGACTCATATTACTCGGAGCATAGTGATAATGAGGTAGAGCTCAAGGAGGCCTACAAGACACTCTACAAAGAGTTTGAGAAGCTGAGGGAAGGCCGAAAGCAGCACCTGAATGATCTGAACAGTCTGCAGACCGAGAAGAGTTCACTGCTGCACAAAGTACAAGAGCTCGAGGAAAAGCTACTAGAGACACAGCTCCAGCTAGAGAGAGTCACTGATGAGAAGTTGACTCGTATGCTGTCCATCCAGAAGAGCCCAAATGACAAGACTGGTCTCGGGTATGTAGCTTCCTCTTCTGATATTCCTTCTTCCTCCAAGACTGTATTTGTGAAACCTACAGTCCCAGAGCTTCCTCCTGCTGTTGAAGATAAACAGAAGGAAAAGGTCAATGATGATGTTCTAGGCACTCAGCAGCCTCATTCCATCAGAAGACCTCCTATTTGCCATCACTGCTGTCTCAGTGGGCATGTTTGGCCTCAGTGCTCCCTCTTGAAAGCTCAAAAGGCCAATGCCAAGATAGAAATGCCAAGACAAGCTCATTATGGCGCTAGACCTATGGCTCAGCATCAGACTCCTTGGCATCAGGCATCCTATCAAGTACCATGGAGACAAGCATCAAGGCATCAGTATCAAGCCCTTTGGTCTCATGCTTCTCAGCATCAGCAGCCTCAGCAGTGGTTTGTACCAGCCAATTATAGAGGCACTTACAAGAGCAAACCCAAGCATTTGAGAAGGCCCCAAGAGCAATACTCCTGTGAGCCTCCTGTCTGGATGCAAAACATGATGGAGTTGATGATGCAGTCTTCTCAGCAACCACCCACTGGTAGGCAGACTTGGGCTGAGAAGGGCAGTTACCCCAGGAAGGGGAACCGATGCACCTAGCAGGATCGGGTGTTCATGCCTAGGATTTGGTTCCTAATCCTAAGGCATCAGGTTTGATTGCTTGCACCTTTTATGTTATATTTATGTGCTTGTCATGCAATCTAGGAACTAGCTCGTTGTACCCCTTGTTTCTCTTGAGAGAACTTTCCAGGTATAGATTGGGGAAGACAGAAAAAGCAGGTCGAGCGACTGTTATTCTATACTGGCATCTTTGAGCAATTACATGTGTGATCTTACCTTTGCATATGATGTCATTTCCATATTGCATGTTTTTCTTCTTGGCTTATTAGATATTGTATGTATCTTTACCTGATATCTCAATTCTGTGAGCATTAATTTACTTTGCTTAGATACATTTGAGAATATATGATTATTTTGGCCAAGTTAGTTTTCCTGGTTGTGCAAAAGTAGGATATCTCCTTTCCTCATGCGATGAACAAGTGCACTATCCGAGACTCCCTAAAGGTACATCATTCCTTCTCTGACTATTTGCTTCTAGAAATTCTGAATAAGAGAAGAGGTTGGTGATAAGATGGTCAAATTGACCACAGGCTAGTTGAACCTAGCATCTATAAATTTTGGCATTTCCTCTAGCTTACAACACCATAAGAATTGAGCAGTTATTCGTATGAATTTTGTGCTTTAAAAATTGTCTATTCACTGCTTCTGCATTGAATTTGCAATATACCTTTCCCTCTATGAGCAAGTTAAATTTTTATCTTGTCCTTTATGGTACAAGTAAAACAATTCAGTGCTGTATCTCAGGGGGAGTAAGGTTT
Organism: Alnus glutinosa; assembly: GCF_958979055.1. NCBI lineage: Eukaryota > Viridiplantae > Streptophyta > Magnoliopsida > Fagales > Betulaceae > Alnus > Alnus glutinosa. The sequence goes on from NC_084890.1 coordinate 16,645,387, forward strand.
GACTTTTGGTTAATCTGTCACGGATTCTCTCTCTTCTTTAGGAAATCCAGTTGCTCTTGTCATAATTTTTCAAACCTTGGGTTCAGTCTTCACACACACACACACACACGCATTGCATGAGTTGAGTTGCCTATTTGAATTTTCTATTTTCAGGAAAACTATTTGTGCTAAATGAAATCTCAATTCTCATTTATATCTCTGTTTAGGTTTTGAGATGATCTCTGATTGTGTTATCAGTTGATTATACATGCGTGTTCTAACACCAACTTGAGGAAATTTGATCTCTGAAAATTATTCCTCAGCTTTTCTGGTGTTTCAATGTGGAGTGTCTGGATGGTCTACATTGACGTCCGGACGAACTAATGGTCCGGACGGCTCTCCCTTGGAGTCCGGACGGAGATGGAGCCCACATGTCCGGACAGGACCTGACAGAGTCCAGACACACACTGTCATCATCGTCCGAACGGTCTCTTTATATCGTCCGGACACGTGCGACCAGTTTGCTCTTTTCCGAGGCAGCGAGTGTGATGGAAATCAAGGCACCGCTTTGAAGGATCTCGTTCATGTACCAATTGGGCCGGTTACGAGAGCACGAGCAAAGAAGTTCAAGGATATGCTCAACGGATTCATCCAAGAGTTATGGGCTCAAGCAAATTTGTGGTGGCCTATTGAGCATGATCCACATGGGCAACAAAGAATCGTCACCTTGATTCAAGTTCTAGAAGGATCCGGTCAAGGCTAAGAATTCCTGAGATTGTTCGTTAATTTAGAAGGATCGGATTGCATGACTTTATTTTCTTTACCTACCTAAGATCTTTATTTATTTCTTTCCTTTTAGGATTAGGACTTTATTTTCTTTCCTTGCTACGAATTGATTTGTTTACTTTTTGGATTAGGACTTTATTTTCTTTCCTTGCTAGGAATTGATTTGTTTACTTATTAGGATTAGAATTACTTTCTCCGCAAGTAATTTTCTTGTATAAATAGGTGTACCTACCATGTAATCGACAGACATTGATTATTCATAAAACTTGTGAGGTTTATTCTCTTTGGTTCTTTGAAGAATTACTTGAACTTATCGGGATTTCCCGTGGCGTTCATCTCGACTTATCAAACGGAGTTTCCACCACCGTTTGTGGCGTCTTCCTTATACCAAGGTTCTTGTTTGTCATAAACAACGTGTCGAGGTCTTCCATTCGAATCTGTTCATAGAACGATCTTGGGTTCCCTTTCGTTGTTGGGTCTCGTTATTCTTGAAGGGGTTCACATCAGAGCGTCCGGACGTCATCAATCCACCGTCCGGACGGGGACCCCACAGAGGCTATAAAAACCCCTGCTCGCCGCATTTCCTCATACCCCACAAAATCTGAACTTTTGGCTGCTTGTGAGTTATTTGTCTTTGAGTTCTTTGGCTTTTTGCATTTTTCTCATATTCCAGGTATTGTTTTTCAGCCCTTTTTCTCTTCAGTTTTCTTTTAGACCGTTAGAATGTTATTTTTTTTTGGAATATGAGATGCATATATCTGCCATGATAAAATTTCTTGGACTTAGTTGTGAAATTATGTTGTATTTATTTTTTTCAAAGTCCTCTTTACTGCTGTTATTCTGCCAAATTTTTGTTATCCTAACAACAATATTTTTGGAATATTTTTCTTTGGAAAATTCTTGTTGGATCTTTTGCAGAATTATGTATGCCGGCAGTCCAACACGCAGGGTTCGTCAGAGGCTTCTGGAAGATAGGGCTGCAATTCAGGCCAAAATTATGGACTGCTCCGTCATTGCTGAGCGGAACGTTCTTTGGGCTGATCTCATGGTGCCACCGCTGGACAACATACTTGGTATAATTTGGAGCTCCCAAAGCCTATAAATAAGAGGCTTGAGGCATGCTTTCAATATAGAATTCGGTGGTGAATTCTCCACAGCATTGAGAGGGTGTTTAGGGAGATATTGAAGATCTGCTAGCTCTCTAGCTTTGCCAGTGTGTGATTTGATCATCTGTGAAGTCTATCTTAGGGGTTGGCCATAAGGTAAAGGATTCCATTGAAGACCCCTTCAGGTAGGAGACCTGGTTGGGAGACGCTCGTGTTGGATTACACGTTAGAGAGCAAGGTACAACCACTGCATCAGGGGTATGTGGGTGTTACTACTTTGTATCTAGTCTTGTCTTCTGAATAGTGGATATCCTGGGTTTGGCTGCCCCGGAGTGGTTTTTCTCTTAATTGAGTTTCCACTTCATCAACAAAATATTTGTCTCCATTAATTCCGCATTTAATATTTTGTTGCACACTATTCACACACACTTGTTAAAATTAGAAGTCCATTTAATTTTTCATTAGTGAACGTCATACCTTATTGAGAAAGTCTTCACGCACAAACGCATTGCTTGAGATAAGTTTTCAATTGAAATGTCTTTCTGCATGGAAATTCTTGTGCTTATTAAAACTTAACTCTCACTTATATCTTGGGATATTTTTGAACTGCTAATTGAACTGAGATATCAGTGTTATATACATGCGTGCTCTGGAAATTACTTGGGTAATATTTTGTTGCTCTTTTTTTTTTCTTCTCTTTTTCAGATTTGTTTTGTGTGAAACATCCAGACGGTGCTCCTGTATGTCCGGACGGTGATTTTGGTTGTCCGGACGTCAATTCTTCTAGTTCGGACGAGAGTGTTTTTGTGATCTCCTACATGGCACTACGTCCGGACGTCACTTAAGTTCCATCCGGAAGGTGAACCCTGTAGGGTTAAATCACATTATCCCTGCGCCGCAACCTTCTCATTCGCCCCTTTTGGTTCTTTTTGTTGTGTTATGCATTTATTCTATGCTTTTTATGCGTAATTCTCAAGTGCACGTGTCATCCTTGCAGTTTATCTCCACCCCAGGTATGTTTTTAATACTCTTTTACTAATTTATTTTAAGTTTCTATGCTTTAAATAGGTTGTTTTTGGGTTTCTATTATTTTGAGCTTAATATGTATTATTCCTCAAAATATGTTATTATTTGGGTTGAGATTCTGCATATTTGGTTCTCAATATTGTTTGGGTTGTGTTTTCTTGATGTTGTAACGCCCCAGATTTTAAGTAATTAAATAAAATGTCTTAAATTGGAATTTAAGACTGAGTAAAATAGACAAGTCTAGAATTGATGTTCGATTCTCAATACTCGACATTCGAATGGCTTAATATTGTAGGAAACAATATTCACCTCCAGTAGTTAATAAAATACGTGGCTTTAAACACAATATTTTAATCCCCGATAAATAATAAGGAATACATGGATATTTATGAAAATAAATATTCCTTGGTCTTATTATTTATAAACCATGATTTTATAAATAAAGAATAACAATATTAGACTCTAATAATATTACCGGATCATTAAATAGACAGACTGAATTAATCAGTGGATTAATTGATATGATAATATTGTTGAATAATATTAATGAGCAAAATTTATTGTGTATAATATTATCGTGTAATATATATAAATATATATTTGGTATATATTTATGATGCTGTAATATTATTGAGGTAATAATATTGACAATGAAACGAACTAAACTCAAAACGGACTTAGATTATAATCTTAATGAATAATACAAAATGGTAAAGACCCAATGTAAAAATATCCACAAATAAAGTATCTTAAGATATTTTTATGAGAGATATTTTTATGAAAGATATTGTATAAACGTAATGATTAAGAAAAAAATAATATCTTATATTTTTATAAAATAAACCCCTTGCCTCTGAAAATCTCACGCACCACTCTTCTTTCTTTTTTATCTTCTTCTTCTTCTTTCTTCCTTCATCTTCTGTTCTTCTTCTTGCCAGACCCACCTAGAGAGAGAGTGACATCGAGAGATTGAGAGAGGAGAGAAACAGAGAGAGAGAGAGAGAGACTCGAGGGAGACAGAGATGAGACCGAGAGATCGGGAGAGAGGGAGCTGAACCCAAAACCCAGAGGACCCGATCCTCTGTGGACGGTGGCCAGAACCGGAATTCGGCGAGCCCGTGACCCGTAACCTGCTAGACCCGAGAGAGAGAACCTGGGCTGTTCGAGAACCCGTGACCCGTTTGTTTGAAACCCGAATGAACCACCGAACCAGAGATGATCCGGCGGCCTGAAATGCGATTTCTGAAGGAATCAGTGGCGAATTCCGATGGATTTGCTATGAAAATCCTTGGGGTAATTTCTTATAACCTATGATGATTTATTTTGGGGATTGATTTGATTATTGTTGAATTAGGGTTTGATGATTTTTGGGGGTTTTCTAATGATTGGTTAGGGGATTTTTATTGATTAATGATGGGGTATTTCTGGATATTGATTTCCCTGTTTTGTGTTCTTGATTGGCCGTGTGTCTTATGTGTGAGACCCGGTTGTGTATTTTCCCTGTTTCGGTTAAAGCTAAGTGTATTAGGGATTATGTTTAGTTGTTAATAATTAATATGTGATATTTTACTCGGGTGCTTGTGATTCCTAGAGTTGGGTACTGACCATGATTATAGGTTTGATTATAAGCTTGATTATTGTGGAATGATTATTGGTGTTAGTTCAATTATCAAATGCTTGCTATGTGTTGATTTACCCGAATGATGCTAATAATTTGATAATGGTGTTTTAAAAGGAATTCTTTTAAAATGAAAAGGGTTGAATATTATGTAAATGGGTTATATGATCTAAGGAAAATATATGTTGTTATTGAGTTGTTATATGGTTTAAATATGAAAACATGTTCATATGTTGAGTTCTTTTTAATTATAATTATGTTCAAACATCTTTTCTGTTTGGTTTTGTATTATGGTTGAAAGCTTTTGAAGTTAACAATGTGATATTAATATCTTGTTAGAAATATGCATGGGTTTCTTGTTGGTTGATTTATCTATGCTATAGAAAATGATATTAAGAATTTTAGATTTTACTCAAGTGCTACTTGAGACCTAGATTAGATATTATTCTAAGGTATTGATTTGTTAATTGATTAAGCAAATATTAAGACTTAACCATGTTAAGTGTTAATATTAAGACTTAACCATGTTATGTTAAGTAATAATTAATGCAAATGATTTTCCAATTAATAGATGATTGCTTCTATGTATGTGTATATGTGACTTTAATACTCATGTTTAGGCATAAGTTTCTAAAAGAAATGTTATTGACCTTCTATGCACATATATATGTATTTGATGCAGATGATGAACTGTGACTGCACAAAAAGGGTTGTAAGTATAAATTACTTACTGAGGGTAGTACTGGATTTCAATAGTGTTGTGTTTATGTTTTATTTTAATTGGATGCGTGTGACTGATCATTGCATTTTGGGAATAATTAACCTATTAATATTGGGCACAACGTCTCCCAAAGGTTCGGGATGGGAATAGTGCCTGAAACAGAAAACCCAATAATCCATATTGATTGCTATTGTCCTTCAAAGTGCTAGTGGAGTGACGTGGAACGTACTCTGCTAGTGTGAAAAGATGCTAATAAAATGTAATGTAGGAGACACGTCGTCAAACGTCTCAAATAAGGCGAAATTGATGGGTGACGGCTCTAAACGAGAGGAGTGCAATGACTATATTGAACTATTAAACTTTGCATACAAAATTGTCATCTAATCATTATTTCATATCTCTGTTCCTTAAATAACGCATAAATCATGATGTTGTTTGTTAGTATTTTGGCCTTATTCTGTGTTTGGAAAAAATCACTTATATGTAAAGGATGCTGCAAACAGGGATTCCACTGTTCAGAGTGAAGTTAGAAGAAATTCAAAGTTCCCTGTCAGCCGTCTGGACGATGTGTCATCCCATCCGGACGCCTACTGTTCCTACTCCATCCGTCCAGACACAGACAGTCCAGCATCATCCGTCCGGACACCTACACAGTATCGAGAAACTTCTGTGCCAGCTTGCTTCCGTCCAGACGTTTCAGCTGCACGTCCAGACGCTACTCAGTTCTGGAACGGTTCTTTGATTCTTTCCAAGTTCCTAGAAAGGGAAGATCAATCAACCGTCCGGACGATGTGGTATACCGTCTGGACTTGAATCTCCATAAGGCAAGAATCGCAGTTCAAATTTGACTGTCCGGACGTCTGACAGCTGTGGTTCGGACGTTGGTGCATCGTATATGGAAATTACCGATTCGACTTCAACCGTACGGACGTCTCCCCCTCATGGTCCGGACGCACACGCATCAGATATGGAAATTGCGTGTTGAAGTTTAGCCGTCCAGACGCTCCTGCCCCTTGGTCCGGACGCGCAAAGCCTGTTATGGAAATTACTTGCAGCGGACGTGAGTCCGTCCGGACGATCGAGCCATCTCGTCCGGACGATGTTGTTATACAGGAAAGATTTCTCTGTGAAAATTTCAGAAAATCATGTCGCACAGTTGTTCATCTGAACGGCCCTGGTTCACCGTTCGGACGGCTGACAGGCTTATTTTGCCTGACGCCCATTCTGACCCCCAGCCTATAAATAGGGGCCTCTGGGCACTTGGAGCTGCAAGAATTTGGTGTGAATTCCATTAGAGCTCAGAGAAGTGATATTTCCTCTGAAGCCATTCTTCAAGTGTGCTATTGCTGTGCTACAACCGAAGTCTATCTTAGAGGTTGGCTCTAAGATAAATGATTCCATTGAAGACCCCTTCAGGTAGGTGAACCTGGTTGTGAAGCGTTCGTGTTGGGTTACACGTTAGAGAGCAAGGTACGACCATTGCATCGGTAGATGTGAGTGTTACTATCTTGTATCTAGCTTTGTCTTCTGAATAGTGGAATTCTTGGGTTTCGCTACCGCGGAATGGTTTTTCTATTAATTGAGTTTCCACTTCGTCAACAAAAATATCTATGTCATTTACTTTCCGCTGTGTTTTAATCTTTGTTGACACTTATGCACCCACTTTAATTTTAGAAGTCATTTCAATTTTTCAATTGGTATCAGAGCCTGGTACACTCTGAGAAGATTAAATTCTTGAGTGTTATTTTGACTTCTACCATGTCTAAATTGAGTATGGATAATGCTGTTTCTATTTCTCATGATATGAATGTGCATAGAACCATGTTTACTAAGCCTATCATGTCTCATAATCATACTCATTCTGTTTGTAAGGATAAAAGGGCAAATCAATCTATACCTACTTGTCATCATTGTGGTGTTAGTGGTCATATTCGCCCAAATTGTTTCCAAATTAGGTCTCAGCAACCTTGGAACAAAGCTCTTATCCCTAGAAAAGAAGAATCAGGTCTAGAAGAACAAGTCAGCATGTTAAGTAATCAGGTTAGTCTCATTAGTGAGAAGTTAGCTCACCTCACCCCTAATGAACTAAAGTCTGTCCTGATTAGGAAGTATGGGAAACCTTTTAAACAAGTCTGGGTCAAAAAGGAAGATAATCTATGCTTAGTTTCTCATACTGCTCTGAAAATTCTTGATACTTGTTTGTGGTATTTGGATAGTGGTTGCTCTAAACATATGACAGGTGATAAGACTTTGCTAAAAGAAGTTCAGATGGGCAAAGGTGGACGAATCACCTATGGAGATGGAAGCCAATCCAAAGTTATCGGAAAAGGCACTATTGACATTCCAGGTCTCGGAACATCTCAGGAGGCACTATATGTAGAAGGGCTTATAGCAAATCTTCTCAGCATCAGCCAGTTCTGTGACAATGATTTGGTAGTGCAATTCTCCAAGAAGGAATGTAATATATTTGACAGCAGTGGGAAGTGGCTTATGGGAGGAAAAAGAACTGCTGACAACTGCTATGGTCTCTCCGGTCTAACCACTGAGCCTCAGATTTTTTGCAATAAGGCCACCATAGACAACAGTGAATTATGGCACCAGAGGTTAGGTCACCTGAATTTCTCTGATTTGTTAAAAATTGCAGGCAAAGGCATTGTTGAAGGTTTGCCTAAAATAGAGAAGACTAAGAAAGGAGTCTGTGGAGCTTGCCAGCTAGGGAAACAGACTCGATCTACTCATAAGAAGACCTCAGGTATTCGTACTTCCAGAAATCTAGAATTACTACACATGGATCTCATGGGTCCCACTAGAACTGCCAGTCTAGGTGGGAAAAGATATATTCTGGTTATTGTAGATGATTTCTCTCGATATACTTGGGCCATTTCTATTCGAGAAAAATCTGACGCTTTTGATGTAGCTCAGCACTTGTTCAAGAAAATTCAGGTTGAGTAAAATTGCCAGATTATGAGAATCCGCAGTGATCATGGAAGAGAGTTCGGAAATTCCAAGTTTGAAGAATTCTGTCTTTCTTATGGAATTAAGCAGGAACTCTCCTCACTTATTACTCCTCAGCAGAATGGAGTTGTTGAAAGAAAGAACAGGGTAATTCATGAGATGGCTCGTGTGATGATCCACTCAAAGAACCTTGCTCAACACTTCTAGCGAGAAGCTGTAAACACTGCATGTCATATCATCAACAGGGTCTACCCTAGGCCTAAAACCAACATGACTCCCTATGAAATCTGGAGAGGTAAGAAACCTATTTTCAAGTATTTCAAAACTTTTGAAAGTAAATGCTATATACTTCGTGACAGGGAGAATCTTGGAAAGTTCGATTCCAAAAGTGATGAAGGCATATTCTTGGGATATTCCATAAACAGTCGTGCTTACAGGGTCTTCAATAAAAGAACAGAGACTGTGATGGAATCTATTAATGTAGTTGTTGATGATGAAGAAGTTGAGAGATCAAGCAGCAGTGAAGAAAATCAGCTCAATTCAGCAGCCCCATCTGATCTTATTGAGCCTTCTCCAAATGGATCTTCTTCTTCCACAGTTTCAGAGACTACTCCACTTCTACCGAAGATGAGGATACTCTAGCTGATCCTCCTAGGCAATCACGAATAAGGTACAATCATCCTCCCCAGCAGCTTATTGAGAATTTAGATGAAGGGCGCAGATTGAGAAGTAGTGTAATTCAGCCGGCAAATGAAATAGCCAATCAAGTCTCCTACAGCTGCTATCTTACTCAGACAGGATCCAAAAAAGTAGATGAAGCCCTACAAGATGAAGGATGGGTATCTGCAATGCATGATGAGCTCCATCAGTTCACCAGAAATGATGTCTGGACTTTGGTTCCCCGCCTTGCAGAACAGAATATCATAGGAACCAAGTGGATCTTCAAAAATAAAACTGATGAGCATGGTACCGTGGTTAGAAATAAGGCTCGTCTTGTTGCACAAGGATATACTCAGATAGAAGGAGTAGATTTTGATGAAACATTTGCCCCTGTTGCCAGGTTAGAATCCATTCGAATTCTTCTTTCTATTGCCTGTCATCTTGATTTCAAGCTATACCAGATGGATGTAAAGAGTGCATTTCTGAATGGTGTTCTTCAAGAAGAAGTATATGTAGAACAGCCAAAGGGTTTTCAAGATCCTCATCATCCCCATCATGTCTACAAGCTAAAGAAGGCTCTCTATGGGCTTAAGCAGGCACCTCGAGCATGGTATGAGCGTCTTACCACTTATCTCCTGGGCAAAGGTTTTACAAAGGGGCAAGCTGATCGAACCTTGTTCATCAAAAATCAAGGTACTCATAAACTAATTGCTCAAATATATGTTGATGACATCATTTTTGGAGCTACTTTAGATTCTCTTGCACATGAGTTCTCTGAAGAAATGAAGCAAGAGTTTGAAATGAGCATGATTGGTGAACTGAACTACTTCCTTGGCCTTCAAGTCAAGCAAATTGCTGAGGGCATCTTCATATCTCAGTCTAAATATGCCAAGGATCTGGTCAAACGGTTTGAATTGGATGGAAAGAGTTGTGCTCGCACCCCCATGAGCACTAGTGTCAAGATTAGCAGTGACCTTGCAGGAAAATCAGTTGACTCCTCCCTTTACAGGAGCATGATAGGGAGTCTTTTATATCTTACAACCAGCCGACCAGACATTGCCTTCAGTGTGGGAGTTTGTGCTCGTTTTCAAGCCAATCCTAAGGAATCTCACCTTACGGCAGTAAAACGTATCATCAGGTATGTAAATGATACCCTTTCTTATGGTATTTGGTATTCTAGAGAAACAAATTATGTTGTTGCAGGATACTCTGATGCAGATTGGGCTGGAAATGCTGATGATCGGAAAAGCACATCAGGAGGATGTTTCTATGTGGGGAACAATCTTGTAGCGTGGATGAGCAAGAAACAAGCCTCCATATCTCTCTCCATTGCTGAAGCTGTGTACATTGCTGCGGGTAGCTGTTGTACCCAATTATTATGGATGAAGACATTGTTAGGGGACTACGGATTCTCTCAAGTTACTATGATTATCAACTGTGATAATACTAGTGCAATCAATATTTCCAAGAATCCTGTTCAGCATTCTCGGACCAAGCACATCGACATCAGGCATCATTTCTTGCGTGATCTTGTGGAATCCGAGGTAGTATCACTCTCATTCATCCCCACTAAAAATCAATTGGCTGACATTCTTACCAAACCTCTAGATGGTAGCAAGTTTGAGTCTCTTTGAAAAGCCATTGGTGTTTGTGCCATGTCTTAGACATGATGTCCCATGCTTGGATGTACTCTTTAGCATGTTGTTTTAAAAAAAAAAAATGGGGAGTCTTCATAGCAGGGTAAGTCTTTCACAAGGTATGTCAGCTATTTCATGTATTCTTTCTGGTTTCCTAGTTTGTTGAGCATTGATATATTATGCTTACATGTTGGTAAATACATTAGTCTGACATGTACAAAAGTTTTTCCTGCTCATTGTTTTGTTTGATAGTAGCCTGTCTCATGTAATGACCTCGTGCACTATCCTAGACTTCCCAGAGGTGCGTATTTTTTTCTTTTCTGACTCTTACCCCTAGAAATTTTGGATAAGAGAAGAAGTTTTAGTGTGGATGGCCAAATTGACCACGGGCTAGTTGAACCTAGCATCTATAAATTCTGGCACTCCCTAAAGTTTGCAGTACCACTAGATTCAAGCAGTAATTCTTAAGAAGTTCTGTGCTTTAGAATGTTTAAATTACTGCTTATGTACTTACATTTACCTTGCCCTCTATGAGCAAGTAAAATTTACCTTGTCCTTCATGGTACAAGTAAAATAAATCAATGCTGCATCTCAGGGGGAGTGTATCAGATGAGGATGTCTAGGCCCTAGTAAGTTATAAGGTTTGACTTTTGGCTAATCTATCTCAGATTTTCTCTCTTGTCTAGAAAATCTGGTAGTTTATTTGTCACTTTTGAAAAATGCAAACCTTATGGTTAAGAGTCTTCACACACACACGTTTTACATGAGTTGAGCAGGCTCTCTTCTTTATTTTGGCAGGGTAACTTTTGTGTATGTTATGCTTATCTATCACCTCCAATGTCTCATAATATTGACTTGCTCTATGACTAGTTTTTCAGACAAATACTGCGTGTGCTACTATCCTTGTGAAGGTCCTAACTCTGCTGATTTCCCTCTCTTCGGAAGTTTTATTTAGCATTTCTTTTCAGTCTTTGTATTTGACCAACTGTTGAACTTATATTACTCTATTTCCCGGGTCCTTCTGAGACCGTTAGGGGGAGTAATTATTATGACAGTTAGTTTTTATTACTCTGTTTTACCCTTTGTCCCTTTGTGACAAAAAGGGGGAGTAATTTTTATGTTTGGACTGGGAATGTATTTCCAGACCGGTCAAGTGAATTTTGTCCCAGAATGGCCAAAGGGGGAGTTTGTTAGTATTTTGGCCTTATTCTGTGTTTGGACAAAATCACTTATATGTAAAGGATGCTGCAAACATGGATTCCACTGTTCAGAGTGAAGTTAGAAGAAATTCAAAGTTCCCTGTCAGCCGTCCGGACGATGTGTCATCCCGTCCGGACACCTACTGTTCCTGCTCCATCCGTCCGGACGACGTGCCATACCGTCTGGACATAGATAGTCTAGCATCATCCGTCCGGACGACGTGGTCCTTCCGTCCGGACACCTACATAGTATCCAGAAACTTCTGTGTCAGCTTGCTTCCGTCCGGACGTTTCAGCAGCACGTCCGAACGCTACTGAGTTCTCGAACGGTTTTCTGATTCTTTTCAAGTTCCAAGAAAGGGAAAATCAATCAACCGTCCGGACGATGTGGTATACTGTCCGGACGCAAATCTCCATAAGGCAAGAATCGTAGTTCAAATTTGACCATCCGGACGTCTAACAGCTGTGGTCCGGACGTTGGTGCATCGTATATGGAAACTGCCGATTCGACTTCAACCGTACGGACGTCTACCCCTCATAGTCCGGACGTGCATCAGATATGGAAATTACGTGTTGAAGTTTAGCCGTCCGGAGGCTCCTGCCCCTTGGTCCGGACGCACAAAGGCTATTATGGAAATTACTTGCAATGGACGTGCGTCCGTCCGGACGATCGAGCCATCCCGTCCGGACGATGTTCTTATACAGGAAAGATTTCTCTGCGAAAATTTCTTAAAATCCTGTCGCACAATTGTCCGTCCGGACGGCCCTAGTTCACCGTTCAGACGGCTCACAGGCTTATTTTGCCTGACGCCCATTCTGACCCCCAGCCTATAAATAGAGGCCTCTGGGCACTTTGAGCTGCAAGAATTCGGTGTGAATTCCATTAGAGCTCAGAGACATGATATTTCCTCTGAAGCCATTCTTCCAGTGTGCTGTTGCTATGCTACAACTGAAGTTTATCTTAGAGGTCGGCTCTAAGATAAAGGATTCCATTGAAGACCCCTTCAAGTAGGTGAACCTGGTTGGGAAGCGTTCGTGTTGGGTTACATGTTAGAGAGCAAGGTACGACCACTGCATCGGTACATGTGAGTGTTACTGTCATGTATCTAGCTTTGTCTTCTGAATAGTGGAATTCCTGGGTTTGGCTGCCCCGGAGTGGTTTTTCTCTTAACTGAGTTTCCACTTTGTCAACAAAAATATCTGTGTCATTTACTTTTCACTGTGTTTTAATCTTTGTTGACACTTATACACACACTTTATTTTTAGAAGTCATTTCAATTTTTCATTGTTGAATGACAGTTAGCTCACTTACAAAACTATGGGGTTGTGGTTATAACCACCGTCTCATAGATGTTTGCGCAGGTTCTGAAGATTTTGGAATGGATTAACTGCTAGCTTAAGAGATTTAAAGCTATTGTAGTTAGGATTCTAGTGCTTTGTACTTGTAAATGTTTATATTATTTTGTATGTAACATGCTTAGGAATTTACTTGTATTTAGTAAGTTTCCATGTATGCTTTCGTATCATATGTGACACATATTTCTTTGTAATTAGTGTAAAGACACTTTTAATGTATTTCTAGAGGATGTCAGTTAAAGCTCTGAATGTATTGTAAGGGAATTGTCCTTGACCTTTTTTAAAAAAAAAGATATTCGTATTTTCCGCTGCCAGATTTATCATCTCTGAAAGGTTAATGACACGTAATTATCCAGATATAATTACTTATGTTTTTTGTAAAAAGCGGGTCTTTATAGATGTTGTAATTTCTGGATAGTCCATTTTACAGCCGTTATAATGCCCAAAGTTTTTTTTGGACTAACAGGAATTAATGCTTTCATGAATTTCTGTCTGTGATTTTTTTTAGTCCAGGAATTATGTCTTCCGATGACTCTCCTCCCCGTGTCAGGCAAAGAACTAAAGACTCAGTTGCTAACAGATTGCATCGCATGCGATCACGTCAGGTCTTATCCCACCGCAATCTTCTTCACGCAGATCTGAGAGATCCAGTTCTGCTCCCCACCGCTCAGATGCTAATGGAGAACCACTGGGAGTACTTGTACAATTGTGCCTGCCCGGCCTTTCCCAGACTAGTACTGGAGTTCTATGGCAACATGATCATCATCTAGGAGGATAATAGAGGACTCATTATGCAGACCATGGTTAGAGGACATCAGTTACAGATTGATCCACAGCTTATCAGTGCTGTGATCGGAGTGCCTGTGTTACCAGTCTCCGGAGTTCCTTTTCCTGATTAGGCTCCCAGCATTGATTTCTTTCATGACTTCTTTGGGACGAGACCCCAGAGAGAAGACAAGTCCCACTCCCAGATCAACATCGGTGGTTTTGCTCCTATGCACCAATTTTTAGCAAAGATTGTGGTGACTAACCTTTGGCCTTAACCTCGTCGGAGTGAGCTTACCCTCAAGAAGGCCACCCTTCTCTATGCCATCATGATGCAGACTCGTTTTTGCCTGTGCAAGCACATCTTACACACTATGCTTGAGGTTCGAGATGAGAAGAACACGAGTCTATCTTTTGGGTGTTGATCACTCAAATCTACCTTCAGGTCGTGATAGATATTTCAGAGTCTGAGCCCCGCTCACGGATCCCAGATCCCCTCGGCATACAAACTCTCATGAAGTCTAATGCCTAGTTGCGGCATGAGGCTTAAGGCGCTGTTCCTTAGCCTCTACCAGATCTCCCCACAGCAGCTGCATCATCATCTCAGGCTGTGCCTCCCTCTTTTGACAATGAAGCTGTTGTTGCACAGCTTATAACTTCTATGTCAGCTCTCCAGCGGGAAGTCAATCTAATAGGAAAGCGTGTCGAGCAGAGCCAGATCGACATAAGGGAGTGCCTGAAATATCATGATCCAAAGCCGTAAGATGATGATGATTGATTTTTTTATGTTATGTTCAATCTTGTTTTGGTTATTGAACAATTTTAAATTTGTGCTGACATTTTGGTGTAATTATTCAAACACTTATGGTTTTTAATTAATACTTTGTTTACCCTTTGTCCTTGTGTGACAAAAAGGGGGAGTATTTTTTGGTTGTTTTTGGTATTTAGATTGGGAATGTGTTTCCAAACCAGTCAAGTGTTTTTGTCCCAGAATGGCCAAATGGGAAGTTTGTTAGTATTTTAATTGGCTACATTCTGGATAAACAAAAACACTTTATGTAATAGTTGCAACTTAATAGGATGGTCGGTTTCAATTAAGAATCTTCATGTATTCAGACAATGTTCATATCAATGAAAGTATCTGATGTAGCGCCCCAGATTTTAAGACATAATTATAATGGTTTAAATTAATTTTAAAACATTTTTATTAAGGCAGATGAATAACTACAATTATTTATGAAAATAAATGTGTATTTTTGTTTTTAGAAACGTTTATAGTTGCAATTTGATAAAAACTCAAAACAGACCTTAAACTTTGGAATAATGGAAACAGGGTCAAACGAACTCCATTTTGGTCGATTCAAAAACTGAGACGCTCGTTTTGAAGTCCTCTAGCTTCCCTCCAAATTTCATGATGTTTGAACGTTGTTAAGGCCATGAAAACACCCGTGAAAAATACAACCCCTGTTCTGTACGGAAATTCACATTATTCATTAATGGGCCATCTTTGAACTTAACCCAACCCATTCCAATTGCTATCCACAAACCCAACCCACTTATCACATGTCATCTGCCCATAGTCATGATTACTATATGTGTTATCACCCAACTCAACATGTGGAAGACCTATATTTTACGCTTTAAGAATGTCATTAAATAAATCATCCTAGTTAGATTTGATTAAATAGGATAGTGTAAGATATAATGATTCAACACCTAGTACAACTCCCCTACATTGATTCCTTCCTCCTCTCATGATGAAAGAATAAAAGATGTCAAGAATAAAATCTAGAGTAATCATAAAATGAAAGTAGTCTAAACAATATCTTGGTTTAACTTGTCAAAGTAAACCAGAAACTTTGATTGACCAAAACTAAGTCACAACGAACTCGGATTGAGTTGAACCAAAAAGAGAAAGTGCTCGTCTTGATGTCATCTATCTACTCTCAAAATTTCACAGCGATCGGAATAGATTTGACCATCAAAATGTTGCTTGGAGTAAGCCGGCCTCTATTTGGACGAAAATTTATATATAGCATTATTTAATACTTCCTTTGATTCGACAACTCATCACCCACTTCCTCTAATGTGTGCACTCATCACCACAAGTGTTGCCCACATCCCACATCTAGAATGCACCACCTTAGTAATGATGAAACCCATGTGCCTTGGAGATAAGGCTAAGATGCACCAATTCCCATCCATTTGATCAAAATGTGTCTACTTGATCCTAACCATTCATTCTCTTATAAATAGAACCAAGGTGGAAGATGCAATGCCCATTAAGCTTCACTCACAGATACACCAAAGGGGAAGAGAGAAAATTGTGGGATTTGTGTAGTTTTGTGTTGTTCAAGGCTTGAAGTGTGTGCTAGGAAGTATTTTAGGTAAGCTTCCAATCATTAGTTTCATTAATTTGATGATATAGGTTTTGATTTCATTACTTGTTTTATGAATTGTTTAAAGACCCAATAAGCTTAAGAGATAAAAAGAAAATAATATAAACTACTTTTATATTTCATGTTCTCATGACTTTCATGAGTTGATCGTATTTATAGTTCCTTTTACATTTTATGTCCTCATGACTTTCATGAGTTGATCGTATTTATATTTTCTTTTACATTTTATGTCCTCATGACTTTCATGAGTTGATCGTATTTATATTTTCTTTTATATTTCATTGTCTTCATGACTTCATGAGTTGATCGTATTTATATTTCCTTTTATATTTCATTGTCCTCATGACTTTCATGAGTTGATCATATTTATATTTCTTTTACATTTGATGTCCTCATGACTTTCATGAGTTGATCGTATCTTCTTTTACATTTCATTGTCCTCATTACTTTCATGAGTTGATCATATTTATATTTCCTTTTATATTTCATTGTCCTCATGACTTCCATGAGTTGATCGTATTTATATTCCCTTTACATTTCATTGTCCTCATGATTCTCATGAGTTGATCGTATTTATTCTTATTGTCCTTATGATATATTTTAATCCTTCAAGCTCATATTTGGTAGCAATGGTCATAAAGCCTCGTCACCAAATCATGAACCAAGGTTTTAAGATTTGTTATGAGTGATCGTCTCAAACATAATGAAGTGATGGATAATAAATATAAAAAGATAAGGGTCTATAAACAATGATTTGTTTGATAGATGATTGATATATATATATTATTGTATGGATGGATTTATATGCAGGAAAGAAGTCTAAGGAACTACACGAAGAAGAGTGTAAGTATGGATGTACTTACTTAGGAATGATTCTATGTTTCATTAGGACTGTGTGGTGTGTGTTTATTGCATGTGTTTGTTCATGCATTGCATGTCGTGTCCAATTAATAAAATGGCTGAGGAGATAGCCATCAACAAGCTGATGTAGTAGCAAGTGGAAGGAAGGCTAATCAGTGGACCCAAGGGGTTCAAAGTGACCCAGGGGTGTCCAAAGTCCTAATATATAACTAATGCTGGGACCGGTAGGATTCCAGTAAAAACAGGTAAGACTTTAGCCTTGTTTGAAAACCCCCTTCCCCCTCTCCCAATTTTTTCCTCCCTTTTTCCCCCTCTCCCGGGCCTACTCAACAGGCCTTGCCAGAAAAAATCTGGACATTTTTTGCCCACTCAAAGAAAAGCTGGATGCACAAGTAAAGGGGCAAAAAATGTCCAAATTTTTTCTGGCAAGGTCTGTTGAGTGGGCTCGGAAGAGGGGGAAAAAGGGAGGAAAAAATTGGGGGAGGGGGAAGGGGGTTTTCAAACAAGGCCTTTAAGTGGGAGGCAAAGGACGTGAACGGGTTCAGATAACCTAGAACGAGAGGTCTGAAGAAAGATGATCATAAAACACCAAACTAAATGGTTACTACGATGCATATTCATACAACCTTTGTATTTACATTATTTATGAACTATTATTAGTTTGATGGTAAATTAGATATGAAAATAGATGACTCACTTGTTTGTCTATGTAAATATGATGATGTCATATTTGCATAGTTACTAATGCAGATCTAGAAGATGAAGGTATGGACCCATATGCCAGTTTTAATGGTTTTTGAAACCATCACCGAGGGAATATGTGCTAGCTTAGAAAGTACTAGTCATATTTATGTGTGTTTTATTTCATGGCTTGTAATAATCATGACGACGTTATGTTTGGCATATTTTTATGTTGTATGTTTATGTGCCGTTTGTGGCACTTATTTTTAATGCACCTAGTGTGCAAATGGCGTGTAATGATAACCTAAGCACCTTTTTATTAATGTATTGAGGTATTTCAATCAGCTCTAATGTGTTATGCTATCAATTTCTAAGTCTTTAGAAGAACAAAATATATTCCGCTGCGAGAGTTATCTCTGATGTAGTAACGTCACGTGGGAACCGGAGGTTTCTGCTTACGAATTTGCTGGCTCAAATTTGGGGCGTTACATCTGATCACAAGCTTCAAGAAGATAGCCATGAAGAGTCCTTGCAAAATCCAAGACAAAACAACCGGTTCCTGTGCAACCGTCCAAACGAGTCTTTAAAGGTGTCCGGACGCACGTCAGTGTCTGGACGCACGTCAGTGTCCAGCAGATAATGATGAAGAAATTTGGACATCAAAGCAACACCGTCCGGATGCTAGGTCAATCAGTATTCAACAATGAGTTGGATTTCAGAAGTCGACACTGTTTGGGAAGTCTCTGCATGCCGTCCGAACGACGTGGCAACACGACCGGACGATGTCTAGTATTTCAGAATATTCCAGAGTTCCGTTCGAACGTGGAAAGGATTTTAGTGAAGACCATTTGGATGCTCAGTCAAGCCGTCCTGACGTGAACCTGATAAAGATAGAACTGCGTTGTTTTTGAAGGGATATCACAGAAAACCGTCCAACCGAGGCTAACTTCCGTCTAGACGCTCGCCAGCGAAAGCCCGAATCTCAGCTGTTTTAGTTTTCTTGTAAGCCTATAAATAGAGGGCCCTAGGCTTGTGTTTTGTATAGAATTTGACAGTGAATTGCATAGTGCTTTGAAAGGGTGTTTAGGGAGAATCAAAGATCCACTAGCTCTTAAGCCGTTGCCAATGTGTGCTTGTTGTTTGTGTGAAGTCTATCTTAGGGGTCGGCCCTAAGGTAAAGGAATCCATCAAAAACCCTTTCAGGTAGAATATCTGGTTGGAAAGCGTTCATGATGAGCTTCGTGTCAGAGTTAAAGGTATGACTACTGCATAAGGGTACATGAGTATGAGTGTCTTGTAACTAGCTTTGTTTTTGGATAGTGGATTTCCTGGGTTTGACTGCTCCGGAGTGGTTTTTCTCTTCACAGAGTTTCCACTTCATAAGAAATATCTCATCTTATTTAAATTCCGCATTTAAGATATTTTGTTGCACACAAACACACACACTTGGTTAAATAAGAAGTCAATATTATATTAACAAGCACAATGACTCTTAAAATATTTTCTCTAAGCACTATAGAATTCATTACCAAATTATTACGAATTATATGCCTAGGAACTTATATTTATAGGCTACCAAATACCTAAATCGGGTCTGAGATGATTTCCTCTAGGTTTGTTAGGTTTTGATTGGCTACATTCTAGTTGACAAAATCACTTGTATGTATAGATGCTTTTATCAGGGATTCCACTATTCAGAGTGATGTCAGAAGATTCTGCACTGATTAGAAGTTAGAAGATTTCAATTCCCTGTCAGCCGTCCAGACGACGTGTCATCTAGTCCGGACGCCCATCTGTCCACTATTCCATCCATTTGGACGACGTGCCATATCGTCCGGACGCCCGACAGACCAAGCATCATCTGTCCGGATGATGTACGTTCCCGTCCGGACCTTCACTGTTTCGAGAAGCTACTGTTCCAACTTGCATCCGTCGAGACGTCTCAACAGCCCGTCCGGAAGCCTCTCAGTGATCGATCATCTTCAGATTCTTTCCAAGTTCAATTTAAGGGAAGATTGCTTCAACCATTCGGACGACGTGGATTCCCGTCCGGACGAGCTCATACATAAGGCAAGAATGGCAATTCAAATATCACCGTCCGGACGACAGTCAGCCTCGGTCCAGAATCACATTCACAAGTTAAGGAAATTGCCGATTCGACTTCAACCATCCGAACGACTGTCTTTCATGGTCCGGACGCGCACATAGCAGATATGGAAATTGCGTGTTAAAGATCAGCTGTTCGGATGCTCATCCCCCATGGTCCGGAAGAGCGAAAGCCTTATATGGAAATTACTTGCAGCGGCCGTGCGACCGTCCGGACGACAATGTCTTACCATCCAGAGGCTGATCAGATTTCTCAGCAAAATTTTCGAAAAAATCTGTCGTACAGTTGTCTGTCCGGACAGCCCATGTCCACCATCCGGACAGCACCCGCATATATCACTACAGTCGCCCATTCTGTACCTCAGCCTATAAATAGAGGCTCCTGGGCATTGAGAACTGCAAGAATTCGGTATTGAATTCCACAAGTGCTTAGAGAAGTTATTTTGAGAGATTGTTGAGCTGATTAAGATTCCTCTGAAGCCTTTGCAAGTGTACTGTTGCTGCGCTACAACTGAAGTCTATCTTAAGGGTTGGCCCTAAGGTAAAGAATTCCATTGAAGACCCATTCAGGTAGGAGACTTGGTTGGGAAACGTTCGTGTTGGGTTACACGTTAGAGAGCAAGGTACAACCACTGCATCGGGTATATGTGAATGGTACTATCTTGTATCTAGCTTTGTCTTCTGAATAGTGGATATCCTGGGTTTGGCTGCCCTGGAGTGATTTTTCTCTTAATTGAGTTTCCATTTCGTTAACAAAAATCCTTGTGTCATTTATTTTCCGCATAGTTATTTTTGTTGACACTTTGTGCACATACTTGCTATTTATTTTAGAAGTCAAAATTCATTTTTCAAGGTGGATTCTGGGCAGTTTACCCTAGCGTCCGAACAGTTGCACTTCTGCTGTACGCTATTTCCATAATAAGGTCTGAGCGTCTGGATAATGGAGACTGACGTCCGGATGGCTGACATCTTCTACACAACTTGCTTTATCAAGGATAGTGTTAGGACGGAATACCACGTCGTCTAGACAGTTGCAGTTGTCTTCCCATATCTGCGTTTGGAAAGGAAATCCCACACTGAAAGGCGTCCAGACGTGTTGCTGAGAAGTCTGAACGGATGCAACTGAGAGCAGTTCGAAAGCTTCTAGACACAGATTGGAGTTCGGACGGAAAGTTGGCATTGTCCGGACAGATGATGCTTGACGAGCATCAGGATGGAATACCACATCGTCCGGACGGAATACCACGTCGTCAGGACGGATGCAAGGGACTTGAACTTCACTGTCTTGAATTCTGCATAGAGTCTTCTTGAAGTACGAAACTGAGATGTAGACTCTGAATGTAACAACATCCCTAATTAATAAGCATCATTACATAGAAGTGATTTTGTCCAACAGAATGCAACCAATCACAAAGTAACAAACTCCCCCTTTGGCTATTCTAGGACAAAAATCACTTGACCGGTTAAAAATACAATTCCGGTCTAAATCGAAAAATACTCCCCATTTTTGTCTCAAAAGGACAAAGGGTAAAACAGAGTATGAGAAAAACTAAAATATAATTGCTCCCCCTCAATGTCTCAGCAGGACAAAGGTAAACAGAGTAAAAATAATCCAAGAGTTAAAATGTGTTTACAAATTATCCAAAACAAAATAATAAAATGTCTCAAAATAAATCAAAACACCAAAAAAAATATCAATCCTCCTCAGCAAGGGTAGGATGATCCTCGTCATAACGAGCTAGATGAGGGTGCTGGAGACATTCCTGGATATCTAGCTGACACTGCTCCACATGGAGGTTAATAGAATGAATCCCTCGCTACATCGAGCTCATACCTCCGTGAAGCGATTCTAGAGAAGCTATAATCTGTACCAAAACTGCATCAGACTGAGAAGGTGGAGGATCAGTCTATGAGGAAGATGCAACAGCAGGCATCTCAATATGGATAGGAGGAGGTTGAGGAGCTTCATCTTGATCTTTATGCCTCAGCTAGGCATTCGACTTCATCAAGGTATGATTTCTGAGGGAGTCCTGGATTTTCATCTTGGGCTCTCCAGAGACGTCCAAGCCAGACTTCATAATAATCTGAGTGATCAAGCAGCCAAAAGGAAGACCTTTAGTCTTTTCATCTTGGGCTTCCAGCATGATGTTCAACATATGCTTGCACAAGCAGAAAGGCAATCTCATAACTATGGCATAAAGAAACTAAAACCTCTTCTCAATCATATCACTCCTCCTAACAGTGGGCCGTAGATTGTGCTGAACAATCTTCATGAGCAGACAGTGCAGGAGAGAAAAGGCATCGATTCTGATGTTCGCCTATGCTCGCTCCTCGCCTTGTGGAATGGCATGAAAGAACTCCCTGAGATCATCCAAAGAGGGAACCTCCATGACTTCATTGAAAGGATTGGCTGAAAATGACAAAAGGAGCCGAGATATTGCAAGAACCCACGAGAAAACGCAGCAAAAATGCAAAGAAATCAAGAAAAATCGAGAGAAAGTGAAAGAGGGATGTGTCGGCTAGGGCTGAAACGAGACATGTAACCCTGTAGGGTAACCATCCGGATGCGCGTTGCCACATAAGCATGCAATAAGGCGGCCCGCATCTGGATGTGTCACCTAACCGTCCAGTCGTCTGAGCCGTACCCGTCTAGATGCAAGAGGGGACCGCCAGGATGCTTTGCACTGGAAAAAAAAAAAAAAAAAAAAAAAAAAAAAAAAAAAAAAACTGAAGGAAAATTTGCAGAAATTTTTTTTTTTCCTAAAGTTAACTTCAGAACATGTATGTATAATCAACTGATACAACAGTCAAATAACATCGCAAAAATATGCAAAGATATAATTCAGAGTTAAGAGTTCAATTTGTACAAAATTCTCTGTACATAGAAAATTTAAATAGACTACTCAACTCATGCAATACGTGTGTGTGTGTGAAGACTTTCTCAATACGGAATGAAGTTCACTGATATGACTTAAAGCAACTGAACTTTCTAAACAAGAGAGAAAATTAATGAAGATCAGTCGAAAGTTAAACCTAATTTTACTAGGGCCTAGCAACTTTTCTTTTACTTAGTACTTTAGTGACCTTCTATTTCCGCAATGATTTGGTCACTGACTGTTTCTTTAGGGACAAGTTCAATGACATATTTATAGCACAATAAGTAGTGGATCTTTTTATTATCCATATCTACTAATTTTTGAATGCTTTTTATCACTTAGTGCTGCAACCTAGAGAGAATGCTAGAATTTTTAGGTTCTAAGTTCAACTAGCGAGTTGGTCAATTTGACCATCTTACAAAAAAAATCTCTCTCATGAGAATCTTCAAAACCAAAATGTTAGAGAGAATAAAAAAATGTACCGTAGGGGAGCCTTTGATAGTACACAAAATCATCGCATGAGAAAGGTAACTATCTAGCATTTAGATGCACAGGAAAACTTGGCAGATATTAGGCATAAACTCTCAATCATATATAAGCATAGTCAATTAATGCACAAAGAACTGAGATATTTGGCAAAAACACATGCAATATCTGATATGGCAAGTAAAAATAAAATAAAATAAATAAAATTCCTACATCTCTCCCTCAATATTTTTTTTCTTAAAAAAATAAAAATAAAAACATGCTATAGAGGTAAAAAGACACACATAATAACCCTAGCATGTGGTAAAATAAAACTTGTCTACAACGAGAAGGGATCAAAAATACCAATACAGAAAAACAATCGGCCGACATGCGTCTTTTGTCTTCCCCAAAAAGTACCTGTAAGATTTTCTTAAGAACAACAAGAGAAATAGGGGGCAACTAACATTGATTCCTAAATTGCAAAGCAAACAAAGATATAAAAAGTAAAAAAACATGCAATGCAATTAAACCTGATGCTCTAGGATGAGGAACGAAATCCTAAGCATGTGTTCCCTCACCAACTAGGTGAGTCCATTCCCCCTCAAGGGGTGAATGTCTTCCTCCTTCGAAACCCATGCTTGCCTTCATTTTGGTGGTTGATGGCAAGACATCATCTAATGATCCATCCACTGTATCATGCCCTGCATCCAAATAGGCAACTCCCTATTGAATTGATCATCCTCCATCTTCAGCAGCTTCTTCATGAAGTGCCTTGATTTGTTAGCCTTGTGTTTGCCATTCTGATTGGCAGGAACAAATCTCTGGGGAGCCTGGTGCCTTGGGGTTTGATGCCTTGGAGCTTGATACTTGGGGGCCTAATGCCTTGGAGTATTATGCTAGGCTAGAGGTCTTGTGCAGAAATTTACTTGTCTAGGCACATCTTTCTTGACCTTTGATCTTTGAGCTTTGAGAAGGGAACACTGGGGTAGGACTTGCCCGCTTAGGCCGCAGCGATGGCATATGGGAGGTCGTCTAAAGGTGGGGAGCTTCTAAGTGACCGGAATATCTCCACTGATTATGTTTGTCCCTTTGTCTACAACTGTGAGTGGAGGCTTGGTGACTGTGCGCTTGACAAAGATAGTCCTAGAAGTAGAGGAAATGTCAAAGGGAGGAGCTACATACCCGAGTCTAGTCTTGTTTGTTGGACTCTTCTAGATTGACAGCATATGGGTCAGCTTCTCATTAGTGACCTTCTCCAACTGAAGCTGTGTCTCTAGTAGCTTCTCCTCTAAGTCTTGTATTTTGAGTAGCAGTGAACTCTTCTCAGTCTGTAAACTATTCAGCTCATGGATATGCTACTTGCGAGTTTCCCTCAACTTCTCGAACTCTACATAGAGGATTTTATATGCCTCCTTGAGTTATTCCCCGTTTTCATCACTGTGCTTTGAGTAGTAAGAATCCTCCTCTTCTACATGTGGAGCCACAAAGGCTATAAATTTGTCTTGATCAAGAGATTCTTCTTCTTCAGACTCATCACTGAGAGTCGCATTATATGCCTTCCTTTTTCCCTGTGTGAGATTCCCACAATCAACTCGTATATGCCCAAAGCCTAAGCATTCAAAACATCTTGGGCCTCTGGGTCCTTCATTTCAGCTTCCTCAGTTTTAGACTCTATGGGGGCCTTCTTCAGTCTTTCGGAGAATTTCTTTTTGAACTGATCATTCCTCATTAATCTTCAAAAATTCTTGGTCAGCATTGCCACATCATCTTCTTCTTTCTCATAGTCTTCTTCAGATGAGAGTTTGGCTTTCCTTTTAGATGCCTTGAGGGAAATAGTCTTTACCTTTTTAATTGGGGGCAGGGACAACTCATAGGTTTGAAGAGATCCCACCAACTCTTCAATCTTCATCTCTTCTAACTCTTTACTTTCTTCAATGGTAGTTACCTTGATTCTGAAACGCTCAGGCAAAGACCTTAGAATTTTACGGATGAATTTTACATCCAAGACGATCTTCCCAAGACTCACCATTGAGTTTCTTAGGTCGCTCATTCTTTGACTGTCTCATCATCCATCATCTTAATTTCTTCAAATCTAGAAATCAAAATTTGAAGTTTGGTAGATTTAACAAGTTTTGTGCCTTCATATGTTGTTTTTAAGATTTGCCATGCTTCTTGAACAGTTCCATAATTTGAAATTTTAGTAAATTCAGACGATGAAAGTGCTTGACATAGAGCATGGAGGGCTTTATCAGTGGACAATCGTGCGTTTCTTTCACTTGTAAGCTTAATATTTGTATCCGCTGGCTCAATCAAACCAGTTTCAATAGTTTTCCAACAATCAATGGATTTTAAAAAGAAACACATACGAGCTTTCCAATAGCCATAGTTCGTGCCATCAAAGGCAGAAATAGATGTAAGATTTTGAGACATTGAAATAAAAATAGAAGTCAACAGGAAAGATAACACTCATGAATTAAATCTAAACAGAGTGTACCAAGCTCTAATACCAATTAAAAAATAAAGTGACTTCTAATTTAATGTGCGTGTGTGTATCGTGTAACAAAATATTATAAAAGCGAAATTTAAATGACATAAATATTTTGTTAACGAAGTGAAAACTCAATTAAGAGAAAAACCACTTCGAGGCAGCCAAACCCAGGATATCCACTATTCAGAATACAAAGCTAGTTACAAAGCAGTAGCACTCACATACCTTTATGCAGTGGTCGTACCTTGAACTCTGACATGCAACCCAACACGAACATTTCCCAACCAAGTCACCTAGTTGAAGGGGTCTTCAATGGAATCCTTTACCTTATGGCTCCTCCCTAAGATAGACTTCACACGAACACAGCAATGACACTTGGCAACGGCTAGAGCGTAAGCGGATTAGCACAACAACTCCTAAAATATTCTCTCTAAGCACAATGGAATTCACTACCGAATTCTTACAAATTACATGCCTAGGGACCTCTATTTATAGGCTAGAGAAGACCTAAATAGGGTCTGAGATGATTTCCTCTAGGTGGCTTCCAGACGGTAGCTGAGGGCATTTGGATGGATAACTATGCAACTGGTTTTCCAAATTCGCTAAAATTCTTTCCTGAATAGAGCCGCGTCCGGACGGTGTTGCCCTAGCGTCCGAACGGTCGCACTTCTGCTGCACGTAATTTCCATAATAAGGTTTGAGTGTCCAGATAGTGGAGACTGACGTCCGGACAGTTGAACGTCTTCTGCACGACTTGCCTTATCAAGGATAGCATTCAGAGGGAATGCCACGTTGTTCGAACAGTTGCAGCTGTCTACCCATATTTGCGTCTGGACGTGTTGCTGAGACGTCCGATCGGATGCAACCAAGAGAAGTTCAAAGCTTCTAGACATAGATTGGAGTCTGAACAGAAAGTTCTCGTTGTCTTGACGGATGATACTTGACAGATGAGTGTCCAGATGGAATACCACGTCGTCCGGACAGTTGCAGCTGTTTTTCCATATTTGCGTTTGGAAAGGAAATCCTTTCACTTGTCGAACACTAAAAGGCATTTGGACGTGTTGCTAAGACGTTTGAATGGATGCAACCGAGTGCAGTTCAAAGCTTCTAGACATAGATTGGAGTCTGAACGGAAAGTTCTCGTCGTCCGGACGGATGATGCTTGACAGATGAGTGTTCGGATGGAATACCACGTCTTTTGAACAAATGTAAGGGACTTGAACTTCACTGTCTTGAATTTTTCACAGAGTCTTCTTCAAGTACGAAACCAAGATGTAGACTCTGAATGTAACAACATCCCTGATTAATAAGCATCATTATATGGAAGTGATTTTGTCCAACAGAATGCATTCAATCACAAACTCACAATTTATAGGCTACAAAAGACTTAAATTGAGTCTAACATGATTTTGTCTAGGCGGCGTCCGAACGCAAGCTAAGGCCGTCCAGACGGTTAGCTGTGCAGCTGGCTTTGTAAAAAGTGCTCATTTTCTTTCTTGAATAAGGTCGCGTCCGGATGGTGTTGCCCTAGCATCCGGACGGTTGCACTTCAGCTGCATGTAATTTCCATAATAAGGACTGGCATTCAGACGGTGTTGCCCTGATGGCTGGATGGTTGCAATTCTTCTCCACGTCTTGCCTTATCAAGGATAGCGTCCGGATGGTGTAGACTTGACGTCTGGACGGTTGCAGTTGTCTTCCTATATCTATGTCTACGAAGGAAATCCTTTTACATGTCGAACTCTGAATGGCATCCGGATGGTATTGCCTTGTCGTCTAGATGGATGCACTTGAACGTTGGATTCTTCTCGAACTTTGAAGAGTGTCCGGATGTGTTGCTGAAACGTCTAAATAGATGCAAGCTTGGACTATTTGAAGCTTTTAGAAACTGATGGGAGTCCAGACGGTATTGCCATGTTGTCCGAATGGATGTTGTTGACCGATGAATGTCTCAACGGTAGCTTGTATCGTCCAGACAGAATCTTGGGATCCGACTTCTTTGACTTGGGAATCTGTTAGTATTTTGGCCTCATTCTATGTTTGGACAAAATCACTTAAGTGTAAAGATGCTGTAAACAAGGATTCCACTATTCAGAGTTTGCAAGTCAGAAGAATTCAAGTTCCTTGTCAGCCATCCGGACGATCGAGCCATCCCGTCCGGACGCCCATTTGTCCACTGTTCCATCAGTCCAGACGACGTGTCATCCCGTCCGAACGCTAGACAGACCAGCATCATCCGTCCGGACGAAGTGTTCATTCCGTCCGGACCCCATACTGTATCTAGAAGTTTCTGTGCCAGCTTGCATCCGTCCGGACGTTTCAGCATCACGTCCAGACGCCTCCCAGTACTCGATCAACTTTTGATTTCTTTCCAAGTTCCAAGAAAGGGAAGATCAATCAACCGTCTGGACGATGTAGTATCCCGTCCAAACGCGCCTCTCCTTAAGGCAAGAATCGTAATTCAAATATGACCGTCCGGACGTCTGACAGCTATGGTCCAGACGCGCGTGCATCAAAGAAGGAAATTGCCGATTCGACTTCAATGGTCTGGACGACTGCCTACCATGGTTCGGACGCATGCATTGCCAATATGGAAATTGCGTGTTGAAGAATAGCCGTCCAGACGCTCATCCCCCATGGTCCAGACGCTCGAGAGCCTTATAAGGAAATTACTTGAGCAGACGTGCGACCGTCTGGACGATGTGCCATCCTATAGGGACGATGCCCTTAAACAGGAAAGATTTCCCCGCGAATTTTTTGGAAAATCTTGTCGCACAGTTATCGGTCTGGAAGGCCCATGTCCACCGTCCGGACGGTGCCCAGGTATATTTTGTCTGATGCTCATTTGAGCCCCTAGCCTATAAATAGAGGCCCTTGGGCACTGAGAACTGTAAGAATTCGATGTGAATTCCATTAGAGCTCATAGAAGTCATCAATCCCTCTGAAGCCGTTTTACAAGTGTGTTGTGCTATAAACCGAAGTCTATCTTAGAGGTCAGCTCTAAGGTAAGGAGTTCCATTGAAGACCCCTTCCGGTAGGAGAACATGTTTGGGAAGTGTTCGTGTTGGGTTACACGTCAGAGATCAAGGTACGACCACTGCATCGGTACATGTGAGTGTTACTGTCTTGTATCTAGCTATGTCTTCTGAATAGTGGAATACCTGGGTTTGGCTGCCCCGGAGTGGTTTTTCTCTTAACTGAGTTTCCACTTCGTCAACAAAAATCTGTGTCATTTACTTTCCGCTGTGCTTTAATTTTTGTTGACACTTATCCACACACTTTATTTTTAGAAGTCAATTTCATTTTTCAGAATCTACACAGAATCTTCTTGAAGCATTTTGAAGCACATAACTGGGTTGAAGATTCTGAAGTAAATGGCATCCCTGATTATGAAGCAACATTACGTAATAGTGATTTTGTCAAACAGAATGCAGCCAATCACAAACTAACACCCATTTAAACCATTGCATCAATCCTGATTTTTACATACCGTAAACAATCCAAAACAATTTTAGAACTTGTTTAAAGCATCCTCAAAAATTCGTAATTACAGCAGCCGTTGCTGTAAAATTATAGCAACACAGTTTGGTATAATAAAAGTAATAATAAAAAAGAAAGAAAAAACCAAAAAAATTCAACACGTTAAAAAATTACCAAAAAAAATAGCAATTGTTGCTCCTATTGAGTTGAAACATTCAAAATTAGATCCTTACATGTTAAAAAATATGTTTTAGGATCGAGAAAGATCAATAAAAAATCCTTAGAGCAGTTGAATTAAAATTCAACACAAGTAGTATATCATAAAGCTGATAAACACAAAGAACATGTATAAAATATAAACCAAGTTGGCTTTGAAACCACTTGTTGGAAATCATGCGCTAATCAAAGTATGCGTAGCGGAATACCGATCTTAGAAAAAAATTTCTTCGTGTTAAACAAGACTAGATTAATTAAAAAAAAAAAACATGTTTAGGGTACTTACAATCGAAATCAGCCTCTCCTACACTACTAGGGCCACTTGACTTTGGTTGATTTGCTCCTTGCATGTTAAATGGTGAAGAACGTGTTTTTCGGGCTATTGATTTTGAAAAATAAAATAATGACTTCTAACAACCAAGTGTGTGTTCATGTGCAACAAAATATCTTAAATCCAAAAAATAAAAGAGACAAGATATTTGTTGACAAAGTGGAAACTCTGTGAAGAGAAAAACCACCTCGTGGCAGCCAAACCCAGAAAATCCACTATCCAAAGACAAAGTTACAAAGCATTGGTACTCAAAAAACCCATTGCAGTAGTCATATCTGTAACTATAACACGAAGCCCATCGTGAATGCTTCCCAACCAAGTCTCCTACTTGAAGGGGTCTTTGATGGATTCCTTTCCCTTAAGGCCAACCCCTAAGATAGACTTCACACAAATTGTTGAGTACACACCGGCAACGGCTAGAGAGCTAGCGGATCTTCAATTCTCCCTAAACACCCACTCTAAACACTATGGAATTCGATACAGAATTCATACAAATTACAAGCTTAGGGCCTTCTATTTATAGGCTTATAGAAAACCTAAATCTGCTCAAATTCGAACTTTGGCTATCAAGCGTCTGGACTGAAGTTAGCCATGTCCGGTCGGTCTCTGCGACTACCTTCCAGAATAGCGCAATTCTTTCCATAACAGGTCCACGTCCAGATGACTTGGCCGAGCGTCCAGATGGTCTTTGCTGTAACTCCTTTCCGCGCTAAAAAGGGAAGTCCGAAATATTCTGAAATGCTGGATAGCGTCCGGATGTGTTGCCACATTGTTCGGACGTCTTAAAAAGACTTACCAAACAGTGTCGACTGAAATCCAACTCCGTATAGAAATTGGAGAAGCTTGACCTAGCGTACGGAGGGTGTTGCTCTAACGGGCGTTTGAACGCCTTCAAAGGCCCGTCCAGACGGTTGTACAGGAACTGGCTGTTTTGACTTGGAAACTGCATGGAATCTTCATGGACATCTTCCAAAAACTTGTGATCAGTCACATGACTTGAAATGAACACTGTCCATATTACATGAAGACTCTGATACCAATTGAAAATTGAATTTGACTTCTAAAAATAAAGTGTGTGCAACAAGTGTCAACAAAAATTAAGCACAGTGGAAAATAAAAGACAGTTTTTGTTGACGAAGTGGAAACTCAATCAAGAGAAAAACCACTCCGGGGCAGCCAAACCCAGGAGTTCCACTATTCAGAAGACGAAGCTAGATACAAGATAGTAACACTCACATGTACCGATGCAGTGGTCGTACCTTGCTATCTGACTTGTAACCCAACACGAACGCTTTCCAACCAGGTCTCCTACCTGAAGGGGTCTTCAATGGAATTCCTTACCTTAGAGCCGACCTCTAAGATAGACTTCAGTTGTAGCGCATCACACTTGAAATGGCTTCAGAGGGATCTTGAACTTCTCTGAGCTCTTGTAGAATTCAATACCAATTATTGCAGTTCTCAATGCCCAAGGGCCTCTATTTATAGGCTGAGGTGCAGAATGGGCAACTGCTGTAATATGTATGGACGCAGTCCGGACGGTGAACCTGGGCCGTCCAGACGGACAACTGTGCGACAGGATTTTTTGAAAATTTCGCTAAAAATCTTTCCTGTTTAAGAGCCGCGTCCGGACGGTGAGACACTGACATCCGGACGGTCGCACGTCTGCTGCAAGTAATTTCCATATAAGGCTTATCGTGTCCGGACCAAGGGGGATGAACGTCCGGACGGCAATTCTTCAACACGCAATTTCCATATCTGCTATGCGTGCGTCCGAACCAAGAGAGGCAACATCCGGACGGTTGAAGTCGAATTAGCAATTTCCTTAACTGATGAGCGCGCGTCCGGACCAATGCTAATTGACGTCCAGACGGTGATATTTGAATTTGCAATTCTTGCCTTATTTATGAGAGCGTCTGGACGGGAAACCACATCGTCTGGAAGGTGTATCATTCTTCCCATATTCTAAACTTGGAAAGAATCTGAAGCTGATCGATCACTGATGGACGTCCCTTATTTATGAGAGCGTCTGGACGGGAAACCACATCGTCTGGACGGTGTATCATTCTTCCCATATTCTAAACTTGGAAAGAATCTGAAGCTGATCGATCACTGATGGACGTCCGGACGGGCTGCTGAGATGTCTGGACGGATGCAAGCTAGAACAGAAGCTTCTCGATATAGTGAAGTGACGTAAAGATACGTCGTCCGGACGGATGATGCTAGTCTGTCTGGCGTCCGGTCGGGATGAACACATCGTCCGGATGGAAAGAACAGTGGACAGATGGACGTCCGGACGGGATGACACGTCGTCTGGACGGTTGACAGGGAATCTGAAATCTTCTATCTTTTTCACAGTGCAGAGTCTTCTGAAAAAGCTCTTACAAGTGGAATCTCTGTTTACAGCATCTTTACACATAAGTGATTTTGTCCAAACACAGAATGAGGCCAAAATACTAACAGAAACTGATCATCCTGTTTAAATTGCAACCATTACATAAAGTTTTTTTGTCATCCAGAATGTAGCCAACACAAAATACTAACAAACTCCCCTTTTGGCCATTCTGGGACAAAAAACACTTTACCGGTTTGGAAATACATTCCCGGTCCAAAAACAAAAAAATACTCCCCCTTTTTGTCACAAAAGGACAAAGGGTAAACAGAGTATAAGAGAAAAGCCATAAGTATTTTTTTTAAAAAAAAAATATAAAGTCTCAAAAATAAGTAAATTGTTCTCAGAACTCAATAACAAAATAAACTATCAATCCTCATCATCATCAGGCTTGGGGTGATGTTACTGCAAGCACTCCCTTATGTCAATCTGACACTGTTCGACACGCTCTCCTATAAGATGAACTTCCCACTGGAGAGCTCCCATAGAAGACATAAGCTGAGTAAACTCAGCTTCAATGTTAAAGGAAGGAGGCATAGCCTGTGACAACGAAGCAGCTGCTCTGGCGGTAAATGGTGGAGGCTGAGGAACATCGCCTTGAGCCTCATGCTGTAACTGTACATTGGACTTCATGAGTGTCTGTATGCCAAGAGGATCTGGAATCCGTGATCTGGGATCAGAGTCTAAAATATCAGTCACGAACTGAAGACAAATTTGAGTGATCAAATACCCAAAAGATAGATTGGTGTTCTTCTCATCACGAACATCTAGCAAAGTGTGCAAAATGTGCTTGCACAAGCAAAAAGGAGTACTCTTCACAATGGCATAGAGAAGGGTGGCCTTCTTCATAGTAAGCTCACTTCGACGAGCTTGAGGCCAAAGGTTGGTTACAACTACCTATGCCAAGAACCGGTGTATAGGAGCAAAAGCACCAATATTTATCTGAGAGTGTGACTTCTCCTCTCTCTGTGGTCTCGTACCAAAGAAATCATGTAGAAAGTCAATGCTAGGAGCCTCAATGCCTGGAGGAAAAGGAACTCCTGAGAATGGTAGAACAGGTATCCTGATCACAACACTAATAAGCTGTGGATCAATCTGAATCGTCTATCCTCTGACCATAGTCTGCATGATCAGTCCTCTATCATCATCTTGAATGATGATCACGTGGCCATAGAATTCCAGCACCAGTCTGGGAAAAGTCGGGTAGGCACAGTTGTATAGATATTCCCATCGATTCTCCAGAAGCATTTCGCCAATAGGGAGAAGGACTGGATCCCTCAGATCAACGTGGAGAAGATTCCGCTCCGAAAGGACTTGCCGCTTTTCCATGCGGAGACTTCTGTCAGCAACTGATTCTTTAACTCTTTGCCTGACATGGGGTGTGAAAAATAGAATTTGACTTCTAAAATAAACAGCAAGTGTGTGCAAAAAGTGTTAACAAAAATGAACAAGGCGGAAATAAACAACACAAGAATTTTTGATAACGAAGTGGAAACTCAAGATGAGAAAAACCACTCCGGGGCAGCCAAACCCAGGATATCCATTATTCAGAAGAGAAGACTAGATACAAGATAGTAGCACTCACATACCCCTGATGTAGTGGTCGTACCTTACTCTCTAACTTGTAACCCAACACGAACGCCTCCCAACCAGGTCTCCTACCTGAAGGGGTTTTCATTGGAATCCTTTACCTTAGGGCCGACCCCTAAGATAGACTTAAGTTATAGCACAGCAACAGCACACTTGCAATGGCTTGAGAGAGAATGAATCAGCTCAATATCCTCACAAATAACTCTCTAAGCTCTAGTGGAATTCAATACCGAATTCTTGCAGTTCTCAATGCCCAAGGGCCTCTATTTATAGGATGAGGGTTCAAATCGGCGACTGCCTTGATAAAGCTGGATGCCATCTGGACGGTGGACATGGGCTGTACGGATGGACAACTGTGCCACCAGAATTCTGAAATTTTCACTAAAAATCTTTCCTGTTTGAGAGTCGCGTCTATACAGTGAGGCACTGTCGTCCGGACGGTCACACGTCCGCTACAAGTAATTTCCTTACTAAGGCTTCGCG
Organism: Alnus glutinosa; assembly: GCF_958979055.1. Taxonomy (NCBI): domain Eukaryota; kingdom Viridiplantae; phylum Streptophyta; class Magnoliopsida; order Fagales; family Betulaceae; genus Alnus; species Alnus glutinosa. The sequence goes on from NC_084890.1 coordinate 16,679,563, forward strand.
CGTCCGGACTGTTGATCTTCTCTACGCAATTTCCATATCTAGTGAGCGCGCGTCCGAACCATGGCAGACTGGCATCCGGACGGTTGAATTTGAATTGCGATTCTTGCCTTATGTGTGAGAATGTCCGGACTGGAATCCACGTCGTCCGGACGGTTGCAGCAATCTTCCCTTATTTGAACTTGGAAAGAAAATCTGAAGCTCGATCACTGAGAGTCGTCCGGACGAATTGCTGAGACGTCTGAACGGATGCAAGCTGGAACAGAAGCTTCTCGATGCAGATGAGTGTCCGGACGGAAAACCATGTCTTCTGGACAGATGATGCTTTGGTCTGTCGGGCGTCCGGACGGTATGGCACATCGTCCGGACAGATGGAACTATGGACAGATGAGCGTCCAGATGGGATGACACGTCGTCCGGACGGCTAGCAGGGAACTGAAATCTTTGACTTGTAAACAGTGCAGAATCATCTAAAGCACTTTTGAATAGTGGAATTCCTATGAAAAGCATCTTTACATACAAGTGATTTTGTCCAATCAGAATGAGGCCAATCACAAACTAACAAACTCTCCTTTTGGCCATTCTGAGACAAAAAATCACTTGACCGGTTTGAAAAGACATTCCCGGTCCAAATAAAAATTACTCCCCCTTTTTGTCACAAAGGGACAAAGGGTAAAATAGAGTAATGAAAACCATCCATAGCAAAAATTACTCCCCCTAACGGTCTCAGAAGGACCAGGGTAAACAGAGTAATATTAGTTCAAGAGTTTAATAATCATAGCAAAAAATAAACCAATTGTCTCAAACACAACAAAAAAGGAACAACTAAACAAAAAAGAAAGAAACTCAATCATCCTCTGCCATAGGCGCAGTCCTAGGCGCATCATCCTCATCGTCACTGCTGGCAGGATGATGGAACTTGAGACACTCTAGGAGATCTAGCTGGTTCTGCTCTACATGCAGATTGATGGAGTGCACCTACTGCTGCATGGTGGAGATGGACTGCTGCATGGATGACATGAGAGCTGCATGGTACTCATACCTCCCTGAATGGCAGCTAGGGCCTCCATTATCTGAGAATAATTGACGTTCGACTCAGAAGGTGGGACGGTTTGAGAGGAGGAGGCCATGTTCGGAAAGCCAACAGGCATGGCAGAAGTGCATCATCATCAGAATCATCTCTCCACAGCTAGGCATTGGACTTCATCAGAGTCTGCTTGCTGATAGGATTCTAAATCTTCATCTTCGGTCCCCAGCAATACTGATGCCTGACTGTAGGATAATCTGGGTGAGTAGGCAGCCGAAAGGGAGACCGGTATTGCTCTCATCGCGAGCCTCCAAATATGCTTTCACATGCAGAAGGGCAAGCGGAGATGAATGACATAGACGAATTGGGCTTTCTTCAAAATCAGGTCACTAAGCCTGACGGTCAACCAGAGATTGTGCTGAACAATCTTCGCCAACATGCGATGACAAGCAAATAGGGCATCGATCCTGATGGTGGTGGCGTGCTCTTCTCCCTGGGGAACAGCGTGGAAGAACTCTCTGAGATTGTCTATAGAGGGAGGATTGACTACCTCATTATAAGGACTGCTAGGTAGCTCAAGAATAGGCACTCTGATGAAATGACTGATGATCTAGGGATTAACAGTGATGATATGGCTACCAATGGTGGACTGAAGTACCAACCCGTGGTCATCGTCCTGCACCACCTCTAGGTTGGTATAGAAAAGTCTGACAAGCCTGGTGTAGACAACACAGGCACATGAGTGAAGATACCCTAAATGATAAGTCTGGATAGTGTCATGAATACTATCCAGAGGTGCCACCATAATGTTAGAACGGACCACATTCCACTCGGCAATGACTGGGCAATCCATGATCTTGACTTTAATGGCTTCCCTGTCTCCCTCAGTCCTCTGGCGAACTCGACATAGTCTCTGCAGACATGATTCTGCAAAAAGACACCAACAAGATAGCCAAAAATAATCCAAAAATATTCTTGTTAGGTTACACCAAAAATTTGGCATTATGACGGCAGTAAAAAGGGACTTTTCAAAAATATAGACAGAAATTACCACAATGTAGTCCCTAAAAATATCACCACAGCAGATAAATGCATCTCACAATCTCAACAGCATTCCAAAAAAAATAATGTTGTAACAGTTAAAAAAATAAACTGAAGAGAAAAAGACAAGAAAAATACTTGGAATGTAAGAATAATGCATAAAAAGATGCCAAAAAGGGAGATTTTGGTGGGGTAGAGGAGAAAGGCCGCGACCAGGGGCTTTTATAGAGTCTGTGGGGTCCCCATCCGGATGGTGTATGAATGTCGTTCGGACGCGCGCTGCATTGGAAACAAGCGGACAAGTGGCGCGTGTCTGGACGAGTATCCTTACCGTCCTGCCGTTTGGTACCGGGCGCGTCCGGACAAAAGCTGAACCTTCCGAACGACTAAGCTCCACCCGTCCGGATGCCAAGAGCAACCGTCCGGACGCTTCACACTGAAAAACTGAAAACTGAAGAAAAATTTGCAGAATTTAATTTTTCTCAAGTCAGTTTCAGAGCACGCATGTATAATCTACTGATAACACAATCAGAGAGCATCTCAAAACTAAGCAGAGATATAAAAGAGAGTTGAGAATTCAATCAGCACAAATATTTTCCTGGACACAAAAAAAGACAACTCAACTCACGCAATGCGTGTGTGTGTGATGACATGACAGATAACAACCTGATTTTTTAGACAAGAGAGAAAATCAGTGACAGATTAGTCAAAAGTCAAACCTTATAACTTACTAGAGCCTAGCCACCCGCATCTGATACACTCCCCCTGAGATGCAGGACCTAATTGTTTTACTTGTACCATGAAGGACAAAGTAAATGTTTTACTTGCACGTAGAGGGCAAGGCATAAAGCAAATTCAGCACATAAGCAGTGAATAAATAATTAAAGCACAGAATTCATATGATTTACTGATTGATTCTTACGGTGCTGCAACCTAGAGAGAATGCCAGAGTTTTTAGGTTCAAGGTTCAACTAGCATGTGGTCAATTTGGCCATCTTATCAAAGATCTGTTCTTTTATCCAAAATTTCTAGAAACAAAAGGTCAGAAAAGGAAAGATTTACCTTCAGGGAAGTCGTCGATAGTGCACATTTTTCATCACATGAGGAAAGAAGCTATTATCTTTTTGCATATACAGGAAAAAACTTGGCAAATTATAGTTAGAAACTCTCAATTATATCTAAGAAAAGTAAATTAATACCCAAAGAATTGAGATATCAGGAGAAAATACATGCAATTATCTAATATGCCAAGAAAAAATATCCTGCAAATTATCCCCCCCAATTTTTTTTTTTTAATTTTTTTTATTAAAATATGCAATATGGAAATGACATCATATGCAATGCAAGATCAAACCTGATGATACCAATACAGAAAAATATTCGCTCGACCTACTTTTTCTGTCTTCCCCAACTAGTACCTGCAACGTTCTCTCAAGAGAAATAGGGGCAAAAACACAACTGGTTCCTAGATTGCATATAAAATATAGCAAGAAGATATGCAATCAAACTTGATGTCGTAGGATTAGGAACCAAATCCTAGGCATGAACAACCGAACCTGCTCGGTGCGTCTGTTCCCCCTCATGGGGAGACTGTCCTGCTTAACCCAAGCCTGCCTTCCTGAGGGTGGTTGCTGGCAGAACATCATCCACTCCATCATATTCTGCATCCAGATAGGTGGCTCACTGTGGTACTGATCTTCTTCCACCTTCTGAGGCCTTCTAAACTGCTTGGATTTGTTCTTGGAGTTGTCACTGTGATTGGCTGGTACAAATCACTGCTGAGGCCTCTGATCCTGGTATTGTGGTGCATAAGACCAAGGAGCTTGATATCTTGGTGCTTGATGATAAGAAGCTTGATACCATGGAGTCTGAAACTGGACCGCAGGTCTAGTGCCATGATTAGCCTGTCAGGGCACTTCTTTCTTGGCCTTGGCTTTCTGTGCTTTCAGGAGGGAGCACTAAGGACGAACATGCCAACTTAGACCGCAATGATGGCATATGGGAGATCTTCTGATGGAATGCGGCTTCTGAGTGCCTGGAGCATCATCATTGATCTTGTCCTCCCCTTTATCTTCAGCAGTGGGAGGAGGCTCTGGGACTGCAGATTTCACAAATACAATCTTTGAAGTAGAGGGAGCATCAGAAGAGGGAGCTACATACCCGAGACCGGTCTTGTCAGTAGGACTCTTCTGGATAGACAACATACAAGTCAACTTCTCATCAGTGACTCTTTCTAACTGGAGCTGCGTCTCTAGTAGCTTTTCCTCGAGCTCTTGTATTCTGAGCAGCAATGAACTCTTCTCAGTCTGCAAACTATTCAGGTCATAAAGATGCTGCTTACAACCTTACCTCAGCTTCTCATACTTTATGTAGAGTGTCTTGTAAGCCTCCTTGAGCTCTTCCCCATTATCACTATGCTCTGAATAATAAGAGTCTTCCTCTTCAACGTGTGGGGTAACAAAGGCCAGAAATTTCTCAGAATCTGGAGCTTCTTCTTCTAACTCATCACTAAGAGTCGCATTGTAAGCCTTCCCTTTGCCTTTCTTAAGATTCCCGCTATCAGCTCGAATATGCCCAAAACCTAAGCATTCAAAACATCTGGTCCCTCTAGGATCCTTCTTTTCTTCTTCCTCAGGTTCAGCTTCTCTGGGAACTTTCTTCACCTTTTCAGAAAACGTTTTTTTGAATCGGTCGTCTCTCATAAGTCTTCTGAAATTCTTGGCTAACATAGCCACAACTTTTTCTTCCTCCTCAGAGTCATCTTCAGATGAAGCTTCTACCTTCTTCTTGGAAGCTTTTAGGGCAATGGTCTTCAACTTCTTGACTGGGGGTAGAGACAGCTCCTACGTTTGAAGAGATCCCACCAACTCTTCAATCATCATCTCTTCTAGATCCTTGCTTTCTTCAATGTTGGTCACCTTGATCCCGAGTTTTACATCTGAGATAGGCTTCCCTAGACTCACCATGGAGTTTCTCGGGTCACTCATCTTGGAGTAAAACTCTCCAAATGTCTCATCCTCCAACATCTTAATCTCTTCAAATTTTGAAATCAACATTTGAAGTTTGGCAAATTTTACAAGTTTCGTGCCTTCATATGTTGTTTCCGAAATTTGCCATGCTTCTTTGGCTGATTCGTAATTTGAAATTTTTGCGAATTCTGATGGAGAAAGTGCTTGGCATAGAGCACGGAGGGCTTTTTTCATTTGAAAGACGTGTGTTTTTCTGAGTGACTAGTTCGAGTGTTGCATCCTCTGGTTTGGTCCAACCAGTTTCAACAATACTCCAATAGTCAATAGATTTCAGAAAGAAACGCTTACGTGCCTTCCAATAGCCATAGTTCGTACCATCAAAGGCAGGAACATAATTAAGAGTTTGAGACATTATAATAAATAGAAGTTAAAAAAAAATATAACACTCAAGAAATTAATCTTCTCAGAGTGTACCAAGCTCTGATACCAATTGAAAAATAAAATCGACTTCTAAAAATAAAAGGCAAGTGTGTGCTTAATGTGTTAACAAAAATAACAATGCGGAAAATAAATAACACAAGAATTTTTGTTAAAGAAGTGGAAACTCAAGATGAGAAAAACCACTCCGGGGCAGCCAAACCCAGGATATGCACTATTCAGAAGACAAAGCTAGATACAAACTCACATACCCCTGATGCAGTGGTCGTACCTTGCTCTCTAACGTGTAACCCAACCCGAACGCTTCCCAACCAGGTATCCTATCTGAAGGGGTCTTCAATGGAATACTTTATCTTAGGGTCGTCCCCTAAGATAGACTTCAGTTGTAGCGCAGCAACAACACACTTGCAATGACTTGAGAGAGAACAGATCAGCTCCAATAACTTCACAAAATAACTCTCTAAGCTCTGAAGGAATTCAATTCCGAATTCTTGCAGTTCTCAATGCCCAGGCCTTTATTTATAGGATGAGGGTTCAAATGGGTGACTGCAGTAATATGTACGGACGCCGTCCGGACGGTGAACTTTAGCATTGATTTCTCATTGAGTAACCGGGCCTCTTGCCTCATTAAGCATTGAGTGTTCGCGTAAAAAGATGCGGAATTTAAATTTGATTGATTGTATGGCTAGTTTGGCTTCGTATCCTTTTTGACTTGAGTAATTAAGCCCTTAGGGATGTTTCTACATCTAGTGCCCTAAAACCATTTGGTTTGGGAGTCATTGGCCCAACACTCACTACATAGGTTAATTAGAAAGCTTAAGGGAGTCAAGCAATGCACGGCCTACACAAAAAAAAATAATAATAAAAAAAAAATAAAAAATAAAAAATAATTACAGCCTTGGTTGTTTTCATCTAATAAATTCTTATGAATTTTGGGTACACAAACTTTGAGAAAAATTGAAACCTCATGAGTCTATGTTAAATCTCACTTTGCACTTATTGGAACATGTGTTTTCTTGATTTTCCAGCTATGAGTTAATTGATTTGTGATGGCTGATGTGATTGTGATGTTCACCTTGTTAAGCCTACTCATGATGTATGAACCATGTGTTTGTATGGAAGTTTTTATCTTAACAACAACATCGTGCTTTAAAATGTTTGTGGGTATCATTTCTGGCAAACCCTTACGAGACTTCACTCGTCCTCTAGGGAGTCCTAGAGATTCAAAAGGCTTATTGCATACGCTAAATGCAATCGTCTTTCCCACGAAAGCGGATTTATGTTTCTTGCTTTGATTAAATTTTATTTTATTTATTTTGTTTTGCTAAGGGACTAGTAAAATGTAAGTTTGGGGGTATTTGATGAGTGCCAAATATTGTATATTTGGACCCCTTAATTTGCATTAGTTAGACCTTTAGTTTTGTTATTTTCTAATATTTTTGCTTAGTTTTTGTATTTTGGTATTTTGCAGATCCTGGAGAGAAAACCGTAGTTTTAAAGTGAAAAAAATGCAAATTTTGGAAGTCAAAATCGGATTGGATTAAATTTCAAGTTCTGCACAATTCATAGTATTTTGATCATAACTTTCAACTCAAGTATCGGATTGAAGTGAAATTAGCGGCGTTGGAAAGATAGTTCAAAATGCTAAAAATCATTGTGGAATATAATTTTCCCAATTCGAATGTCTGCCACGTCATAAATGCCATGCAATATAAGAGCGCGAATTCCTTGTTCCTAGCGACTGCAGACGCTCCAAACCCTAGCATTCTTTTACCTTATTAGGGTTTTTGAGAGGTAGAGGTGCCATTTTGAAAATATGGCCCTAAACCCTAGCGTTCTTTTCTCCTATTAGGGTTTAGAGGGGTAGAGGTGCCATTTTGTAAGAGATTGGTTTAACCTAATCTTCTGCTATAAATACCCCCTGCTAGGTACCACTTAGGGCATCAATTTTTCTCTTCAGAGCACTTGTCTTAGCTCTTGTCTTTTCTTTTGTAAGTCATTACTTTGTCATATTTCTTTTAATTTAAAGTTATTAAATTTTCAAGTCCTTTGTTTTTTTTAGTTTCTTGCTATTTAATTTTCAATTCTTTTTCTTTCTTTCTCATCACTTATCTTTTGTTTATTGTTACTTTGTTTCCGTTCTTCCTTTCTTTCCCATTGTTTTAATTTATTGTTTTATTTTTACCTTTTTTTTAAAAAAACCTTTTGTTCTTCTTTTTGTTCTTCTCTTTTATTATTTCATGATTTCATTTCACGAGTTGTTGGTGTTTTTAGTCATGAGAGGCTAAAATCCTCAACTAAGGTTGAGGATGAAACCTCATCAATGATAACACCTATACTCTTGTCTTGATATTCATAGATTCATTGTTCTTATATATATATATATATATTCAAATTCCACGTCAATTTATTTTTTTAGATTGATGATCTTTATTTAATGTTTGTTGTAATTCAATCGATGGATACATCGATTGATTTCTTTGAGATTGGGATATCTATTGTGATTTCCGGATACAATAGATGATTTCAATTAAAAGGGGATAATCGTTGTGATTTGTTTGAATTGATTTCTTCAAATGTTTTCATGTTTTGAATTTGAATATTGAGTCCATTGAATTGAATTTATGAATAAAATGCAAGAGTAGGGTGTTTGATTTGGTTTGGTGAATTCCGATACCTTAGTGTCTTTCTTTATAAATTGTTCTTATTTAATTTATTTTTGTTTATTATTTTGTTTACAAAAATTCCAAAATCTTTGGGTCTAGATTAAAACAAGATTTATTTAAATAGAAAGTGATTTTCTTTTCTTCACACACACTTCCCTGCGGATTCGACCTCGCACTTGCACGCACTATGCTACATACGATTCATGCGCTTGCGAGTTAAACAAATTTGCACATCAAGTTTTTGGCGCCGTTGCCGGGGAAGCATTGATTTGTAAGAAAGAAATCAAGTTTTGTTTATTTTAATTTTGTTTTTCTACTAGATTTGTTTTTTTTCCTCTCAATCTTTTTATTTTTTTTCTTTGAAAAAAAAAAAACACAAGAAAAGAGCAAGGGTTTCTGTTCTGTGATTGTTTCATGTTGTGCGGAATTTTGCGAAGTCGAATGAGAGACCGTCAAAGTCGATTGATCGAACCAACACAAGATGCGTTACTTGGAGAAGTTCAGTAGCAGAAAAGTTTTGCCAAAAAGAAAAAAAATTTTGGTCCAAACCTGTAAGTTTCAATTCTTGCATTTTCAGTGTCTTTGTTTGGTTGTATGCATTTGTGTTAAGTCTTGATTTTTTTTTCTTATTTATTTTGTTTGTGCTATTTTTCTTTTAATCTTCAAAAAAATAAAAAATAAAAAAAATAAAAGAATAAAAAATAATAAGATAAAAGAGAAGACTTTGCTAGTGTGGGTCTACAGAACTATCTAAGGGGCAAATATCAAGGCAAATTCTGGCAAGGAAGGTCTTGGGATTTAAGTGTGTCCAGTGTGACCCCCCTCACCTTCCTGGGAACTAACCTAGATTGCACCTTGGAGAATTTTGTTTACCCTACTTGCAATTTCTTTTCTCTATCTTGTTTATTTTTTATTTTTTATTTTTGTTCCTTCTTTTTTATTTTTTTTATCTTGTTTGTTTTGTGGTTAAATTTTGTTTGGAACTTTGTATGCTTGGTCGGATATCCTTGAACTTAGAATTGTTACCCTTAGATCCCGATATAGATAGGGTGTTTAGGAAAAAGCGCAAAACACTTGTCCAAGCAAAAGTTGAGCGGAGAACAACTTCTGAGATGGGAGACAACACGTAAGGAAATCCCAATGTAAATGTGGAGCAGCCAAGAGCGAAAAATGTGGATTACACTAGATCACTCAAGGATTTATTCGCACCCGTTGCGACAAACTCTGCGTCATGTATAGTTTTGCCACCCACCAATGCCACCCACTTCGATCTAAAACCGCATGTCATCCAACTCTTGCCCTCATTCCATGGCTTAGACCTCGAAAATCCTTACAGCCATGTAAAAAAGTTCAAAGATATCTGTGCTACTTTCAAATTTCAGAACTTTTCTGAGGAAACTGTACATCTTAGACTCTTTCCATTCTCTCTTCACGATAGAGCCAAGGCATGGCTGGATTCAAATATGCCTGGTTCTATCACATCTTGGGATAACTTGCTAAACAAGTTTTACAACAAATTTTTCCTAATGTCCAAGGTGAATGAATGTAGAAAGGAAATAAGCTCTTTTACTCAGGAGGAGGATGAAATTTTTTTGGAGAGTTGGGAAAGATTTAAAGAAATGTTGATCAAGTGCCCTCCTCATGGATACGAGAAATGGAGACTCGTGCAGTTCTTTTACCAAGGATTGACTCAATCCAGCCGCAGCATGATTGAGTCAATGAATGGAGGTGCATTTCTGAGTTTGACGGGAGAAGAAGCATATTGGACCTTGGATTAGTTGTCTGATAACTCCCAACAGTGGGATTTTTCAAGCTATCGGGATAGATCAGCTCGCATCCAAAAGAAGGGAGGCATTTACGAGGTGAAGGAAGATATGGAGCAAAAGATGAAGTTAGATGCCCTTACTAAGAAGGTCGATGCCTTCGTCATAGGGAAATCCATCAATGCGGCAAGCCCATTCCACGTGGATTGCTGTTCCATCTGTGCTAGCCCCATTCACTCAGCACAAAATTGTCCTTCTTTGCCAACCTTTGTCGAGTCATCAATGGAACAAGTTAATGCTTTCAATGACTTTAGGAAGCAATCCAATGGACCCTTCTCCGAGACTTATAATCCTGGGTGGCGAAACCATCCTAATTTTTCATGGAAGCAGAGCCCACCAATGAATCAAGGGGGAGGACCTCATCAAGCCCATAATCAATATCCCCCTGGATTTCATCATCCTGTTCATCATCATAGTCGCCAAGCACCGCCAGCACCAGCATACCAACCCCCTACTCAAGCCCAAGCCTCTTCTTCACAGTCCACATTAGAGGACACTCTCAAGGCCTTCATGCAGCTTACAGGCCAGTCCATCAATGAAGTGAAGAATACTACCATGGTGAACACCCAAGCGATTGCCAAGATAGAGGTTCAAATTGGTCAAATCGCAATCACTTGGGTGAGAGAGAGAAGGGAAAGCTTCCTAGCCAGCCCGTGCCTAATCCAAAGTTACAATGTACTGGTGAAAGTTCTTATGCATACAAGAAGGAGCATGTACAAGCTATTGTCACACCTCTGGGAGACAAGTGGACAACCAAGTGGTTCTTCATGAAGAGAACCCTGCTAAGCCTCATGGGCAAGATAGTGGCAACAATGAGGAGAGAGAAGTGGAGCCATCTAAAGTCACACCCATCGTTGATGATCCTCCTAGGTCATTTGTGCCTAAGGCGCCATACCCAGAAAGATTACTAGCACCTAAGAAGGGAGGGAAGTTTGAGGACATTCTGGAGGTGTTCAAGCAAGTTCAGATTAATATCCCATTTTTGGATGCCATCTAGCAAGTGCCATATTATGCCAAGTTCTTGAAGGACTTGATTAAGGTTAAGAGGAAAACCAATGTCCTGAAGAGAGTTTGTCTGACCGAGCAGGTTAGCTCAATCCTTCAATGCAAGATGCCATTAAAGTACAAGGACCCTAGGTGTCTAACTATCTCTTGCATGATAGGTCTCAGCCGAATTGAGAGGGCTTTATTAGATCTTGGAGCAAGTGTAAATCTTTTACCCTCTTCGGTTTATCTGCAATTGGGGTTAGGAGAATTGAAGCCTACATCCATGAAAATTCAATTGGCTGATAGGTCGGTGAAAAGACCACGGGGAATCATTGAGGATGTTTTGGTAAAAGTGGACAAGTTTTATTTTCCCGTGGATTTTGTTGTGCTTGACACAGAGCCGGTTCAAAATGTTGGGATTCAGATACCGATAATTCTAGGGCAACCATTCTTAGCTACTGCTAATGCCATGATTAATTGTAGGACAGGGGTAATGAATATCTCTTTTGGCAACATGACAGTGAAGCTGAATATCTTTGATATCAGCAATCAGCCGTTAAAGTATGATGAGGTTGAAAGTGTATGTTTGATTGAGGAGATCAAGGAGGACACTGTAGATAAATCAAGCATTAAGGACCCCCTGGAGGCATGTCTTACTCAATTTGGAGAGGATTTGAATTTAGATAAGTTACTTGAGCAAGCTGATGTCCTTTTGGAGTTTACTCCTCTGGTGAGCAATAAGAATGAGGAGAACATAGATGAATCAAACACAGAGGACCTCTTAGAGGCATGCTTTGCTCAATTTGGAGAAGATTTGGATTTGGACAAGTTACTTGAGCAAGCTGATGCCATTTTGGAGTCTGCTTCTCTGGTGAACAGTGAGAATGAGGAGACAGCAATACCTGAGCCTCCTAAGAAGGAACTTACACCTCTACAAGACATTCTTAAGTATAAGTTCCTAGGTCCAGAAGATGTTCTACCAGTGAGTAGAGCTTTGGAATTGCTTGATGCTCCAGAGGAAAAGTTACCAGATGTTTTAAGAGAGCACAAGGAAGCTAAAGGTTGGACTATGATGATAGCAAGTGGGTGAGCCCGATTCATGAGGTGCCAAAGCGGGCTGGTTTGATAGTAGTAAAGAACAAGGACGACAGGTTTGTGCCAACTTGTATTCAGTCAGGATGGAGAGCATGGATAGACTACCACAAAGTGCATGCTGCCACGAGGAAGGCTTATTTTTCACGCCCACTCATTGATCCAATGGTTGAGTACTTGGCTTGGCATGAGTGTTTGAGACGACCCTGTTGGAAAATTTTGGTTACTCGGAGTGATTGTCGTCTTTTGTGGGAAGTCTGGCTGAAGACTGAAAACTTAGCGCTTGTGGAGGCGACCCTCATTCTTTCACTTATCACTTGATTGTTTGTTTGTTTTTGTTTTTATTATATTTTTCAGGATACGTGTCTGCCATTCAAGTTTTGGGGAGCCTTGCTATACTCGACTTGCATCACCCAATCGGTATTGTATTTCTAGTCACATTGGAGACAATGTGTCATTTTAGTTTGGGGGTGAGGTAGGCATTTATGTCCCTGTCTGTTATTTTGTTGTTATCATAAAATAAAAATAAAAAATAAAAAAATTGCTATGTTGTTGACAGAGCATGATTACATCTTACTATGGTTTGCATAACATTGGTTTGCTTAACACTCTGAACGTTGCATATCATTAGAAATTTGAATATGTTGACTCATCTACTGGATTTGAGAGACCCCACTTGTTTTAATTAAAATTCACAAGCACATTTGCATTGGTTTTGTGGGGTATGAAATTTGAATTGGGGAATGTGTATCATAAGAATTGTAGGATGATTGGTTCATAAAACCTCGGCTGTTAAAAAAAAAAAAAATCATCAGTTTGAGTTCTCATTGAGTAACCGGGCCTCTTGCCTCATTAAGCATTGAGTGTTCGCGTAAAAAGATGCGGAATTTAAATTTGATTGATTGTATGGCTAGTTTGGCTTCGTAGTCTTTTTGACTTGAGTAATTAAGCCCTTAGGGATGTTTCTACATCTAGTGCCCTAAAACCATTTGGTTTGGGGGTCATTGGCCCAACACTCACCACATAGGGTAATTAGAAAGCTTAAGGGAGTCAAGCATTGCACGGCCTACACACACACACACAAAAAAAAAAAAAAAAAAAAAAAAAAAAAATTACAGCCTTGGTTCTTTTCATCTAATAAAATTCCTATGAATTTTGGGTACACAAACTTTGAGAAAAATTGAAACCTCATGAGTTTATGTTAAATCTCACTTTGCACTTATTGGAACATGTGTTTTCTCGATTTTCCAGCTATGAGTTAATTGATTTGTGATGGCTGATGTGATTGTGATGTTCACCTTGTTAAGCCTACTCATGATGTATGAACCATGTGTTTGTATGGAAGTTTTTATCTTCACAACAACATAGTGCTTTAAAATGTTTGTGGGTATCATTTCTGGCAAATCCTCACGAGACATCACTCGTCCTCTAGGAAGTCCAAGAGGTTTAAATGGCTTATTGCATAAGCTAAATGCAATCGTCTCTCCCACGAAAGCGGATTTATGTTTCTTGCTTTTATTTTATTTTATTCATTTTGTTTTGCTAGGGACTAGCAAAATGTAAGTTTGGGGGTATTTGATGAGTGCCAAATATTGTATATTTGGACCCCTTAATTTGCATTAGTTAGACCTTTAGTTTTGTTATTTTCTAATATTTTTGCTTAGTTTTTGTATTTTGGTATTTTGCAGATCCTGGAGAGAAAACCGTAGTTTTAAAGTGAAAAAAATGCAAATTTTGGAAGTCAAAATCGGATTGGATTAAATTTCAAGTTCAGCACAATTCATAGTATTTTGATCATAACTTTCAGCTCAAGTATCGGATTGAAGTGATATTAGTGGCGTTGGAAAGATAGTTCAAAATGCTACAAATCATTGTGAAATATAATTTTCCCAATTCGAATGTCTGCCACGTCATAAATGCCCCATAATATAAGAGCGTGAATTTCCTTATTCCTGGTGACTGCAGACGCTCCAAACCCTAGCATTCTTTTATCTTATTAGGGTTTTTGAGAGGTAGAGGTACCATTTTGAAAATATGGCCCTAAATCCTAGCGTTCTTTTCTCCTATTAGGGTTTAGAGGGGTAGAGGTGCCATTTTGTAAAAGATTAGTTTAACTTAATCTTCTGCTATAAATACCCCCTGCTAGGTACCACTTAGGACATCAATTTTTCTCATCAGAGCACTTGTCTTAGCTCTTGTCTTTTCTTTTGTAAGTCATTACTTTATAATATTTCTTTTAATTTAAAGTTATTAAATTTTCAAGTCTTTTGTTTATTTTAGTTTCTTGCAATTTAATTTTCAATTGATCTTCTTTCTTTCTCATCACTTATCTTTTGTTTATTGTTACTTTGTTTCCGTTCTTCCTTTCTATCCCATTCTTTTAATTAATTGTTTTATTTTTACTTTTTTTAAAAAAAAAAAACTTATGTTCTTCTTTTTCTTCTTCGCTTTTATTATTTCATGATTTCATTTCACGAGTTGTTGGTGTTTTTAGTCATGGGAGGCTAAAATCCTCAACTAAGGTTGAGGATGAAACCTCATCAATGATAACATCTATACTCTTGTCATGATATTCATAGATTCATTGTTCTTATATATATATATATATATATTCAAATTCCTCGTCAATTTATTTTTTTAGATTGATGATCTTTATTTAATGTTTGTTGTAATTCAATCGATGGATACATCGATTGATTTCTTTGAGATTGGGATATCTATTGTGATTTCCGGATACAATAGATGATTTCAATTAAAAAGGGATAATCGTTGTGATTTGTTTGAATTGATTTCTTCAAATGTTTTCATGTTTTGAATTTGAATATTGAGCCCATTGAATTGAATTTATGAATAAAATGCAAGAGTAGGGTGTTTGATTTGGTTTGGTGAATTCCGATACCTTAGTGTCTTTCTTTATAAATTGTTCTTATTTAATTTATTTTTGTTTATTATTTTGTTTACAAAAATTCCAAAATCTTTGGGTCTAGGTTAAAACAAGATTTATTTAAATAGAAAGTGATTTTCTTTTCTTCACACACACTTCCCTGCGGATTCGACCTCGCACTTGCACGCACTATGCTACATACGATTCGTGCGCTTGTGAGTTAAACAAATTTGCACATCACATAACATCTAGTATGAAATATGTTCTCTCTCTACTGCTTCATATCGTCTATCTTAATTTGCGTATTGAGAGCACGCCTGGCAATAGAAGACTCACCTTCTATAGGGTATTCCACTCCATCATCATCACTAGCATCAACCAACTCGGGCATCTCATCATTATCTTCTTCACTGTCAGTCATCACCTCCCCATTGTCTCGCATAACCATCACCCGCTTGTTTTGACATTGAGACGCAATGTGCCCTGAACCCAAACATTTAAAACATTTAATATCTCTATTCCTTGAAGGTTGGAAATCTACCTTGGGTTTGTTCTTGCTAGTTCACCTCATCTTTTCACTCTTTCGGATTTTAGCATCACACAATCATTCAAGCAAGAATTCAACAAGCAGTGTCTACTATCACTGGCTCAATAATAAAGGAATCTAATTCAGAATCAGAAACATGTGAAGTAGAAGCACTCAATTCATCAACAACTAAATCAGGCTTGTTGGAAATATCTGAATGAATACACATCATGCTTTTCAAATTATCACTAGAGAAAACAGAATCTTTTAATTTAATCTCTAGTGAATCAATAATGTTAAACAACATGGTATTCTCAGATCTCAAAGAGTCAATTAAGGCATGTGATTCAGACAATTGAACAATCAAAGACTCTTTTTCTTGCTTCACATTTTTAAGCTCTTTATGTGAAATTTTAGAATGATGATCATTCTTCAATTTATTAAAAACCTTCAAGAGCTTAATATCAGAATCCTCATTTGATAACTGAGAAGAATTCATGATAATAGGTGTAATAAAAAAAATAGAAGTCACAAAGAGATGAGGATCACACTCAGGAAATAAATCCTAAACAGAGTGTATTTGCTCTGATACCAATTGAAAAATTGAAATGACTTCTAAAAGTAAAGTGTGTGCAACAAGTGTCAACAAAAATTAAAACACAGCGGAAAGTAAATGACACAGAGATTTTTGTTGACAAAGTGGAAACTCAGTTAAGAGAAAAACCACTCCGGGGCAGCCAAACCCAGGAATTCCACTATTCAGAAGACATAGCTAGATACAAGACAGAAACACTCACATATACCGATGTAGTGGTCGTACCTTGATCTCTGACGTGTAACCCAACATGAATGCTTCCCAACCAGGTTCACCTACCTGAAGGGGTCTTCAATGGAACTCCTTACCTTAGAGCCAACCTCTAAGATAGACTTCGGTTTACAGCACAACACACTTGTAAAAAGGCTTCAGAGGGATTGATGACTTCTCTGAGCTCTAACGGAATTCACACCCTTGGCGATGCTTTAGAGGAAATATCACGTCTCTAAGCTGTAGAGAATTCACCACCGAATTCTGTGTTGAAAGCATGCCTCAAGCCTCTTATTTATAGGCTTTGGAAATCCAAAATCGACTTAAAAATGGAGTCTGAAACACGCGCGTCCGGACGGCCCTGTCAAGGTTTTCTTGTCCGAAAAGTAATTCTGGAATTTTCTGCAGGGCCGTCCGGATGGGCAAATCTTTCCATCCTGACAGAGACCGTCCGAATGCTTCTAGGGTCCGTCCGGATGTTCAAATTACAGTATTTTTTCTAAGCTTTCCACTGAAGCCGATTTCGTCCCAATCCAATATTTGAGTAAAATGTTATGACCAAAATACCCGAGTGTATCCGGACGGCTTGACCGAGCGTCCGGACGGTCAACTGCAACCGCCTCTACAAGATAGCGTTGAAAGCTTCCATAACAAGGCCGCGTCCGGACGGTTACACTTCGGCTGCACGAAATTACCATAATAAGGCTTGGAGCGTCGGGACCTTGAAGGCTAATGTCCGGACGGTTGAACTGGTGCACGCAATTTCCATATATGAAGCTTGATCGTCTGGACCATGAAGGCTGACGTCCAGACGGTTGAACTTGGTATGCACGTTCTTGCCTTATAGAGGACATCGTCCGGACGATGACACATCATCCGGACGGTAGCAGCCGTCTTCCCATAACTGTGTCTTGAGGCAGAAACCCTAATGCTTGTCAAACCTTGAATGGCGTCCGGACGGTATAACCACGTCGTCCGGACGGATGCTCTGGAACACTGGGATTTTCTCGAACTCTGAAGAGTGTCCAGACGAATTGCCATTACTTCCGGACGGATGCAATCTTGAACTGTTCGAAGCTTCTAGACACTGATGGGCGTCCAGACGGAAAGATATCGTCGTCCGAACGGATGTTGCTAACTGATGAGCCTCCGGACGGAATACCATGTCGTCCGGACGGCTGACAGGGAACCGAAATAAATCCTTTAAAACTTCACAGAATCTTCTCGAAGAACATAGCTGAAGAGTAGACTCTTGATAAAGCAGCATCCCTGTGAAAGCAGCAACATTACATAGAAGTGATTTTGTCCAACAGAATGTAGCCAACACAAAAACTAACAGTTTGTATAATCAATTAAAGAATCCATAGATTTGAATTCTTAAATTAAGAACACGAAAAATCAATTGTGAAAATTACAAATCTGAATTCAAACACACAAAATTAACAAGAATGAAGAAGGAATCGCAGATGAGACTAGAGAACTTTAGAACACGCCTAAGACGAGAAAAAGAGAATTAAAAAGGATAAATCAGACCTGATTTGGAACTGAGCTCTGATACCAAATGATGTGAACTCGTGGAATCGAACTCCCTTGAACCCATAATCAAATTGAAATGTACCCAAGAAAGCCAAGAATCAAGTCAAGAAGATCTAGACTCGTTGAAATCTTTGAAAATAAATATTGACTTCTAATTTAACCAAGTGTGTGTGTTTGTGTGCAACAAAATATCTTAAATGCGGAATTTAAATAAGACAAGATATTTGTTACGAAGTGGAACTCTGTGAAGAGAAAAACCACTTCGGGGCAGCCAAACCCAGGAACTCCACTATCCAAAAACAAAGCTAGTTACAAGATACTCGTACTCACATACCCTTATGCAGTAGTCATACCTTTAACTCTAACACGAAGCCTATCGTGAACGCTTCCCAACCAGATCTCCTACTTGAAGGGGTTTTTGATGGATACCTTTACCTTAGGGCTGACTCCTAAGATAGACTTCACACGAACTGTTGAACACACACCGGCAACGGCTTGAGAGCTAGATCTTCAATTCTCCCTAAACACCCTCTCAAAGCTAAGAGAATTCAATACCGAATTCTATACAATTGACAAGCCTAGGCCCTCTATTTATAGGCTTTCAAAAAACCTAAATCTGCTGAGATTCAAACTTTGGCTTTCGAGCTTCCGAACGGAAGTTAGCCACGTCCAGACGGTCTTTTGCGATTGCCTTTCAAAAACAGTGCAAATCTATCCTTATCAGATCCACATCCCGACGTCTTGTCCGAATGGTCTTCGCTATAACTCCTTTCTGTGTTCAAACAAAACACTAGAATATTCTGAAATGCTGGACAGTGTCCAGACGTGTTGCCACGTCATCCGGACGACTTGCAGAGACTTCACTAACAGTGTCGACTTTTGAAATCCAACTCTGTGTTGAACAATGATTGACTTTGCATCCGGACGGTGTTGCTCTGTCGTCTAGACATCTTCAACATAATTTACTAGACACTGTGGGGCATCCGGATGCCTTCAAAGGCTCGTCCGAACGGTTGCACAAGAATCAGTTGATTTGGCTTGGAATTTGCAAGGAATTCTTCATAGACATCTTCTAGAAGCTTTTGATCGGTCACATGCTTTGATTTGAACACTGTCTAATACATGAAGATTCTGAATTGAGAACCGACCATCCAGGTAATTTGCAACCATTACATAAAGTGTTTTTTATTATCCAGAATGTAGCCAACATAAAATACTAACAAACTCCCCATTTGGCCATTTTGGAACAAAAATACTTGACCGGTTTGGAAATACATTCCCAGTCTAAAAACCAAAAAATACTCCCCCTTTTTTGTCACACAATGACAAAGGGTAAACAAAGTATTAACAAAAACATAGGTGTTTAAGAAATACACAAAATGTCATCACAAATTAAAATTGTTCTAAAAAAAACAATAATAAGTAAAAGTAAAAAAAATTAGTCGTAATCATCCGGCTTGGGGTGTTGATACTATAGGCACTCCCTGATGTCAATCTGACACTGCTCAACACGCTCTCCAATAAGATTAACTTCACGCTGGAGAGCTCCCATGGATGACATAAGCTGAGTAAATGCAGCTTCTATATCAAATGAAGGAGGCACAACCTGTGATGATGATGCAACTACTGGTGGGGGAACTGGTAGAGGCTGAGGAACATCGCCTTGAGCCTCATGCCGCAACTGCGCATTAGACTTCATAAGGTTCTGAATGCCAAGAGGATATGGAATCCATGATCTAGGCTCAGAGTCTGAAATATCTGTCATGACCTGAAGACAGATTTGAGTGATCAAACACCCAAAAGACAGACTCGTGTTCTTCTCATTGCAAACCTTGAGCATAGTGTGTAAGATGTGCTTGTACAGGAAAAAAGGAGTTTGTATCACAATGGCATAGAGAAGGGTGGCCTTCTTGAGAGTAAGCTCACTCCGACGAGCTTGAAGCCAAAGGTTGGTTACAACAACCTTTGCTAAGAATCAGTGCATAGGAGCAAAGGCTCCAATATTGATATGGGAGTGTGACTTATCCGCTCTCTGTGGTCTTGTCCCAAAGAAATCATGTAGAAAGTCAATGCTGGGAATCTCATCACTAGGAGGTAAAGGACCTCCTGAGACTGGTAGAATAGGGACCCCGATTATAGAACTGATAAGCTGGAGATCAATTAGAATTGTCTGTCCTCTAACCATAGTCTGCATGATCAGTCCTCTGTCATCATCTTGGATGATGATCATGTTACTATAGAATTCCCACACCATTATGGGAAAGGTCGGGCAGGCACAATTGTATAGGTACTCCCATTGGTTCTCCAGAAGCATCTGAGCAATGGGGAGTAGAACTAGATCCGTCAGATCTACACGGAGAAGCTTCCGCCCTGATAGGAACTGCCGCGATTGCATGCGGTGCAGCCTGTCAGCAACTGACTCTTCAATTCTTTGCCTGACTCGGGGAGGAGAGTCATCTGAACACATATTTCTTGGGCTAAAATAAAATCACAGAGAATTCCATGAAAACATTAATTCCTGTTAGTCCAAAAAAAAAATTGGGCATTATGACGGCTGTAAAATGGACTATCCCAAAAATTACAACTACTTAAAACTCAACCCAAACAATATCAAGATACCATAAATTAGAAAATATGCAAAATTTCATCCTAATCAATAAAGAATATGAGCAATGAATCATATTAAACTCAAAATTGATAAACCCATAACAAACTATTTTAAGCATAAAAACTTAAAATAATATAGTAAAAGGGTAGAGAAACGTACCTGGATTGGAGATAAATTGCAAATAGGACAAGCGCACGTGAGAAGTACACATAAAAAACAAGGAAAAAATGCACAAGTGTAACGCCCCGCTTTTACAAAAAGCGTAAGTGAAAATTTTTGAATTTTCACGTGACATTACTAACTTATCAGAGTTAAATATTGGCAACGGAATATATATAAATATAATACAGACTTAGGAATTAAGTAACACTTCAGAGCTTCTACTGAAATACCTCAGATAGATATAATAAGTAAGTCAGCATAATTATACAAAGTAGTAGTAGTCATGCCTCATAGGGCATAAATAGTCATACAAGCCAAAATATCTAAGGTTTAATGACTACATAACAGCAGAATTATAAATATTGTCTTTAAACTAAGTTATTGAACTACAACATGGTAGTTCCCAAAAAGGGAGGCGGTCTCGCCTCAAAAACTAGTATCAGGAACCATCTAAGAGTCTGGATAGTCCTGATATTCTTCTTCTTCATATCCTGTATTATCACACAATACGGAGAGGAAAACAACAACACAAAATACTAAAGTGAGTCCGCTGTTTTCAATATTGATATGATTACTGATTTATTTAAGTAAATGCAACACAATGCAATAATATAAAGTAATGACAGTTTTATATGCACAGTTTTATTATAAAATGAATCATAAGCTTCTTGCATTCGATCTTATAGAGACGTAACTCTAACGCATCGATTCAAGGAAACGTAATTCCATTTAATAAAGTCTAGGAAACGTAATTCCTGTCTAACGTGTTATAGGAGACGTAACTCCCGTTTAGCGAGTTCTAAGGAGACGTTACTCCTCTAACAATTTATTATCTTTTTGGCACAGGCAGACGTCACTCCCTGTTCCGTAGGCAGACGTAACTCCCTACTTTGTTGTTTATTAATATTTTTGGCTCAGGCAGACGTCACTCCCTGATCCGTTGGCAGACGTCACTCCCAACTTTGTTATAATTAATTCATTAATTAAAATAACAAAATATGCAAAATCCACATGCGCAAACAATTAAATAAAACAGAAACCACAACATTATGGAAATTCAGCTTCACCCTCAGTAAGTAATAAATACTTACAGTTCTTTCTTTGCTTCAGAAAATTGTTCACATAAATATTAGCTGCAGTATAATTTAATACCAATAATAGTGAATTAGTACAATTCACTTATAAACTCATATTAACACTATTTTTATTTTTAACCTTTTAAACCTTAACATAATTGCTAAAATCATTTAAACATAATAACAACATATAAAAAATGGTTTAATTATAATGCCACATATTCCATATGGGCATTATAACAATATTTATAAATAATGACCAAAATACCCTTTTGCATTTTTAAAATACTTATGAACATAAGAATCGTTTTACCAACACTTTTAATCATAAAAGCTATATATTTATATAACATAACCAATTCCAATTGAGCTGAGTAACAACATTAGTATTAGTAATGTCTAAAAATACTTTTAGAATATTGGGCGGCATAACGGCATAATTATGAATAATTCCCTTTATAAAATTTGGCAGAACAACGAGGCTTTTATAACTAATGCTTAAAAATACCTTTCAAAACTTTTGACAGCATAACGGCACATTTAAGGAATACCTAATTGAATTTGGGCATCATAATGGCATATTTGGTAAATAAGTGATCAACTTTGAACATAAACACATAATGAACATAATCAAGCCTAAACTAATGAAATCAAAACTTAAAGCATAAAATCAATGAAATTGATGATTGAAAGCTTACCAAAAGACTTCCTAGAACACACTCCAAGCCTTGGACTACACAAAAGCACACTTTTCTCTCTCTTTGCCAAGAGTGTGTGTGTGTGAAGCTTGATGGGTTTTTGAATCCTTCTTTAGTTCTATTTATAAGGGAATGAATGGCTAGGATCAAGTAGACACTTTTTGATCTAATGGATGGGAGTTAGCCTTATCCTCCAAGGCACATGGGTGTCATTATTACTAAGATAAATATCTACATGCATTTGCATTTCATATGAATTTGCATTTCATGTGAATTTTGGCACATGGGTTTCATCAATACTTAAATCAAATAAAATCAAATAATATCTAATCTAATAAATTCTATTCTAACTAAACTTGACACCCCACAAAATATCTTAAAATCTCAATCATCACAAATCAAATAAAATCAAATCCAATTATAGCAAATATTTCTATCCTAACTAGATTTGGCACATGGGTTTACTAAGAATGAAACTAAGTTATAAATAGGACTAATTGGTTACAAAATATCACAAAATCAATAGGGTGACGTGGCGATGACGTGGCAGAATCTACACATGCATGCTGCCCAGTCCAGGGGCAGTAGAGTCTCGGTCACTTTCGGCAAATCTAGAAAACTCTGATTTTTATGAAATTTTATATGTAGATAGAGGACTCCGATACGAGCGTTCTGGATTTTGAATCGACCAAAACGGAGTTCGTTTGACCCTGTTTCCGTTATTCCAAAGTTTAAGGTCTGTTTGAGTTTTTATTAAACTAAAACTATAAACACTTCTTAATAAATGAATATTTAACTTCATAGATATTCATATTTATTCTTTTACCTTATTAATAGGTCATAAATCATATTTTAAGATATTTTATTTAATATCTTAAAATATGGGGTGTTACAACAAGACGACAAAAGAATCCAAAAAAAAAATGAATGAGAAGGCTGCGGCGCGGGGGTGGGGGGGGAATGCGACATAACCCTACAGGGTTCACCGACCGGACGGAACTTAAGTGACGTCTGAACGTAGTGCCACGTAAGAAATTGCACAAACACGCCCGTCTGGACAAGGAGAAGGGACGTCCGGACGAAGCAACCTTACCATCCAGACAGCCAGAACCACCGTCCCGACGCTTCGCTAAAAAATCTAAAAAATAGAGGAAAAATAGCAGAAAAATATTTCCCAAATAATTTCCAAAACACGAATGTATATAAAGCTGATATCCCAATTCAATTAGCATTTCAAAAATATACCAAGATATAATTGAGAGTTAAGAGTCAATAAGCACAAAAATTTTCCTGTAGAAAGACATTTTTCAATAGTAAACTTAACTCAAGCAATGCGTATGTGTGTGAAGGCTTTCTCAATAAGGTATGAATTTCACTGATATGACTTAAATCACCCGGATTTTCTAAAGAAGAGAGAAAATCAATCTTAGATTAGTCAAAAGTCAAACCTTATTTTACTAGGGCCTATCCAACCTCATCTGATACACTCTCCCTAAGCTGCAACATTTTTTTTTTCTTTTACATCGTCCTTTAGTGACTATCTATTTCCGCAATGATTTGGTCACTGACTCTATCTATTAGAACAAGTTCATGAACAGATTTATAACACATAAGCAGTGGATCTTTTTATTTATCTATATTTATTCAGTTTTGAATGCTTTTTATCACTTGGTGCTGCAACCTAGAAAGCATGCCAGAATTTATAGGTTCTAGGTTCAACTACTGAGTTGGTAATTTTTTATCATCTTAGCAAAAAAACTCTCTCAATAGAATTTCCAGAAGCTAAAGGTCAGAGAGGAAAAATGTACCTTAGGAGAGCCTTAGATAGTGCATAATTTCATCGCATGAGAAAAGTAACTATCTAGTATGGATGCAACTGGAAAACTTTGCAGATATCAAGAAAAATTCTCAGTTATATAAAGGAAAAAGAATAAATGCATCAAAAACTGAGACATCAGTTAAATAGATATAAGATATATGGAAGCTATATAATGGAACAACAAAACTCTGCATCATTTATCCCTTTTTTTTAATTTTATTTTAAAAAGAAAACAAAAACATACTTCAAAATAAAGAGGTTAGTATAGTACAAGCATGTAAGGTAAAAGCAAACCTGACCTTAGGGGGAGAGAAAAGCAGCCGCTCAATGTACTTTTTCTATTATCCCTATTTAATACCTGCAGAATTTTCTCTAGACAAACAAGAGGGAATATAGGGATAGAAAAGATGGTTCCATAACAACATGCAAAGATTTCATAAGATGCTATAAAAATGCTATGCAAGTGTACCTGTCATGCTTTAGAATTTAGGAACCATAATCCTAGGCATGTGTGACCTCACCTACTGGGTAGGTCCGCTCCCCCTTGGGGGTGGGTGTCCTATTTCTTGTCCTGTCCTTCCTTTTTTAGCTGTAGTACCAGAAATTTGACTAGATCTTGCATGAAGGAAATGACAGAAGATGTTCCTTCATAGGAGATTTTCCTTTCTGCATTTTTTTGTTCCTCCATATACAACTTCTTAGGGACCCAAGTCTTTTTTGCTTGAGTAGGCTTCTGCAGCTGCTGATGCCTTGGAAAATGATTTCTGGGCGGAGATCTATGATGCCTGGGTGGCTTAGGTGGAGGACACCTAGGTCTGATATGAATGCTAACTCCACATTGGTGACACATGGGAGTTTTAGGAGCCTGCCACTTTTTCTTCTTTTGAACTTGCCGATGTGGGCATTTAGGTCTGATGTGCCCTGGCTCGCCACAGTGATGGCATGTGAAAGGCTTTCTTCTGATAGGAAGCTTGGCCAGAGGCTGAGGGATAACTGGTACTTCCCCATCCATAACAGTTTTTCCCTTATCCACACTTGAGGGTGGAGACTTGGGAATAACCGGCTTCACAAAAATAGTCTAGGAGGTAGAAGGAATATCAGAAGTAGAAGGAAGAACATATCCGGGTCCGGTCTTTTCGGTTGGGCACTTCTGAATAGAGAACATGTGAATTAGCTTCTCGTCTGAGACTTTCTCTAGTTGTAACTGTGTCTCCAGAAGCCTCTCTTCTAAATTATTGATCTTTATAAGCATGGTGGTCTTCTCAGTCTCGAGGCTGTTAAGCTCTAGTACCTGCTGCTTGTATTTCTCCCTCAGTTTTAAGAACTCTACATAATGAAGTTGATAGGCTGACTGCATATCTTCTTCTTCACTATTCTCATAGTAGTAAGATTGAGAATCCTCATTTTCTTCATGTAGGGCCACGAAGGCCATGAATTTTTCTTCCTCAGGAGTTTCTTCTTCCTTCTCAGACTCATCACTTAGAGTTACATTAAAGGCTTTCCCTTTTAATTTCTTCAGATTTGCACATTCAGTCCTGATGTGCTCGAAACCTGAACATTCGAAGCATTGGGGAACCCTCAAATCTTTCTTCTCTACTTCTTCTGACTTAGCGTTATGGAGAGCCTTTCTTAGTCTGTCAAAGAACTTCTTGAATTTATTATTTTTCATGAACCGCTCGAAGTTCTTGGCTAACATTGTCACTGCGTCTTCATCAATGTCAGAATCTTCGTCAGATGAGACTCTAGATTTCTTCATAGGTGCCTTAGATGCTTTAAGGGCAAATGTCTTTGCCTTTCTAACTAGAGGTAAGGAGTATTCATATGTCTGAAGAGATCCTACCAGCTCTTCAGTCTTCATCTCCTCTAGATCTTTGCTGTCTTCTATAGTTGTCACCTTAATCCTAAAACGCTCAAGCAAAGATCTTAGTATCTTTCAGATGAGTTTTACATCAGAGATTTGCTTCCCAAGACTAACCATCGAGTTTCTTAGGTCGCTAATCTTAGTGTAGAACTCTCTGAAGGTCTCTTCTTCTAGCATCTTAATCTCTTCAAATTTAGAAATCAACATTTGAAGCTTGGCAGATTTCACCAGTTTTGTGCCTTCATATGTTGTTTCTAGAATTTGCCATGCATCTTTAACAACTTCACAATTTGAAATTCTAGCGAATTTAGTTGGTGAAAGTGCTTGACATAGTGCATGGACGGCTTTATCATTGGAGAGTCGTGCAATTGTTTAATCCAACCAGTTTCAACAATTTTCCAGATGACAATTGATTTTAAAAAGAAGCGCATGCGGGCTTTCCAATTACCATAGTTCGTCCCATCAAATGGCGGAACTGAATTAAGATTTTGAGACATTTATAAAAATAAACAAAATAAAAGTCAAGAGATTACACTCAAGAAATAAATCTAAAACTGAGTGTACCAAGCTCTGATACCAATTGAAAATAAATATTGACTTCTAATTTAACCAAGTGTGTGTGTTTGTGTGCAACAAACTATCTTAAATGCGGAATTTAAATAAGACAAGATATTTGTTACTAAGTGAAAACTCTGTGCAGAGAAAAACCACTCTAGGGCAGCCAAACCAAAAACAAAGCTAGTTACAAGACACTCGTACTCACATACCCTTATGTAGTAGTCATACCTTTAACTCTGGCACGAAGCCTATCATAAACGTTTCCCAACCAGATCTCCTACCTAAAGCGCTTTTTGATGGATTCCTTTACCTTAGGGCCGACCCCTAAGATAGACTTCACACAAACTGTTGAGCACACACCGGCAATGGCTTGAGAGCTAGAGGATCTTCAATTCTCCCTAGACACCCTCTCAAAGCTAAGAGAATTCAGTACCGAATTCTGTACAATTGATAAGCCTAGGGCCCTCTATTTATAGGCTTACAGAAAACAAAATCTGCTGAGATTCAGACTCTGGCTGTCAAGCATCTTGACGGAAGTTAGCCACATCTAGACTGTCTTCTGCAATTGCCTTTCTGAAACAGCGCAATTCTATCCTTATCAGGTCCATGTCCGGACGGCTTGGCAAAGCGTCCGAACGGTCTTTGCTATAACTCCTTTCTGTGTTCAAACAAAACATCAGAATATTCTAAAATGCTGGACAGCGTCTGGACGTGTTGCCACGTCATCTGGACGACTTGCAGAGACTTCCCTAACAGTGTCGACTTCTTAAATCCAACTCCATGTTGAACAATGATTGACTTAGCGTCCGGACGGTGTTGCTCTATAGTCCGAACATCTTCAACGTAATCTGCTAGACACTGCGAGGCGTCCAGATGCCTTTAAGGGCTCATCCAGATGATTGCACAGGAACCGGATGATTTGGCTTGGAATTTGCAAGGAATTCTTCATGGACATCTTCTAGAAGCTTTTGATCAATCACATGCTTTGATTTGAACACTGTCTGAATACATGAAGATTCTGAATGGAGAACTAACCATCCTGTTAATTTGCAACCATTACATAAAGTGTTTTTTGTTATCCAGAATGTAGCCAACATAAAATACTAACAATCTTATTTCAAGAACCTAGATTGGTGAGAATGCCACAATGGAAACGTCTTTGATAAGTTGTTAGTTAAATAAAGAACAAGTAGAGAAAACTTAAAATTCTCGATGAAGAAAACTTTATTCATTATCAAATTCTGTTCTCATCAAGGACCCAAAGGGTCTTTATGTAACACCCCGTATTTTAAGATATTTAGTAAAATATCTTAAAATCGGATTTATGGTCTCATAACCTAAATATAAATATTTATTCATAAATATTCATCAAGATGTGTTCAAAGAGATTAAATGTTTCTGGAAAAATATGTATAAGTGTATCGGCATGTTAAAACGGACCTTAAACTTTGGAATAACAAAAATAGGGTCAAACGAACTCCGTTTTGGTCGATTCAAAAGCTAGAACTCTCGCCTTGGAGTTGTCTATCTACCTATTAAGTTTCATAGAAATCAGATTTTTGTAGGTTTGCCGAAACTGCCCGTAAACCTACTGCCCCTGGACTGGACAGCATGCATGCATGGCAACCCAAGATTCTGCCACATCACCGCCACATCAACATATTAATTTTCTGATACTTTCTTGAGTTGACAAGTGTTTATTCTTGTCTTGTATGGTAGTTTAATAGTTACTATAAGGTCAAGCAAATATTTAAGGATAAAATTACCTAACTATATGATAAGGTTACTAAGATAAGAGATATTATAAGTGCAATGATTATTATTCTTTTGAGATAAGGTGAGTCACACTAGTTATTGTAATATCTGGGAAAGACAACCCACTTGAGTTATCAATATATGCATAAATATAAGACTTAAGAATTGCTCTTAGTTTAATTAAGTTACATAGTGATGCATGTAGAGAATTGGATCACTGAGGTTAGTCGATCGAGCGAGTTTCTGGTCGATCGAGCGACTATAGGTCGAAGTCGATCGAGCGACTTTATTTTCGATCGAGCGACTTCGTCCAGTGCAGTGTAGTTTCCGCCAGCTGCGAAAATTGATCTTTCCACCTAATAACTTGGGACCCACACGTGGTACTTGATGCCAAATGATCATGTACACATTTAGTTAGCCTAGTTAGTCCATTTTGGTTGAAGCCCAACTAGATTTCCTTAGATATCATGCAATCATGGGCCAAGATATGAAATAGTAACCTAGGAGATTTGAGCTATGGATTTAAGGTGTTGGTTGGCTCAAATCTGGCCATTGGGATGATGATTTGTTGGTTAAATCTCAGCCCTTCAAGAGTACTATATATAGATTGCATGGGGAGTTGATTTTCATGAAGGAGAAACAAAACTATAGCCAAAACTCTCCCTCACTCTAGTGCTGAAAGAGTAGCACGAAAATCTCCCATTTTCAACCCACTTTCCAGCACCTTGCAAACCCAATTAAGCTCCAAAAACCACCCTCATTCTCCCACAAATCAATAGTAGAGTGTGAGTGGAAAACCTCCTTTGTTTTGAGACCAAGAAGCCAAGCTTTGCAAGTGGAACTTTCTTGGACAGCAACTCTCCTTCACTCTCTAGGCCATTGAGGAACTTTGGGTGAGTATTTTCTCCCTCAAACTTCTCATTAGATCAAGTAGTTCAATTGCTATTTGAAATCATGACTTGTTCTTGTTTTTAATTATGCATGTTATATGGAAAGTTGGCTAGCTTACATATGAGTATATGTATAAACATATGGATGAGTATTTACTACATGAGATTAGTAATTTAGAATGGATAAATTGTGTTTTAAAAATAGATCAAGGTATATAAGTGTGAGAGTAATATGTTGAGATTTTGATATATATATATATATTAAGAGAAAAGAGGTGAGCAATATTTAGGTGTGTTATAAGGATGTGAATTAAAGAAGAGTAAAATCATATGTGTGCTTGATTATATGACAATGTATTCTTATTTTTAAAGGTATATTATGTGATGGATAATTCTAGTAGTACAAGAGTTGGTGTGTAAGCATTAAAATAGATAAATAAGAAATCATGTTTAATTCGGTAGCCGTTGCGATTTCTAGGAAGAAATAGGGTAGTAATGATGATTTCATAAGAATACTTTATTAACTCGCTATCGTCACATAATGATTGTTATGCAGTTGTAAAGGAAAATATTTGGAGCAGAAACTAGTAAGTATCTCTATACTTATTGAGGACGAAGCTGGTTGACTTTTCCTATAATATTATGTTTACTGTTTTATTTACTTGTTTGCGCATGTGGCTTTGAATGTTTTATTATTTTTAATAATCTGTCTAATAACAAGCTGCTGGATCTAGATCCACAGTGGGTACGCGAGGCTTCACATGAGTTCCTAGGTTCTCAGTGAATGAGGAGGTACCTGAAAAAGAATAATAAATACAAAAACTGGTGTACCTAGGTCACTAGGGATTCCGAGGTTTCTAGGAGCCTAGGCTCCCAAAGATTATAATTAAAAGTTAAAGGGAGGAAGCCCAGGCTTCAAATAACACGATAACCGTGCCTAGGCCAACAGAGGAGTGGAAAAAGGGAAATACCTAAAACTAAACCCTTAAAACTATCATTGCTTTATGATTACGTTTATGTTCATTTTATGTCTATGACTCGCGATCATGGATTATATTTTGTATATACATGTGATTATATGGCCATTGCATTGTGTTGCATTAATTAAATAAATTAGCACTCATATTATTATTGGAAACAGCGGACTCACTTTAGTGTTTATGTTGTCTTCTTTTCTTTGTATGGTACTTGTAATGGTTCAGGCTATGAGGAAGAAGAGGATTATCAGGACTATCCCAACACATAGATGGTTCCTGGTTCAGTTTTGTAAGGCTGGAAAGCCTATATTTTGGGACTACCCTGTTATAGTCCATTAGCCTATCTTAAAACAATATTTATAATTCTCCGGTTATATATATATATTTTGGCTTGTATAATTATTTAGCCCTGTCTGGCATGACTGGTATTACTGTCTGTATAATTATGCTGACTGACTCATTTTATATATATATTTGAGGTATTTCAGTAGTAGCTCTGAAGTGTCAACCTATTCCCAGTTTATATTACATTTATTCCGTTGCCATTAATTACCTCTAATAAGTTAGTAATGTCTTGTGGAAATTCAAAAATTTTCACCTACGCTTTTTGCAAAAGCGGGGCGTTACAGTTATGATTGATAAGATTCCTTGAGATAAAATATTATCAAAGCTAGTTGATGAATCACTCTCTCTCTCAAACATGTAAACTCCGTATTTCTCTTCTCTTTGATTCTTTTCTAACAAATCATTATTGCTTGATGACTCATAGCAATTAATCATAAACTTGTTCTCCAAGTTGGTTTCTAATCCATTAGATGAGATTATGGTGGAAAGATCTTGGCCATTCATTCTTTTATAAAAGGATAGCTCCTCTCCCAAATTGCATTTTCTTCTTCTCTTAGAGAAACTCTCTCAACTTCTCTCTTATTTTTGCAACTCTCTCTTCTTCTCTTTTGGTTCAGATGCGTCAAGAGAAAGGAAGAAGCTCTCTACCTCTTCCTCTAGTCCTCTTTAATTGGAATTGCATCAAAGAATAAGGATTGCATCTTCTTCTCCCATGGACGACAACTTTTGGTAAGTCTCTACCTTCTCTTCTCATGATTTCTCTAGTTCTTTCATGCCTCTTTGCATCACTCCATCCATGGATGCCGTAGCATGAAGAGCTCTTTCCCTTTTAGTCTTGGTTCATAAGAAGAACTTTCTTTTCTTCTTCATGAATATATATAGATATCTCTAACTCTCTCTCTCTACCTCTTGGATTTCTACAAGAAAAGGAGAATCAAGGATCCTCTTCATCACACTCTTTGGCCGGATCTCATCTCTCTTGAGTTTGCTCGTGGTAAATTTTTAAAGCCCTTAAGTTAGTTTTTATGTCATAAGTGGTAGAACGAGATAAGAAAAGGAAATAACGCTTTAGAAGATAAGAGGTAGAACAGATTAAGAAACAAAAAGAATAACATGTTTTATGATTACGTATGTTACAAAATATCTCAAACGATATTTTGAGATATTTTACAAAATATCCCAGAAGATATTTTGAGATATTTTACAAAATATCCTAAAAAGATAATTTAGATATTTTGGATAAGATTCTTATCCTTTAATGATTTAAGTTATGTTTTTAAAATAAGGTTTTCAAAATAGAGTTTATTCCCCCGTTGTTGGTTGAGTGTTTAAAGTCTAATTGACCAAATATTTGCGTAGTGTTAAAAGTTGGGTGATTTGGGTTTTAAATATAAACTTTGTTGTTGTGAATAGTTGGAAATCTTAGAATTGTGGTAGTTGGTCGAATGGACTATGATGTGGGGATATTGTGGATTTGCTGATTTAGGGCAGTGTAGTGTTAATTATGTGTTGATTATGTGATGTTAAAATTGGTATTTTTAAGCGGGTATTTTGGTAATTGTTATGGTTAAGGGTATTTTGGTAATTTAATAATGAATGCATTTATAATGTCCACATGAAATAGATGGCATTATGATTGAAGGATTTTATATGCCATTACTATATTAAAACAATAATAGCATTAAGAAATTAGAAATGAGTATAGGGTTAAAATCTATGTTTAGTGAATTGTACTGATTCACTATTTGCTTGTATTATATTTGTATATTACTGCAGTGATTATAGCTGTGGATCAATCTTTGTAGCAGGAAAGAACTGTGAGTATTTCTTACTTACTGAGGGTGATACATGTGGTTTAGTTTTTAGCAATGTAGTGATCTCTATTTTATTTAATTATATGCTAATTGATGTTTGGCATTTAATGTGTGTAACATGTTTTGGTTGAGATTAAGGATGTGATGCTGTTTGTATGATGTGGTGTGATATAAGTCTTAATAAAAAGCCTAGAGGTTTAAGTACTAAGGCGTTACTAGATTGAGTAGACCAACGGATGAACTGAGGTTTATATACCAAGGCGTCAGGAATTCCACTATTCAGAAGACAAAGCTAGATACAAGATAGTAACACTCACATATACCCAATGCAGTGGTCGTACCTTGCTCTCTAAAGTGTAACCCAACACGAACGCTTCCCAACCAGGTCTCCTACCTGAAGGGGTCTTCAATGGAATCCTTTACCTTAGGACCAACCCCTAAGATAGACTTCAGATGTAGCGTAGCAACAACACACTTGCAATGGCTTTAGAGGAAAAATAACGTCTCTGAGCAGTTGTGGAATTCAATACCGAATTCTCGCAGTTCTCAATGCCCAGGGGCCTCTATTTATAGGCTGGGGGCTCAAATGAGCGTCAGGCTAAATATAGTTGGGCGTCGTCCGGACGGTGGTCATGGCCGTCCGGACGGACAACTGTGCGACAGGATTTTCCAAAAATTTCGCTGAGAAATCTTTCTTGTTTAAGAGCCGCGTCCAGACGGGATGGCACATCGTCCGGACGGTCGCACGTCCACTGCAAGTAATTTCCTTATAAGGCTTCATGCGTCCGGACCATGGGGGAAGAGCGTCCGGATGGCTGAACTTCAACACGCAATTTCCATATCTGCTATGCGCGCATTCGGACCATGATAGGCAGTCGTCCAGACGGTTGAAGTCGAATCGGCAATTTCCATATTAGTTGCACGCGCGTCCGGACCAAGGCTGACTGATGTCTGGACAGTAATATTTGAATTACGATTCTTGCCTTAAGGAGACGCGCGTCCAGATGAAATATCACATCGTCTGGACGGTTGAATCAGTCTTCCCATATTTGAACTTGGAAAGAATCTGAAGCTGGTCGAGTACTGATAGGCGTCCGAACGTGCTGTTGAGTTGTCCGGACGGATGCAAGCTGGATAGAAACTTCTCAACACAGTGGAGGGTCCGAACGGAAATGCACGTCGTCCGGGCGGATGATGCTTCATTTGACTGGCGTCCGGATGGTAAGGCACGTCGTCCGGACGGATGGAACAGTGGTCAGATGGGCATCTGGACGGGATGGCTCGATCGTCCGGACGGCTGACTGGGAAACGAAATCTTCGATCTTTCACACAATGCAAAGTCTTCTGAGAGTGCTCTGAATAGTGGAATCCCTGTTTACAGCATCTTTACACACACAAGTGATTTTGTCCAGAATGAGGCCAAAATACTGACAAACTCTTCCTTTGGCCATTCTGGGACAAAAATCACTTTGACCGGTTTGGAAATACATTCCCGGTCCAAACACAAAAATTACTCCCCCTTTTTGTCACAAAGGGACAAAGGGTAAAACAGAGTAATAAAAAAAAAAAACAACTGTAATAAGAATTACTCCCCCTAACGGTCTCAGAAGGAACCGGGAAATAGAGTAATATAAGTTAAAATGTTTAATATAAGTCAAATGTCTCAAACAAAAAGACAACAAAACAAAACAAGAGGGAATAAAAATCAAACATCCTCAGGCATGGGTACAATCCTAGCTGCATCATCCTCATCATCACTACTGCTAGGATGATGATACTTCAGGCACTCCTGAAGATCCAGCTGGTTTTTCTGTACATGCAGTTTGATGGAGTGTATCTCCTGCTGCATGGAGGACATAGTCACCTGCATAGCGCTCATCCCCCCCTGAATGGCAGTAAGGGCCTCCATGATCTATGAATAGTTGACCTTCGGCTCAGATGGCGGGACGGTCTGGGAGGATGAAGCCATATTCGGAAAACCAACAGGCATGGTAGCAGCTATGGGCACCTCATCATCGGAGTCATCCCTCTGTAGCTGCGCATTGGACTTCATTAATGTCTGCTTGCTAATGGGTTGCTGGATCTTCATCTTCGGTTCGCCAGTGACATTGACTCCCGACTGAAGGATAATCTGAGTGAACAGGCAGCCAAACGGGAGACCGGCATTTCCCTCATCACTGGCCTCCAACATAACACCCAGAATATGCTTGCACAGGCAGAAAGGCAAGCGGAGGTGAACTGCATAGACAAACTGGGCCCGTTTCAGGATCAGATCACTGCGCCGAGCAACAGGCCAGATGTAGATGTTCTGCTGAATGATCTTGGCCAGCATGCGGTGGGAGGGAGATAAGGCACCAATCCTGATGGAGGTAGGACGCTCCTCGCCTTGGGGAATGGCATGAAAAAATTCCTTGAGATCATCCTGGGAAGGAGGAAACACCACCTCATTGTATGGGCTTGCAGAAATCTCGAGCACTAGGACTCGGATGATGTGACTGATGACCTGAGCATCAACAGTGATGATATGGTCTGCAATGGTGGACTGAAGTACCAATCCACGATCATCGTTCTGCACCACTTCCAGGTTGGCGTAAAGACGTTTTACCAATTTGGTGTACACCACACAGGCACAACTGTGTAGATATCCCCAATTGTACGTCTGGATAATGGTATGGATGCTATCCAGAGGTGGCACCATGATATCAGAACGGATGACATTCCACTCAGCAATGACTGTACGGTCCATAGTCTTGGCCTAGAGTGTAGCCCTATCTTCCATAGTCCTCTGGCGGACCCTGCGTTGTGGACTACCTGCAAACATGATTCTGCACACGAAACCAACAAGATTTGCAGCAAAAATCCAAAATAATAGTCTTGTTAGGTCATGAAACACATTGGGCAAAATAACAGTAGTAAAAAGGACTTTGGCAAAAATAAGGGCAGAATTTATCACAATTTAGTCCAACAAAAATCATCACAAATAATCCCAATAAGGCAAATATATGCATCTCATATCCTCAAAAACATTCCCGAAGAAAACTTAAATTTCTAACAGTTTAAAAATAAATTAACTGAAAAGAAAATAAACTAGAAAAAATACATGGAATGTGAAAGAGAATGCACAAAAATACAAGCAGGGATCACACCAAAAAGAAAAACACCAAAGGAGTTACTCACAAAGTGCCAAAAAGAGAGATTTTGTGGGGTATGGTGGAGAGAGAGCAGCGAGCTGCGTTATTTATAGCCTCTGTGGGGTCCCCATCCGAACGGTGTATTGATGCCGTTCGGACGCGCATTGCCTCGGAAAGGAGTAGACTGGTCACGCACGTCCGGACGATTAATTTTAACCGTCCGCCCGATACTGACCACGCAATTCTGGACGTAAAACAACTCCTGTCCGGACGTCTAAGTTCCATCCTCATCCGGACATCAGGAAACTACCGTCCGGACGCTCCACACTGAAACATCAGAAAAACTGAGGAAAATTCACAGAAATAAAATTTTTCCCAATTCAGTTTCAGAACACGCATGTATAAACCACTGATAACACAATCAGAGAGCATGTCAATACTAAACAGAGATATAAAAGAGAGTTGAGAAATCAATCAGCACAAATAAGGTCCTAAACATGCAAAATTCAAACAACCATCTCAACTCATACAATTCGTGTGTGTGTGAAGACAAACACCCACAAGGTAAGACTTTCGATGACATGACAAAGAGCAACCAGATTTCCTGGACTAGAGAGAAAATCAGTGACAGATTAGTCAAAAGTCAAACCTTATATCTTACTAGGGCCTAGCCACCCTCATCTGATACACTCCCCCTAAGATGCAGTACCTAAATGTTTTACTTGTACCACGAAGGGCAAAGTAAATGTTTTACTTGCACGTAGAGGGCAAGGCATATAGCAAAATCAGCACATAAGCAGTGAACATACAATTAAAGCACATAATTCATATGATTGATTGCTTGATTCTTATGGTGCTGCAACCTAGAGAGAATGCCAGAGTTTTTAGGTTCTAGGTTCAATTAGCATGTGGTCAATTTGGCCATCTTGTCAAAAAACTTTTGCTCTTATCCAGAATTTATAGGAACAAAAAGTCAGAGAAGGAAAGATGTACCTTTTAGGAGAGTCTTGGATAGTGCACATTTTCATCGCCTGAGAAAGGAAGTTATCCTACTTTTGCATAAACAGGAAAATACTCGGCAGATATAGTCATAAACTCTCAAGTATATCTAAGCAAAGTAGATTAATACACAAAGAATTGAGACATCAGGTGAAAACACATGCAATATTTGATATGCCAAGAGAAAAAAATAAAAAATCCTGCAAATTCTCCCTAAAAATTCTTTTTTATTTTTTTTATTTTTTTTATTTTTTTATTTTTTTATTTAAAACATAAGAAAACAAAACATGCAATATGGAAATGACATCATATGCAAGGCAAAATCAAACCTGATGATGCCATTACAGAAAAACAGTCGCTCGACCAGCTTTTTCTGTCTTCCCCAATAAATCCCTGCAACGATCTCCAAACAAAATATAGGGGGCAAAACACAGTACCACCGGTTCCTAGATTGCAAATGAAAATTGAAATTGACTTCTAAAAATAAAGTGAGTGCAACAAGTGTCAACAAAAATTAAGCACAGCGGAAAATAAAAGACAGTTTTTGTTGACGAAGTGGAAACTCAATCAGGAGAAAAACCACTCCGGGGCAGCCAAACCTAGGAATTCCACTATTCAGAAGACGAAGCTAGATACAAGATAGTAACACTCACATGTACCGATGCAGTGGTCGTACCTTCCTCTCTGACGTGTAACCCAACACGTATGCTTCCCAACCAAGTCTCCTACCTGAAGGGGTCTTCAATGGAATCCTTTACCTTAGAGCCGACCTCTAAGATAGACTTCAGTTGTAGCGCAGCACACTTGTAACGGCTTCAGAGGGATTTTGAACTTCTCTGAGCTCTTGTGGAATTCAATACAGAATTCTTGCAGTTCTCAATGCTCAGGGCCCTCTATTTATTGGATGAGGTGCAGAATGGGAGACTGCTACGGACATTGTCTGGATAGTGAACCTGGGCCGTCCGGACGGACAACTGTGCGACAGGATTTTCTGAAAATTTCGCTGAAAATCTTTCTTGTTTAAGATCCACGTCCGGACGAGGAGACACTGACATCTGGACGGTCGCACGTCCACTGCAAGTAATTTCCATATAAGGCTTATCGCGTCCGGACCAAGGGGGATGAACGTCCGGACGGCAATTCTTCAACACGCAATTTCCATATCTGCTATGCGTGCGTCCGGACCATGAGATGCAGCCGTCCGGACGGTTGAAGTCGAATCGATAATTTCCTTAACTGATGAGCGCGCGTCCAGACCAATGCTGACTGACGTCCGGACGGTGATATTTGAATTGCGATTCTTGCCTTATTTATGAGCGCGTCCAGACTGGAAACCACATCGTCCGGACGGTGTATCAATCTTCCCATATTCTGAACTTGGAAAGAATCTGAAGCTGATCGATCATTGATGGACGTCCGGACGGATGCAAGCTGGAACAGAAGCTTCTCGATACAGTGGAGGGTCCGGATAGAAAGATACGTCATCCGGACTGATGATGCTTGTCTGTCTGGCATCCGGACGGTATGACACGTCGTCCAGACAAATGGAACAATGGACAGATGGGCGTCCATACGGGATAACATGTCATCCGGACGGCTGACAAGGAGTCTGAAATCTTCTATCTTTTTCGCAGTGTAGAGTCTTCTGAAAGTGCTCTAACAAGTGGAATCCCTGTTTACAACATCTTTACACATAAGTGATTTTGTCCAAACACAGAATGAGGCCAAAATACTAACAAACTCCCCTTTTGGCCATTCTGGAACAAAAATCACTTGACCGGTTTGGAAATACATTCCCGGTCCAATAATAAAAATTACTTACCCTTTTTGTCACAAAGGGACAAAGGGTAAAACAGAGTAATAAAAGCCAACTCTCATAGAAATTACTCCCCCTAACGGTCTCAGAAGGACCCGGGAAACAGAGTAATATTAGTTTTAGTGTTTAACAAAAAAAGAGAATAACAAAAAGTCTAAAAATAACACAAAAAGAGACAATAAAAATAGTGGGAAAGTCAAACATCCTCTGGCATTTGTACAGTCTGAGCTGCAGCATCCTCATCATCACTGCTGTCCAGATGATGGACTCGTAGGCACTCCTAAAGGTCCAAATGGGTCTGCTCCACCCGCTTGTTGATAGACCGCACTTCGAGCTGCAAGGAGGAGATGGACTGCTGCATGGTGGTCATACCTCCCTAAATGGCAGCTAAGGCCTCCATGATCTGAGAGTAATTAGCCTCTGGCTTAGATGGTGGGATGGTATGAGAGGATGAATACACGTCTGGAAATGCAACATGCATAGCAGCAGGCATGTCATCATCAGAATCCTCTCGTCGCAGCGGCGCATTTGACTTCATCAATGTCTGTTTGCCGAGGGGATGCTGGATCTTCATCCTAGGCTCTCCATTGACATTGATACCGGACTGAAGGATGATCTGAGTGATTAGGCAGCCGAAGGGGAGACCGGTATTGCACTAATCACGAGCCTCGAGCATGACTCCCAGAATATGCTTGCAAAGACAGAAAGGCAAGCGAAGATGAACAACAAAAACAAACTGTGCCCTATTCAGCATTAGCGAAGATGCACCTAGCAACTAGCCAGAGATTGTGATGAACAATTTTGGCCAACATACGATGAGTCGGAGAAAGTGCACCAATCCTGATGTTAGTCGAACGCCCCTCACCCTGTGGAACGGCATGGAAGAACTCTCGGAGATCGTCCATAGATGGAGGAAGCACCACCTCTTTGTAAGGATTGGCAGGCAGATCAAGGACTAGTTCCCCGATGAACTGACTGATGATCTGGGGATCAACAGTGATGATGTGTCCATCAAGAGTGGACTGCAGTACCATCCCACGGTCATCATCCTGAGCCACCTCAAGGTTGGCATAGAAAAGCCTGACTAGCCTGGTGAGGACGATGCAGGCACATGTGTAGAGATATGTCTGGATAGTCTCATAAATGCTATCCAATGGAGGCACCATGATGTCGGCATGGACCACGTTCCACTTAGCGAGGACATTGCAGTCCATGATTTTGGCTTGTAAAGCACCCTGCTCTTCCTTTGTCCTCTGGCGGACCCGACGCTGGGAGCTGATGGCAGACATGATTCTGCAAAAGAACCAACAAGAATTTTTGCCAAAAATAATCCACAAAAAAAATATTCTTGTTAGTGTAATAAAAATTTGGCAAAATGACAGCAGTAACAAGGACTTTTGTAAAAATAAAGACAAAGAATATCACAATTAAGTCCAAAGAATTTCAGCATGGCAAATATCCCAAAAACATTCCAAAAAAAAATCTAACAGTTGTAAAATAAACTAAAAGAAATAAGACAAGAAAAAAAAATACCTGGAATGAGAGTGAGAATGCACACAAAAAAATGAGATCACTCCAAAAACTCAAAGAACTTACTCACAAGATGCCAAAGAGAAAAGTTTGTGGGGTATGAGGGGAATGAGATCGGTAATCTAGGCTCTATATAGCCTCTGTGGGGTGCCCGTCCAGACTATGTTTTGATGACGTCTGGACGCGCGCTGCCTCGGAAAGGAGCAAAACGGTTACGAACGTCCGGACGAATTAAATTATCCGTCTGCCCGAGGATGACAGCTCACGTCCAAACGTGGAATAGATTCCGTCTGGACTGCAAAACACCTTCCCTCCAGACTCCAAAAAAGGGCACTGTTCGAACTGCTGAACTCTACCCGTCCGGACGCCAAGAGGGACCGTCCGGACGGTCCACACTAAAACACCAAAAAAACTGAGGAAAATTTTACAGAGATCAAATTTTCTCAAGTCAGTGTCAGAACATGCATGTATAATCAACTGATAACACAATCAGAGCATCTCAAAACTAAACAGAGATATAAAATAGAGTTAAGATTTCAATTAGCACAAAAAATTTTCCTGGTCATAGAAAATTCAAATAGACAACTCAACTCACTCAATGCATGTGTGTGTGTGAAGACTCTTTTCCCACAAGGTATGACTTCCGATGACATGACATAGAGCAACTAGATTTTCTAGACAGGAGAGAAAATCAGTGACAGATTAGCCAAAAGTCAAACCTTATAACTCACTACGGCCTAGCCACCCCCATCAGATACACTCCCCCTGAGATGCAGCACCTAAGTGATTTACTTGTACCATGAAGGACAAACGTAAATGTTTTACTTGCACGTAGAGGGCAAGGTATAAAGCAAATGTAGCACATAAGCAGTGAATATATACTATAAAGCATAGATATCATATGATTAACTGCTTGTTTCTTATGGTGCTGCAAACTGTAGGGAGTGCCAGAGTTTATAGGCTCTAGGTTCAACTAGCATGAGGTCAATTTGGTCATCTTATCAAAGACTTCTTCTCTTATCCAAAATTTCTAAAAGCAAAGGTCAGAGAAGGAAAGATGTACCTTTAAGGGAGCCCGGGATAGTGCACTTTTTCATCCCGTGAGGAAAGAAGCTATCCTACTTTTGCATAAACAGGAAAAACGCTTGGCCAATATAGTCATAAACTCTCAAATATATCTAAGCAGAGTTGATTAATGCTTACAAAATTGAGATATCAGGCAAAAATACATGCAAT
Organism: Alnus glutinosa; assembly: GCF_958979055.1. Classification (NCBI taxonomy): domain Eukaryota; kingdom Viridiplantae; phylum Streptophyta; class Magnoliopsida; order Fagales; family Betulaceae; genus Alnus; species Alnus glutinosa. The sequence goes on from NC_084890.1 coordinate 16,720,629, forward strand.
ATCTAATAAGCCAAGAGAAAAAAAAAATATCCTGCAAATTCTCCCCATTTTTTTTTTTTAAAAAAAAAAAAAAACAACAAGCAATATGGAAATGACATCATATGCAAAGGCAAGATCAAACCTGTGTACGTTCAATGATGCCACTACAGAAAAACAGTCGCTCGACCTATTTTTTCTATCTTCCCCAAAAGGTACCTGCATAGTTCTTTCAAGAAACATAAGGGGCAAACACAACTGGTTCCTAGATTGCATATAACAATATGTCAAGTAAAATGAGCAATCAAACCTGATGCCATAGGAATAGGATCTGAATCCTAGGCATGAACACCCGAATCTGCTAGGTGCGCCTGTTCCCCCTCATGGGTAACTGTCCTTCTCGACCCAAGCCTGCCTTCCATTGGGTGGTTGTTGGCAGGACTGCATCATCCACTCCATCATGTTTTGCATCCAAATAGGAGGCTCACTGGAATATTATTCTTCTTTCATCTTCTGAGGCCTTCTAAACTGCTTGGGTTTGCTCTTGTAGGTGCCACTGTGATTGGCTGGTAGAAACCGCTGCAGGGGGCCGCTGATGCTGAGGAGCATGGGACCAAGGGGCTTGATACTGATGCCTTGGATGCCATGGAGCCTGATGCTGGACTATAGGTCTAGTGCCATAATGAGCTTGTCTTGGCACTTCTTTCTTAGCTTTGGCCTTTTGTGCTTTCAGGAGGGAGCACTAAGGGCGAACATGCCAACTGAGACAGCAGTGATGGCAAATGGGATGTCTTCTGATGGAATAAGGCTCCTGAGTGCCTGGAACATCATCGTTGACCTTGTCCTACCCTCTATCTTCAACAGTGGGAGGAGGCTCTGGGATTGTAGGATGCTTCACAAACACAGTCTTTGAGGAAGAAGGAGCATCAGAAGAGGAAGCTACATACCTGAGATTAGTCTTGTTAGTTGGGCTCTTCTGGATAGACAGCATACAAGTCAGCTTCTCATCAATGACTCTTTCTAGCTGGAGTTGTGTCTCTAGGAGCTTTTCCTCGAGTTCTTGTATTCTAACTAGCAATGAACTCTTTTCAGTTTGCAGGCTGTTCAGATCATAGAGGTGCTGCTTTTGACCTTCCCTCAGCTTCTCATACTCTAAGTAGAGTGTCTTGTTGGCTTCCTTGAGCTCTTCCCCATTATCACTATGCTCCGAGTAATACGAGTCTTCTTCTTCAACATGTGGGGCAACAAAGGCCAGAAATTTTTCAAACTCTGGAGCGTCTTCTTCTAACTCATCACTGAGAGTCACGTTGTATGCCTTCCCCTTGCCCTTCTTAAGATTCCCACAATCAGCCCGGATATGCCCAAAGCCTAAGCATTCAAAACATCGGGGTCCTCTGGGATCTTTCTTCTCTTCTTCCTCAAGTTCAGCTTCTCTGGGAGGTTTCTTTACTCTTTCAGAAAACTTCTTCTTGAACCGATCATCTTTCATTAGTCTTCTAAAATTCTTGGCTAAGATAGCCACAACTTTTTCTTCATCCTCAGAGTCATCTTCAGATGAGGCTTCTACCTTCTTCTTGGAAGCCTTTATGGCAATGGTCTTCAACTTCTTGACCGGGGGTAGAGACAGCTCATATGTCCGAAGAGATCCTACCAGCTCTTCAATCTTCATTTCCTCAAGATCCTTGCTTTCCTCAATGGTGGTCACCTTGATCCTGAAACGCTCAGGCAAAGATCTTAGAATCTTTCGGATGAGTTTTACATCCGAGATAGGGTTCCCAAGACTCACCAAGGAGTTCCTCAGGTCACTCATCTTGGAGTAAAACTCTCCAAAGGTCTCTTCTTCCAACATCTTAATTTCTTCAAATCTTGAAATCAACATTTGAAGTTTGGCAGATTTAACAAGTTTCATGCCTTCATATGTTGTTTCCAAGATTTGCCATGCTTCTTTGGCTGATTCGCATTTTGAAATGTAGGTGAATTCAGAAGGAGAAAGTGCTTGGCATAGAGCATGGAGAGCTTTATCATTGGAAAGTCGAGCGTTTTTCTGAGGGACTGTCTCGAGGGTTGTATCCTCTGGTTATGTCCAACCAATTTCAACAATATTCCAACAGTCAATAGATTTTAAAAAGAATCGCATTCGAGCTTTCCAATAGCCAAATTTCCTACCATCAAAGGTAGGAACATAATTATGAGTTTGAGACATAGTAGTAAATAGAAGTAAAAAATAAATGACACTCAAGAATTTAATCTTCTCAGAGTGTACCAAGCTCTGATACCAATTGAAAATTGAAATTAACTTCTAAAAATAAAGTGTGTGCAACAAGTGTCAACAAAAATTAAGCACAACGAAAAATAAAAGACACACAGTTTTTGTTGACGAAGTGGAAACTCAATCAAGAGAAAAACCACTCCGGGGCAGCCAAACCCAGGAATTCCACTATTCAGAAGACAAAGCTAGATACAAGATAGTAACACTCACCTATACCCGATGCTATGGTCGTACCTTGCTCTCTAACGTGTAACCCAACACGAACGCTTCTCAACTAGGTCTCTTACTTGAAGGGGTCTTCAATGGAATCCTTTACCTTAGGGCCAACCCCTAAAATAGACTTCAGATGTAGTGCAGCAACAACACACTTGCAATGGCTTCAAAGGAAAAATAACGTCTCTGAGCAGTTGTGGAATTCAATGCCGAATTCTTGATCTTCTCAATGCCCAGGGGCCTCTTGATAAGTGCTGAATGTTACACATTCAAGCCCCTTAATTTACATATGTTATGCTCTTAGTTTTGTTATAATTTGATGTTTTGTGTTGTTTTTGTGTTTTCTTATATTTTACAGGTTTTAGAAGAAAAACCAATCAAATTCCAAGATTATAATGAAGTCAGCAAACTCACTTTTGGATAGATTCAAACTCCAAATCAATTTTGAATTTAAGGAAAGATAAGTTGGCAAAAATTCGTTATCTTTGGAAAGAATCCAGAATGAGCACGTCACAGTAATTTAATCATAACTTTCGGCTCAAGTATCATATTTCAACAAAATTGATGGCGTTGGAAAGATAATAATAAATGAAACAAATATGTTAGAAATAGGTTTTTCCTAATTCAGACGTTTTCCATGCCAAAATCGCCCCGCAATAAAAGACCGCAAATCTGTACGAATTTTGGAATCCTTTTCCTACTTGGATAGAAATTTCAGAAAAAGGAGAAGACTTGTAATTATTCTTTTTGGACTAGAAAACCTACTTAGAATTGTAATAGGAATTCTAGAGCTTCTAAAGCTTCTCTAATCCCTATAAATAGGCCTCTAGCCTTTGAAGAAAGACACACAAACTTGGAGGAAGAATCAAAGGCTACATCAAGAAGGAGGTTTTTTTTTTTATAGTTTTTATTTTCTTTCTTTTCCTTTATTAATTTCTTATGAGGATGATTTCCATCCAAATTATGTGTAACTAATACTTTAGTTAGGGCTCGATTGAAGCCCTAATCATGTCTCTTTAAGTTTTTCAATTTGCTTTGCTACAATTTATATATTGATGCTTAACTTGATTAATTCTAGTTTCTTGAATTCCTCATATGTTTATGTTTGGCCATCATATGCATGTGGTATGGATTTGTTATTTATGTCAATTTGGATGACCGAGTCCTGGGCATAATAGAGTTTAACGGAAGAACCCCGACACAGGTTCTTGGATTAATCAACATAAAGACAACTAGAATAGATACCATATTCTAATCTGAGTGTGTTTACCGATTTCCATAGATTTATGCTTCCTTGAAGAACAACTTAGTAGATACCATGCTAAATCCTTCAAGGAAGAAAAGAGTTAGAGTAGATACCATGCCTAACTCGTTGTTTAGGGAAATCAATAGCTTTAGGAGAAGATACCATTCCCTTGTGGCTGGTAAGCATTAAGCATCATGTTATGATTGTAGTATTGTGCATATTGCGAATCTTATTTGAGTATGATTAGCGGTGGATATCAAAGCCCTACCTTTTCTTCATAGTATTTTTAATTCAATCTTTTATCCTGTCTTATTCAACATATCGCTTTTAGGAATTTCTCTTTAAAGACAATTTATACCAATCCTCGTGGGAATGATCTCGTATTTGCCTGCTATACTATTGTTTTGATCTTGTGCACTTGCGAGTAAAACGTACAAGTATTTGCCTATTTATTTAGGTAGATATTTGCACAACACCTCTATTTATAGGCTGGGGGCTCAAATGAGCGTTAGGCAAAATATAGCTGGGCGTCGTCCGGACGGTGGTCATGGCCGTCCGGACGGACAACTGTGCGATAGGATTTTCCAAAACATTTGCTTAGAAATCTTTCTTGTTTAAGAGTCGCGTCTGGATGGGATGTCACATCGTCCGGACGATCGCATGTCCGCTGCAAGTAATTTCCTTATAAGGCTTCGCGCGTCCGAACCATGGGGGATGAGCGTCCGGACGGCTGAACTTCAAAATGCAATTTCCATATCTGCTATGCAAGTGTCCGGACCATGATAGGCAGTCGTCCGGACTGTTGAAGTCAAATCGGCAATTTCCATATTCGTTGCACGCGCGTCCGGACCAAGGCTGACTGACGTCCGGACGGTAATATTTGAATTACGATTCTTGCCTTAAGGAGACATGCGTCAGGACGGGATATCACATCGTCCGGACGGTTGAATCAGTCTTCCCATATTTGAACTTGGAAAGAATCTGAAGCTGGGAGAGTACTAATAGGCATCCGAACGTGCTACTGAGTTGTCTGAACGGATGCAAGTTGGATAGAAACTTCACGACACAATGGAGGGTCCAGACGAAAATGCACATCGTTTAGACGGATGATGCTTGGTCTGACTGGCGTCCGGATGGTAAGGCACGTTGTTCGGACGGATGGAATAGTGGTCAGATGGGCATCAGGACGAGATGGCTTGATCATCCGGACGACTGACAGGGAACCGAAGTCTTCGATCTTTCACACAGTGCAAAGTCTTCTGAGAGTGCTCTGAATAGTGGAATCCCTGTTTACAACATCTTTACACACACAAGTGATTTTGTCCAGAATGAGGCCAAAATACTAATAATGTATGTGGTTGACTAATGGTGTGATTAGTTAGCTGAGAAGATAGTGCTAATAGTATGTTAAATTGACGGAAAAGATAGCACTAATAGTATGTTAAATTAGCAGAGAAGATAGCGCTAATGATGTATTAACAAGAGATATGGTTATGAGTATATGAATAGTTAAATAAAAGAACGAGCATGATTGTATGTGGATATGAATGTATGTATGTGGATATAATTGTCATCATTTGGATGCATTGTATATTGTTAAATAAATCAGTGTATCACTATGTGGTTGAGGACCATTGACTCACTCGACCACAGTATGGGATTGTGGTGTTAACCACAATCACATGCGAGTTTTGCAGGAACGAAGGCAAGAGCTGCTAGGTTATGAACGAGACCTTGAGTACGTAGATGTTATATACAATGGTTATGTAATGTTTGTGCCGCATGTGGTATGTATATTGTTATTTGGAAGTATTTTATTATATCACAACAAATGGTTATCGTTTTATATATTGAGGTTATTCAGTCAACTCTGATGTGTTATTGTAAAAGAAGAAAATGTATTCTACTGTCAATTTATACTCTGATGATGTCGTTGTTGATGCCATAACGATACGTGAAAATCAAAATTTTCGCTTCCGCCTTTTTGTAAAAATGCGGGTCGTTACACTTTAAATAGAAATACAGATGGTAAAAATCTAAAGTGATAATCTCTAGAAATCAAATTCAAATAAATTCTAATCCTAATAGAAATACAATTGGAAAAAATCTAAAGTGATAATATCTAGAATTCTAATATTCAAATTCAAATAAATTCTAATCCTAATCTAATACTAATGAGTTGGTATTCTATCCCATCTCCACCTCTTACTCTAATCTTATCTTATCCTTATCAATAATCATATCCTTCTGTAGCTTGGATCGCATGGATTAAAGCTAGTTCATCTTCTTTCAAGCCCATCTTGAATGTTGGGGTCTTGCTCAATAAATTTGCAAACTCAGCCCAAGTAGATTGCACCAATCCTTGCATTGCTTCCTTGATCTTCTTCGCTCTTGACCTTGTGATTGGCCCATCTGGAACTTGCAAGGGATCTTTAAGATTCGGTCTACCATGGTGCCCATCAACAAGTTATCTTTGAACTGAGTGATTAGGTTTGGGTGCATATGAGAAAGAAAAGATTTACAGGCTGTAGGAAGTCTAAGCTACATCCTAGAGGGGATGGTCTATTTCAAGTCCTTGAGAGAATCAATGATAATGTTTACAAGTTGGATCTTCCAAGTGAGTATAACATTAGTGCTACATTTAATGTTTCTGATCTTTCTCTTTTTGATGTAGGTGACGTTTTGAGGTCGAATCCTTTTGAAGAGAGGGGGAATGATGAGAATCAACATACACCATTAAAGGATCCATTGCATGTTCCTGTTGGGCCTATTACTAGAGCAAGATCCAAGAAGATTAAAGAAGCACTTAATGGGTCGATTCAAGAGATTTGGGCTGATTCTAAAACGGGGCATTCCAAGCTTGGCCCAAAGGAAGATGAAGGCGTAATAAATTTAACCCAAGTTATTGATGGGTGTAATTTCCATAGCAATGGCATGGATTAATAACTGATTATGGCTTGAGTGGGTATGGAATTAGAAGGAGAAAGTAGCTGATTACTTTCTAATTTCAGACCAATTAATTGGCTGATTGACTTTCCAATCCATACCAATTAACTGGCTGATTGACTTGCCAATTCCATACCAATTAACTAGCTGGCTGACTTGCCTATTTCATACCAATTAATTAGCTGATTGACTTGTCAATTCCATACCAATTAATTGGCTGATTGACTTGCCTATTACATACCAATTAATTGGCTGATTGACTTGCCTATTACATACCAATTAATTGGCTGATAGACTTCCCAATTCTATACCAATTAATTGGCAGATTGACTTGCCTATTATTAGTGCTAAATTTTAGGCTCCTATGTTTTTAGTCATTTTTTATCTATTTTCTTATTTTTGAAATATGTTAGTTTCATTTTTGAAAAATTATTGGACTTTTAATTTTAACAAGTGTGTGTGAATAGTGTGCAACAAAATATTAAATGCGGAATTAAAGAAGACAAATATTTTGTTGACAAAGTGGAAACTCAATTAAGAGAAAAACCACTCCGGGGCAGCCAAACCCAGGATATCCACTATTCAGAAGACAATACTAGATACAAAGTAGTAACACTCACATACCCCTGATGCAGTGGTCGTACCTTGCTCTCTAACGTGTAATCCAACACGAATGCCTCCCAACCAGGTCTCCTACCTGAAAGGGTCTTCAATGGAATCATTTACCTTAGAGCCAACCCCTAAGATAGACTTCACAGCTGATCAAATCACACACTGTTAAAGCTAGAGAGCTAGCAGATCTTCAATACCTCCCTAAACACCCTCTCTAAGCTATAAGGAATTCACCACTGAATTATGTGTTGAATGAATGCCTAGAACCCCTTATTTATAGGCTTTAGAAGTGCTAATTTGAGTCAAAAATGGAGTCTGTGGCACGCGCGTCCGGATGGGAGCCTTGGCCGTTCGGACAGGCAACTTTTTCCTTGTCCAAAAATTAATTCTGGAATTTTTTTAGGGTGGACCGTCTGATGCTCAATTTACAGCATTTTTCGTTAGCTTTCCAATGACGCTGATTTTGTCCCAATCCGATATTTGAGTAAAAATTTATGATCAAAATACCTGAGTGTGTCCGTACAGCTTGACTGAGCGTCCAGATGGTCAGCTGCAACCGCCTTTCCAAAATAGCACTGAAAGCTTCCGTTCATTGGCCATACTTACCACAATGATGGCATGAGGGAGAATCCCTTTGAGGATAATGCCTTTGTTGCCAAAAAGCATGATTAGGCTTTGAAGGTTTAGAGCTAGACTTACCTATCTTTTGCTCTGTTTTCCTGATCCGAGGCTGGTGATGTCGGATCTGAGGGCAGTGTGGCCTGATGTGTCCAGAGACACCACAATGATAGCAGGTAGGCTGACTTCGTTTGCTAAAATGCTTCTTGGAGGGCTATGCAAATTGAAGATTAGCTTTTTCACAAATAACAAAGTCCTTACCTGTTTAAGATATATGCCTTCTATGGGGCGGAACATATTTATCTGAAGAGGTTTTCTCAATAAAGCTCTTTCTGGAATCCTCCTGCTTCTTCCAAGGTCTGTGGGATTTTAACAGATAACACTTTGGCCGAATATGACCAACCTTCCCACAATGATGACAAATAGGAACAAACATACCTTGTGTTCCTGAATCCTTGAAGTTAGGCTTCACACAATTATTTAAGCAAGAATTTTTTGAACAAGCTGCATCTACTATCACAGGCTTAATATCAATAGAATCAGAGGCATGTGAAGTAGAAGTACTTAAATCATCAACAGTTAAATCAGGCTTGTTAGGAACATCTGAGTGAATACAAAGCATGCTATTCAAATTATCACTAGAGAATTTTTCCAATTTATTCTCAAGTTCATTAATAGTATTCCACAACATGTTATTCTCAGATTTCACAGAGTCAATCAAAGCATGTGATTCAGACAATTGTACAATCAATGACTCTTTTTCTTGTTTCACCTTTTTGAGCTCTTTTGTAGAAACCATTTTATCTAATTTCACAAAAACTTTGGAAAGCTCAATATCATAATTTTCTTCAGATAACTGAGAGAAATCTATGATAAAAGGTGTAATAAAAAACATAGAAGTCACAAGAGATGAGGATCACACTCAGGAAATAAATCCTAAACAGAGTGTACCTGCTCTGATACCAATTGAAAAATTATTGAACTTCTAATTTTAACAAGTGTGTGTGAACAATGTGCAACAAAATATTAAATGTGGAATCAAAGGAGACAAATATTTTGTTCACGAAGTGGAAACACAATTAAGAGAAAAACCACTCCGGGCCAACCAAACCCAAGATATCCACTATTCAAAAGACAAGACTAGATACAAAGTAGTAACACTCACATACCCCTGATGCAGTGGTCGTACCTTGCTCTCTAACGTGTAACCCAACACGAACGCCTCCCAACCAGGTCTCCTACCAGAAGGGGTCTTCAATGGAATCCTTAACCTTAGGGCCAACCTCTAAGATAGACTTCACAGCTAATCAAATCACACACAGGCAAAGCTAGAGAGCTAGCAGATCTTCAATATCTCCCTAAACACCCTCTCTAAGCTATAAAGAATTCACTACCGAATTCTGTGTTGAATGCATGCCTAGAACCCCTTATTTATAGGCTTTAGAAGTGCTAATTTGAGTCAAAAATGGATTTTGTGGCATGCGCGTCTGGACAGGAGCCTTGGCCGTCTGGACTGGCAACTTTTTCCTTGTTCGAAAAGTAATTCTGGAATTTTCGCAGGGCCGTCCGGATGCTAGATTTTTCCGTCCAGATGGGGGCCGTCCAAAAGCTTCTATTTACCGTCCAGACACTCAATTTACAGTATGTTTCGTTAGCTTTCCAACGAAGCCAATTTCATCCCAATCTGATATTTGAATAAAAAGTTATGATCAAAATACCCGAGGGTGTCTGGACGGCTTGACCGAGCGTCCAGACGGTCAACTGCAACCGCCTTTCCAAAATAGTACTGAAAGCTTCTACAACAAGGCCACGTCCAGACTGTGTTTCCCTAGCGTCCGGACGGTTGTACTTCGGCTGGACGTAATTACCACAATAAGGGTTTGGACATCCGGACCCTGAAGGGTGATGTCTGGACGGTTGAACTGGTGCACGAAATTTCCATATATGAAGCTTGATCGTCCGGACCATGAAAGCTGACGTCCGGATGGTTGAAATTTGTATGCACGACTTGCTCTCTAACGCATAACCCAACACGAACGCTTCCCAACCAGGTCTCCTACCTGAAGGGGTCTTCAATGGAATCCTTTAACTTAGGGCCAACCTCTAAGATAGACTTGAGATGTAGCGTAGCACACTTGTAACGACTTCAAAGGGATTCAATACCAAATTCTTGCAGTTCTCAATGCCCAGGGGCCTCTATTTATAGGCTGAGGTGTAGAATGGGCGATTGCAGTAATATGTACGGACGCCATCCGGACAGACAATAGTGTGACAGGATTTTCTGAAAATTTCGCTGAAAATCTTGCCTGTTTAAGAGCCGCGTCCGGACGGTGAGACACTGACGTCTGGACGGTCACATGTCCGCTGCAAGTAACTTCCATATAAGACTTTCGCGCATCCGGACCAAGGGGGATGAACGTCCGGACAGCTGAACTTCAACACGCAATTTCCATATCTGCTATGCGAGGGCCTCCGGACCAATGCTGACTGACGTTCGGAAGGTGGTATTTGAATTGTGATTCTTGCCTTATTTATGAGCGCGTCCGGACGGGAAACTACATCGTCCGGACGGTGTATCAATCTTCCCTTATTCTGAACTTGGAAAGAATCTGAAGTTGATCGATCACTGATGGACATCCGGACGGGCTGCTGAGATGTCCGGACGGATGCAAGCTGGAACAGAAGCTTCTCGAATAGTGAAGGGTCCAAACGGAAAAATACGTCGTCCGGACATATGATGCTTGTCTATCTGGCGTCCGGACTGGATAACACATCGTTCGGACGGATTAAGCGGTGGACAGATTGACGTCCTGACGGGATGACACGTCGTCTGGACGGCTGACAGGGAATCTAAAATCTTCTATCTTTTTCGCAGTGCAAAGTCTTCTGAAAATGCTCTTAAAAGTGGAATCCCTGTTTACAACATCTTTACACATAAGGGATTTTGTCCAAACAGAATGAGGCAAAAATACTAACAAACTCCCCCTTTGGCCATTCTGGGACAAAAAATCAGTTGACCGGTTTGGAAATACATTCCCAGTCGAAAAATAAAAATTACTCCCCATTTTTTTTTTCAGAAAAGGACAAAGGGTATAACAAAGTAATGAGAAAAACCACACAACAATTACTCCCCCTCAATGTCTCAGAAGGACAAGCGTAAACGGAGTAATAATATCCACAGGCAAAAATGTTCTAAAATCCAAAAAAAAATAGGAAAGTAGAGAAACGTCTGCAAATGGCCCAAAAAGAGGAATAAAAATCTTCCAAGTACCAAATCCTGTTGATCCACTGAAATCAAGTAACGGAGAGCAAACCGTATAAAAAGCTGGATTTGTACTACTTCGGCTTCTAGCTCAGGAAGCCGAGAACCACGGACTGAAAGATCTTCAATCTCTTTATTTTGCAAAGCCTGAACCTGGTTATCCGCAGATTGACATCCTCTAAGCAACTGGTCAACAAAATAACTGAGGAGATTCACCACTGAACCTCTGATTGATGCAGATCTGAGGGAATGCTACGGAAGGCTCTGCATGAGCTGGGGAAAAAGCTCATCTTAATCCTGAGACCTTTGGAATTTGAACATCCAACTTCAACAACAGTCAGTTTTCCAAAGGATCCATCTGTCAAACATTGTTCTGGGAGCTGCTGGATATCATATTCCTGAATTAAAACCAACTAGAAATATCTCCAGAAATACCATTAGATCCTGTTAGTTCCAAAAATAATGTGGTATTTAACACGCCTGTCAAATGGATGCCAAAGAGAAATATAAGCAATGCAGCTACTCATAAGGCATAAATATATCATGATCAGCCCAACACACAGACAAATAAGGTTTTTATGCACAATATCTCAAGAAAATATCCCAATCAACAAATATTCCAATATTCTAAAAGCACAAAAACTTAATAGAATAACGGAAGACACAATAAAGATCATGGGATGAGAAGAGATGTGCAAAGAATGCCAAAATCTCGGGAGAAATCCACGAGAAAAACACACAATATGATATGATAAATCAATAAAAATGCAAAGATGTGTGTATGGCAGAGAAAGAGAAGAAAGTCTTAAACCTATAGAGATCCTGTCCAGATGTGCAACTGCTAGGTCAGCATATGGCAAAACTGCTCTCGTATGGACGAAGAATAGGTCCATCTGAATGCTTCACACTTGAAAATCTGAAACTTGAGGAAAATATGCAGAAAAATATTTTTTCCAAAAGTTAGTTTCAGAACACGCATGTATAATCAACTGATAAAGCAGTCAAATAGAAGTGCAAAAATATGCAAGGATATAAATGAGAGTTAAGTATTCAATAAGCACAAATTTCCTTGTAGATAGAAATTTTAAATAGATTACTCAACTCATTCAATGCGTGTGTGTGTGAAGACTTTCTCAATAAGGTATGAAATTCACTGATATGACAAAACGCAACCTAATTTTCCAAACAAGAGAGAAAATCATTGAAAGATCAGCCAAAAGTCAAACCTTATCTTACTAGGGCCTAGCCACCCTCATTTGATACACTCCCCCTAAGATGCAACACCGAATTGTTTTACTTGTACCATGAAGGACAAAGTAAAATTTTTACTTGCACGTAGGGGGCAAGGCATATAACAAATTCAGCACATAAGCAATGAGTATACAATTTAAAAGTGCATAATGCATATGATTTACTGCTTGATTCTTATGGTGCTACAACCTAGAGAGTGTTAGAATTTTTAGGCTCTAGGTTCAACTAGCATGTGGTCAATTTGACCATCTTAATCAAAGACCTCTTATCTTATCTAGAATTTCTAGAAGCAAAAAGTCAGAGAAGGAAAAGATGTACCTTAGGGGAGTCTTAGATAGTGCACATTTTCATCGCATGAGGAAAGTAACTATCTATCATTAAGATGCAACAGGAAAACTTAGCACATACCATGCATAAACTCTCAATCATATATAAGCATATTTAATCAATGCACAATGAACTAAGATATCAGGCAAAAACACATGCAATATCTGAAAAGCTATCAAAAGAAAGAAATAAAGTTCCGCATCTTCTCCCCAACTTTTTTTTTTTTTTTTTGTTGAAAAATGAGACAAAAAAACAACAAAGACAAGCTTATGGAAAAGGAAATGACATCTAATCCCAGCATGTAAGGTAAAACCAAACCTATCCTCATGGAGAGAGGTTTAGAAATACCAAGACAGAAAAGCAGCCGCCCGGCGTGCTTTAACTGTCATCCCTAAAAAAAATATCTGCAGATGTTTCTCAATAAAACCAGAGAAAATATGGGGATAGAATAAAAGGTTCCTCAAATAGAGTGCAAGGCATGAATAAGATATGACATGATAAACTATGCAATGCAAACATACCTGACATGCACTAGGATTTCGGAACCAAAATCCTTGGCATGGGAAGACTTCACCTTTACTAGGAGAGTCCACTCCCCCTCAAGGGGTGAATGGTCTCATCCTTCTTGACCCATACCTGCTTGACTCGTGGCAGTAGCTTGCAGGTCTTGCCCATGTTGTCCATTGTCCTTAGCATACCTTGCATCATGCTCAGAAACCCTTCATAGTCATGGTAGCTAATGGGCTTCTGCGGCTTTCTCTTGTAGTGGCTTGATTTCTTCTTCTTTGATTTGCCACTCTGATAGGCAGGAACAAATTGCTGCTGATGCCGTGGAGCCTGAAGCGCCGTAGGAGGTAGAGTGCTTGATGTAGCTCTAGTTGGTAGCTTCCTCTGAACCTTCAACTTCTGGAGTTGCGGGCATTTGGTTTGGATGTGACCGATGATGCCGCAATGATGACAGGTAGGCAAGCTTCTTTTGTTTAAATGCTTCTTTGTATTTTCTGCAAAATTATGATTAGCATTCTTTATATGTCTCCTATGCGGAGGGACATATTTGCTGAGGAAGAATCATTGCCTTTACCTTTTATATGTCTCCTATGCGGAGGGACATATTTTGCAGAGGAAGAATCATCAACTTCACTTTTCCTCATAACATCCTGCTTAATCCAAGGCCTGTAGGATTTCAACAAATAACAATTTGGCCTAATATGACTAATTTTCCCACAATTATGACAAGTAGGAACAAACTTACCTCGTAATTATTCAAGCAAGAATTCTCCAAACAAGCAGTGTCTACTATCACAGGCTTAATAATAATGGAATCTAATTCATAATCAGAAGCATGTGAAGTAGAATCACTCGAATCATTAACAATTAAACCAGGCTTGTTAGGAACATCTGAATGAATACAAAGCATGCTCTTCAAATTATCACTTGAGAATTTTTTTCAAGAGATCATCAGATTCTTTTAATTTATTCTCAAGTGTATCAATAATGTTAAACAACATGGTATTTTCAGATCTCAAAGAGTCAATGAAAGCATGTGATTCAGACAATTTCATAATTAATGACTCTTTTTCTTGCTTCACCTTTTTAAGCTCTTTATGTGAAATTTTAGAATGTTGAGCATTCTTCAATTTATTAAAAACCTTAAAGAGCTTAATATCAGAATCCTCACTAGATAACTGAGAAGAATTCATGATAAAAGGTGTAATCAAAATATAGAAGTCACAAAGAGATGAGGATCACACTCAGGAAATAAATCCTAAATAGAGTGTACCTGCTCTGATACCAATTGAAAATTGAAATTGACTTCTAAAAATAAAGTGTGTGCACAAGTGTCAACAAAAAATTAAGCACAGCAGAAAATAAAAGACACACAGATTTTTGTTGACGAAGTGGAAACTCAATCAAGAGAAAAACCACTCCGGGGCAGCCAAACCCAGGAATTCCACTATTCAGAAGACAAAGCTAGATTCAAGATAGTAACACTCACATTAACCCGATGCAGTGGTCGTACCTTGCTCTCTGACGTGTAACCCAACACAATGCTTCCCAACCAGGTCTCCTACCTGAAGGGGTCTTCAATGGAATCCTTTAACTTAGGGCCAACCCCTAAGATAGATTTCAAATGTAGCGCAGCACACTTGTAACGGCTTCAGAAAGATCTTGAACTTCTTTGAGCTCTTGTGGAATTCAATACCGAATTCTTGCAATTCTTAATGCCTAGGGGCCTCTATTTATAGGCTGAGGTGCAGAATGGACGAATGCAGTAATATGTACGGACACCGTCCGAACGATAAACCTGGGCCGTCCGAACAGACAACAGTGAGACAGGATTTTCCAAAAAATTATGCTGAAAATCTTTCCTATTTAAGACCCGCGTCCGGATGGTGAGACACTGACGTCTGGACGGTCGCATGTCCGCTGCAAGTAACTTCCATATAAGGCTTTCCCACGTCCGGACCAAGGGGGATGAACCTCCGGACGACTGAACTTCAATACGCAATTTCCATATCTGCTATGCGCGCGTCCAGACCATGAAAGGCAGACGTCCGGACGGTTTGAGTCGAATCGGCAATTTCCTTAACAGATGAGTGCGCGTCCGGACCAATGTTGACTGACGTCCGTACGGTGGTATTTGAATTGAGATTCTTGCCTTATTTATGAGTGCGTCCGGACGGTGTATCAATCTTCTCTTATTCTGAACTTGGAAAGAATCAGAAGCTGATCGATCACTGATGGACGTTCGGATGGGCTGCTGAGATGTCCGAACGGATGCAAGCTGGAACAGAAGCTTCTCGATACAGTGAAGTGTCCGGACGGTATAACCACGTCGTCCGGATGGATGCGTTGGAACACTGGGATCTTCTCGAATTCTAAAGTGACATTACATAAAAGTGATTTTGTCCAACATAATGCAGCCAACACAAAAACTAACAATTTTCCTTATAGTGGGCGTTGATTCTCTTCAAGGTCATATTGACACATGCATGCTTGAACATGATTAAGGCCCTCTTTGTTATAAGCTACGTAAAGTCAATAGCCTACCTTGTAATTAATTTTTCTCTTTATTGAACCCCTTTGAGCTTTATTGTTTGTTGTGAACCCACGTCACAAGCTTTAAACCCAAAAATCAATGCCTTTACCCAAGCCGTAAAGCTAGTGGAGCATTGATCATCATTATGATATGTATGGGTGTGCCAGAAATAAGTGTGGGGGTATCTGGATTTGTGGTATGGCTATAACTGGTGAAATGGAACGTGTTCTCATTTTCAATCCGGGAGTTCCATTGTTGAGGTAATTTTGAAAAAAAAAAAAAGAAAAAAAGAAGAAGAAATGAAGTGATGGAGGAAATTACTTTAGATATTACAAACTGTCCATGTTCATAATTCCTCCTAAAATTCCAATAAACGGGCATGTTTATACGTGATATATACAAATGTAGAGCTGGAAATGTTATAAATAGCATGCATTCATTGTAATAAAGTATCATTGAATGGAAATAAAAGAAAACGTTAGGTTTGTTTCCTCTATTGGTTCTTCAGAGAACTTGTGAACCTATCAAGGATTCTTTCATGTGGTGTTCAAATTTTATACGTTCGTTTCGTGATTCAATTATAATCATTGGGTTGGGGTTTGTTACTTTATTCCTTTTAGCTTTCTTGGGGCAAATATTCAAATATTTTTTGTTGTGTCTCAAAGCGTGTCAGTTAAGGTTTACAACACACTCCCACTCCCACTCCCATCCTTTTTTGTGACAAATCAAGTGTTTCATCCCAATTGATTTTAATCAGGCCCCTTGTAGGTTTTTGTCAATGTTGATTGAGTGGTACTCTCCCCCTCTGAAAATCTGTATGGTCTTGGTGTGCCCATGTATAGTTGTCCATCATCTCCCTTGCATTAGACACCACTAGAAAAGGGGAAATAAATTCCACCCCAAATAGAAAAGAGTTTCTGCGCATCCATATAAGCTGAGCCACTATGAACACTTCCTAAAGCTCCCCTTCATTTAGCTTTTCTAGCAAGGCTTTCACTACCTCCCGCCCTTCAAGACCTTTTAGAGACAATTTTTGTACACGTCGGCTGCACTCCTGCCACACGGCCATGAAAGAAAGGCATCTCCATAATATATGGCTGCTAGTCTTGAAAATTGAAATTGACTTCTAAAAAATTAAGTGTGTGCAACAAGTGTCAACAAAAATCAAGCACAGCGAAAAATAAAAGACATATAGTTTTTGTTGACGAAGTGGAAACTCGAGAAAAACCACTCTGGGGCAACCAAACCCAGGAATTCCACTATTCAGAAGACAAAGCTAGATACAAGATAGTAACACTCACATGTACCGATGCAGTGGTCGTACCTTGCTCTCTGACGTGTAACCCAACACGAACACTTCCTAACCAGGTCTCCTACCTGAAGGGGTCTTCAGTGGAATTCCTTACCTTAAGAGCTGACCTCTAAGATAGACTTCAGTTGTAGCGCAGCACACTTGAAACGGCTTCAGAGGGATCTTAAACTTCTCTGAGCTCTTGTGGAATTCAATACCGAATTCTTGCAGTTCTCAATGCCCAGGGGCCTCTATTTATAGGCTGAGGTGCAGAATGGGCGACTACTGTAATATGTACGGACGCCGTCTGGATGGTGAACTTGGGCTGTCCAGACGGACAACTGTGCGACAGGATTTTCCAAAAATTTCGTTGAAAATCTTTCATGTTTAAGACCTGCGTCCGGACAGTGAGACACTATCGTCCGGACAGTCGCACGTCCGCTGTAAGTAATTTCCATATAAGGCTTAGCGCATCCGGACCAAGAGGGATGAACGTCCGGATGACAATTCTTCAACACACAATTTCCATATCAGCTATGTGTGCGTCCGGACCATGAGAGGCAGACATCCGGACGGTTGAAGTCGAATCGGCAATTTCCTTAACAGATGAGCGCGCGTCCAGACCAAGGTTGACTGACGTCCGGACGGTGATATTTGAATTGCGATTCTTGCCTTAAGGAGACGCGCGTCCGAACGGGATACCACATCGTCCAGACGGTTTATCGATCTTCCCTTTATTGGAACTTGGAAAGAATCTGTGACTCTTCGAGTACTGATAGGCATCCGGACAGGCTGCTGAGATGTCCGGACGGATGCAAGCTGGAATAGTAGCTTCTCGATACAGTGTAGGGTCCGGACGGAAAAGATACGTCATCTGGACGGATGATGCTGGTCTGTCTGGCGTCCGGTCGGGATGAACACGTCGTCTGGATGGATGGAACAGTGGACAGATGGGTGTCCAGACGGGATGACACGTCTTCCAGACGGCTGACAAGGAATCTGAAATCTTCTATCTTTTTCGCAGTGCAGAGTCTTCTGAAAATGCTATGTCAAATGGAATCCCTGTTTACAGCATCTTTACACATAAATGATTTTGTCCAAACACAGAATGAGGCCAAAATACTAACAAGTCTCAACTTCAAAAAAATAGAATGGGCAGTAGAAACGTGAACAATATTTTTGTTGAACTACTTTCCTTTGGTCGGAAGCAAATTATGGTAGATTTTCCACACAAAGTTCTTCGTCACCCTTGGAACTTTTAGCACCCATAATGTCCTCCATAGCTTCTAATCTTCCATGATAGACAAGCTCTCACCCGTCAACTAGGCCTTCCTCTATAGCTCTAAATGATAAGCACTCTTTATCGAGTAAAGTCCATTTTCAGTACCACTCCAAACCAGTTTATCAGGATGTCTAAGTGGACTCAACACTATCGCACAAATACTCTCTGCTTCAGCCGGCTCAAAAATAGCATGTATCAAATTGAATTCCACCAACCAGTCGCCTGACCAATGAGAGCACTGACTTTGGCATCCGGTTCCAGCTCTTTCACAAGTGAATGGAGTAGATGGGAAGAGGTGGAAAAAATCAACTTGTCCCCCCATATCTTGATATGCTCTCCATTTTCCACCCTCCACACGAGTCCCGCTTCTAAAATAGCCTTGGCTTGGAGAATATTCTGCCATGCATATGAGGGTCGTCGACCTAAATTTGCATGAAGAAAGTCACTAGCAGAATAATACTTCTCCTCCAAGATTCGGGCCACCAAAGAGTCGGGATTTTGGACTAATCTTCATCCCTATTTTGCAAGCAAAGCAAGATTAAAGATTTCCAAATCTCGGAAACCCAACCCTCCAATCTGTTTGGACAAGCTTAGCTTTGCCCAACTCATCCACGTGACACCCTTGCCCTCCTTTTGGTGATAGCACCAAAACCTGTTCATCATAGAGTTAAGCTTCTTGCACAGCTTCTTACGTAACAGGAAGACACCCTTGATGTAAGTGGGAATAGCCTGTACAACTGCTTTTATAAGGATTTCCTTCCCAGCCTGGGAAAGGAGCTTCTCCTTCCACCCATCCAGCTTTCGTTGCACTCTACTTTGTATCCCCGCGAAGGTTTGAATTTTTTATCGACCCACCCAAGCTGGAACGCCCAAATACTTCTCCAAACATGATGTTGCTGGAATCCCTACTATAGAGCATATATGATTTATGAATTCACTTATTGTATTTCGGCTGAAAAGAATGGACGTCTTTTCATTATTCAATTTTTTCCCCGAAGCTAGCTCATAGGTATGTAATACCTGTAATGCATTCCCCCATTCTATAAAATTTGCTCGACAAAAAAGTAGATTGTGATCAGCGAAGAATAAGTGACTCAATTGGATACCGCCTGCTAAATTTGGCACCCCCGTTATTCTTCCTTCCCTTTCAGCATGCTGTAATAATTGAAAAATAGAATTGACTTCTAAAATAAAGCAAGTGTGTGTGTGTACAATGTGTTAACAAAATAATGCGGAAAATAAATAACACAAGATTTTTGTTAACGAAGTGGAAACTCAAGATGACAAAAACCACTCCAGGGCAGCCAAACCCAGGGTATCCACTATTTAGAAGATAAGACTAGTTACAAGATATTAGCACCCACATACCCCTAATGCAGTGGTCGTACCTTGCACTCTAACGTGTAGCCTAACACGAACACCTCCCAACCAGGTCTCCTACTTGAAAGGGTCTTCAATGGAATCCTTTATGTTGTGCAAATATCTACCTAAATAAATAGATAAATATTTGTACGTTTTACTCGCAAGTGCACAAGATCAAAACGATAGTATAGTAGGCAAATACGTGATCATTCCCACGAGGATTGGTAAATTATGCTTAAAAAGAATTCCTTAATTATTGAGACGAGTGAAAAGCAATAAAAATATCAATCAGATCAAATAAGAGAAGAGTTAAAAATATTGAAGAAATATAATATGAAATAAGGTAGGGCTTCGATATCCACCGCTAATCATACTCAATTAAGATTCACAATGCCAATGCTACCATCATAACTTGATACTTAATGCGTACCAGCCACAAGGGAATGGTATCTTCTCCTAAAGCTATTGATTTCCCTGAGCAACGAGTTAGGCATGGTATCTACTCTAACTCTTTTCTTCATTGAAGGATTTAGCATGGTATCTACTAAGTTGTTCTTCAAGAAAGCATAAATTTATGGAAATCGGTAAACACACTCAGATTGGAACATGGTGTCTATTCCAGTTGTCTTTATGTTGATTAATCCAAGAACCTATGATGGGGTTCTTTTATTACTTTATTATGCCCAGGACTCGGTCATCCAAATTGACATAAATAACAAATCCATACCACATGCATATGATGATCAAGAATAAACATGAGAGGAATTCAAGAAAATAGGAAATAATCAAGTTAAGCATCAATATATGAATTGTAGCAAAGGCGCCAATTGAAAACCTTAACGAGACATAATTAGGCCTTCAATCGAGCCCTAACTAAAGTATTAGTTACAACTAATATAAACTAAAATTATATACATACAGAAAATAAATAAATAAAGAAAATAAGAACTAGGAAGAACCTCCTTCTTGATGGAACCTTTGATTCTTCTCCAAAGCTTGTGTGTCTTTTCTTCAAAGGCTAGAGGCCTATTTATAGGGATTAGAGAAGCTCTAGAAGCTCTAGAATTCCTATTACAATTCTAAGTAGGTCTTCTAGCCCAAATAGAATAATTACAAGTCTTTTCTTTTTCTGAAATTTCTATCCACGTAGGAAAAGGATTCCAAAATTCATACAGATTTGCGGTCTCTTATTTCAGGACGATTTTGGCATGGTAAACGTCAGAATTAGGAAATACCTATTTCTTACATATTTGTTTAATTTTATCTTAGCTTTCGAACGCCATAAATTTTGTTGCAATCTGATATTTGAGTCGAACGTTATGATTAAATTACTGAGACGTGCTCATTTTGGATTCTTTCCGAAAATAACGAATTTTTGCCAACTTATCTTTCCTTAAATTCAAAATTGATTGGAATTGAATCTATCCAAAAGTGAGTTTGCTGACTTCATTACAATCTTGGAATTTGATGGATTTTCTTCCAAAACCTGTAAAATACAAGAAAACACAAAAACAACACAAAACATCAAACTATAACAAAACTAAGAGCTTAACATATGTAAATTAAGGGGCTTGAATGTATAACATTCAACACTTATCACTTTACCTTAGGGCCAACCCCTAAGATAGACTTCAGTTTAAGCGCAGCAACAGCACTCACAACAATGGCTTCAGAGAGATCAACTCAGCTCAATAACCTTACAAAATAACTCTCTAAGCACTAGTGGAATTCAATACCGAATTCTTACAATTCTCAAGCACAGGGGCCTCTATTTATAGGCTAAGGATTCAAATGAGCGTCTGGCTTGATAAAGCTGGGCGCCGTCCGGACGGTGGTCATAAGCCATCCGGACGGACAACTGTACGACCAAAATTTTGAGAATTTCGCTGAAAATCTTTCTTGTTTGAAAGCCGCTTCCGGACGGTGTTGCCCTGTCATCCGGACGGTCGCACGTCCGCTGCAAGCAATTTCCTTATAAAGGCTACGCGCATCCAGACCAGGAGGATGGCCGTTCGGATGGGTGATCTGCTACACTCAATATCTATCATATGCGCGTCCGGACCATGGTAGACTGGCGTCCGGACTATTGAATTTGAATTGCGAACTTGCCTTAAAGAGTAGCGTATCTGGACAGGAATCCACGTCATCCGGACGGTTGCAGCAATCTTCCAATATTTGATTTTGGAAAGAAAATCTGAAGCTTGGTCGAACACTGAGAGTCATCTGGACGAGTTGGTGAAACATCCAGACGGATGCAAGCTGAAGCAGTTCGAAGATTCTAGACACTAACGAAGGTCCAAACGGGAATCCATGTCATCAGGACGGATGATGCTTTAGTCTAATGAGCGTCCGGATGGTATGTCATGTCGTCCAAACGGATGATGCATTGGATAGCTAGGCGTCCGAACGGTATGACACATCGTCCGGACAACTGATAGAGAGTCGAATTTTCTGACTTGCAAACTATGCAGAATCTTCTAGAAACACTTCTGAATAGCGGAATCCCTATTAAAAAGCATCTTTATAATGACGTGATTTTGTTCAACAGAATGCGGCCAATTACAAACTAACAAACTCCTCCTTTGGCCATTCTGGGACAAAAATCCCTTGACCGATTACAAACTAACGGTCTTAGAAGGACTAGGGTAAACAGAGTAATATAATCCAGAATTTTAACAAAAGTAGCAAAAATAACACAAATGTCTCAAAAACTGAAAAGCAACTACAAAACAAAAAGAAACTCAACCATCCTCGGCCATCGGTGCATCGTCCTTGTCATCACTGCTGGACGAGTGGTAGAACTTAAGGCACTCTTGGAGGTCCAGCTAATTTTGCTCTACCCGAAGGTTGATGGAGTGAACCTCCTGTTGCATGGTAGAGATGGACTGCTGCATGGAACTCATGCCCCCTGGATAGCTGCCAGAGCCTCCATAATCTTGAGAATAGCTGACATCCGGCTGTGGTGGTGGTGTAGTCTGGGAAGAGGAAGCCACACTAGGGATGCCAATAGGAATAGGAGGAGGTGGGGGTATATCGTCATCCGGATCATCAGCGTCTGTTTGCTGAAGGGATCCTGGAACTTCATCTTTGGCTCACCAGCAATATTTATGCCTGACTGTAGAATAATCTGAGTGAACAGGCAGCCGAAAGGAAGACCGGTATCACTTTCATCATGGGCCTCTAAAATGACGCTCAAAATATGCATGCACAGGCAGAAGGGCAAGCGAAGATGAATGGCATAGACGAACTGGGCCATCTTGAAAATCAGGTCACTGTGCCTGATGACTGGCCATAGGTTGTGCTGAACGATCTTGGCCAACATGCGATGAGGAGCAGATAGTGCACCGATCCTGATGGTGGTGGCGCACTCCTCTCCCTGTGGAACTGCGTGGAAGAACTCTCGGAGATCTTCCATAGAATGAGGAAGTACTACCTCATTGTAAGGGCTGCCAGGCATCTCGAGGACAGGTACTCCTATGACCTGGCTGATGATCTAGGGATCAACAATGATAATATGCCCAAGAACAGTGGACTGAAGCACCAACCCGCGGTCATCGTCATGCACCACCTCTAGGTTGGCATAGAAAAGTCTCACTAGCCTGGTGTACACAACACAGGCGCAGCTGTGCAGATATCCCCAATGATATGTCTGGATAGTGTCATGAATACTATCCAGAGGTGCCACCATAATGTCAGAGCGGACCACATTTCGCTCAGCAATGACTGGGCAGTCCATGATTTTGATTCTGATAGCTGCCCTATCTCCCTCTGTCCTCTGGCGAACTCTGCGCTGTGGACTGCCTGCAGACATGATTCTGCAAAAGAGACCAACAAAATTTGCCAAGACAAATAATCCAAAAATATTCTTGTTAGATCACAAAAATTTGAGCATTATAACGGTATCAAACATGACTTTTCTAAAAGTACAGACAGAAAATATTACACTGTAGTCCCCAATAATATCACCATAACTATTTCCAACATAGTAGATATCACACATATGCATCTCATAATCTCAACAATATTCCTAAAGAAATCAATATTCTAACAATTAAAAATAAACTGAAGAGAAAAAGACTAGAAAAATACCTGAAATGTGAGATTAATGCACAAAAAGACAAGAAAGGGCAAGATAATGCCAAAAACTTGCAAGAAATCACTCACTAAAGGCCAAAAGAAGACTTTTTGGTGGGGTAGGGTGAAAGTATGACGACCAAGGTATATATAGAGCCTGTGGGGTCCCCGTCCGGACGGGTCATTAACACTTTCCAGACGCACACTGCCTTGGAAATATGCGGACAGGTCGCGCGTTTCTGGATGAGTAACCTTACCGTCCAGCTGTTGGTGCCGCGCGCGTTTGGAGGTGAACAGAACCTTCAGGACGCTTCACACTGAAAAATAGAAAACTGAAGAAAAATTTGCAGAATTTAATTTTTCTCAAGTCAGTTTCAGAACACGCATGTATAATCCATTAATAACACAATCAAAAAGCATCTCAAAACTGATTAGAGATATAAAAGAGAGTTGGGAGTTCAATCAACATAAATATTTTCCTGGACACAAAAAATTTAAATAGACGACTCAACTCATGCAATGCGTGTGTGTGTGAAGACTTAACCTACAAGGTATGACTTTCAATGATATGACAAATAGCAACCAGATTTTCTAGACAGGAGAGAAAATCAATGAAAGATAAGTCAAAAGTCAAACCTTATAACTTACTAGGGCCTAGCCACCCTCATCTGATACACTTCCCCTAAGATGCAGCACACAATTATTTTACTTGTACCATGAAGGACAAGGTAAATTTTTACTTGCACATAGAGGGCAAGGCATATTGCAAATTCAGCACATAAGTAGTGAATATACAATTAGAGCATAGAATTCATAAGTTTTACTGCTTGATTCTTATGGTGCTGCAACCTAGAGAGAATGCCAAAGTTTTTAGGTTCAAGGTTCAACTAGAATGTGGTAAATTTGGCCATCTTATCAAAGACCTCTTCTCTTATCCAAAAATTCTAGAAACAAAAAGTCAGAGAAGGAAAAATGTACCTTTAGGGGAGCCATAGATAGTGCACATTTTCATCGCATGAGGAAAGAAGCTATCCTACTATTGCATAGGAAAAGATTTGGCAGATTATAGTCATAAACTCTCAATTATATCTAAGCAAAGTAAATTAATACATAAATAATTGAGATATTAGGTGAAAACACATGCAATATCTGATATGCCAAGAAAAAGAGAAATCCTGCAAATTCTCCCCAAATTTTTTTTTTTTTTTTTTTTTTATATATATATTATTAAACACATGCAATACAGAAATAACATCATATATGCAAGACAAGATCAAACCTGTTGTTAGTATTTTGGCCTCATTCTGTGTTTGGACAAAATCACTTAAGTGTAAAGATGCTATAAACGGGGATTCCATTATTCAGAGTTTGCAAGTCAGAAGAATTCAAGTTCCCTGTCAGTCGTCCGGACGATCAAGCCATCCCGTCCAGACGCCCATCTCTCCACTGTTTTATCCGTCCAGACGACATGTCATCCCTTCCGGATGCTAGACAGACTAGCATCATCCGTCCGGACGAAGTGTTCATTCCGTCTGGACCCCATATTGTATCGAGAAGTTTCTGTGCCAGCTTACATCCGTCCGGACATTTCAGCAGCACGTCCGGACGCCTCCCAATACTCGATCAGTTTCTGATTTCTTTCCAAGTCCCAAGAAAGGGAAGATCAATCAACCGTCTGGACGAAGTGGTATCCTGTCCAGACGCGCGTCTCCTTAAGGTAAGAATCGTAATTCAGATATGATCGTCCGGACGTCTGACACCTATGGTCCGGACGAGAGTGCATCAAAGAAGGAAATTGCCGATTCGACTTCAACCGTCCGGACGCTCGTAATGCAGATATGGAAATTGTGTGTTGAAGAATTACCGTCTAGACGCTCATCCCTATGGTCCGGACGCTCTAAAGCCTTATAAGGAAATTACTTGCAGCGAACGTGCGACCGTTTGAACGATGTGCCATCCCGTCCGGACGAGGCCTTTAAACAGGAAAGATTTCGACACGAAATTTTCAAAAAATCTTGTCGCACAGTTGTCCGTCTGGACGGCCCATGTCCACCATCGGGACGGCGCCCAGGTGTATTTTGCCTAATGCTCATTTGAGCCCCTATCCTATAAATAGAGGCCCCTGAGCACTGAGAACTACAAGAATTCGGTGTGAATTCCATTAGAGCTCAGAGAAGTCATCAATCCCTCTGAAGCCGTTTTACAAGTGTACTGTGCTATAAACCGAAGTCTATCTTAGAGGTCGGCTCTAAGGTAAGGAGTTCCATTTAAGACCCCTTCAGGTAGGAGAACCTGGTTGGGAAGCGTTCGTGTTGGGTTACACTTCAGAGATCAAGGTACGACCACTGCATCGGTACATGTGTGTGTTACTGTCTTGTATCTAGCTATGTCTTCTGAATAGTGGAATTCCTGAGTTTGGCTGCCCCGGAGTGGTTTTTCTCTTAACTGAGTTTCCACTTCGTCAACAAAAATCTGTCATTTACTTTTCGCAGTGCTTTAATTTTTGTTGACACTTATGCACACACTTGCTGTTTAAATTAGAAGTCATTTCAATTTTCAATTGGTATCAGAGCTTGGTACACTCTGAGAAGATTAATTTCTTGAATGTTATTATATTTGACTTCTATATCTTGATATGTCTCAAACTCTTAATTCTGTTCCTACCTTTGATGGTACGAACCATGGCTATTGGAAAGCTCGGATGTGATTCTTTTTAAAATCTATTGACTATTGGAGTATTGTTGACTCTAGTTGGACTAAACCAGAGGATACAACTCCTGAAACAGTCCCTCTAAAAAATGCCCGACTTTCCAATGATAAAGCCCTCCATGCTCTGTGCCAAGCACTTTCTCCATCTGAATTCGTCAAAATCTCAAACTGCGAATCAGCCAAAGAAGCATGGCAAATCTTGGAAACAACATATGAAGGCATGAAATTAGTTAAATCTGCCAAACTTCAAATGTTGACTTCAAGATTTGAAGAAATTAAGATGTTGGAAGAAAAGACTTTTGGAGGGTTTTACTCCAAGATAAGTGACCTTAGAAACTCCATGGTGAGTCTTGGGAAATCTATCTCGGATGTAAAACTCATCCGAAAAATTCTAAGATCTTTGCCCGAGCGTTTCAGGATCAAGGTAACGACGATCGAAGAAAGCAAGGATCTTGAAGAGATGAAGATTGAAGAGCTAGTTGGATCTCATCAAACATATGAGATGTCTCTGCCCTCGGTCAAGAAATTGAAGACCATTACCCTAAAGGCTTCCAAGAAGAAGGTAGAAGCCTCCTCTGAAGATGACTCTGAGGATGAAGACAAAGCTGTGGCTATATTAGCCAAAAATTTCAGAAGACTGATGAAAGATGATCGGTTCAAGAAGTTTTCTGATAAAATGAAGAAACCTCTTAGAGAAGCTGAACCAGAGGAAGAGGAGAAGAGAGATCCTAGAGGACCCCGATGTTTTGAATGCTCAGGCTTTGGGCATATCCGGGCTGATTGTGGGAATCTGAAAAAGGGCAAGGGGAAGGCATACAATGTGACTCTCAGTGATGACTCAGAAGAAGAAGCTCCAGAGTCTGAAAAATTTCTGGCCTTTGTAGCCCCACATGTTGAAGAAGAAGACTCATATTACTCGGAGGATAGTGAAAATGAGGAAGAGCTCAAAAAGGCCTACAAGACACTCTACAAAGAGTTTGAGAAGCTGGGGGAAGGTCGAAAGCAGCACCTGAATGATCTGACCAGTTTGCAGGCCGAGAAGAGTTCATTGCAGCTCAAAGTACAAGAGCTCGAGGAAAAGCTACTAGAGACACAGCTCCAGCTAGAGAGAGTCATTGATGAGAAGTTGACTCGCATGCTGTCCATCCAGAAGAGCCCTAATGACAAGACTGGTCTCGGGTATGTAGCTTCCTCTTCTGATGTTCCTTCTACCTCAAAGACTGTATTTGTAAAGCCTACAGTCCAGAGCTTCATCCCGCTGTTGAAGATAAACAGAAGGAAAAGGTTAATGATGATGTTCCATGCA
Organism: Alnus glutinosa; assembly: GCF_958979055.1. NCBI lineage: Eukaryota > Viridiplantae > Streptophyta > Magnoliopsida > Fagales > Betulaceae > Alnus > Alnus glutinosa. Next base: position 16,748,413 of record NC_084890.1, read on the forward strand.
TTCAGCAGCCTCATTCCATCAGAAGACCTCCTATTTACCATCACTGCGGTCTTAGTGGGCATGTTCAGCCTCAGTGCTCCCTCTTGAAAGCTCAAAAGGCCAAAGCCAAGAAAGAAACGCCCAGACAAGCTCATTATGGCGCAATACCTATGGCTCAGCATCAGACTCCTTGGCATCAGGCATCTTATCAAGTACCATGGGGACAAGCATCAAGTCATCAGTATCAAGCCCCTTGGTCTCATGCTCCTCAGCATCAGCGGTCTCAGCAGCGGTTTGTACCAGCCAATTACAGTGGCACTTACAAGAGCAAACCCAGGCATTTGAGAAGGCCTCAAGAGCAATACTTCAGTGAGCCTCCTGTCTGGATGCAGAACATGATGGAGTTGATGATGCAGACTTGGGCTAAGAAGGGCAGTTACCCCAAGAAGGGGAACCGACGCACCTAGCAGGTTCGGGTGTTCATGCCTAGGATTTGGTTCCTAATCCTAAGGCATCAGGTTTGATTGCTTGCACCTTTCATGTTATATTTATGTGCTTGTTATGCAATCTAGGAACTAGTTTTTTATGCCCCCTGTTTCTCTTGAGAGAATGATGAGTGCCAAATATTGTATATTTTGACCCCTTAATTTGCATTAGCTAGACCTTTAGTTTTGTTATTTTCTAATATTTTTTGTTAGTTTTTGTATTTTGGTATTTTGCAGATCTTGGAGAGAAAACCTTAGTTTTAAAGTGAAAAAGAAAAAAAATTGCAAATTTTGGAAGTCAAAATCGGATTGGATTAAATTTCAAGTTCTGCACAAGTCATAGTATTTTGATCATAACTTTCAGCTCAAGTATCAGATTGAAGTGAAATCAGCGGCGTTGGAAAGATAATTCAAAATGATACAAATCATTGTGAAATAGAATTTTCCAAATTCGAATGTCTGCCACGTCATAAATGCCCCGTAATATAAGTGCGTGAATTTTCTTGGTCCTGGCGACTGCAGACATTCCAAACCCTAGCATTCTTTTATCTTATTAGGGTTTTTGAAGGGTAGAGGTGCCATTTTGAAAATATGACCCTAAACCCTAGCGTTATTTTCTCCTATTAGGGTTTAGAGGGGTAGAGGTGCCATTTTGTAAAAGATTGGTTTAACCTAATCTTCTGCTATAAATACCCCCTGCTAGGTACCACTTAGAGCATCACTTTTTCTCTTCAAGAGCATTGTTTTAGCTCTCATCTTGTTCTTTCTTTTTTAAGTGTTACTTTATTCGTTTTTATTTTAATTTAAAAGTTATTTTGTCTTTTCTTTTATCGCTTATTTTTGTTATTCAATTTTTAATTCGTCTTCTTTTCTTTTTCATATTAGTTTATTGCTTTAAATTTATTTGTTTTCTTTTAAGTTCTTCTTTTCTTTTCATCACTTTAATTTTATAATATCTTTTTTCTTCTTCCTTATCAATTTTAATTCATAGCACTTTTTGTTCGATCTCTCTTTCTTTTCCATAATTCTGTTTCTTCTTTTCTTTTTCTCTCATCATTTTATTCTTTTCTTTTATGTTTTCTATTTTTGTTATCTTTTTGTCTTTAGCTATGAGAGGTTAAATCTTCAACTAAGGTTGAAGATGAAACCTCGTCATTGATAAGTCACATTCTTGTTATTTTGTTTTTACAAACCCGCGTTCTTTTTTTTTATTATATTGTTCAAAGTCCAAAATTCAATTATTTGATTTACATCTTTTGATTGAATTTTAATTTATTTTAAGTTGGGTATTTGATGTGTTTAAACCAAACGGATACATCGAATGATTTGATTAAAATAGGGTATACATTGTGATTTGTTCATTGAGCGGATACATTGGATGATTTTATTTTAATTGGATATTCGTTGTGATTTGTCATAGAGTTGGATTCATTAAATTATTTAACATACATTTTTTTGGCTCTTTGAACAATTTTATTTATCGGGTGTATGAATGGAATACAAGATTGTGTTTTTGATTTGGCGAGGTGGATTCTGAAACCTTAGTATTTTTATCAATTGTTCTTATTCATTTTTATTTTTACTTGACAAAAACTCTCGAATATTTGGTTCTAGGTTAAAACATAATTAATTTAAATCGAAATTGATTTTTCTTTGCTTACACACACTTCCCTGTGGATACTATCTCGTACTTGCGCATGCACTATGCTACATATGACTCGTGCGCTTGCGAGTATTGAAATTTGCACATCAAGTTTTTGGCGCCGTTGCCGGGGAGGTGCTGATTTGTAAGAAAGAAATCAAGTTTTGTTTATTTTAATTTTGTTTTTCTACTAGATTTTTTTCTTTTTCTTTTTCTTTTTTTTTTCTTTTTTTTCTCTCTCTCAATCTTTTTCTTTTATTTCTTTGAAAAAAAAAACACACAAGAAAAGAGCAAGGGTTTCTGTTCTGTGATTGTTTTAGGTTGTGCGGAATTCTGCGAACACAGGAGGCGGTACTTGGAGAAGTTCAGTAGCAGAAAATTTTTGCCAAAAAAAAAAAATTGGTCCAAACCTGTAAGTTTCAATTCTTACCTTTTTCAGTGTCTTTGTTTGGTTGTATGCATTTGTGTTAGTCTTGAATTTTTTTTTTTATTTATTCATTTTGTTTGTTTTTCTTTTAATCTTTAAAAAAATAATAATAATAATAATAATAATAAAAATAAAATAAGAGAAAAGAGAAGACTTTGCTAGTGTGGGTCTACGGAACTATCTAAGGGGCAAAATCAAGGCAAATTCTGGCAAGGAAGGTCTTGGGATTTAAGTGTGTCCGGTGTAACCCCCCTCACCTTCCTGGGAATTAACCTAGATTGCACCTTGGAGAATTTTGTTTACCTTACTTGCAATTTCTTTTCTCTATCTTGTTTATTTTTTATTTTTTAATTTTTAATTTTTGTCCTTCTTTTCTATCTTGTTTGTTTTGTGGTTAAATTTTGTTTGGAACTTTGTATGCTTGGTCGGAGATCCTTGAACTTAGAATTGTTACCCTTAGATCCCGATATAGATAGGGTGTTTAGGAAAAAGCGCAAAACACCTGTCCAAGCAAAAGTTTAGCGGAGAACAACTTCTAAGATGGGAGACAACACGGAAGGAAATCCCAACGTAAATGTGGAGCAGCCAAGAGCGGAAAATGTGGACTACACTAGATCACTCAGGGATTTATTTGCACCCGTTGCGACGAACTCTGCGTCATGTATAGTTTTGCCACCCACCAATGCCACCCACTTCGATCTAAAACCGCATGTCATCACACTCTTGCCCTCATTCCATGGCTTAGATCTCGAAAATCCTTACAGCCATGTAAAAAAGTTCAAAGATATCTGTGCTACTTTCAAATTTCAGAACTTTTCTGAGGAATTTGTACATCTTAGACTTTTTCCATTCTCTCTTCACGATAGAGCCAAGGCATGGCTGGACTCAAATATGCCTGGTTCTATCACATCTTGGGATAACTTGCTAAACAAGTTTTACAACAAATTTTTCCCAATGTCCAAGGTGAATGAATGTAGAAAGGAAATAAGCTCTTTTACTCAGGAGGAGGATGAAAAATTTTCGGAGAGTTGGGAAAGATTTAAAGAAATGTTGATCAAGTGCCCTCCTCATGGATACGAGAAATGGAGACTCGTGCAGTTCTTTTACCAAGGATTGACTCAACCCAACCGCAGCATGATTGAGTCAATGAATGGAGGCGCATTTCTGAGTTTGACGGGAGAAGAAGCAGATCGGACCTTGGATTAGTTGTCCGATAACTCCCAACAGTGGGATTTTTCAAGCTATAGGGATAGATCAGCTCGCATCCAAAAGAAGGGAGGCATCTATGAGGTGAAGGAAGATGTGGAGCTAAAGATGAAGTTAGATGCCCTTACTAAGAAGGTCGATGCCCTCGTCGTAGGGAAATCCATCAATGCGGCGAACCCATTCCATGTGGATTGTTGTTCCATCTGTGCTAGTCCCATTCACTCGGCACAGACTTGTCCTTCTTTGCCAACGTTTGTTGAGTCATCACTGGAACAAGTCAATGCTTTCAATGACTTTAGGAAGCAATCCAATGGACCATTCTCTGAGACTTACAATCCTGGGTGGCGAAACCATCCTAATTTTTCGTGGAAGCAGAATCAACCAATGAATCAAGGGGGGTCCCCTCATCAAGCCCATAATCAATACCCCCCTGGATTCCATCAATCGGTTCAGGGTCGTCAAGTGCTGCCAGCACCAGCATACCACGTTCCTACTCAATCCCCAGCCTCTTCTTCACATTCCACATTAGAGGACTCTCTAAAAGCCTTCATCCAGTTTTCTAACCAAACCATCAGTGAAGTGAAGAATGCCACATTGGTGAACACCCAATCTATTAATGAAGTGAAGAATGCCACCATGGTGAACTCTCAAGCAATTGCCAAGATGGAAGTTCAACTTGGGCAAATGGCAAATCAGTTGGGTGAGAGAGAGAAGGGAAAGCTTCCCAGCCAGCCCGTGCCAAATCCAAGGTTGCAGTTTCAAGGAGGAGGTTCATCCAATGCGGTGCAGGGGCAAGAGCATGTTCAAGCCATTGTCTCACTTAGGTCAGGGAGACAAGTGGACAACCAAGTGGGTCTTTCTGAAGAGAACCTTGTTGTTGAACAAGAGCGAAGAAGCGGTGGCACGAAGGAGAAAGATGTGGAACCATCTACAGCCATTGATGAAACCCCTCCTAGGTCGTTTATACCTAAGGCGCCCTACCCTAACAGATTACTTGCGCCCAAGAAAGGAGGGAAGTTCGAGGACATTCTGGAGGTATTCAAGCAAGTGCAGATCAACATCCCATTTTTGGATGCCATCCAGCAAGTGCCGTCTTATGCCAAGTTCTTGAAGGACTTGATCACGGTGAAGAGGAAAACTAATGTCCCGAAGAAGGTATGTTTGACCGAGCATGTCAGTTCGATCCTGCAATGCAAACTGCCTATCAAGCACAAGGACCCTGGATGTCCGACCATCTCTTGCATGATAGGAGTTAGCCGTATAGAGAAGGCTCTGCTAGATCTTGGAGCAAGTGTCAACCTCCTGCCTTATTCGGTTTACCTGCAATTGGGGTTGGGAGAATTGAAGCCTACCTCTATGACGCTCCAATTGGCTGATCGGTCAGTGAAGGTACCACGGGGAATCATTGAGGATGTTTTGATTAAGGTGGATAAATTCTATTTCCCCGTGGATTTCATAGTGCTAGACACAGAGCCGGTCCAGAATGTAGGGATTCAAATACCGGTGATTCTAGGGCGTCCTTTCTTAGCCACGGCTAACGCCCTCATAAATTGTAGGACAAGGGCCATGAAGATCTCTTTTGGCAACATGACAGTGGAGCTGAACATCTTCGACATCAGCAAATAGCCATTAGAGACTACTGAGATTGGAAGTGCATGCTTGATTGAGGAGATCATCGAGGATACTATTGATGAAACAAGCATTGAGGACCCTCTGGAGGCATGCTTTGCTCAATTCGGAGAAGATTTGGATTTAGATAAGTTACTTGAGCAAGCAAATGCTATGTTAGAGTTTGCTCCTCTAGAGAGCAGCAAGGAAAATGAGATAGCAGTTCCTGAGCCTCCCAAGAAGGAACTTAAGCCATTACCTGACAGTCTTAAGTATAAGTTCCTAGGTCCAGCCGAATCTTTGCCTGTGATTATAGCCTCAGATTTAGTTGATACTCAAGAGGAGAAATTGCTAGATGTTTTAAGAGAGCACAAGGAGGCTATTGGTTGGACCATTGAAGATATCCAAGGAATTAGTCCTTCGGTGGTTATGCACAAGATACACTTGGAGGAGGATGCCAAACCATCGAGGGAGCCGCAAAGAAGGCTCAACCCAGCTATGCAAGAAGTAGTAAGGGCTGAAGTGATCAAGTTATTGGATGCAGGCATCATATATCCAATCTCGGATAGCAAGTGGGTGAGCCCAATTCATGTTGTGCCGAAGCGGGCTGGATTGACGGTAGTGGAGAACAAAGATGGTGAGTTAGTGCCAACTCGTGTTCAATCAGGATGGAGAGTGTGTATCGACTACCGCAAATTGAATGCCGCCACTAGGAAGGATCATTTTCCCCTACCTTTCATCGATCAAATGGTGGAACGCTTGGCGGGGCATGCTTATTACTGTTTCTTGGATGGATATTCTGGATACAACCAGGTACCTGTGGACCCCGAAGATCAGGAGAAGACGACTTTCACCTGCCCTTTTGGCACGTTCGCCTATCGTCGCATGCCCTTTGGGTTATGCAATGCACTCGCTACTTTTCAGCGGTGCATGGTCAGCATCTTCTCCGATATGGTAGAACAATTTCTAGAGATCTTCATGGATGACTTCTCGGTCCACGGTTCATCTTTTGAGGAATGTCTGCACCGCCTCACGTTGATCCTAGTACGGTGCAAAGAGAAGAACCTGGTGCTAAATTGGGAGAAATGCCATTTTATGGTAAAGCAAGGGATTGTACTTGAACATGTCATTTCTCATCGTGGGATCGAGGTGGACAAAGCAAAGATAGATCTGATATCCAACCTTCCACCTCCACGTACTGTCAAAGAGGTTCGTTCTTTCCTGGGCCATGCAGGGTTCTATCGGCGATTCATCAAGGATTTCAGCAAAATCGCCCGGCCCTTATGCAAACTATTGGTAAAGGAGACCCCGTTTATATTTGATGAGGACTGCAAGAAGGCATTTGGGGCTTTAAAGAAGATTTTGACGTCCACACCCATCATCAAGCCACCCACCTGGGGTGTTCCATTTAAGATCATGTGCGACGCTTCGGACTATGCCGTTGGAGCTGTTTTGGGGCAGCGTATAGACAAACTCCCCCATGTCATCTATTATGCGAGTCGGACTCTTAACGACGCTCAACTTAACTATTCAACCACGGAGAAGGAGTTGTTGGCAGTCGTATTTGCTTTGGATAAGTTTCGATCATACCTACTGGGTTCCAAAGTCATTGTCTACTCGGATCATGCAGCCTTGAGGTATCTTTTCTCCAAAAAAGATGCCAAATCTCGTCTCATCCGATGGATACTACTACTACAAGAGTTCGACCTCGAAATACGGGATAAAAAGGGTTCTGAAAATGTGGTAGCCGACCATCTCTCCAGACTGACTGTTGATTTTACTAAGGAGGCCACCCCCATCTCTGAGACCTTTCCCGATGAGCAATTGATGTACATTGCTCATACTCCTTCACCATGGTTTGCAGATATCGTCAACTATCTTGTCACGAGCCACATGCCTTCACATTGGGGACGGCAAGACAAGTCAAAGTTTCTAGCCATGGTGAAATATTTTTTCTGGGACGATCCTTACCTTTTTAAGTATTGTCTTGATCAGATCATTAGGAGATGTATCCCTGAGCATGACCAAGCTAATGTCATCTCCTTTTGCCATGATCATGCTTGTGAGGGCCACTTTAGTGCTAAGAAGACCGCTGCAAAGATTTTGCAGTGTGGATTTTATTGGCCCACCTTGTTTCGTGACTCTTATACCTACTGTGCCTCTTGTGAGCGTTGCCAGAAGCTAGGGAGTATTTTTAGAAGGAATATGATGTCTCTCAACCCCATTCTGATTGTTGAGATTTTTGATGTTTGGGGCATCGATTTTATGGGACCGTTCCCAAACTCCTTTGGCCATCTTTATATCCTTGTTGCTGTGGATTATGTGTCCAAATGGGTGGAGGCTATTGCTTGCAAGACCAATGACCATAGAGTAGTGGTTCAGTTTTTGAAGGATAATATCTTTGCTCGTTTTGGTACTCCCCGAGCAATCATAAGTGATGGTGGCAAGCATTTCTGCAACAGGATCTTTGAGCAGTTGATGAAGAAATATTTCATCACCCACAAGGTTGCAACCCCATATCACCCTCAGACCAGTGGACACGTGGAGGTATCTAATAGGGAAATCAAAAGAATTTTGGAGAAGACGGTAAACCCTTCACGGAAAGATTGGTCTCTGCGCTTGAACGATGCACTTTGGGCATACCGCACAGCCTTCAAGACCCCGATTGGCATGTCCCCATATCGGCTTGTCTATGGAAAGGCTTGTCATCTTCCGGTGGAGCTGGAGCATCGGGCTTATTGGGCCATCAAGCAGTTGAACTTCAATCTCACAAAGGCTGGTTCACAAAGGAAGCTCCAACTTAATGAATTGGAGGAATTGAGGAATGATGCTTACGACTGTGCGAGGTCTTACAAGGAGCGGATGAAGAGGGCCCATGACCAACATATTTTGAGACGATCTTTTGAGCCTGGTCAAAAAGTCCTCTACAATTCACGATTGCATCTCTTCCCGGGTAAACTCCGATCTCGATGGACGGGCCCATTTATTGTTCGCTCTGTTTCTTCTTATGGGGCCATTGAGATCAAGGATCCTACAAATGGTACGACTTTCAAGGTCAATGGGCAAAGGTTGAAACCATTCCTGGAGTTGAAGAGTCCGGAGATTGAGACGACTCTTTTGGAGGACCCGAGCTATTCCGAGTAACTGTTGTCTCTAGAGGAAAGTCTGGCTGAAGACTTAAAACTTAGCGCTTGTTGGAGGCAACCCTCATTCTTTCACTTATCACTTGATTGTTTGTTTGTTTTTGTTTTTATTATATTTTTCAGGATACGTGTCTGCCATTCAAGTTTGGGGGAGCCTTGCTATACTCGACTTGCATCACCCAATCAGTATTGTATTTCTGGTCACATTGGGGACAATGTGTCATTTTAGTTTGGGGGTGAGGTAGGCATTTCTATCCCTGTCTGTATTTCTGTCCCTGTCTGTTATTTTGTTGTTATCATAAAATTAAAAAAAAAATAAAAATTGCTATGTTGTTGATTGAGCATTATTACATCTTACTATGGTTTGCATATCATTGGTTTGCTTAACATTCTGGACGTTGCATATCATTAGAAATTTGAATTTGTTGACTCATCTACTGGATTTGAGAGACTTCACTTGTTTTAATTGAAATTCACAAGCACACTTGCATTGGTTTTGTGGGGCATGAAATTTGAATTGAGGAATGTGTATCATAAGATTTGTAGGATGATTTGTTGATGAAACCTTGGCTTTAAAAAAAAAAAAAAAAAAAAAAGGTCATCAATTTGAGTTCTCATTGAGTAACCAGGCCTCTTGCCTCATTAAGCATTGAGTGTTCACGTAAAAAGATGCGGAATTTAAATTTGATTGATTGTATGGCTAGTTTGGCTTCGTAGCCTTGTTGACTTGAGTAATTAAGCCCTTAGGGATGTGTCTACATCTAGTGCCCTAAAACCATTTGGTTTGGGAGTCATTGGCCCAACACTCGCTACATAGGTCAATTAGAAAGCTTAAGGGAGTCAAGCATTGCACAGCCTACACAAAAAATAAAAAAATTAAAAAAAATTAAAAAAATTTTGCAGCCTTGGTTGTTTTCATCTAATAAAATTCCTATGAATTTTGGATACACAAACTTTGAGAAATTGAAACCTCATGAGTCTATGTTAAATCTCACTTTGCACTTATTGGAACATGTGTTTTCTCGATTTTCCAGCTATGAGTTAATTGATTTGTGATGGCTGATGTGATTGTGATGTTCGCCTTGTTAAGCCTACTCATGATGTATGAACCATGTGTTTGTATGGAAATTTTTATCTTAACAACAACATAGTGCTTTAAAATGTTTGTGGGTATCATTTCTGACAAACCCTCACGAGACTTCACTCGTCATCTAGGGAGTCCTAGAGGTTTAAAAGGCTTATTGCATACGCTAAATGCAATCGTCTCTCCCACGAAAGCATATTTATGTTTCTTACTTTGATTTTATTTTATTTTATTCATTTTATTTTGCTAAGGGACTAGCAAAATGTAAGTTTGGGGGTATTTGATGAGTGCCAAATATTGTATATTTGGACCCCTTAATTTGCATTAGTTAGACCTTTAGTTTTGTTATTTTCTAATATTTTTTGTTAGTTTTTGTATTTTGGTATTTTGCAGATCCTGGAGAGAAAACCTTAGTTTTAAAGTGAAAAAGAAAAAAAATTGCAAATTTTGGAAGTCAAAATCGGATTGGATTAAATTTCAAGTTCTGCACAAGTCATAGTATTTTAATCATAACTTTCAGCTCAAGTATCAGATTGAAGTGAAATCAGCGGCGTTGGAAAGATAATTCAAAATTCTACAAATCATTGTGAAATATAATTTTCCCAATTCGAATGTCTACCACGTCATAAATGCCCCGTAATATAAGTACTGGAATTTTCTTGTTCCTGGCGACTGCAGACACTCCAAACCCTAGCATTCTTTTATCTTATTAGGGTTTTTGAAGGGTAGAGGTGCCATTTTGAAAATATGACCCTAAACCCTAGCGTTATTTTCTCCTATTAGGGTTTAGAGGGGTAGAGGTGTCATTTTGTAAAAGATTGGTTTAACCTAATCTTCTGCTATAAATACCCCCTGCTAGGTACCACTTAGAGCATCACTTTTCTCTTCAAGAGCATTGTTTTAGCTCTCATCTTGTTCTTTCTTTTTGTAAGTGTTACTTTATTCGTTTTTATTTTAATTTAAAAGTTATTTTGTCTTTAGTTTTTCTTTTCTTTTATCGCTTATTTTTGTTATTCAATTTTTAATTCGTCTTCTTTTCTTTTTCATATTAGTTTATTGCTTTAAATTTATTTGTTTTCTTTTAAGTTCTTCTTTTCTTTTCATCACTTTAATTTTATAATATCTTTTTTCTTCTTCCTTATCAATTTTAATTCATAGCACTTTTTGTTTGATCTCTCTTTCTTTTCCATAATTCTGTTTCTTCTTTTATTTTTCTCTCATCATTTTATTCTTTTCTTTTATGTTTTCTATTTTTGTTATCTTTTTGTCTTTAGCTATGAGAGGTTAAATCTTCAACTAAGGTTGAAGATGAAACCTCGTCATTGATAAGTCACATTCTTGTTATTTTGTTTTTACAAACCCGCGTTCTTTTTTTTATTATATTGTTCAAAGTCCAAAATTCAATTATTTGATTTACATCTTTTGATTGAATTTTAATTTATTTTAAGTTGGGTATTTGATGTGTTTAAACCAAACGGATACATCGAATGATTTGTTCATTGAGCGGATACATTGGATGATTTTATTTTAATTGGATATTCGTTGTGATTTGTCATAGAGTTGGATTCATTAAATTATTTAACATACATTTTTTTGGCTCTTTGAACAATTTTATTTATCGGGTGTATGAATGGAATACAAGATTGTGTTTTTGATTTGGCGAGGTGGATTCTGAAACCTTAGTATTTTTATCAATTGTTCTTATTCATTTTTATTTTTACTTGACAAAAACTCTCGAATATTTGGTTCTAGGTTAAAACATAATTAATTTAAATCGAAATTGATTTTTCTTTGCTTACACACACTTCCCTGTGGATACGATCTCGTACTTGCGCATGCACTATGCTACATATGACTCGTGCGCTTGCGAGTATTGAAATTTGCACATCAGAGAACTTTGCAGGTATCATTTGCACATCGAGCGACTGTTTTTCTGTACTGGCATCTTTGAGCATTTACAGGTGTGATCTTACCTTTGCATATGATGCCATTTCCATATCGTATGTTTTGTTTGTTTTTAATAATAATAATAAAAAAATAAAAAAATAAAAAAAAGTTGGGAGAATTTGCAGGATTTTTTTCTTGGCTTATTAGATATTGTATGTATCTTTACCTAATATCTCAATTCTGTGAGCATTAATTTACTTTGCTTAGATACATTTGAGAGTATATGATTATTTTGGCCAAGTTATTATTCCTGGTTGTGCAAAAGTAGGATAGCTCATTTTCTCATGCGATGAAAAAGTGCACTATCCGAGACTCCCTAAAGGTACATCATTCCTTCTCTGACTATTTACTTCTAGAATTTTTGAATAAGAGAAGAGGTTTGTGATAAGATGGTCAAATTGACCACAGGCTAGTTGAACCTAGGATCTAAAAATTTTGGCATTTCCTATAACTTGTAGCACCATAAGAATTGAGCAGTTATTCGTATGAATTTTGTGCCTTAAAATTGTCTATTCACTGCTTCTGTACTAAATTTGCAATATACCTTGCCCTCTATAAGCAAGTAAAAATTTATCTTGTCCTTCATGGTACAAGTAAAACAATTCGGTGCTGTATCTCAGGGGGAGTATATCAGATGAGGATGGCTAGGCCCTAGTAAAAGTAAGGTTTGACTTTTGGCCAATCTGTCACAGATTCTCTCTCTTCTTTAGGAAATTTGGTTGCTCTTGTCATGATTTTTTTTCAAACCTTGTGGGTTCAGTCGTCACACACAAACACACACGCATTGCATGAGTTGAGTTGCCTATTTGAATTTTCTATGATCAGGAAAATTATTTGTGCTATTTGAAATCTCAACTCTCATTTATATCTCTGTTTAGTTTTTGAGATGCTCTCTGATTGTGTTATCAGTTGATTATACATGCGTGTTCTGACACTGACTTGAGGAAATTTGATCTATGTAAATTTTACTCATTATTTCTGGTGTTTCAGTGTGGAGCGTCCGGACGGATTGGTGGTCCGGACGGCACTCTCTTGAAGTCCGGACAGGGATGGAGCCCACATGTCCGGACAAGACCTGACGGAGTCCAGACGCGCACTGTCATCATCGTCCGAACGGACTCTTTATATCGTCCTGACGCGCGCGACCAGTCTGCTCCTTTCCGAGGCAACGAGCGTCCGGACGTCATCAATCCACCGTCCGGACGGGGACCCCACAGAGGCTATAAATTCCCCTGCTCACCACATTCTCACTATACCCCACTCAATCTCACTTTTGGCTGTTTGTGAGTTCTCTTTTTGTGAGTTTTTGGCTTTTTGCATTTTTCTCATATTCCAGGTATTGTTTTTCAGCCCTTCTCTCTTCAGTTTTTTTTTTTTAAACTGTTAGAATGTTATTTTTTTTCGGAATATGAGATGCATATATCTGCCATGTTGAAATTTCTTGGACTTTGTTGTGATATTATTTTGTATTTATTTTTTTTACAAGTCCTTTTTACTGCTGTTATTCTGCCAAATTTTTGTTATCCTAACAAGAATATTTTTGGAAGATTTTTCTTTGGAAAATTCTTGTTGGATCTTTTGCAGAATCATGTCTACCGGCAGTCCACCCCGTAGGGTCCGTTAGAGGCTTGTGGAAGATAGGGCTGCAATTCAGGCCAAAATTATGGACCGCTCCGTCATTGCTGAGCGGAACGTTCTTCGGGCTGATATCATGGTGCCACCGCTGGACAACATACTTGACATCATCTAGATGTACGACTGGGGATATCTCCACAGCTGTGCTTGTCAGGTATACACCAGATTAGTCAAGCTGTTCTACGCCAACCTGGAGGTGGTTCAGAATGATGATCGTGGAGTGGTGCTTAAGTCCTCAGTTGCAGGCCATCTCATCACTGTTGATCCTCAGGTCATCAGTCACATCATTCGAGTCCCAGTACTCGAGATTTCGGCCAGCCCATACAATGAGGTGGTGCTTCCTCCATCCCTGGATGATCTCACGGAATTCTTCCGTGCCGTTCCCCAAGGTGAGGAGCACTCTACTGCCATCCAGATTGGTGCCCTGTCATCCACCCACCGCATGCTGGCCAAGATCGTTCAGCAGAACATCTGGCCTTTTGCCCGGCCCAGTGATCTTATTCTGAAACGGGCCCAGTTTGTCTATTCAATCCACCTCCGCTTGCCTTTCTACCTGTGCAAGCACATTTTGAGGGTTATATTAGAGGCCCGTGATGAGAGCACTGTTGGTCTTCCTTTTGGCTACCTCCTTACTCAGATTATTCTTCAGTCGGGCATCAATATCAATGGTGAACCAAAGATGAAAATCCTGCAGCCCATTAGCAAGCAGACATTGATGAAGTCTAAGGCGCAGCTGCGGAGAGATGACTCCGATGATGAGGTGCCCCCACCTGCTGCTATGCCAGTCAGCTTTCCAGATATGGCTTCATCTGCACATACTATGCCGCCATCTGAGCCAGAAGTCAATTATGCTCAGATTATGGAGGCTCTTGCTACACTTCAGGGAGGGATGAGCAGCTTGCAGGTGTCTATGTCCTCCATGCAGCAGTCTATGTGTTCCATGCAGTTAGTTGTGCACTCCATCGACAGGCGCGTGGAGCAGAACTAGCTGGACCTTCAGGAGTGCCTGAAGTACCATCATCCTAGCAGCAGTGATGATGAGGATGTTGCAGATGGGATTTTACCCATGCCTGAGGATGTTTGATTCCCTCTTATGTTTGTAGACTTTTTATTGTCTTTTGTTATTTTGAGACAATTTCTGCTTTGTTAAAACTTTTTGGATATATATTACTCTGTTTCCCGAGTCCTTCTAAGACTGTTAGGGGGAGTAATTTTTATGACAGTTAGTTTTTATTACTCTATTTTACCCTTTGTCCCATTGTGACAAAAAGGGGGAGTAATTTTTATTTTTGAACCGGGAATGTATCTCCAAACCGGTCAAGTGATTTTTGTCCCAGAATGGCCAAAGGGGGAGTTTGTTAGTACTTTGGCCTCATTCTATGTTTGGAAAAAATCACTTAAGTGTAAAGATGCTGTAAACAAGGATTCCACTATTCAGAGTCTGCAAGTCAGAAGAAATTTAAAGTTCCCTGTCAGCCATCCGGACGATCGAGCCATCCCGTCCGGACGCCCATCTGTCCACTGTTCCATCAGTCTGGACGACGTGTCATCCCAACCAGACGCTAGACAGACCAGTATCATCCATCTGGATGAAGTGTTCATTCCGTCCGGACCCCATACTGTATCGAGAAGTTTCTGTGCCAGCTTGCATCAGTCCGGACATTTCAGCAGCATGTCCAGACGCCTCCCAGTACTAGATCAGTTTCTGATTTTTTTCCAAGTTCCAAGAAATGGAAGTTCAATCAACCGTCCAGACGATGTGGTATCCCGTCCAGACGCGGGTCTCCGTAAGGCAAGAATCGCAATTCAAATATGACCGTCCGGACGTCTGACAGCTGTGGTCCGAACGAGCGTGCATCAAAGAGGGAAATTGCCGATTCAACTTCAACTGTCCGGACGACTGCCTATCATGGTCTGGATGCGCGCATTACCAATATGGAAATTGCGTGTTGAAGAATAGTTGTCCAGACACTCATCCCCCATGGTCCGGATGCTCGAGAGCCTTCTAAGGAAATTACTTGCAGCAGACATGCGACCGTCCGGACGATGTGCCATCCCGTCCGGACGATTCCCTTAAACTGGAAAGATTTCTCCGCAAATTTTTTGGAAAATCTTGTCGCACAGTTGTCCGTCTGGACGGCCCATATCCACCGTCCAGACGGTGCCCAAGTATATTTTGCCCGACGCTCATTTGAGCCCGCAGCCTATAAATAGAGGCCCCTGGGCACTGAGAACTGCAAGAATTCAGTGTGAATTCCATTAGAGATCAGAGAAGTCATCAATCCCTCTGAAGCCGTTTTACAAGTATGATGTGCTATAAACCGAAGTCTATCTTAGAGGTCGGCTCTAAGGTAAGGAGTTCCATTGAAGACCCCTTCAGGTAGGTGAACCTGGTTGGGAAGCGTTCGTGTTGGGTTACACATCAGAGATCAAGGTACAACCACTGCATCGGTACATGTGAGTGTTACTGTCTTGTATCTAGCTATGTCTTCTAAATAGTGGAATTCCTGGGTTTGGCTGCCCCGGAGTGGTTTTTCTCTTAACTGAGTTTTCACTTTGTCAACAAAAATCTGTGTGTCATTTACTTTCTGCTGTGCTTTAATTTTTGTTGACACTTATGCACACACTTGCTGTTTAAATTAGAAGTCATTTCAATTTTCAATTTTCAATTTTCACACTCATACTCACAACACCCATTGCAGTAGTCATACCTTTAACTATAACATGAAGCCCATCATGAACTCTTCCCAACTAAGTCTCCTACTTGAAAGGGTCTTTGATGAATTCATTTACCTTAGGGCCGACCCCTAAGATAGATTTCACATGAACTGTTGAGTACACACCGGCAACGGCTAGAGAGCTAGCGGATCTTCAATTCTCCCTAAACTTCCTCTCTAAGCACTATGGAATTCAATACAGAATTCATGCAAATTACAAGCCTAGAGCCCTCTATTTATACCCTTACAGAAATCCTAAATCTGCTTAAATTCGAACTCTGGCTATCTAGCATTCGGACGGAAGTTAACCTCGTCCGGACGGTCTTCTGTGACCGCCTTCCAAAGTAGCGCAATTCTTTCCAAAACAGGTCCACGTCCGGATGGTTGGGCCGAAAGTCCGGACGATCTTTGCTGTAACTCCTTCCTGCGCTCGAAAAGGAAGTCTGAAATATTCTGAAATGCTGGATAGCGTCTGAACATGTTGCCACGTCGTCCGGACTGAAAAATTAAATGGACTTCTAATTTAACAATGTGTGTGAATAGTGTGCAACAAAATATTAAATGCGGAATTAAAGGAGACAAATATTTTGTTGATGAAGTGGAAACTCAGTTAAGAGAAAAACCAATCCGGGGCAACCAAACCCAGGATATCCACTATTCAGAAGATAAAGCTAGATACAAAGCAGTAACACTCACATACCCCTGATGTTGCTTTCCATATTGCTAGTTATGTTGTTTATTTCTTTTATTAAATTTAAAAAAAAAAAAAAAAAAAAAAAAAAAAAAAAAAAAGGAAAGGGGGGAGTTTTCATAGCAGGTTAAGTCTTTCATAAGGTATGTCAGCTATTTCGTGTATTCTCTCTGCTTTATTAGTTTGTTGAGCATTGATATATTATCCTTACATGTGGGTGAGAACATTAGTCTGACATGTGCAACAGTTTTTCCTGCTCATTGTTCTGTTTGATAGTAACTTGACTCATGTGATGACCTCATGCACTATCCTAGACTCCCCGAAGGTGCGTATTTTTTCTTCTCTGACTCTTTGCTCTTAGAATTTTTGGATAAGAGACGAGATTTTTGTTTGGATGGCCAAATTGACCACAGGCTAGTTGAACCTAGCATCTATAAATTCTAGCACTCCCTTCAGTTTGCAGTACCATAAGATTCGAGCAGTAATTCATAAAAAGTTATGTGCTTTAAATTTGTTTAATCACTGCTTATGGGCTTAAATTTACCTTGCCCTCTATGAGCAAGTAAAAATTTATCTTGTCCTACATGGTACAAGTAAAACAGAATATATGCTGTTTCTTTGGGGGAGTGTATCAGATGAGGGTGGCTTGCTCTTTGTCATGTCTTGGAATGTCATACCTTGTGGGAAAAGAGTCTCCACACACACACGCATTGCTTGAGTTGAGTTGCCTATTTGAATTTTCTGTGATCAGGAAAAGTTATTTGTGCTTATTGAAATCTCAACTCTTTTTTTTTTTTTTTTTTTTTTTTTTTTTTTTTTTTTTTTTATCTCTGCTTAGTTTTGAGATGCTCTCTGATTGTGTTATCAGTTGATTATACATGCGTGTTCTGAAACTGCCTTTGGAAAAATTATTTGTCTGCAAATTTTCCTCAAGTTTCAAAATTTTCAGTGTGTTGTGTGTGGACGGACTGTCAGGATCTCTATAGGTTTAAGACTTGCTTCTCTTTCTCTGCCATACACACATCTTTGCATTTTTATTGATTTATCATGGCATCTTGTGTGTTTTTCTAGTGGATTTCTCCCGAGATTTTGGCATTTACTGAACATCTCTTCTCATCCCATGATCTTCTTTGTGTCTTCCGTTATTCTTTTAAGTCTTTGTGCTTTTAGAATATTGGAATATTTGTTGGGATATTTTCTTGAGATATTGTGCATGAAAATCCTTTTCTGTCTGTGTGTTGGGCTGATCATGATATATTTATGCCTTATGAGTAGCTGCATTGCTTATATTTCTCTTTGGCATCCATTTGACAGCCGTGTTAAATACCACATTATGTTTGGAACTAACAGGATCTAATGGTATTTTTGGAGATATTTCTGATTGGTTTTTCAGGGATACGACATCTAGCGGCTCCCACCACAGTGATTGACAGATGCATCCTTTGGAAAACTAACTATTGTTGAAGTCGGATGTTCAATTTCCAAAGGTCTTGGGATTTGATACTTGGAGGATTTCTGTTCCTCCCTTTTGGGCCATTTGCAGACGTTTCTCTACTTTCCTATTGTTTTGGATTTTAGAACGTTTTGTCTGTGGATATTATTACTCCGTTTACCCTTGTCCTTCTAAGACATTAAGGAGGAGTAATTGTTTTGTGGTTTTTCACATTCCTCTGTTTTACCCTTTGTCCCTTTGTGACAAAAAGGGGGAGTAATTGTTGATTTGGACCGGGATTGTATTTTTAACCGATCAAGTGATTTTTGTCCCAGAATGGCCAAAGGGTGAGTTTGTTCGTTTTTGTGTTGGCTACATTCTGTTGGACAAAATCACTTCTATGTAATGTTGCTGCTTTCACAGGGATGCTGCTTTATCCAGAGTCTACTCTTCAGCTATGTTCTTCGAGAAGATTCTGTGAAGTTTTCAAGGATTTATTTCGGTTCCCTGTTAGCCGTCTGGACGACGTGGTATTCCGTCCGGGCGCTCATCAGTCAGCAACATCCATCTGGACGAAGAGATCTTTTTGTCCAGACGCCCATCAGTGTCTAGAAGCTTTGAACAGTTCAAGGTTGCATCCGTCCGGACGTAATGGCAAATTGCCCGGACGCTCTTCAGAGTTCGAGAAGATCCCAGTGTTCCAGCGCATCCGTCCGGACGATGTGGTTATACCGTCCGGACGCCATTCTGGATTTGACAAGCATTAGGGTTTCTGCCTCAAGACACAGTTATGGGAAGACGGCTGCTACTGTCCAGACTATGTGTGATCCCGTCCGGACGATGTCCTCTATAAGGCAAGAACGTGCATACCAAGTTCAACCGTCCGGATGTTAGCCTTCATGGTCCAAACGATCAAGCTTCATATATGGAAATTGCGTGCACCAGTTCAACCGTCCGGACATTAGCCTTCAAGGTCCGGACGCTCCAAGCCTCATTATGGTAATTTCTTGCAGCCGAAGTGTAACCATCCGGACGCTAAGGCAACACCGTCCGGACGTGGCCTTGTTATGGAAGCTTTCAGCACTATCTTGGAGAGGCGGTTACAGTTGACCGTCCGGACGCTCGGTCAAGCCGTCCGAACACCCTCGGGTATTTTGGTCATAACGTTTTACTCAAATATCAGATGGGACGAAATCGGCTTCATTGGAAAGCTTAAGAAAAATGTTGTAATTTGAGTGTCTAGAAGGACCCTAGAAGCATCTGGACGGCCTCCGTCCGGACGGCCTTGCAGAAAATTCCAAAATACTTTTCGGACAAGTAAAACTTGGCCCTTCCGGACGGCCCAAGGCTGTAACGCCCAAGAAATAAATAAATTACTTAAAATAAGAATGTATTGAAATATTAGATAAATAAAAGTTTAGTTAATGCATGAATGTAAGAATATGTTTTTGGTATGTGAATATGCACATGTGAGAATATTAGACTTAATTGGCCTATGTAGAAATGTGTATATATGTAGATGTGTTTAATTAATCCATGCATGAGGTTCTAATTATATGATGAGCTATATATATATTTATGTGACCAACCAGATTAAGAAACATATACTAAGATGATGACATTAGAGCACCGGTTTTCTAGCTTAGTGAACTAGGTGGGAAATATGAATTGTGTGGGTATTTTGAAGTGTGAACCAGCAACACAGATCCTATAAACTCCAGATCAAATGAAAACAAATCAGGCCATGTAATAGGTTCGGTAGTTTGGAATAAATCAGAATGCATAATTGAGGGATACAAGGGTTTTAGAAGCTGAAAGTTACTGAGTGAACAGTAACTGGATGCTTAGCTGGAAATGATATTTTTGTTTAGTAATCATCAACACTAATGGGATATTTTGGAGTGAAAATGAGCTGGAAAGTGAGTGAGAGAGGAGTCCTAGTTCGGATGAAATCAGGAGATGGTTAGTTAGCTTAATTAGTTAGGATTCAGATTATGGTTAAAGGAGATAAGAGATATTTAAGAAATCTAATGATGATTTTATCCTAAACCCAGCCTTCACCGAACACCTGGTTGCTCCCTAACCATAGATCATTTTTCTTGAAGAAATCTGGACCCCTCATGTTCTTTATAGATATGAGATTAAGCTTCAGCCATTGTTCAAGAAAAACATCACCGAACTCCATTTCTGCATTAGACATCCTGCAACATTCCTACTTTCAAATAGAACAGAAAAACCAGAATTGAAATCATCCCCTCATTGCCGTTTCTGTTATCCAAACGTGGAGAAGAGCTTAGAAAGTCATACACATCTTTTCCTCCTTGTAACATTAACCAACCAGTAGCAAGTCAACCAAAAAATGCAACTTCAGCTCTCTGTTTTTCTTACACTTCCGGTCACTCTTGTTGTTTGGAGTTCTTGAGAGCAAGTGTAACACCTTGTGCTTGTCCCTCCGTGGTGTATTCCATATCCAACAGAAAAATGAACCAAGGAGCTCAGTTTCAGTTCATTCCTCACACCTTCGGACAATAACCTTTGAAGAGACAAAGAAGAGTTCAACTTGAGTCTCAACCCAACCTGGGATTTTCGGACAGCAGCTCTTGGTTTTCACCTCCAGCAATAGGTCCTCTATTTACCTAGTTGAACAAAGGAAATCTCCTCTTTTTCACCTTATAATCATGTCCTTACTTGTCCTTCTTTTTATATGGTTGCTAGTGACCTTTGGATTCGGTTGACAGCAGCAAAAAGAAATAAGTGCAGCACTTATTTCATCCAAGCAGAACCGGGTAAGCTTCCTAAAGGTAGAAGAATAACATGATATGTATATAGGTAGATAAATGTTTAGATGGAGGAATGATGAGCATGATTTGTTGTTATGTATATATATGTATATGTATATGTACATAACAGAACCGGTAGTGATATATGTGTAAATATATAAAACAAAATCAGAAAAATGATGTGTTTATGCTGTGAGACAAACCGAACCTGTTTGCTAAGAACAGACCGTGTAAAGTGTGAATGGTTATAGATGTGTGTTGTGGATATATATATATAGTACTGAAACAGAAACATAAAAAGGTGTATGTGCTGTGCGTGCTGTGATGAAACAGAAGAAACAAAAAAAAGGGGTGTGCTGTCATGCATGCAGTAGAATCCGTGTGTGCTGTGTGTGTGTGTCCAGGTGGGTATTTAAGTGCAAGGTGCTGTATGTGGGAGTGTGTTAGGTGAACAGGTGCTGTGTTTTCATGATAAAAGTGTACAGATATAGTGGAGGTATAAAATATATATATATATATATGCACTTAGACATGAAAAACCGTGTGTGTGCATGTGTAAAAAATGTATGGGATTAAGTGCTCATGCTGGTGCTGTCTAATAAAAGTGTGTGGATTGTGATTTTGCTGTCAAAGAAAAAGCGAACGTGTGTGAAAAGTGAGGGGCAGATCTGTGGTTTAGATTAGTGACAGAAACCAATAGAAAAACAGTGAAGGAAAATAAAAGGAGACTAATGCTCCGTTTGTTTCGACGTAAAATGGTTTCCGTCGTAAAATATTTTCGACGAAATCAATTTCAAAAGAAATTATTTTCTCAAAAATATTTTTCGGCGTTTGGTTCGCACGAAAAAATTACGAAAAGTGAAAATGCAACTGTCGCCGGAATCCGGCAACGACCGGTCGTCGTCGCCAGAATCCGGCGAACATGTTTGGCCGGATTCCGGCAGGAAACCTCCGGGCCCGGTCAGATCCAGCCGGATCCGGTCATTTTGGCCGGATCTCGGCCGGATCAGTGTCCGGATCCGGTCATTTCCGGCCGGATTCCGGCCATTTTGGCCAGATCCGGCCGGGTCAGTGTCCGGATCCGGTCATATCCGGCCGGATCCCGACCATTTTGGCCAGATCCGGCCGGATCAGTGGCCGGATCCGGTCAGATCAGGCCGGATTCCGGCCGGTTTCTGTCCATGACCAGATTCCGCCGGCATTCGGCGCAGTTGCCGGATGTCGCCGGATTCCGGCGGCCGGCAGTATTCCGGCAGCCGGTAGTATTCCGGTGGTCGGATTCCGACGCCGGCATTATTCCAGTGACTTGATGATGCCGGATTCCGGTGCTGCCTACTTTCGAACGACCGACTATTGTCGGATTCGGACAGTCAGATATCAAACGTGCGTGTAAGGACGAAGAATATAATTTTGGAAAACGATTTACGGTTTTAAAAACCGTAAATCGTTTTCTAAAAATTAAAGAAGGTTTTACGGTCAAACCGAAAATGATTTCGTTGACCATTATTTTCGCCCCTACCAAACACCGTAAAATACCGAAATTATTTTCTGGAAATCATTTTACGCCGAAACAAACGGAGCATAAGAGAAACACATGGGTAGAAATAAAAATTGCTTATTGGTAAGGTAGTGTTCGGGTTAGTGCAGAAAAGTGGAAAAAAATCTGTACCAAAAGGGAGTCAAATTTGTAAACAATGACTATAGGGTGTAGGATATAAAAAGTTAATCAAATGGGAAGACCATGGGATGCTTACTTAAGCACTAAAAATAATAATAAAGTTGGATATGTATATGTACATTCTTGACACAAGTGTATGTAAATATATGTATGTATATTATTTCTGTTTTGTGTACATCTATATGTAAGTATGATACGCAACATAAAATATATATGCATATATATATATACATATATGGTAGTGTCAAATACAAGAAATTATAGGTTCCAAATATAGTGCTAAAAAGAAGGAATGTATATATATATATAATCTCTTTTGTTAGTATAAAAATGATAAGGTTACAAACGAAAATGTGGTTATTAAAATATCCAAACAATTAATGGTTCCATGTACTTAAGGACTAAGAGAGATGATTATAAATGATAATTTTCCTAGCACTATTTACTAATTCCATATTTCATGAATATAACCCTGCAGTTGATATTTTTGTGGACCCTGTGGAAGCGAAGGACTGTAAGTATAAATTACTTACTGAGGGTAGCACTGGATTTCAATAATGTTGTGTTTATGTTTTATTTTAATTGGATGCATGTGACTGATTATTGCATACTGTTAATAATCAACTTATTAATATTGGGCGCGACGTCTCCCAAAGGTTCAGGATGGTAAATGTGCCTGAAACCGAAAACAATAATAATCACATTGATTGGGACGGCTTTCAAAGTACTAGAGGAGGGAGGTCTCCGATAGTGCGAAAATAAGTTAATTAAAATGTAATGTAGAGGGGACGGCCTCGAGAAAGACGTTGACCGGGGGGACGGCCCTTATAAGAGTGGAGTGCAATGACTATATTGAACTGTTAAACTTTGCATGAAAACTATCACTACATCATTATGTCATATCTCTGTTCCTTAAATAATGCATAAACCATTATGTTGTTGAATGACAGTTAGCTCACTTATGGAACTATGGGATTGTGGTTATAACCACCTTCTCATAGATGACTGTGCAGGCACAGACACTGACGAGTATCAGGATTATCAGGAGCCTTGTGATGATCCTGGTTTCATAGATGAGACTGTCTAAAGTCTCCCTTTTGTGATAGACTTGCTGAACAGTCTATCTTCCATGTTGTTATTGGGTTTTATTTTATGTACTTTCTAGACATCTTATGCTTTATTTTATGGTTTGTAATATGACTACTATTACATAGGACGTGAGCCGTATGTGGCCCTTATGTTATTGCTTTGTGTGTATTTATTTGTAAGACCTTTTATTATCTTAATGTAAGTTGAGGTATTTCAGTCAAAGCTCTATATGTGTTGAAAGGGAATTGTCCCTGTCGGTTTAAAAAGAAAGAAAGAAAAAAAAAAGATATTCGTATTTTCCGCTGCGAGATTTATCGCCTCTGAAAGGTTAATGACACGTGATTATCCAGATATAATTACTTACGCTCTTTTGTAAAAAGCGGGTCATTACAAAGGCTCCCGTCCGGACGCGCGTGTTTCAGACTCCGTTTTTGAGTCAATTTTGGGTTTCCTAAGCCTATAAATAAGAGGCTTGAGGCATGCTTTCAACATAGAATTCGGTGGTGAATTCTCTACAGCTTAGAGACGTGATATTTCCTCTAAAGCCTTGCCAAGGGTGTGAATTCCATTATAGCTCAGAGAAGTCATCAATCCCTCTGAAGCCGTTTTACAAGTGTGCTGTGCTGTAAACCGAAGTCTATCTTAGAGGTCGGCTCTAAGGAAAGGAGTTCCATTGAAGACCCCTTCAGGTAGGTGAACCTGGTTGGGAAGCGTTCCTGTTGGGTTACACTTGAGAGATCAAGGTAGGACCACTGCATCGGTACATGTGAGTGTTACTGTCTTGTATCTAGCTATATCTTCTGAATAGTGGATGGAATTCCTGGGTTTGGCTGCCCCGGAGTGATTTTTCTCTTAACTGAGTTTCCACTTAGTCAACAAAAATCTCTGTGTCATTTACTTTCCGCTGTGCTTTAATTTTTGTTGACACCTATGCACACACTTTATTTTTAGAAGTCAATTTCAATTTTTCAATTGGTATCAGAGCTTGGTACACTCTGAGAAGATTAATTTCT
Source organism: Alnus glutinosa (assembly GCF_958979055.1). NCBI lineage: Eukaryota > Viridiplantae > Streptophyta > Magnoliopsida > Fagales > Betulaceae > Alnus > Alnus glutinosa. The sequence continues at coordinate 16,772,969 of NC_084890.1, forward strand.
TGTGTTTTTATATTTGACTTCTATCTTTATTATGTCTCAAACTCTTAATTCTGTTCCTGCCTTTGATGGCTCGAACTATGGCTATTGGAAGGCACATATGCGTTTCTTTTTTAAATCTATTGACTGTTGGGGTATTGTTGAGACTGGTTGGACTAAACCAGAGGATACAACACCTGAACTAGTCCCTCAAAAGAACGCTCATCTTTCAAATGACAAAGCCCTCCATGCTCTAGCCAAGCACTTTCTCCATCTGAATTCGCCAAAATTTCAAATTACGAATCAGGCAAAGCAGCATGGCAAATTTTGGAAACAACATATGAAGGCACAAAACTTGTAAAATCTGCCAAACTTCAGATGTTGATTTCAAAATTTGAAGAAATTAAGATGTTAGAGGAAAAGACATTTGGAGAGTTTTACTCCAAAATAAGTGACCTAAGGAACTCCATGGTGAGTCTTGGGAAACCTATCTCGGATGTAAAACTCATCTGAAAAATTCTCAGATCTTTGCCCGAGCGTTTCAGGATTAAGGTAACGACTATTGAGGAAAGCAAGGATCTTGAAGAAATGAAGATTGAAGACCAAAATACCCGAGGGTGCCCAGACGGCTTGACCGAGTGTCCAGACGGTCAACTGCAACCGCCTTTCCAAAGTAGCACTGAAAGCTTCCATACAAGGCCGAGTCTGGACGGTGATGCCTTATCGTCCGGACGGTTGCACTTCGGCTGCATGTCATTACCATATAAAGGCTTTGAGCGTCCGGACCCGAAAGGCTGACGTTCGGATGGTTGAACTGGTGCACGCAATTTCCATATATGAAGCTTGATCGTCCAGACCATAAAGGCTGACGTTTGGACGGTTGAACTTGGTATTCACGTTCTTGCCTTATAGAGAACATCGTCCGGACGGGATCACACATCGTCCGGACAATAGCAGCCGTCTTCCCATAACTGTGTCTTGAGGCAGAAACCCTAATACTTGTCAAACACTGAATGGCGTCCGGACGGATGCGCTAGAACATTGGGGTCTTCTCAAACTCTGAAGAGCGTCCGAACGATTTGCCATTACGTCCGGACGGATGAAACCTTGAACTGTTCGAAGCATCTAGACACTGATGGGCGTCTGAACAGAAAGATCTCGTCGTCCAGACTGATGTTGCTAACTAATGAGCATGCGTCCGGACCAAGGCTGACTGACGTCCGAACGGTGATATTTGAATTGCGATTCTTGCCTTAAGGAGACGCGCATCCGGATGGGATACCACATCGTCAGGACGGTTGATCGATCTTCCCTTTATTGGAACTTGGAAAGAATCTGAGACTGTTCGAGTACTGATAGGCGTCCGGACGGGCTGCTGAGATGTCCGGACGGATGCAAGCTGGAACAGAAGCTTCTCGATACAGTGTAGGGTCCGAGCAGAAAAGATACGTCGTCCGGACGGATGATACTGGTCTGTTTAGCATCCGGTCGGGATGAACACGTCATCCGGACGGATGGAATAGTGGACAGATGGGTGTCCGGACGGGATGACATGTCTTCCGGATGGCTAACAGGGAATCTGAAATCTTCTATCTTTTTTTGCAGTGCAAAGTCTTCTGAAAATGCTCTGAAAAGTGGAATCCCTGTTTACAGCATCTTTACACATAAGTGATTTTGTCCAAACACAGAATGAGGCCAAAATACTAATACGGACGTCTTGCAGAGACTTCCCAAACAATGTCGACTGAAATCCAACTCTGTGTAGAAATTGGAAAAGCTTGACCTAGCGTCCAGACGGTGTTGCTCTGACATCCAGACGTCTTCAATGCTGAAGCTTCTAGACACTGTAGGGCATTTGGAAGCCTTCAAAGGCCCGTCCGGATGGTTGCATAGGAACCGGCTGTTTTGACTTGGAAACTGCATGGAATCTTCATGGACATCTTCCTGAAACTTGTGATAAGTCACATGACTTGAAATGAACACTGTCCATATTACATGAAGACTTTGAATAAAACTGATAATCCTGTCAAAAAGCAACCATTACATAAAGTGCTTTTGTCAACCAGAATGTTGCCAATATAAAATACTAACAAACTCCCCCTTTGGCCATTCTGGGACAAAAAACACTTGACCGGTTTGGAAATACATTCCCGGTCCAAAACAAAAAATACTCCTCATTTTTGTCTCAAAAGGACAAAGGGTAAATAGAGTATAAGGGAAAGCCACAATTACTAAAATTCAAACCAACAAGAATAATAGTAAAGTGTTTCATCAAAAGCTCAAATCAACATAAGAGAAAACCAAAACCTCAAGATATCACATTTCCTAAATTTGAGCCACTTCGGCTTCTTGCACCTGAAGCCGGGAAACCATAGACTGAAAATTTTAAGTCACTTGAGTCTTCTAGTCCGAAACTGATCATCCGCAAAATGAAATCCTCTAGACAAGTGGTCTACAAGATGATACGGAAGATTCACCATTGAATCTCTAGCTGGTGCAGATCTAGAGGAAAAGGTTACGGAAGACTCTGTATGAGAATGGGGAATGAGCTCATCTAAAATTTGAGATCTTTGGAACATATGATTTCAACACTAGTCTGTTTTCCAAAGAGCCCTCTGTCTGACACTATGCTGGAAGCCGCTGGACAACATATTCCTGAAAATATTCAAACAGAAATATATCAAAAAATAACACCACAATGAAACCAAATGAAAATAAATATTAGATCTTGTTAGTTTCAAACAGATTGTGGTATTATGATGGCTATCAATTGGATGCATAAAGAAATACAAAAGTAGATATAGCAATTCAAAAGGCACAGATTAGTAATATCCATCTAGCATAAAGACAGAAAAAGATATTCATGCACAATCTCTCAAATCATAATCAATTAAAGATTCCAATATTCTAAAAAGAACTAAAGCTTAAGAGAATAAAGAAAGTCAAAGGAAATACCTGGGAATGAGAAAAGATGTGCAGAGAATGCTAAAATCTCAGGATCAGTCCGCGAGAAAACACACATAACACAACATGATAGAACAGGCAAAACGTAGTGTGTGTGTGTTTGGCAGAGAAAGCAAAAAGCTCGCGTCCGGACGTGGTACAAACTCGTTCGTACGGTATTTTGTCAAATAAGAGATCGATAGAGCCGAGCACGTTCGGACGCAAGAACATGTCTGTCCGGACGCTTCACACTAGAAGCTGAAAAACATAGGGAAATATGCAGAAAAAAAAAAAAAAAAAAATTCCTAACTTTTGCTTCAGAACATGCATGTATAAATAACTGATAATACAGTCAAACAACATTTCAAAAATATACCAAGATATAATTGAAAGTTAAGAGTCAATAAGCACAAAAATTTCCCTGCAGATAGAAATTTTTCAATGATAAACTTAACTCATGCAACACGTGTGTGTGTGTGTGTGTGAAAGCTTTCTCAATAAGGTATGAAGTTTACTGATATGACTTAAAGCAACTAGATTTTATAAATAAGAGAGAAAATCAATGTTAGATCAGTCAAAAGTCAAACCTTATTTTACTAGGGCCTAGCCACCCTCATCTGATACACTTCCCCTAAGCTGCAGCACTTTTCTTTTACTTCGTCCTTAAGTGACCGTCTATTTCTGCAATGATTTGGTCACTGACTGTTTCTATAGGAACAAGTTCAAGAACATATTTATAGCACAAAAGCAGTGGATCTTTTTATTTATCCATATTTATTCAGTTTTGAATGCTTTTTATCACTTGGTGCTGCAACCTAGAAAGAATGCCATAATTTAACTAGCGAGTTGGTCAATTTGACCATCTTAGCAAAAAAAAAAATCTCTCTCATTAAATTTCTAGAAGCTAAAAGTCAGAGAGAAAAAAATATACCTTAAGGAAGCCTTGGATAGTGCATATTTTCATCGCATGAGAAAAGCAACTATCTATCAAATATATGCAGCAGGGAAACTTTGCAGATATCAAACAAGAACTCTCAGTTATATAAAACCAAAAAGAGTGATTCACCAAGAACTGAGACATTAGGTGAAAATACATAAGCTATTTAAAAAGCTAAATACAAGAATAAATATCTGCATCTTTCTCCCCCACACTTTTTTTTTTTTTTTTTAGATAAAAGCGGAAAAACAACATAGACATGCTTTAAAGGAAAAGAACATATGTCTAGACAAAGCATGTAGGTAAGAGCAAACTTGTCCTCAAGGAGAGAGGTTTGACTATACCAAGACAGAAAAGCAGTGACATGCTTTCTCTCTCATCCCTAGAATGTACCTGCAGAAAATTCTCAAAGCAACCAAGAGAAAATCTAGGGATAGAAAAAATGGTTCCACAAACAGAATGCAAGGTAAAAATAGGATATATAAGATATGACAATCAATGCAATGCAAACATACTTGGTATGCACTAGGATTTAGGAACCAAAATCCTAGGCATGGTGAGACTGCACCTATACTAGGTGAGTCCATTCCCCCTCAAGCGGTGAATGGTCTCATTCTTTCTAACCCAACCTTGGTGTACCTGTGGTAGATGTGATCGGGTATTGCTCATACTGTTCATTCTCCTCAACATCCCTTGTAACAAGCTCAGCAACCCTTCATAGGCATGGTTGCTATCAGGCTTTTGCGACTTTTTCTTGTAATGCCTTGATGTGTTCTTCGAAACAGACCGTTGTTGTTGCCACTGATGCCATGGAACCTGACGTCCCACCGAAGGTAGAGTACCTGATATTGTCTTAGTAGGCAACTTCCTCTAAGCCTTCTTCTTCTGAGTTTGTAGTTGTGGACATTTGGGTCAGATGTGACCAGTGATGCCGCAGTGATGACAGGTGGGTAGGCTTCTTTTGTTGGAATGCTGCTTAACTTTCTTTACAAAAATATGGTTAGCATTCTTTTAAACGATATTGCCCTTCCCTTTTATATGTCTCCTATGCGGATGGACATATTTTGATGAGGAAGAAACATCAACTTCACTTTTCCTCAGAGAATCCTACTTAATCCAAGGCTTGTGGGATTTCAACAAATAACAATTTGTCCTAATATGACCAATCTTCCCACAATTATGACACTTAGGAATGAACTTACCTTGTATTCCTGATTCCTTGGAGTTAGGCATCACATGATTAGCTAAGCAAGAATTATCTAAATAAGCTATATCTTCTATCACATGCTTAATATCAATAGAATCTAATTCAGAATCAAAAGCATGTGAAGTAGAAGTACTTAAGTTATTAACAATTAAATCATGAATGTTAGAAATATCTGTATGAATACAAAGCATGTTTTTCAAATTATTACTAGAGAATTTTTCAAGGAGATCCTCTGATTCTTTTAATTTATTCTCTAGTGCATCAACAGTATCAAAAAGCATGGTATTCTTAGATGTCAAATAGTCAATCAAGGCATGTGATTCAGATAACTGTAAAATCGAAGATTCTTTTTTTGCCTAATCTTCTTGACTTCTCTATTGGATTTCTTAAAGAGTTTACCTATCAAAAGTGTATCTTTAGAGAAATCATAAAAATCATCTTCAGAGAACTCAGGAAGATTTATGTTAGAAGAAGTCATGGATCATATCCGGGCTGATTGTGGGAATCTCAATCTGAAGGGGAAGGCATATGTTAGTTTTTTATTGGCTACATTAGAACCAGCTGGACCTTCAGGAGTGCCTGAAGTATCATCGTCCTAGCGGCAGTGATGATGAGGATGATGCAGACGAGATTTTACCCATGCCTGAGGATGTTTGATTCCCTCTTGTGTTTGTTGACTTTTTATTGTCTTTTGTTATTTTGAGACAATTTTTTGCTTTGTTAAAACTTTTGGATATATATTACTCTATTTCCTGGGTCCTTCTGAGACCGTTAAGGGGAATAATTTTTATTTCAGTTGGTTATTTTATTACTCTGTTTTACCCTTTGTCCCTTTATAACAAAAAGGGGGGAGTAATTTTTATTTTGGACTGGGAATGTATTTCCAAACCGGTCAAGTGATTTTTGTCCCAGAATGGCCAAAGGGGGAGTTTGTTAGTAGTTTGGCCTCATTCTATGTTTGGACAAAATCACTTAAGTGTAAAGATGGTGTAAGCGGGGATTCCACTATTCAAAGTCTGCAAGTCAGAAGAATTCAAGTTCCCTGTCAACCGTCCGGACGATCGAGCCATCCCGTCCGGACGCCCATCTGTCCACTGTTTTATCCATCCGGACCAAGTGTCATCCCGTCCGGACGCTAGACAAACCAGCATCATCCGTCCGGACGAAGTGTTCATTCCGTCCAGACCCCATACTATATCGAGAAGTTTCTATGCCAGCTTGCATTCGTACGGACGTTTCAGCAGCACGTCCGGACGCCTCCCAGTACTCGATCAGTTTCTGATTTCTTTCCAAGTCCCAAGAAAGGGAAGATCAATCAACCGTCCAGAAGATGTGGTATCCTGTCCGGACGCGCGTCTCCTTAAGGCAAGAATCGCAATTCAGATATGACTGTCCAGACGTCTGACAGCTATGGTCCGGACGCGCGTGCATCAAAGAAGGAAATTGCCAATTCGACTTCAACCGTCTGGACGACTGCCTATCATGGTCCAAACGCGCGCAACGCAGATCTTCTGATGGAATGAGGCTTCTGAGTGCCTGGAACATCATCATTAATCTTGTCATTCCCTTTATCTTCAGCAGTGGGAGGAGGCTCTGGGACTGCAGATTTCACAAAAACAATCTTTGAAGTAGAGGGAGCATCAGAAGAGGAAGCTACATACCTGAAACTGGTCTTGTCAGTTGGGCTCTTCTGAATAGACAACATACGAGTCAGCTTTTCATTAGTGACTCTTTCTAATTAGAGTTGAGTCTCTAGCAGCTTTTCCTCTATCTCTTGAATTCTAAACATCAATGAACTTTTCTCAGTTTGTTGTTCAAACCATGAATATGCTGTTTTCGACCTTCCCTTAGCTTTTCATACTCTATGTATAGAGTATTGTAAGCTTCCTTGAGCTCTTCCCCATTATCACTATGCTCTGAGTAATAAGAGTCTTCCTCCTCAACGAGTGGAGCTACAAAGGCCAGAAATTTCTCAGGCTTAGGAGCTTCTTCTTCTGACTCATCACTAAGAGTCACATTGTAAGCCTTCCCCTTGCCCTTCTTAAGATTCCCGCAATCGGCATGGATATGCCCAAAACCTTAGCATTCATAACATCTAGGCCCTCTGGGATCCTTCTTTTCTTCTTCCTCAGGTTCAGCTTCTCTGGGAGCTTTCTTCACCTTTTCAGAAAACTTCTTCTTGAATCGGTCGTCTCTCATTAGTCTTCTAAAATTCTTGGCTAACATAGCCACAGCTTTTTCTTCCTCCTCAGAGTCATCTCTAGATGAGTCTTCTACCTTTTTCTTGGAAGCTTTCAGGGCAATGGTCTTTAGCCTCTTAACCGGGGGCAGGGACAGCTCATAAGTTTGAAGAGATCCCACCAACTCTTCAATCTTCATTTCTTCTAGATCTTTGCTTTCTTCAATAGTAGTCACCTTGTTAGGTTGTGATTGGCTACATTCGGATTGGACAAAATCACTTATATGTAAAGATGCTTTTTAACAGGGTTTCCGCTATTCAGAAGTGCTTCAGAAGATTTTGCACTATTTACAAGTCAAAGATTTCGGTTCCCTACCAGCCGTCTAGATGACTTGTCATCCCATCCGGACGCTCATCTGTCCATAGTTCCTGCCGTCCAGACAATGTACCACACCATCCGGACTCCCGACAGACAAAAACATCATCCGTCAGGACGACGTGGATTTCTGTCCAAACACTCCTCTGTATCGAGAAGCTTTTGTCCAGCTTGCATCCGTCCGGACGTTTCAGCAGCCCGTCTGGACGACCCTCAGTATTTGACCAAGCTTCAGATTTTCTTTCCAAAATCAAATATGGAAAGATTACTGCAACCGTTCGGACGACATGGATTCTTGTCCAGACATGCTACTCCTTAAAGGCAAGTTCGCAATTCAAACTCAACCGTCTGGACACTGGTCTACCATCGTCCGGACGTGCGTACAACAGATATGGAAATTGTGTGTAGAAGATCACCCGTCCGGACGGCCATCCTCATGCTCTAGACGCGCGAAGCCTTAGTAAGGAAATTACTTGCAGCGGACGTACGACCGTCCGAACGACAGTGCCTCACCGTCCGGACGCGGCTCTCAAACAAGAAAGATTTTCAGCGAAAATCTCAGAATTTTGGTCGCACAGTTGTCCGTCTAGACGGCGCCCAGCTTTATCAAGCCAGACGCTCATTTGAGTCCTCAGCCTATAAATAGAGGCCCCTGTGCTTGAGAATTGTAAGAATTCAGGATTGAATTCCACTAGAGCTTAGAGAGTTATTTTGTGAGGTTATTGAGCCGATTTGTTCTCTCTAAAGTCGTTGTTGTGTGTGTTGTTGCTGTGCTTAAACTAAAGTCTATCTTAGGGGTCGGCCCTAAGGTAAAGGATTCCATTGAAGACCCCTTCAGGTAGGAGACTTGGTTGGGAGGCGTTCGTGTTGGGTTACACATTAGAGAGCAAGGCACGACCACTACATCAGGGGTATGTGAGTGTTACTATCTTGTATCTAGTCTTGTCTTCTGAATAGTGGATATCATGGGTTTGGCTTCCCCGGAGTGGTTTTTCTCATCTTGAGTTTCCACTTTGTTAACAAAAATTCTTGTATTATTTATTTTCAACATTATTTTGTTAACACATTGTGCACACACACACTTGCCTTTATTTTTAGAAGTCGATTTCTGTTTTTCACACCTTGATCCTGAAACACTCAGGCAAAGATCTTAGAATCTTTCGGATGAGTTTTACATCCGAGACAGGCTTCCCAAGACTCACCATGGAGTTTCTCAAGTCACTCATCTTGGAGTAAAACTCTCCAAATGTCTCTTCTTCCAACATCTTAATTTCTTCAAATCTGGAAATCAACATTTGAAGTTTGGCAGATTTACAAGTTTAGTGCCTTCATAAGTTGTTTTCAAGATTTGCCACGCTTCTTGAGCAGATTCACAGTTTGAAATTTTTGCAAATTCAAACGGTGACAGTGCTTGACATAGAGCATAGAGGGCTTTATCATTAGAAAGTCGTGTGTTTTTCTGAGGGACTAGTTCAAGCGTTGTATCCTCTGGTTTAGTCCAACCAGTTTCAACAATACTCCAACAGCCAATAGATTTTAAAAAGAAACGGATGCGAGCTTTCCAATAGCCATAGTTCGTGTTGTCGAAGGAAGGAACAGTATTAAGAGTTTGAGACATATTAATAAGAGAAGTCAAAAAATAACACTCAAAAAATAAATCTCAACAGAGTGTACCATTGGTAGCAAGCTAACCGGCTACGTGGATTTTAAATTAATAAGTTTGAACCACTCGCAATAGTACATATCGATTGTACTATAGTAAGGGTGATCAGTCCATAGAGATTATGGGTTGTTTTGCGTAACGGGATATCTAAAGAAACGTATCTAACTTAACTTAAGAATAAAAATAAAAATAAAAGTTGTAGAATTGAAGCTACAACAATAAGGTGAAGAAATGAAAGCGGAAAATGAAAACAAACTTAAAAGAAACTTAGGGTATTGATCTTGTCCAATCCTCAACCAATGAAATGCTTAAAGTCTATATGGATCTTCCTAACATGCATGATATGAGCGCGTAATGGGCGTCAACCATTACGACGACCTCGACACGAAAACACTTTAGTTAAGACGTAATCATAAAGCACCTAGTTTTACATTAAACAACTCCACGTAAAGATTTAAACTACAATTGAAAAACGTTTACTCTACCAAAGGTGTGGAGTGATTAATGCTCCCTAGCTTACTACTCTATAACACATTCGAATAAGCATACACAATATATGAAAACCCTAGTTAGGCCACAAGGATAAGGTATCTAGTTTCACATCGAACGCATCACGTAAAAGTTACATTATAATTGAAAAACGGTTTAAACTACCAAAGGTGTGAAATGACCAGTGTTCCCTAGCATACCCTATAAGGTGACTCTAATAGGTAAGCACACATCATATCAAATAGAACCATTGCAAAAGACATCGTTCTTGTTTCCAAGAATGTTGGTTTTACTCAAGAAATCTATGAAAACTCATAGACAAGTTTAACTCTTTTTCATGAATAATTAGATTAGAATCTTGAAAACAAAACCTTTTAGCATGGGTTTTGAGATCCTCTAGCCCTTAACAATCATCAAACATCTCAAGAAAATCCTAAGAAACTCAAGAACACTTCATGGTTTTTGGATAGGATTTTGATCAAACCCTAATAACTAAATTAGCTATGCATAATTGAATCTAATCTATGCATGAAAATTAATGAAAACAGTAAAGATTAAGCTAGAAAAGTGAAGAACAACACTATTATTAAACTAAGGAAATTCGGATTACATAAAAAATGGAAAAACTAAACTAAAACTTTAAGAACAAAGAGGAAAAAGCAAAGGAAATAAGCTCTCTGGATTTCGGTCCAGAGAGTAGCATCAAAGTAAACTAAAACTCAAGAAATTAAAGTTGATACACCTGAGCAAATCTGAAATCCCCAAAAGATGCATAATGGAATCTAAAACCCTAATCTCATATATATAGAGATTTAATTTACAAGGGACTCATCAAGGATCAATTCTAGCCGCACAAACAGAGCTGGTCGCCATCCATTTCTGTCCATTAAACTCAACTTTTGATTTGGATCGCATAAAGATTTGGAAATATCTTGACCTTCTGGAAGATACGAAGTCGATCGATTGAAAATGCCTTGCTCTGAGAATCAATTGATCGCATCTGGATCGATCGAAGTTGAGTCGACTAAAAGTCGATCGATCAAATTATTGGCTGTACAAATAATCGATCGATCGAAATGCCTTGGACGATTTTTTATCTTCTCAGGATCACCCTCGAACTCTGGAAATGACCAAAATGCCCTTGATGTATTTCCAGGTCTAATTCAAGTGTTTTGAACTAGATTTCAACTAAGACCTGAAAATAAGACATAAATCGAAACTACAACAAAACGTTATATGTACAACACAAACTAGGTCTAACAAATGCAAATTAAGGGGTCTTGAATCGAATAATTCAAGACTTATCAACCAAGCTCTGATACCAATTGAAAATAGAATTGACTTCTAAAATAAAGCAAGTGTGTGTGTGCACAATGTGTTAACAAAATAATGCGGAAAATAAATAATAGAAGATTTTTGTTAACGAAGTGGAAACTCAAGATGAGAAAAACCACTCCGGGGCAGCCAAACCCAGGATATCCACTATTCAGAAGACAAGACTAGTTACAAGATATTAGCACTTACATACCCCTGATGCAGTGGTCGTACCTTGCACTCTAACGTGTAGCCTAACAAAAACGCCTCCCAACCAAGTCTCCTACCTGAAGGGGTCTTCAATGGAATCCTTTACTTTATGGCCAAACCCTAAGATAGACTTCAGTTTAAGCGCAGCAACAACACTCACAACAACGGCTTCAGAGAGATCAACTCAGCTCAATAACCTTACAAAATAACTCTCTAAGCACTAGTGGAATTCAATACCGAATTCTTACAATTCTAAAGCACAGGGGCCTCTATTTATAGGCTAAGGACTCAAACGAGCGTCTGGCTTGATAAAGCTGGGCACTGTCCGGACGGTGGTCATAAGTCGTCCAGACGGACAACTGTGTGACCGAAATTCTGAGAATTTCACTGAAAATCTTTCCTGTTTGAGAGCCGTGTCTGAACGATGTTGCCCTGTCGTCTGGACGGTCGCACGTCCACTGCAACCAATTTCCTTATAAAGGCTTCGAGCATTCGGACCAGGAGGATGGTCGTCCGGATGGGTGATCTGCTACACGCAATTTCCATATCTGTCATACGCTTGTTCGGACCATGGTAGACTGGCGTCCGAACGGTTGAATTTTTATTGCAAACTTGCTTTAAGAAGTAGCGCGTCCGAACGAGAATCCACGTCTTCTGGACGGTTGCGGCAATCTTCCTTTATTTGATTTTGGAAAGAAAATTTGAAGCTTGGTCGAACACTGAGAGTCGTCCGAACGGGCTGTTAAAACGTCTGGACGGATGCAAGCTGGAGCAATTCGAAGCTTCTTGACATAGAGGAAGGTCTGGACGGATGATGCTTTAGTCTGATGAGTGTCCAGACGGTATGTCACATCGTCCAGACGGATGATGCATTGGACAGCTGGGCGTCCAAACGGTATGACACTTCGTCCAGACGTCTGGCAGGGAACCAAATTTTCTAACTTGCAAACTGTGCAGAATCTTCTGGAAACACTTCTGAATAGCGGAATCCCTGTTAAAAAGCATCTTTACAATGAAGTGATTTTATTCAGCAGAATATGGCCAATTACAAACTAACAATAATCAACTCAACCTCTCCGCACAAAGAAAAAAAAAAGATACTAGGATAAAGGATCCCCCTGCCTAAGACCTCTTGTGGGAGTCACCCTACCAAATGGACTGTGCCATAATAAGAACCAAGTAGGATACAGTGCTAACAAACTTCATGATGATAATAATCCACCTCTCTGTAAAGCCCAATTTCCACATCATCACCTCCAAAAAAAGACCATTCCACCCAATCGTATGCCTTGCTCATGTCGAGTTTGACAGCCATAATCCCTTCTTTCCCTTCATCCTAGTATCCATCGTGTTAGTATTTTATATTGGCAATATTCTGGTTGACAAAAACACTTTATGTAATGGTTGCGTTTTAATAGGATCGTCGATTTTCAATTCAGAATCTTCAAGTTATTCAAACAATGATCAAATCAAAGACAATAACTGATCACAAGCTGCTAGAAGATGTCCATGAAGAATCCTTGCAGAATCGAAGACAAAAACAACCGGTTCCTGTGCCACCGTCCGGACGGGCCTTTGAAGGCGTCCGGACACCCCGCAGTGTCTCATAGATAAACATTGAAGACGTCTAGACGTCAGAGCAACACTGTCCGGACGCTAGGTCAATTAGTATTCAACAATGAGTCTGATTTTAGAAGTCGACACTGTTTAGGAAGTCTTTACAAGCCGTCCGGACGACGTGGTAACATGTCTGGACGATGTCTAGTAGTTCAAAATATTCCAGAGTTCCATTCAAACGAGAAAAGGATTTTAGCGAAGACCGTCCAAACGCTAGGTCAAGCCTTCCGGACGTGAACCTGATAAAGATAAAATTGCGCTGTTTTTGAAAGGATATTGCAAAAAACCGTCCGGACGAGGCTATTTTCCGTCCGGACGCTCGCCAGCCAGAGTCCAAATCTCAACAACTTTTTAGGTCACTTAAAGCCTATAAATAGGGGGCTCTAGGCTAGTGTTTTGTACAGAATTCGACAGTGAATTCCATAGTGCTTTAAGAGGGTGTTTAGGGAGAATTGAAGATTCGCTAGCTCTCAAGCCGTTGCCAGTGTGTGCTCAGTTGTTCGTGTGAAGTCTATCTTAGGGGTCAGCCCTAAGGTAAAGGAATTCATCAAAAACCCCTTCAGGTGGAAGATCTGGTTGGGAAGCGTTCGTGTTGGGTTACACATCAGAGTTAGAGGTATGACTACTGCATAGGGTTATGTGAGTACGAGTGTCTTGTAACTAGCTTTATTTTTAGATAGTGGATTTCCTAGGTTTGGCTGCCCCGGAGTGGTTTTTTCTCTTCATAGAGTTTCCACTTCGTAACAAATATCTTGTCTTATTTAAATTTCGCATTTAAGATATTTGTTTGCACAGAAACACACACACCAGGTTTAAATTAGAAGTCAATAAATATTTTCAATTGGTATCAGAGCAGGTTACACTTGTGTTTTAGATTTATTTCTTGAGTGTGATCCATGACTTCTTCTAACATAAATCTTTCTGAGTTCTCTGTAGATGATTTCTATGATTTCTCTAAAGATAGCCTTTTGATAGGTAAACTCTTTAAGAAATCCAATAGAGAACTCAAGAAAATTAAGCTAGGAAAAAAGTCTTTGATTTTACAATTATCTGAATTACATGTTTTGATTGACTCTTTGAAATCTGAGAATACTATGCTTTTTGATACTGTTGATGCACTAGAGAATAAATTAAAAGAATCATAGGATCTCTTGGAAAAATTATCTATTAATAATTTGAAAAGCATGCTTTGTATTCATACAGATATTTCTAACAAGCCTGATTTAATTGTTAATGATTTAAGTACTTCTACTTCACATGCTTCTGATTCTGAATTATATTCTATTGATATTAAGCCTGTGATAGAAGATACAGCTTGTTTAGATAAATCTTGCTTAACTAATCATGTGATGCCTAACTCCAAGGAATCAGGAATACAAGGTACGTTTATTCCTAAGTGTCATAATTGTGAGAAGGTTGGTCATATTATGCCAAATTGTTATTTGTTGAAATTCCATAGGCCTTGGATTAAGCAGGATGCTCTGAGGAAAAGTGAAGTTGAAGATTCTTCCTCATCAAAATATGTCCCTCCGCATAGGAGACATATAAAAGGTAAGGGCAATATTGTTTGTAAGAATGCTAACCATATTTTTGCAGAGAAAGTCAAGCAACATTCCAACAAAATAAGCCTGCCCACCTGTCATCACTACGGCATCACCGGTCACATCTGACCCAAATGTCCACATCTTCAGGCTCAGAAGTCGAAGGTTTAGAAGGAGCTGCCCATAAGAGCTACATCAGGCACTCTACCTCCGACTACATTTCAAGCACCATGGCATCAGCGGCGACAACTGAAGTTTGTTCCTGCCAATCAAAGTGGCAAATCAAAGAAGAACAATTCAAGGCGCTATAAGAGAAAGCCGCAGAAGCCCATTAGCAACGATGGCTATAAAGGGTTGCTGAGCCTAATGCAATGTATGTTAAGAAGAATGGACAACATGAACAAGACCTGCAAACCACCGCCATGGGTCAAGCGGGTATGGGTCATGAATGATGAGACCATTCACCCCTTGAGGGGGAGTGGACTCACCTAGTAGAGGTGAAGTCTTACCCTGCCTAGGATTTTGGTTCCTAAATCTTAGTGCATGTCAAGTATGTTTTGCATTGCATAGTTTATCATGTCATATCCTATACATGCCTTGCATTCTATTTGAGGAACCATTTATTCTATCCCCATATTTTTTCTTGTTGTCTTGAGAAACTTCTGCAGATATTTTTTTTTTTTGGATAACAGTTAAAGCATGTCGGGCGGCTGCTTTTCTGTCTTGGTATTTCTAAACCTCTCTCCCTAAGGACAGGTTTGATTTTACCTTACATGCTGGGACTAGATGTTACTTCCTTTTCCAAAAGCATGTCCTTGTTTTTTTTTTTTTTATTGTTTTCAAAAAAAAAAAAATTGGGGGAGAAGAAGCAGAATTTTTATTTTTTTGAGAAATGCTTTTCAAATATTGTATGTGTTTTTGCCTGATATCTCAGTTCATTGTGCATTAATTGAGTATGCTTATATATGATTAAGAGTTTATGTCTGATATTTGCGAAGTTTTCCTGTGCATCTTAATTCTAGATAGTTAATTTTCTCATGCGATGAAAAATTGTGCACTATCCAAAGCTCCCCTAAGGTACATTTTTTTTCTCTCTGACATTTAGCTGCTAAAAATTCTAATGAGAGATTTTTTTGCTAAGATGGTCAAATTGACCAACTCGCTAGTTGAACCTAGAACCCACAAATTCTAGCATTCTTTTTAGGTTGCAGCACCAAGTGATAAAAAGCATTCAAAACTAAATGAATATGGATAAATAAAAAGATTCACTACTTTTGTGCTATAAATCTGTTCTTGAACTTGTCCCTATAGAAACAGTCAGTGACCAAATCATTGCGGAAATAGACAGTCACTAAAGGACGAAGTAAAAGAAAAGTGATGCAGCTTAGAGGGAGCGTATCAGATGAGGGTGGCTAGGCCCTAGTAAAATAAGGTTTGACTTTTGACTGATCTAACATTGATTTTCTCTCTTATTTTGAAAATCTGGTTGTTTTAAATCATATCAATGAAGTTCATACCTCATTGAGAAAGCTTTCACACACACACGTATTGCATGAGTGAAGTTTTCTATTGAAAAATTTCTTTCTGCAGTGAAATTTTTGTGCTTATTGACTCTTAACTCTCAATTATATCTTGGTATATTTTTGAAATGCTATTTGACTGTTTTATCAGTTATTTATACATGCGTGTTCTGAAGCTAACGTTAGGAAAAAAAAAATTTCTGGATATTTCCCTCTGATTTTCAGCTTCCTAGTGTGAAGCGTCCGGACGGACATGTTCTTGCGTCCGGACTTGCTCGGCTCTGTAGATCTCTTATCTAACAGCATGCCGTCCGGACGAGTATGTGCCACGTCTGGACATGAGCTTTTTGCTTTCTCTGCCAAACACACACACACTACTTTTTGCCTGTTCTATCATGTTGTATTGTGTGTGTTTTCTCTCGGACTGATCCCGAGATTTTAGCATTCTCTGCACATCTTTTCTCATTCCCATGTATTACCTTTGACTTTCCTTATTCTCTTAAGCTTTGGTTCTTTTTAGAATATTGGCATCTTTAATTGATTATGATTTGAGAAATTGTGCATGAATATTTTTTTCTGTCTTTATGCTGGATGGATATTACTAATCTGTGTCTTTTGGATTGTTATATCTACTTTTGTATTTCTTTATGCATCCAATTGATAGCCATCATAATACCACATTCTTTTTGAAACTAACAGGATCTAATATTTCCTTGTGGTGTTATTTTTGGATAGATTTCTATTTAAATATTTTCAGGAATATGTTTTCCGGTGGCTTCTAGCATAGTGTCAAACAGAGGGCGCTTTGGAAAACAGACCAGTGTTGAAATCATATGTTCCAGAGATCTCAAATTTAAAATGAGCTCATTCCCCCTGCTCATACAGAGTCTTCCGTAACATTTCCCTCTAAGATCTGCACCAACTAGAGATTCAATGGTGAATCTTCTTTATCATCTTGCAGACCACTTGTCTAGAGGGTTTCTTTTTGCGGATGATCAGTTTCGGGCTAGAAGACTCAAGTGACTGAAAATTTTCAGTCTATGTTTTCTCGGCTTTAGGAGCAAGAAGTCGAAGTGGCTCAAATTCAGGAAATATGATATCTTGAGGTTTTGGTTTTCTCTTGTTGATTTGAGCTTTTGATGAAACACTTTACTATTATTCTTATTGTTTTGAATTTTAGTAATTATGGCTTTCTCTTATATTCTGTTTACCCTTTGTCCTTTTGAGACAAAAAGGGGGAGTATTTTTTATTTTGGACCGGGAATGTATTTCCAAACCAGTCAAGTGTTTTTTATCCCAGAATGGCTAAAGGGGGAGTTTGTTAGTATTTTATATTGGCAACATTCTGTTTGACAAAAACACTTTATGTAATGGTTGCATTTTAACAAGGTGGTCGGTTTTCAGTTCAGAATCTTCATGTTATTCAGACAATGATCAAATCAAAGACAATAACTGATCACAAGCGGCTAGAAGATGTCCATGAAGAATCCTTGCAAAATCCAAGACAAAAACAACCAGTTTCTGTTCAACCGTCCGGACGGGCCTTTGAAGGCGTCCGGACGCCTCGCAGTGTCTCACAGATAAACATTGAAGACGTTCGGACATTAGAGCAACACCATCTGGACGCTAGGTCAATTGTATTCAACAAGGAGCCTGATAGTTGACACTATTTGGGAAGTCTCTACAGGCCGTCCGGACGAAGTGGCAACATGTCCGAACGATGTCCAGTAGTTCAAAATATTCCAGAGTTCCGTTCGAACACGGAAAGGATTTTAGCGTAGACCGTTCGGACACTCGGTCAAGCCGTCCGAACGTGAACCTGATAAAGATAAAATTGCGCTGTTTCTGAGAGGATATCGCAGAAAACCATCCGGATGAGGGTATTTTCCGTCGGGACGCTACCCAACCAGAGTCCGAATCTCAGCAGTTTTTGAGGTCTCTTGAAGCCTATAAATAGAGGGCTCTAGGCTAGTGTTTTGTATAGAATTCGACAGTGAATTCCATAGTGCTTTGAGAGGGTGTTTAGGGAGAGTTGAAGATCCACTAGCTCTCAAGCCGCTGCCAGTGTGTGCTCAGTTGTTTGTGTGAAGTCTATCTTAGAGGTCGGCCCTAAGGTAAAGGAATCCATCAAAAACCCCTTCAGGTGGAATATCTGCTTGGGAAGCGTTCGTATTAGGTTACAAGTCAGAGTTAGAGGTATGACTACTGCTTAGGGTTATGTGAGTACAAGTGTCTTATAACTAACTTCGTTTTTGGATAGTAGATTTCTTGGGTTTGGCTGCCTCGGAGTGGTTTTTTCTCTTCATAGAGTTTCGACTTCGTAACAAATATCTTGTCTTATTTAAATTCCGCATTTAAGATATTTGTTTGCATACAAACACATACACGAGGTTTAAATTAGAAGTCAATAAATATTTTCACATCGTATGGAGAGCCTCACACGCCACTAGAATGTTGTCAGTTATAAGTCAACCAGGAACAAAGGCACTTTGGTGTTGGAAAATAATGGAAGGCAAGACCTGTTTTAACCAGTTGGCTAGAACCTTTGCTATCAACTTATACAATACATTACATAAGCTAATATGGTGATAGCCACATACAGTAGCAGTAGGAGATTCTTTTGGAATTAAAGCAATGAAAGTGGAGTTTATAATAGGATCAAAAAGTCTCAACTTGTTATATTATGGGCTAACTAAAAAACTCCCCAATGTATTAATCTCCTTAACATAAGTAAATAGAACACTACATGGTGCAATATTCTAAAAGTATTGTATGTATTTTGGATTAGGATTTATAGCAATTACTTATCAGAATTGTTAATAATTTGAGCAGGTAATATCAGAGATTTCATATGAGACCTACTTACTTTGGTAAAAAATAAAAAAAAATAAAAATGCCATAGATGTACGTTATATATATGGTATTATTTCCTGGTTTTTTTTTTCTTTTTTTATCACGGTAGGCAACAATGATTCTTATTTTCACATCTAACTATATTTAGACAATAATGCCATAGATGGCTGTTGCGTAAAGGTCATGTATCGTTTAAGGAATTGATGCCCTTTTTTTGGGAAATCTAAACATACAAATGAACGATACGATAAATTGTTGAGATTTGGTCAATAATCAGGTTCAATATTTATGACAAAAATTTATGGAATTCTTGCTTGGTGGGCCAATTCTTGGACAAAGCTCTACCATTTTTTCTTGTGAAAAAATCGGTTGAGGTTTTATGGAAGAATTTTGGGGAACTTGAAGTTTTTTCTTTGGAAAATGGGATGTTCCTTTTTCGATTTTCCAATGAATTGGTTTGTGATGAAGTTCTGGAGTCAAAGCTTTGGTATGTGGCTAATAAGCCACTGATCCTGCGCAAATGGTTTCCTGGGATGCAAATCATGAAACTGTCTTTTTCTTCTATACCTATATGGGTTAAGCTGATGCATCTCCCTTTAGAGTATTGGACTTCAACATGTCTCAGTAAGGTAGCAAGTGGGATTGGCATTCCCCTGTATGCAGATAGGAATACTGAGGAGAGGAAAAGACTTGGATACACTAGAGTTCTTGTGGAAATTGACATTAATTCAAAATATCCAAAGGAGATTCTTATTCGAAAGCCTAGTGGTTCTACTATTTGCATTGGGGTGGAGTATTCTTGGGTCCCTCCTAAATGTACTAGTTGTGGTGGTTTTGGTCATGCTACCTTTGCATGTGCTTCAACAAAGAAGGAGAAACAGATCTGGGTTCCGAAAAAGGTCTATGCGGCTGCTATTAAAATTTCACAGAAATCTCAAGCGCCTAAGAAGTTTGATAAAACTATTCGTAGGCCGGTTTCTTCTAAACATTCTGTGGAAAAACCTATTGAGAATTCGATGCTTTTTAGGAGGTCTCATAGTCCTTCTAAACACCCGAATAGATTGAAAGGGGTAAGGCTCTCCAATTCTTTTTCTGCTATAAGCTGTAATGGGATGGAGGAGAAGAAGGTTGCAGGGGTTGGGATGAGAACTCCTATTAACTTTCTTGATGTTTTTGAACAAGCTCTTTCCTCTAGAGATAAGGGGAAAGGTATATTGGGAGTTCAAGGGGATGGGTTCATTGAGAGAGGGTTCTCCCCTACTGATCAATGAAGATACTTTTCTGGAATGTAAGGGGCCTTAATGATCCCTTCAAGCAAAGAGAAGTGAGAAAGATGTTGAGGGCCTTGAAAATTTCTATCTTTTGTCTCTTGGAGACCCGGATTAAGGAGGATAAAGGCCATAATATTAAGGAGTTTATTGCTCCTAATTGGGGTTGGATTCACAATTATAATAATCATTGGCTGGGTAGAATTTGGGTTTGTTGGAATCCGAATGATGTCTCTGTTCAACTTATCTCTTCTCATGAGCAAGTTCTTTCTTTTAGAGTTTCTCATGATAATAGAAGTTGGCTTATTTCTGCCATTTATGGTTCTACGAAAGGAGTTGAGAGGAGAATGTTATGGAATGAATTAATTGAAGTTAAAGGGCAGATTGGTGAGTGTCCTTGGCTTATTGGAGGTGATTTTAATGTTGTAAAGTCTCATCAGGAAAAGTGGGGCAATTCTGGATTTTCTGGCTATGAACAAGATTTTTTGGATTGTGTTAATCGGTTGGAGGTAGAGGATTTGCCTTTTTCGGGTTTCTTTCATACTTGGTCCAACAAACAGGCTGGAGATTCTTTTGTTTCTAAGAAACTGGATCGGGTTATGGCTAATTTGGGTTGGCTCCCTATATTTGGCAACACTTCAGTTGAATTTCTAGAAGGTGGGATTTCAGATCATTCCCCTGCTATGGTTTCAGTTGAGGAGTTTGTTAGTTTTGGTCCTAAGCCCTTCAAGTTTTTCAACTTTTGGGCTGATCATAAGGATTTCTTGGTCTGGATTAAGGAAGGCTGGGATGTTAATTCAGTTGGCTATTCTATGTATCGGCTTTATTCCAAACTTAAGGCTGTTAAACAGATTCTCAAAGCTAAGAATAAGGAGGTTTTCTGTGGATTGGGGCAGAAGGTTCTTAAAGCTAAACAGGAACTTGCTTTGGCTCAAGCAAGTTTCATTAATTCTCATGGTTCTTTGAGCTGCCAGATTAAAGAGAGAGAGTGTTTGCACTCTTTTCTTTCCATCTCTTCGGCTGAGGAGAATTTTCTGCGGCAAAAATCTAGGGTCCAATGGCTGAATTTGGGGGATAATAACAGCAGCTACTTTCATAATATGGTTAAAGTCAGAAATTCTTTTAACTTGATAAAATCTATCAAGAATGATGTTGGGGTTGTTGTTACAAATATGCAGGGAATTAAGAGAGTTGTTACTGATTTCTATTTGAATCTCTTGGGTGAGTCTTCTCATGTTTTTTCTCCCGTCTTGGCTGATCGGGTGTCTAATCTCATTTGTAAAAAGTTCTCTTCTTCTTGTGTTGTTAAGATGGCTGAACCAGTTACCAAAGAAGAGGTTAGGAAAACCTTATTCTCCATGAATCCTAATAAAGCTCCTGGGCCCGATGGTTTTTCAGTGGGATTCTTTCATAAAGCTTGGAGTATTGTTGGAGAGGATGTTATTGAGGCAATTATGGAGTTTTTTATTTCTGGTCGGTTGCTCAAGGAAACTAATGCCACCATTATCACTTTGGTTCCTAAGAGGAAGAATCCTTCTTCAATGGGTGATTATAGACCCATTTCTTGCTGTAATGTAGTCTATAAGTGCATTACCAAGATTTTGGCTAATCGTTTGAGAGGTGGGCTTGATGATATTGTGAGTTCTAATCAGGGTGCTTTCATTCCAGGTCGTAGTATAGCTGAGAACATTATCCTTGCTCAGGAGATTGTTAGTGATTATCACAAGAATAATGGGAAACCGAGATGTGCACTCAAGATAGATCTTATGAAGGCCTATGATTCGGTGAGTTGGGATTTCATTGTTCATTGTTTGAAATGTTTTGGAGCCCTTCAATAGTTTGTCCATTGGATTCGAGTTTGTCTTACTAGTCCTCGGTTTTCCATTGCTCTCAATGGTTCCTTGGTGGGTTATTTTCCGGGCAAGAAGGGTCTAAGACAAGGAGATCCTATTTCTCCTTACCTTTTTGTGTTGGCTATGGAGGTGCTCTCCTTACTTTTGAATGAAGCGGTTAGCCGTTTTCCTCGGTTTGGTTTCCATCCTCGATGCCAAGCTTTAGGCCTTACCCATTTGTGTTTTGCAGACGATCTCCTCATATTTTCAGCTGCAAATTCTGATTCCATCAAAGTTATCTTGGATGTTTTGAAGGAGTTTGAGGTGCTCTCTGGGTTGAAGGCTAATCCCCTCAAGAGTTCTTTTTTCTGTTCTAGTATCTCGGCTGATTCTAAGTTGGAGCTTTTGAATTTACTGCAGATGTCTAAAGGTAAGTTGCCTGTGAGATACTTGGGTGTCCCGCTAATTACTTCTAGACTTTCTGTTGCTGATTGTGAAAGTTTGGTAGCTAAATTCACATCTAGAATTGATTCTTGGTGCTCCAAACATTTGTCCTTTGCTGGCAGATTACAACTCATTTCTTCAGTGTTGTTTAGCATTCAAGTTTTTTGGTCTAGTGTTTTCATTCTTCCTAAAGCTGTTATCCTTCTTTTAGAACAGAAATTAAATCGATTTATGTGGTGTGGTAAGGATGTTAAGGCTAAGGCTAAAGTTTCGTGGGCAAAAGTTTGTGTTCCAAGACGAGAGGGTGGTTTGGGTTTAAAAAGGATAGAAGTTTGGAATAAGGCAGCTATGCTTAGACATATTTGGAATCTTTTCTCTCGGGCCGGTTCTTTGTGGGTGGCATGGGTGAAGGAGAATTGGTTGAGGGGGAGGAGCTTTTGGCAAATCCCAATTCCTCAATCTTGTTCTTGGTGTTGGAAACAACTCCTTAAACTTAGGAATCTTGCTAAGAGGTTTTTAAGTTTTAAGGTGGGAGATGGAAGAAATATTTTTCTTTGGTTGGATGTGTGGCACCCGGATGGATGTCTTTTCGATAGCTATGGTCCTCGGGTCATTTATGATGCTGGTAGCTCATTGAATGCTAAACTTTCTACTATTATCCGTAATGGTGATTGGTTTTGGCCTTTTGCACGATCGGATAAAATTGTTGAGTTGCAAAGTAAGCTTTCTGAGGTAGTTATTGGAGAGGTTGATCAGCCTATTTGGAATTGTAAGCAAGGGTCCTATGTTTGCTCAGCTACTTGGGAAGCAATTAGGCAAAAAGAGTGTGAAGTTCAATGGTGGCAGATTGTTTGGCATTCAGTAGTTATTCCTAAGCAAGCTTTTATGTTGTGGCTTGTTTTTAAAGATGCTATGATTACTAGAAGTAAATTGTGGAAATGGGGCTTTATGGGTGATTGTCTTTGCCCTTTTTGTCGAGGCTGTTTGGAATCTAGAGAGCACTTATTCTTTGAGTGTGGTTTCAGTTTTTCGTATTTCGAGGAATCTTTTATCTCTTTGTTTGGTGATTGGGCCAAAAAGATCTTGGGAAGACATTGAAAAATGGTGTATAGTTGAGCTGAGAAATGATAGTTTGTGGAGTAGATTGTGCATTTTAAGTCTGGGTGCTGCTGTGTATAATTTGTGGAAACATAGAAATGATATTCTACATGGTAATGCTCTTATCTCTGAAGAGAGAATTTTTACTAAGATCAAGTGGGAGATCCGGGTTCGTGTCATTGCCAAGGGTCCTTATAAACGTTCATCTTTGAATCTTCATATTACTGATTTGTGGAATCTTCATGGCATTTTTTTGTAGTTAGCTACTTGTATTTGATTTTTGCAGGTTGGAGGTTGTATTTGTTGAGTGGTTTTGTTTGAGGCCTGATGGTTTTGGGCATGTTCTTTGTCTGTTGTGTAGTTTGTTAGATTGTGGTAGGGATTATGGGTTGTTTGATCCTTTTACCCTGTGATTAGCTTGTACCTTTAGGTGTGATTCTTTGGTGTTTGGTTTATAAAGTTTTTGATTCATCCAAAAAAAAAATATTTATGACAAAATATTAGTGGTGGTCAAATTAGTTCAGGTAAATGTTCCTCTTTCTTTTTCAGGACCCAAAAAATAAGAAAATGCTAAAAATACAATAAGTACATAATTAGTGCACAATTTCAAGACATATTAAAGAGACTTACATGTGTAGATTTCACTCTAATGTATCTTGAAGTTGTCCACGAATTTTGCACGAGTACTAGATGGATCACAGCCCCAAAAATATATCATGGGCATCCATGTTCCTTGGTCAGATTTCAATAAAATATGTTTTTGTGTAATGCATGTTCCTCAACACGTGTCTACTCTCTAGAGCGCAATGCAACATTAATTTCTTTGTCGAAAGAGACAATCTGGGAATTTATTTATTTGTTTT
This sequence comes from Alnus glutinosa, assembly GCF_958979055.1. Classification (NCBI taxonomy): domain Eukaryota; kingdom Viridiplantae; phylum Streptophyta; class Magnoliopsida; order Fagales; family Betulaceae; genus Alnus; species Alnus glutinosa. The sequence continues at coordinate 16,797,299 of NC_084890.1, forward strand.
TTTTTTAAAAAAAAAAAAAAAAGAAAATTATTAATGCCGGTCTTTGTCTTGTAAATAGAACTAAAGTAAACAACTAATGTTTTTAATTAAGTTGACAACTTGCTTTTGATACTAATCAAAGAAAAGATTCACTTTGAAAAAATAAAACCAACGATATTTAAAAATAATGAAACCAAACATTTTCCTTAATTAAGAAATAGGAAAATGTCATCCTCACATGTTGTTACGTGGAGAAAATTAGATTAGACCCAAAACGTGCATGGTTTAAGACAAGATGATTAACTTTCTTTTGTTGCTCAAAGAAAAACTTTGAAACTGGATAATTAATGCTAATATTTAAAGGCCCGTGCTGATGGGCCCCATTGCCTAATTTAAAAATTTAATTATGAGATGTAGCTTTCATGTACCGTAACGTAAACCTCATCATCATTAATTAATTAATAAGCAATATCTGGCAAAGTTTATTCGATCTGTTTATATCAACTTGGAGCATATCTCAATTCTCTAGGTCCACAGCAACAAAGCGATGTTACTTTTCTTTAATTATTTTTCGATAAGTACGTATTAATTATTAAAAACAATAAGACGACTAAACCGTACACTCAATAAACAATGATTTTTTTTTTTTTTTTAATTAAGATGATTTATTAGTTCATTTTGTATATAATTAAAGGTGTATCAAAGTCACATGGGACGTGTGAAATAGGCATGGAGCTCGCAGCTACCAACAAACAAAACTGACGTCCACATTTCCAGTTACACCCCCATATCATGAATTCAATTCTGCCATCCTGCTCTAGTCCGTCCCTGTGCAGATTAGTTGCCCGTTTTATCCGATTTTATAATTAGAAGAAGTAAGAAAAGGATTTATAAAATCAGTCCTAACAAGTTGCGCGCTAACGTCATCCTTCTAACCCGGCCTGGAGGTTAATTAACATTTTTGTCATAATATCATATATGTTAATTATTATATCCGTTAATTAAATTTAAAATCAATAAGAAACATGCAATGAAACATTTTGCTGAAAACTTGATACAGATCGAAGAAGCTTTGTTAGTGGAGGGGTGCTCAAAGACACCCCAATTAGCTTCGCTTTAATAATGCGCGCATACTCGATCTGTTATCATTACTTGGAGGGACATGTTCGAAGATTGAAGCAATCATACTTTAAGATAATCACGTTGACCAAGTGCTACATATCATTACGTTTGCTAGACCTTAAAAGGTGCCTTATTTCTAATGTTTCAATGTCCCCTTCTTTTTTCGTTTTTTTTTTTAATTTTTAATTTTTAATTTTTTTTTTTTTCATGTGAAACTTCTCTAAACTAGTATCTTTCCAACCCACTTAATGCAGCCGCAAATGTATTAATGAACCATCAAAAGAAAACAACCAACAAGGAAACCACACCAACACACAACGGCTAGCAACCATACATGGAAATTACCAAATCAACCCACAACATACAGTATCTCAAGAAGGAAACTCAATCAACACCAACGGCTAGCAATCTCAAGAAGGAAATCAACACAACGGAGGCTAGCAATATTATTTTTGTATATCACATAATTTATTTCCATTTATAAAATATCAAAATGTGAATAAGTACCAACTATCAATAGAATGAAAAGCAAGGCAAAATATTCTTCATATTACCCCTATTTCCTCTCTTCTATATGGTATTAGAGCTGTAACAAGCGACCCACGTCGTTTCTTCCCTTCTTCTTTTTTGATCCTTCTGGCATTCTTTCTTCTTTCTTGAAGCTTTTGGCATTCTGCTCCTTTCTTTGAAGCATTTTCCCAAACACCTACCGCACAAATGGCCTCTTCCACCAACCCAGCTGCACCAGTTGCTTCCTTACCAAACAACACCCCCATCTCCATAGAAAGAAATCCTCCTATCCCCACTAAAATTCAAGCTACCCATAACCCATCCCTTGCTTCTCTTTCCAGTTTTGCTCAATCAATCTCCAAACTTATCAAGACCAATTTCTTGGTCTGACAGCATCAACTTGAAACCTATTTGCAAGGCCATGATCTATATGGGTTCGTGGATGGTACCAAAACGCCACCCCACCCACATACCTCTACTTCAGTTGATGAATCTCTTACCATCTCCAATGATCTGGCGACGCTCCAATGGTTCCGCCAAGACCAACATATCCTAAGTATGCTAATGGCCACCATCTCCGACGAGCTCCTTCCGCAAATCCTCAGTTGCCCCACTACCCAAGAGCTCTGGAATTCTCTCGGCCAGACCTTTTCTTCAACAACCCGTTCTCGGATGATGATTCTTCATTACGAGCTTGCCACTGCCAAAAAGGGCAGCTTCTCCATCACGAAATACTTCCAGCTGATCAAGCAGATTTCCACCACTCTTGTTGTCACCAAACAGCCACTCAACGATTACAAGTTCACCTTGTACCTTCTTGCCGGTCTAGGTCCAAAATACGACCCCCTCGTCACCTCTGTCATGACACGGCCCGAGCCCCTCTCCACGGACGTTCTCCTCGGCCACCTCCTTGCCCATGAAATGCGGATTGAGAAGCACAGCTCCGCCGCCGATCCCCTACTCGCTACCAACACCGCCACCCGTAGCCGAAATTCTGCTCGTGGTCGAAGCCGACAGTACCAAGCATGGCGCCCTTCTGCATCTTCTGGAATGCCTAGATTTTTCTCTACTGGACCAAGACCTTATGGTCCCTCAAGACACAATGGCCGTGGGTTATTACCCCCCCCCCCCCCCCCCCCCCCTCTTCCGGATCCTTCACTCAAAATGGGTCCACAACCCATTCTGGCCCACAACACTCTTCACAGCCCACATGCCAAGTTTGTGGCAAAATGGGCCGCATTGCTTTAACTTGTTATAACAGGTTTGACCATGCTTTTCAAGGTGTCGAGCCCATTCTTACAACCTACACTCTTGGCCCATCTCAACCACTAGATCTCAACTGGTACCCCAACACCGGCGCCACTCATCACATAACCTCCGACCTCAACAATTTGAAACTTCGCTCCGAAGCTTATGATGTACTTGATGAAATCCAAGTGGGCAATGGTACTCGTTTTAGTATTAAAATTACGGGCATCTCTAAACTCTCTCCTAACTTTATTTTACGTTATGTTCTTCATGTTCCTCAAATTACCAAAAATTTACTTTGTATTCAAAAATTTACTTCTGATAATAGTGTTTATGTGGAATTTCACCCATCTTTTTTTTTTTTTTTTTTGTTAAGGATCGTACCTTCAGGAAAATTCTACACCACGACCTGAGTAGACATAGCTTATATCATTGGTTTCCTCCTACAACTGCACCACCTAGTATTTTCTCCACTTCTCGCACTACCTTTGTGGATTGGCACTCTTGCCTTGGTTATCCAGCGGATCGCATTGTTCACCATGTTTTGTCAAAATTTTAGCTACCTTTTGTTTCAAATAAGAAACTCATTGTTTGCCCTGCCTGTCAGCAAGGCAAAAGTCAACAACTTCCTTTTTCCCTTTCTGAAAAAAAAAAAATCAAGTGCTCCACTTGAATTAGTTTTTTCTGATGTTTAGGGATCATCCCCTATTTTATCTAATAATGGTGCACGCTTTTATGTTATTTTTGTTGATCATTTTAGTAAATTTACTTGGCTTTATCCAATTGCTTGCAAATATGATGTTTTCTCTATTTTTCCCAAGTTTTAGGCTTATGTCGAACGCCAATTTAATCACAAAATAAAATCCATTCAAACCGATGGTGGTGGCGAATTCACAAAATTACGCCATCCTTTTGCATCACACAACATCCCTCATCGAATCACGTGTCCCCACACCCATCAACAAAATGGGTTTGTCAAACGCAAACTTCGCCATATTGTCGAAATAGGCCTTACTCTCCGAGCCCATTGTTCCGCTCCTCTTCAATAATTGGGCTGAGGCATTCCAAACTGCATGTTACCTCATAAACCGTTTACCCACCCCAATCTTCAACAATATAAATCACCCTTTCAAAAACTATTTCCCTCTCAACCTAATTATAATTTCATGCATGTTTTTTTGATGTACTTGTTGGCCTGACCTTTGGCCTTACAACCAGCATAAACTCAATTTTTGCTCCAAAACATGTATCTTCATCAGCTATAGTCCCTCCCACCATGGCTACAAATTTCTTCATTTACCTACTGGCCGTATTTACATATCTCGCAACGTCATCTTTGACGAATATGTTTTTCCTTTCCAAGGTTCATCACCATCTCCCACCACCCATCCTCCCAACTCCCACACCACACTCTATTCTCCCTCTTTAGAGAATCTTACCACTCCCCCTCACCTCCTCGGTGCCCTAACCCCAACCCCAACCCCAACCCCAGCACCCTCCTCTCTCGGCCCTCCCGAAGCCGTCCCTCAAGAATCACCTCTTCCTCACACTTCATCATCATCCTCCCCTACTAATGCTGTTTTATCTCCTCCTTGTATGTAGGTCCTTTCTAAAGACCCTGACCCCACTCCAGTGCTCCCACCTCCACAGCACGCCATGCAAACTTGCTCCAAGAACAACATCTTCAAGCCCAAGACGCTCTCCAATGGTCTCATCCGCTATCCTCTTCCTAAAGCACTCACTGCCACCACAGATACAGCCGATGTTGAACCAACCTCCTACTCTACAGCTTCCAAGCACCCGGCTTGGCGTGATGCCATGAACCTTGAGTTTGATGCACTTCTCCGCAACAACACTTGGACCCTTGTTCCTCCCACTTCTGACATGAACATTGTTGGATGCAAATGGGTGTTTCACCTGAAACACAAAGCTGATGGCTCCATTGATCACTACAAGGCCCGGCTTGTCGCCAAAGGATTCCACCAACAACTTGGTGTCAACTTTGAAGAAAATTAAGGTTCCATTTATTTCGGCATAAAATAATTTTTTGAAAATATTTTTTATACTTTTTAGTATGTGGTTCGACGAAAAATAATAATCATCCGAAAACATTTTCTGCTTGACCAAAAAGCTTTTTTAATATATGTAAAATGTTTTTTTTTTTTTTTTCAAAACCATAAATCCTTTTTGGAGTTTGAGCTTCTCATTCTCCCATTGCCTACAATCGCCCAAACACCGTCAGGCCCCCGCAGGACCTCCATCAAACCTTTATCGGTCCATCATCGAATCACAACAAGACCACCACGAACCTCCATCAAACCTTTATCGGTCCATCATCGAATCACAACAAGACCACCACGGACACCTCCGAGCCACCCTCGGCCTCTATCGGGCCTCCACCGGACTACCGTTGGGCCACCATTGGGTCCCGCCTAAGTATTGTAGTGCTACAGCCGAAACTCAAATTTTTATGTTAATTTTAAAAATAATTTTATATTAATTTTTTTATGTTGTGAATAAAAATTAATTTTTATAAGTTAAAATGATTGAATGAAAGTATGAAAATTATTTGTAATTTTCGGTAAATGCAAAAAAAATGTTTTCATGATCGAAAATTAATTTTTTTCAAAATAATTTTTCAACAAAAAAAGATTTTAAATCAAAACAAAGAGAACATAAATTGATACTCCAAAACAAGACTTAAAGGTATAATACCAGTGAACCTTTTCATTTGAGTTGTCCGTGTAGGATTCATGCCACCCTTGTTATGGATGCAATTTTTTATTTTTTATTTTTTGAAGACAAGTTGACTATTTCATAAATCAATTATGAAGGCCTTGCTCGACAAGTCTATTTATGGATATAGGAGGGGATCTCCTCAATCCAAACACAATCTAACATGAACTTTAGAGAAGATTTGGCCAAAAGATGAGCTGCTTGGTTAGCACCTCAACAAATATAACGCACTTCAACTAGAGGGATATCTTGCTGCTGAACTCTGATGTCTTCTAGGATATGTCCAAAACTGCTTAAACAAGGAGAATCCTTATTAATGGCCGAAACTAAAATCTAGGAGTCACCCTCCAAGACCACCTATGTAAAACCCAAGTTCCAGCACAGAAGGACTGCCCACCATGCCACCAATGCCTTTGTTGTAGCAGGATCAGTTATGTGTGGGATAACTATAGCCGAGGCTAGAAGAAAATGCCCACTGCCATCGCGAGCCACCACACGATCTCCCATCTTCTTAGTCTCTTTATCCAGGGCCGCGTCCCAATTAACCTTTGTCCACCCCAATGGGAGTTTGCTCCATGTAGAAAAGGATGGCACCATAGGTCCTTCCTTGGGTGCAATCCGACTTTGTACTTGTTTATAAAACTCCACCATCTCTTTTGCCGAGAATGCCAGCTTGTTAGGTGGGGTAAACTCATTGTTAAAGACAAAGGAGTCTTGTCGAAGCCATACAAGCCTAGCTGATGTGGTCGTTTTGTGTACAAAAATATTAATAATAAAATTATCACTCGCAATAGTACAAATCCTTGTAGGATAGGGTTATATTGAGGGTGTCGAACCTCAAAGACTGCATAGGTATTGTTATCAAGTTTTTTGAGATTAAATATAACTTAATTTAAAAGATGGTTGATTTGATTTTTAAAAATAAATACATAAAAGTAAAAGACATAAATGTAAAGACAGTAGTGATGAAAGAAAGAATAAGGGACTGATTTTACCACTTACCGCATAACAATGGTCAATCATAAATTAACAAGGAAAATTCATACTATGCATGATATATGGCTCGTCTCACTCGAGTAATTAAGAAATTACCTCGAAAGAATAAGTATAATCCATATTCGGTTTGTACGGACCGTCCACCTGACCACTAAGATGCGATACGACCCATCTTCCCTAGATATGGATTAGCTACATCTTTAATAGGATACACACAATCAATTTTGTTAGTTTTTGATTGGCAACATTATGTTGACAAAATCACTATTATGTATTGTTGCTGCTTTCACAGGGATGTCGTGTATTTCAGAGTCTTCAGATATTCAGAGTTTATCTCTGATGTGGAAAGAGCCGTATTATGACAAGTTGCAAGTGTCACAAGCTGCATGAAGGCTATTTCAATGTTCAAGGAAGATTCTATGTAGATTCCAACTCAGAGAAGTTGGATCCCAAGCAACCGTCCAGACGATGTGGTGTTCCCGTCCGGACGCTCTTCAGTTAGCAACATCTATCCGGACGATGAGAACTTTCTGTCCGGACGCCCGTCAGTGTCTAGAAAATTTGAACTGTTCAAGATTGCATCCGTCCGGACATAATGGCAAATCGTCCGGACACTATTCATAGTTCGAGAAGAATCCAATGTTCAAGTGCATCCGTCCGAGCGACGTGGCAATACTGTTCGAACGCCATTCAATGTTCGGCAAGTAGTTGGATTTCATGTTCAAACACGGATTGGGGAAACAGCAACCGTCCGAATGGAAGGGCAACACCGTTCGGAGGCATTTCAGGAAGATTTCTACGCACGTCTCAGTGTTTTTATCATAACTCTCTGCTCGAGTATCGGATTGAGACGAAATTGGTGTCGTTGGAAAGCTAAGAAAAAATCCTACAACTTAAATGTTTAGACGGCCTCCAGACGGCCTCCGGACGGTTTACCATCCAGACGGAAAGAGAGTAGCGTCCGGACGGCCTCCAGGATTATGCTGTTCCTGAAATGATATCGCAGAAATCCGTCCGGACGGGGCTAAATGCCGTCCGGACAGTCTGCAGTCAAAGTCCAATTTTGAGCAGATCTAGGGCGCTGTTTCTGAAGTATATTGCAGAAAACCCTCCGGAAGTGGCTAACTTTCGTCCGGACGCTTGACAGACAGAGTCCGAATCTCAGCAGTTTTTAAGGTCTCTTGAAGCCTATAAATAGGGGGCTTTAGGTATGTGTTTTGTACAGAATTCGGTGGTGAATTCCGTAGTTCTTTGAGAGGGTATTTAGGGAGAATTGAAGATCCACTAACTCTCAAGCCGTTGCCGGTGTGTGCTCGTTGTTTGTGTGAAGTCTATCTTAGGGGTCGGCCCTAAGGTAAAGGAATCCATCAAAAACCCCTTCAGGTGGAAGATCTGGTTGGGAAGCGTTCGTGTTGGGTTACACGTCAGAGTTAAAGGTATGACTACTGCATAGGGTTTTGTGTGTACGAGTGTCTTGTAACTAGCTTTGTTTTTGGATAGTGAATTTCTTGGGTTTGGCTGTCCCGGAGTGGTTTTTTCTCTTCATAGAGTTTCCACTTCATAACAAATATCTTGTCTCATTTAAATTCCGCATTTAAGATATTTGTTTGCACATAAACACACACACATGGTTTAGATTAGAAGTCAATAATTATTTTCAAATTTAATAGGAAAAACCATCTTCAGTTGGTATGAACTGTTTACCTAAATTACACTAAACTAGGGTCTAGGCATGACCTATCTAACCCTCTTGATCATATATCAATTAAAACCATTGTACAACAATCATTCACATAATCACATAAAATATGAAGGATTGAGTTCAATCAGTATAAAAGACTTTCTAAGACAATATAAAAAATTCATAATGATTGAATATAAACATTAAAACCAATTTTCACAGTTATACAACCATCATGCATATAGAAAATACCTATTTAAAATACAATTAAACCATTTTTACTTGGAAATGGCTACATCAACACCCTATTACGAATTTAGCTGCTCATTGTAGTGCTGGGATGGCCTCATGCCATGTTCTTCTCTTCTTCAACTTGTCAAGCCTCCAAGAAGAATTTTATGTCTAAAGCTAAGCACACTTTCTCTTGAAATTTAGGGATCTATTTATAGATATTAGGAGAGACCTAAAAGCCCTAGTAATCCAAGAAAAATCAAAACTTAGTCTCTTAGTCTAAGTTGGAGATTGAAAATTCAATCCAAGTAGGAAAATGATTCCAAATTCGTCCAAATTTGCGGTCTTTTATTGCGGAGCGATTTTGGAATAGTAAAATTCGAATTAGGAAATATCTATTTCTAACATATTTGTTGAACAGAAAGTTATGTTCAAAATACTGAGACGTGCAGAATCCAAATTTGAATCCTATCCGATTTTAACTCTTATTAGAAAAATTCCGATTTAATCCTTCCCTTGATTCGATTAAACTCAACCACATCTTCTAGGTCTTCTCAAACTGTCCTTTAAGCCCAAAATCAATGGGATTAATTGCATCTTTATTTAAAACCTAAAAACAATAAAACAACACAAAATTAAACAAATAACAATGCTACGGAATTAATATATATAAGTTAAAGGACTTGAATGTACAATATTCAACGCTTATCACACCCCCAAACTTACATATTGCTAGTTCCTTAGTAATACAAAAGAAGAAACAAAACTGAAAAGCAACAAGATAAATCCTTCTTTCGTGGGATGTACGATTGCATTTAGCTTATGCAACAAGCCTTTTAAACCCATAGGCATCCCTTGAGGACAAGTGAAGTCTTGTGAGGGTTTGCTAGTAATGATACCCACAAACATTGTTTCTACTATGTTAACCCTAAGAATGCAGCATCATAAAAATAATGGTTCTCATTCATTGACAAGCTTAACAAAATAAACCCCATCTTCACAATTTATGGGAATTAAAAATTAAGTTACTAACATGGCATTATGAGATATCACAAGATTCAACTAGTGCACAGTGAACTTAATACGTAGTTATGAGATTTTAAAAACTAATCTCAATCATGAATAGTTCAATACTCAAAATTTGTTGCACTCCCCATTAGATAAAACAATCAATGCATATATTTTTTTTTTATTATTATTATATATGCAGGCTGTGCAATGCTTAGCTCCCTTAAGCTTTCTAATTGACCCATGTATCGAGTGTTAGGTCAATGACTCTCAAACCAAATGGTTTCAGGGCACTAGGTGTAAAAACACTCTAAAGACTTACTAACTTGACTACTCGAGTCAAAAAGGTTACGAAGCTAAACTTAGCCACTCTATCAATCAAAGAAAACTTCCACTTTTTGATGCAAATACTCAATGCTTAATGAGGCAAGAGGTTCAGTTACTCAGCAAAAAGCTCAAAATGATCAATATTATTCTTTTTTTTTTTTTTTTTTTTATGCCAAAGTTATTCCTCCAATAAGTTACCTAGCTGCATCCAAGATATTGATAACAGACATAACTGATTTCAAATTTCATACCCCACAGACTACGTGTTAGTGTGCTTGTGAGAATCAAATTGAAATAAGTAATATCTCATGCTGCCAAAGAAAATACCAAAACTTATTAATTCCCTAATCAAGTGATCATATGTTCATCATGTTAAGTTCATCAATGAAATACAAATCAGAATTAAAGTTTAACCAAATTCGTAGAGATAACATAGCAAAATATTGGACAATGTTTCGTTCTTCCATACTCCCAAACTTGAATTACGCATTGTCCCCAATGTGTATATAGCACTGAGCATAACAGTAAGTGGATAGGAATGCCTGAATAAGCTGATTTGGGGCATATCATACCCCCGAACTTGATTACAAAAACACATATCTTAAAAAGAGAGTGATACTCCAACCAAATACCAGTCAAGTGCAACACATTGTTGTAAAAATATAAACCAAGAATTAAACAACAATGGAGAAGATAAACCTGGAAGAAGATCATGTACACTGGCCTGATGGAGGACTCGAGCACACATGGCCTGTGCTCGAACCTATGAAGCTGACTCATTTAGTCAAAATATGTGGGATCTGCCAAGCCAACGGAATCCAGATCCTTGATGCGCTCAGTGCTCTCTGATCCTTAATTTTAAATTTGAAGCACCAATCTTTTCTTTTCTTGGACCAAAGAGAATAAATTTTACCTACAGAAGAATTTTCTTCTCTTCTTCAACTTGTCCAGCCTCCAAAAAAAATTTTCTGTCTAAAGCTAAGCACACATTCTCTTGAAGCTTAAGGGTTTATTTATAAAGAGTAAGAGAGGCCTAAAAGCCCTAGGAATCTAAGAAAAAACAAAACATAGTCTCTTAGTCCAAGTAGGAGATTGAAAATTCAATTCAAATAGGAAAAGGATTCCAAATTCGTCCAGATTTGCGGTCTTTTATTGCGGGGCGATTTTGGAATAGTAGAAATCTGAATTAGAAAATATCTATTCAGACATATTTGTTTCATTTTTTATTATCTTTCCAACGCTACAAATTCCATTGCAATCTAAGCCTTGAGCAGAAATTTATGTTCAAAACAATGAGACATGTGCAGAATCCAAATTTGAATCCAATTCAATTTTGACTCTTATTGGAGAAATTCCGATTTAATCCTTCTCTTGATTTGATTAAACTTAACCGCATATTCTATGTCTTTCCAAACTGTGCTTTAAGCCCAAAATCAGTGGAATTAATTGCATCTTTATTTAAAACCTGAAAACAATAAAACAACAAAAAATCAAACAAATAACAATGCTAACGAATTAACATATATAAGTTAAGGGGCTTGAATGTACAACATTCGACGCTTATCACTAGCCATAGTAAAAACTTCTACAAGCTCCTCAACATCAAGCATTGAGATGAACTGCTGAAGAAGATCCATCCCATCACATGGTTCCAAGGCTAGCTTTTGTATCCATCGGCTGCACTCTTGCCATACAGCCACCGAAGATGGACATTCCCACAAGATATGACAAATAGTTTCATCATTTGACAAGCAGAGAGGACATTGAGAGTCCTTCTCAATTTGCTTGCTAACTAAGTTAGCCTTTGTTGGGAGCAGATTGTTTCCCACTTTCCAAGCAAAATTCTTCAGTACCGCAGGTGCCTCTATTTGCCATAACAGTTTCCATAACCCATGTTGTTCACCTAACCTCCTGCTTTCTCCCAAAAGTTATGCCCTTCTGTGTAGGGCTGGCAATTTTGACACGACTCGATAATCCGACACGAACACGACACGAAATTAGCGGGTTTGGGTTTACCTTAAACGGGTTTGGGTCTTAAACGGGTCGACCTGTTTATCTTGGCTTGGCGGGTCGTGTCACGGGTAACCCGCGGGTGACCCGCTAGACACAATTAGGTTTTTTTTTAAAAAAAATAAAAATAAAAATAAAAATTTATTTTTAATTAAATTATATATTAATTAAATTATTATTTTATTATTATCAGTAAAAAGCAAAAACACCAAAAAAAAAACCCTAAACTTCTTCTTTACTTTTTTCCTTCAATGCCGCCCCCCCCCCCCCCCCCCCCCCTCTCTTCTTCTTCTTCTTCCATTTTCTTCTTCTTCTCCTCCATCGTCCTTGAAGCCCCAGTGCCCCACAGTCTCCCGACTCTCCCCAATGTGTCCGTATCTGCTAACTCCCCTCGCCAAGTCGCCGGTCGTGGTCTGTCCAGTGTCCTCGTCGAACTCGTTCAAGCTCGGGCCCTGGTGGCCTGGTCTTCGCCTCTTCGGTCCCCACACCTGAGTCCGATCGCGCCATGAAGACTCGAAGAGCTTGGAGGTCAACATCTACTGACTACTGATTCTACTTCAATATTTACAAGAAGCAGGTAAAGTTTTTGATGGATTTTGAGATCTGAATATCTGATTGTCGATTTGAATCATTTGATTTTGTTTTGATTGCTGAAAGTGAATCACTTAGTTGAAATTTGATGTTCTGATTGTGGATTTTGATTTGGTTTTGAGATAATGGCTTGGAATGTTCAAACGGGTCGTGTCGGGTCGTGCCGACCCGATACAACCCATTATATTAAACGGGTTTCGCGGGTCGTGTCGGGTGACCCGTGAAATAATCGTGTCGTGTCGTGTCTGGAGCCCCGACCCGTTAACATAAACAGGTCGTGTTTGGGTCTAGCTTAAACGGGTCGCGGGTCTTAACGGGTCGTGTCGGGTACCCGTTTTGCCAGCCCTACTTCTGTGCATCTCCAGATGGTAAGCACTACGCACACTGAAACAACCACTTTTGTAACCAGACCAAATCAGCCGATCGGATTGCTTGAGGGGACTTAAAGGCATGCTAGAAATCTACTTAGCTTCAGCCCCATTAAATATGGCCTGGATAAGAGCAAAATCCCAGCATCATGTACGCTGATCAATTAGAGAGCTCACCTTAGCCTCTTGGTCCAGAACATTCACCCGGGATTGAACTTTGTGAAAAGGGGAATTTGGTAGCCACCAATCACCCCATAACTTGACATGCTCTCCATTTCCCACCCTCCAGACCAGTCCCCTTTCCAGGATCTCCCTAGCTTGGAAAATGCTATGCCAACCATAGGAAGGATTTCTGCCCAAGTCAACTTGCAAGAAATCACATGAGGGGAAGTATTTCTCCTTCAGCACTATTATCACCAAGGATTCCAGATCCTGGATCAAGCGCCAACTTTGTTTGGCCAACAAAGCCAGGTTGAAAACCTCTAAGCCTCTAAAACCCATGCCTCCCCTATACTTGGACATCCCCAACCTTCTCCAACTCATCCAGCTTGTTTTTTCTTTTTTCTTTTTTTCTTTTTTTTTCTCATTGTGCTTATGCCCCCACCAGAAACGACTCATCAAGGAGTTTAATTTCTTACTTCATTATGCTTATGCCTTCACCAAAAACGACTTATCAAGGAGTTTAATTTCTTACTAAGGGAGATTGGAAGGAGGAAAACACTCATGCAGTAAGTAGAGACAGTCTAAATTAATGCCTTCAAAAGGACTTCCCTTCCCCCTTGTGAGAGGAACTTCTCCTTCCACCCTAGTATTGCTTCTAAAGAAAAGGGTTGTCTTTGTGGTATTAATTTTTTGGCCTGAGGCTAATGCATACCTGTGAATCAGGTTCATAACATTTCCCCATTCTTGAATAGTCGCCCGACAAAAGAGGAGATTGTCATCGGCAAAGAAGAGATGATTGAGCTTTGTTCCTCTTGCTGCTATTGAAACCTCTTGTGAGGTTGCCATCCATTTCAGCTTACTGCAAAAGAGAACTTAAGCCCTCAACACAAATAAGAAAGAGCTAGGGGGATAGTGGATCCCCCTGCCTAATACCTCTTGTTGGGTGAATCTTGCCATGTGGGATACCATTAACTAGCATTGAATAAGATACGGTGGTTACACACTTCATTATCAAAGCTATCCACAAGTCTGCAAAGCCATTTTTCGTATCATTTCTTCGAGGAATCTCCACTCTACTTTGTCGTAAGCCTTGCTCATATCCAATTTGATTGTCATAAAGCCCTTCTTCCCCCTCATCCTTGTGTACATTGATGTTGGCTAACACCTTAGCAATAATTTTATATAGAACATTACATTGACTCATCGGTCGAAAATTACTAACATCAACAGCAGGGGAACTTTTAGGAATAAGTGCTATGTGAGTGGAGTTTAAAGAAGAATCAAACAAACCCAAGTTGAGAAAATCCAGGACAACTTTTTTGACAGTGTCTCCACTAAAGTTTCCTTTTCTTCGGTGTACTTTTTATTTTTATTTTTTGGGTAATTACAATAAGTAATGCCATGAATGTATGAGTGTTGGTGCAACAAAGCACAACTTTCCTAGCTGTCCCACATGGCACATACGAAGGACCGGCTTCTTAGCATGCTTGCCTTAATTATCGAGAAATGCTAGGGGTACTAAATCTTTTACCAAGACGATGTGGAACTTTTTCATTGAAGATGATCAAAACAATTAATAAAAAGAAATGCTACATGTTCTAATAAATAAGCTCCACATCATCTTTGTAACCATCTCTTAGTAAAATATTTGGTACCTCTAATATTCTTTTAATTAAACAGAGCATCTAATGAGATTGCACAATTAAAGCTAACGAGATAAGTTACACATCCTTATGCTGTTTCGTGAGTTTCACAAGTTTAATAATTAATTTATTATAAGGAGCAGAATGATGTGTACCATATTTCTTTCAAAAATCAAAGCCACAATAATATCAATTTATTGATAAGCCAATTTTGTTTAATAATTTCTTCTATTATGCACCGTCACATAAATTTATTAATAATTTTATAACAAACATTGTATCTTTAATTTCACCCTTTCACTTATTTATATACTCTTTAACGTAATTTAACGAGGAACTTTTGCCGGTGCAAGATTATTAGAGCACCTTTTCGTGGATTAAAAAAAAAAAAAAGTGTCCATTTCCCTATTGAAAGTAGGTTGTGACTTTTAAAACAAGAGAAATGTTAAAGCTTCTTCTAGTGTCCTTCTAGAGTCCTTCTATGCTAACATGGTACCTTGTTTTTAATAAAGAAAAATTACAGCTTGATTTCTCTTTTCTGTTTTATTAAAAAATACGGGGTGCCATATCAGTATAGAATGACTCCAAAAAGTCATTAGAAAAAATTCTAACATTCCTCTTAAAACAAATTGTTCATTCATGATAAAGTGATTAGGAAGTAACCCCATAATCAATATATCTCTTCAATAAATAAAACCAAATCTTGAATTCTGGTAAGAGCATATAGTGAGCAAGGATTAAATTATGGATGAATCACTTAGTGTCACATTCAGATCGAGAATGTGAGAGCGAAAGTTTATTTTTTCACATTTGAAAGGACATATTCCACAGAACACTGAAAGGCACAAAACAAAATCATTTTTTCTTCTTCTTTCTTATCTTGGTTTTCCGGAAGAAAGCAATGGATCGAGTTGAGGGGAGGGGAGGGGGACCTAAAATGTGAAGCGAGCTTGTGAGGTGGACCCAAGAACGTTTGTGAGTATTGGAAGGACAAAATTTATGAGACAGCCACCCCAGGGCGTAATTTAGCAGATTATGGTGAGTGAGATGGCGTTTGTACTTGAGAGCGAATGCAATCCAATCGATTGATTTGTCGTCGGGCAATGGGCATTGCATTTGCAGCGTCCCAGGATCTCTGCCAAATTTGGCAGTAACCAATTATTCCACACGTCTGACCTGTCACACCCACTACCGTACGCCTTCTGCATCTTTTTTAAGGATAACCCCACCCTTGGCCAGTTGGGTGGCAGTCGCACAACACCACGTCCCACGAGAGATAGGGGCAACCTCACATGGGTTATGTGTCTTTGTCTTTTGCGTACCACTATACGTGTCGCTTCTAGTCGACTACATGATAAGGAGTAATACTTGAGTTTAGCAAAATTTTTGAAATTCATCTGAAAATTTTGTTTATTAATAGCATTTTTGTTGATAAGCAAAATTTTAGGATGAATTCTGAAAATTTTGCTACATCGTAGCATTGCTCCATGATGAGACTCTCTATTCTATTCAATATATATATATAAAATTTATTACCATATTTATTTTTAACTAATCAACTAAAATATAAAAAGAAATGATCCATTTTAGGATTCATATTAAATTTTAGGGTTAAATACCTTAGAGGTACCTGAGTTTTACGTGTTTTTAAATTTAGTACCTCAGTTTCATTTCGTATCACAGGTAGTACCTGAATTTGGAAGAAAAAAACCATAGGTAGTACCTGTCAGATTTCTCGTCCAAATTTCAACTTCTCGCCACGTGTCAACCGCTGAGGTTGACACGTGGCACCACATAAAAAAAAATTAAAAATTAAAAAATTAAAAAAATGATTAAAATTAAAAAAATGAAAAAAAAAAAAAGAAAAAAAGAAAAAAAGAAAAAAGAAGAGGGGTTCCCTTGGCCACCATGGGGGTGGCCGGCCACCCCCATTTTGGTCAAGGAGGTGGCCCAGCCACCCCCTTGGCCGGTCTGGCCGGTCTGGGGTGGCCGAACCACCCCCTAGGGCCATGGGGGTGGTTCGGCCACCCTCAGACCGGCCGGACTGGGGGTGGCCGAACCACCCCCGTGGCCCTAGGGGGTGGTTCGGCCACCCCCTAGGGCCAAAACCCTTCAATTTTTTTTTATTATTATTTTTTTTTTCAATTGTGGGGTGGCCGAACCACCCCCTAGGGCCAAAACCCTTCAAATTTTTTTTTTTTTTTTTTTTTTTTTTTTTTTTTTTCAACTGTGGGGGACCGGCCAGACCGGCTAAGGGGGTGGCTGGGCCACCTCCTTGGCCAAAATGGGGGTGGCCGGCCACCCCAATGGTGGCCAAGGGGGGTGGCTCAGCCACCCCTCTTTTTTTTTTTTTTTTAGTTTTTTTTTTTAATTTTAATCATTTTTTTTAATTTTTAATTTTTAATTTTTAATTTTTTTTTTGGTGCCACGTGTCAACCGTTGAAATTTGGACGAGAAATCTGACAGGTACTACCTAAGGTTTTTTTCTTCCAAATTCAGGTACTACCTGTGATACAAAATGAAACTTAGGTACTAAATTTAAAAACACGTAAAACTCAGGTACCTCTGGAGTATTTAACCCTAAATTTTATAGATGTAATGGTGTATACCATGTCATATATTATTATGTCATTTAAATTTTTAAATGGCACGTTAGTAAGTGTGCCATTAGATGAAAAAATAAATATATTAACCTAAAAATAAATCTTTTCCATTTCAAAATAATATACTGAATTATTTAATTTGAAATCAATAATTAGGATTTGAGGAAATCTAATAGCAAATACCTTGGTCCGTACGTCCGGCCAATCATCTACTCTACCAAGGATTCGATCCCTTGACTGACCAGATTTATGTTTCGGATTTTATAGGCTAAATCTAAGGAACATTTTAACCTATCTTAGCCATCAAATTTTTACATGCCCTATAATTTAAGTAGGAAATGTTATAGACTTTTTAAATTGAAGAGGTACCGGCCTCCTTTTATGCAAGTTTTAATGTGCATGCCATGATTATATATGTACGTCTACATTTTTAAAAAACTTATTGGATTGAATTTGACTTGAGATTCCTAAAAAATAAAGAAGATTTAAATTGACAAAAAAGAATTACATTGGCTTTAAAATTTCGGAAAGGCTTCAATCAATTTACTACGCACAATTTTAGAATTATAGCTGCTTGCATAATTGTAGATCATAAATACTGATTTTCCCTCCAAATTATAGATCGAATAATAGACCTTATAATGCCAAAAAATATCACTTTAAGGATAATTATCATATCATAATCATATGAGAGAGAGGGAGAGAATACCCTGATCACTTTATAAAGTAGTGTCTTCTACGCTCCGCCAAAAGTTGTTTTTACTTTTTACTATATATGAATTATGAGGTCTCAAAACAATTAAGAGTCCAAAAGAAAAGTTGAAAGGATTAAAAGTTATTTTAAGAAAAAATTCGCAAAGTTATTGATTTCTTTTTAATCACCTCGCAATTGTCAACCTCCTACATAACTTTCAAAATTAATATAAAAAAATTAGACCCCATAAAAAGTTTTGTAAAATAGATGTGTGGAATATTTACACACAACTGAAAAATATTGATAGATAGAGAGAGGGAAAAGGGAGGAAGTATGGGGAAGGATTGAACGTCTCCATCAATTTTTTTTTTTTTTTTTTTTTTTAATCACAATTGAGAAGTACAATTATAATCATACTTTAACTTTTTGATGCCAGATATGTCATATGAAGATTAGATGTATTATTAATCATACTTTATATATATATATTTTTTTTAAAAAAAAAAACAATTATGACAGATGTGACCCAAGGAAAAACTAATGGTCTCGATTACGTTTAGTTAGAATTTGCTTTCTTTTCCTGAAAAAAAAAAAAAAGAAAAAAAAAAGAATAAAAAAAAAAAAGGTGGGCGAGAGATTCGTGAAATAGGGGTTTAGATATTGCTATCGTATCGCGGGTGGGTGACGGAGCCACTAGAGATAAAAGTTTATAAAGTCATTCAAAAAACTTTTGTTTACTTTGAAGACTTGGGACAAAGAGTACACGTTTTCGTTTTAAATTAATTTCTTAGGGCAGGCAGTTGATTTTATTGGGATAGTGCGCACCTACACCCCATATCATACAATACTCCATCCAATTCCAAAGTGTGTGAGAGACAAGGTATCATTTACGTGTTGCTTCACCATCCCCAATCCAAATCAAAATAAAATATTAGAAATGACATTAAGGAAAATATACAAACAAAAGGGGGCATGCCAATTGGCTAAAATTTCCTAAACAATAGATTTGAGAAATCCTTTTCAATCTAATCTCTCTCTCTATATATATATATGTCTTTCATGAGCATCTGCAAAATAAAAGAGCAATTCTAACTAAAAGATTGTAACATAATTGGTGACGTGAAAGTGAAAGTAAGTAAAAATAATAATAATAATAATAATAATAAAAATTTATCATAAAAATTGAGTAGGACAAAATTTATATGGGACGCCAATAATAAATGTTATTTGTACGTTGCAGTAACCAGAGTGAGCGTGCCTTTAATAAGAGTAATTGCAATTCTCCGGTTCCTGCCAACTCACTGTGTGCCGAATGCATTTAACTACCTGCTATTTGGGGTTGGCTATGAACCTGTCGGCTGTATGCAATTAATGGGTTGAGTTGTTGGGCTGGAGCCCAATTATAAATAATGACTTGGGTAAATTTTTAAGATATTTTACGAACTCCAAATAGATGTGCTATTTAAATTTATTACCTCCCCATCCAGAAAACCGAAAATAAAATAAAATTATTATTTATTTTTTACTTTTTTTAAAAAAACCAGAACTTTCTTATAGGTTTAGAGCATAATAATAATAATAATAAATTAGAGTAACGCTACATATCATTATTGTATTCCCTTTTTATTCCCTATAATTGATGTAACTCTTAAAATTACTATTGAATTTATGATAGACTACTATTGAATTTTGATACAATGATAATTTTAAGTATTACATCAATTATGAGGGAACAAAAGGTGAACATAAAGGTGATATGTAAAATTATTCAATAAATTAACATTCAAGACATTGGGGCGTGACATGCATCATCATGTTATTCCAAAAATATGTTTTTCCTTGATGAAAAATTAGGGCTGTCTCAACTTTGAACGCATTACTGCATTAAAGGGAATATGGTCTTTCTCATGAATGAAAGAAAGAAAACGGGGAACCCCACTAACCCTATATTCCTCGCCTTCTTCTGTTCACATCTACCACCCACACAGCTTTTCAAGGGTGGGGATCACCACGCATTTCTTCTGGGCCCCTCACAAAAGACAACACCCAAAAAGAAAGTCCTACACCCACTTGGAGATAACAACAGTCAGTCTACTTTTTTTACCTAGGATAAATTATTGAGATAGGTAGCTAAAAGTCCCACATAATTTGAAAACCTAATTACCGTGCGGAAATCCTCATTTGTTGAGTATCAAGCCTCATAGGACAATTTCTCTCAATCTCTTTCTTTTTGTAGGGTGCAACACTAATAAATTCCGAACCCACTTTGCCAAATCTAACACTAAAGAAAAACCCATTTCAAAAAAAAAACCAATTAATGGTGAATATTAACTCAAAAAAAAAATCAAATATGTATCTACCAAGGTCAGAAACTTACATTTCCCAAAAAAAAAAAAAAAAAAAAGTCAGAAACTAATTGAAAAATTAGTATTTTCACCTTATCTTTTTATCCTTTTAACCCTAGGAGAAATTAACATGCACGCTGGCATTCATGACAGCGTGACACACCGGGCAATCGCGGAGACCGGACGCACACGCAGTACAGAGGCATAGATGCCTGCATGGCAGCAGCAACACCCTTGACTCCCTGACCCCACAATTCCTACACATCCTCTGCCCACCACCACCACCACCACCACTAACCACATCCGCCTCCTCCGCCGGCGTGCACCGCCCCAAATCATTGCTGCCGCAGCTCGATTCCGCGTCGCTGTCCTCGCTAACGTGCGCCAGCACTTGCTCTAAGTTGCTACGTAGAGTATTGACCGTGGCCTCGTTGTTTTGCGCCAAATCCCTCCATATCTGGTTCTCTACGCACAGGCTTCTCACTCTTTCTTGGAGGGCCCAGTTCAGCTTTCCCATTCTCTGGATCTCTTCATCTTTTTCTTTCAATTTCATTGCGAAGATTTCCTGGAATGCCGACACTAGAATTCTTCTTTGCTCCTCCAGTTTCAATCTTACTTTTTCTGCCTGTTAAGAATTCAATGGAAAATTGGAAATTAAAATTCGATCATAACAATAATTGGAATAAAAATCGAAATAATTTCATAATTTCCAAATCAAGAGCACCCAATTATGGACACAAGCTAATTTGGTTTTTGCTGTATTTGTAAAAAAAATAAAAAAAAATCCAAAACAACTTTTTTTAAAAAAAAAAAAAAAAATTCTGTTCGTTTCCGATAGTTTCTTGTCAAAAGAAAAGAAGAAAGAAATCATAGTATAGAGAGAAGAATTACATGTTGGATGAGAAAGCGATCGATCTCTGATTGTTGCTGTTGAGCCTGGAGGATAATGTCCTGGCAGAGAAAAGACGGCAACACGGATATTTTGTTTCTCTTTTGAGGGACTATGAAATCTGCAAACTGATTGATCATCGAATCTCTAGGACGCTTGCTCTGATCAGGGATATTGGAGAGCTCGCTATCAGCCTTATTCATGAGCGGTTTCACCGAAGCCAGACTGCAATCAACGGATTGGTAAAAAGGTGGGAGCGTTTCAGACATTGTTCCGGCCAAAGGCACCCTGGAAAACATCTGGGCGCCGGACATATTGGCGTTTCCTTGATTATGTTTGATAAAATCTCTGCAAAAACCCAACCCAAGTCAGAATCCAACGGGAATTAATAATCCATAGTAAACAAGAAAAACCATTAAAAAAGAAAAAAGAAACAACAGTGAAAGAGAGAGATATACAGGCTTGTGGGTAGTACCTATTGGCGATTAACTGAGAAGGGGATAGGCACATATGCCGAGCTTCAACTGCCATGAAATTTAGCTGGTATTCCTTCGTTTGTCTGTGAATTCTTCTTCACTCGGTTTGTACTCGATTTTCTCAGAGGGAGGCAGAGAAAGAATGAGGCAGAGCATGCAATGGAGGTGGCGATCGAGTAATGAAATGAAATAACTTTATTTAAACTTGGGTTTTTGTGTATTAGATTGGGAAAGTCAAAGAGTTGTGGAGAGAGAAAATATTTTTTTTATGCATATAAATTATGTCTACAAAACTAGTTATACGTGGGATGCCAGATTTTGATCCTGGATTGGCCTTCTTTTTCGTTTTAGTCTTTTGGGGGGGTGGGGGGGGGGTTAATTTCCGAGTATTATTTACCAAGAAAGCGCCGTGTTTTATATGGGACGGTCACGGAAATTGAGGTTACTATTTCCGTGTGTGCTAACGTTTAGTCAATGGGGCCGCATATCTGCCACGTGCGACCCTATTGGCCACGTAGGCGGATGCTACAGTCCAAGACGAGACTCGTTGTGAACGTGACCTTTGGTGGGGGACCCACTTTTGTCGCACGTGCGACGTGGGACGGGATTGATCCCGGTGGGACAATAAAGCATACCCCTGTTGCAATTTGTGGGACCCGTTTCTGTTTCGTTGCGCTTTCCCCGTTTTGCTAAACCTTTGTCCCCTTCTTTAAACTCGTGTCTCTGTGTACGGACAACTAGGCAGGTAATAGGGATGAATTCTTTTTCCTGTGTGGGGCAGGTACACCGCATGTGGGTGTGTGAGGGTCAACAATTTGGATTGGCTCTGTCCTGCTAGTCAAACT
This sequence comes from Alnus glutinosa, assembly GCF_958979055.1. NCBI lineage: Eukaryota > Viridiplantae > Streptophyta > Magnoliopsida > Fagales > Betulaceae > Alnus > Alnus glutinosa. The sequence goes on from NC_084890.1 coordinate 16,819,763, forward strand.
TCCATTAGCCTACTAATTTTGATCCATCATTTTTGTTCAATTACCTCTTTTTCCGTGAGCACTCCAAGTTCTTTTTTTTTTTTTTTTTTTAAAGAAAATAGTTTTATGATACTTAAGTAATTGACTGATTAAGATGTTGGGGTCGATACATTTAACCATGTGAACAAACAATTTTAATGGGTATATGACTATAAGTATCAACGGGTAATTTTATAAATTTTAGATAGATTATTATTAAATTTTGGTTCATTGATGTACCAACTCCTTCAAAGAAACAAACACATAAACTGTTACTTTCTTAAACTTCCACATATTACCAATTCTTACAATGTACTTTGCCTAACTGTTAAAGAAATTGCAATGTCATCCACATGTGCAAAAACTGATAAAATTATCATCCACATCAGATAGAAAAATTATGAAAAAAAAAACGAAAAAAGAAATATTGCATAAGAAAAGTTAAAATGTAAAAATTCAAGAAAAAACCACCAAAAAAATATTTAAAAAATAATAATAATAAGAAGAATTTTTTTAAAACAAATCAGGAAAAACAACCAAGAAAATATTTTAAAAAAATGTTAAAAAAAAACCCATGATAAACAAAAAGGCAAAATTTATTAAAAAACGAAAAAATAAACCTGAAGAAAAAAAAAATCGTTATCCATGGTAAACCCATGGCTAGCCATGTGTCATTTTCAGAATTTTTTGCTTTTTCAATTTTACTAATTTTTTCTCTTTTTTTTTTTTTTTTTTTTGAAAATAAAATTGTCGTCCTTTTTTTTTTTTTTAAAAAAAATAAAATTATAGCTTCCCTAAACAAATGTTTATTATTTTCCACCTAGAAAGAGGAAAAAAGAGGAAGTCAAATCAGAATCCACACCACAATGTTCGTATCTTATTACACGCATTCAGCATGTGTCAAACCTGTTAGTATTTTGGCCTCATTCTGTGTTTGGACAAAATCACTTAAGTGTAAAGATGCTGTAAACAGGAATTCCACTATTCAGAGTCTGCAAGTCAGAAGAATTCAAGTTCCCTGTCAGCCGTCCGGACGATCGAGCCATCCCGTCCGGACGCCCATCTGTCCACTGTTCAAGCACATTTTGGGGGTTATATTAGAGGCCCGTGATGAGAGCACAACTGGTCTTCCTTTTGGCTGCCTCCTTACTCAGATTATTCTTCAGTTGGGCATCAATATCAATGGCGAACCGAAGATGAAAATCTAGCAGCCCATCAGCAAGCAGACATTGATGAAGTCTAATGCGCAGCTGCGGAGAGATGACTCCGATGATGAGGTGCCCCCACCTGCTGCTATGCCAGTCGACTTTTCAGATATGGCTTCATCCTCACACACTGTGCCGCCATCTGAGCCAGAGGTCAATTATGCTCAGATTATGGAGGCTCTTGCTGCACTTCAGGGAGGGATGAGCAGCATGCAGGTGTCTATGTCCTCCATGCGGCAGTCTAAGTGTTCCATGCAGTTAGCTGTGCACTCCATCGACAGGCGCGTGGAGCAGAACTAGCTGGACCTTCAAGAGTGCTTGAAGTATCATCATCCTAGCAGCAGTGATGATGAGGATGCTGCAGATGGGATTTTACCCATGCCTGAGGATGTTTGATTCCCTCTTATGTTTGTAGACTTTTTATTGTCTTTTGTTATTTTGAGACAATTTCTGCTTTGTTAAAACTTTTTGGATATATATTACTCTGTTTTCCGGGTCCTTCTGAGACCGTTAGGGGGAGTAATTTTTATGACAGTTAGTTTTTATTACTCTGTTTTACCCTTTGTCCCTTTGTGACAAAAAGGGAGAGTAATTTTTATTTTTGGACCGAGAATGTATTTCCAAACCGGTCAAGTGATTTTTGTCCCAGAATGGCCAAAGGGGGAGTTTGTTAGTATTTTGGCCTCATTCTGTGTTTGGACAAAATCACTTAAGTGTAAAGATGCTGTAAATAGGGATTCCACTATTTAGAGTCTGCAAGTCAGAAGAATTCAAGTTCCCTGTCAGCCGTCCGGACGATCGAGCCATCCCGTCCGGACGCCCATCTGTCCACTGTTCCATCTGTCCAGACGAAGTGTCATCCCGTCCGGACGACGTGTCATCCAGTCTGGACGCTAGAAAGACCAGTATCATCCGTCCGGACGAAGTGTTCATTCCGCCCGGACCCCATACTGTATCGAGAAGTTTCTGTGCCAGCTTGCATCCGTCCGGACGTTTCAGCATCACGTCCGGACGCCTCCCAGTACTCGATCAGCTTCTGATTTCTTTCCAAGTTCCAAGAAAGGGAAGATCAGTCAACCGTCCGGATGATGTGGTATCCCGTCCAGACGCGCGTCTCCGTAAGGTAAGAATCACAATTCAAATATGACCGTCCGGACGTCTGACAGCTGTGGTCCGGACGCGCATGCATCAAAGAAGGAAATTGCCGATTTGACTTCAACCGTCCGGACGACTGTCTATCATGGTCCGGACGCGCGCATTACCGATATGGAAATTGCGTGTTGAAGAATAGCCGTTCGGAAGCTCATCCCCCATGGTTCGGACGCTCGAGAGCCTTATAAGGATATTACTTGTAGCAGACGTGCGACTGTCCGGACGATGTGCCATCCCGTCAGGACGATTCCCTTAAACAGGAAAGATTTCTCCGCGAATTTTTTGAAAAATCTTGTCGCACAGTTGTCCGTCCGGACGGCCCATGTCCATCGTCTGGACGGTGCCCAGGTATATTTTGCCTGACGCTCATTTGAGCCCCCAGCCTATAAATAGAGGCCCCTGGGCACTAAGAACTGCAAGAATTTGGTGTGAATTCCATTAGAGCTCAGAGAAGTCATCAATCCCTCTGAAGCCGTTTTACAAGTATGCTATGCTATAAACCGAAGTCTATCTTAGAGGTCGGCTCTAAGGTAAGGAGTTCCATTGAAGACCCCTTTAGGTAGGTGAACTTGGTTGGGAAGCGTTCGTGTTGGGTTACACGTCGGAGATCAAGGGACGACCATTGCATCGGTACATGTGAGTGTTACTGTCTTTTATCTAGCTTCGTCTTCTGAATAGTGGAATTCCTGGGTTTGGCTGCCCTGGAGTAGTTTTTCTCTTAACTGAGTTTCCACTTCGTCAACAAAAATCTGTGTGTCATTTACTTTCTGTTGTGCTTTAATTTTTGTTGACACTTATGCACACACTTTATTTTTAGAAGTCAATTTCGTTTTTCAAAACCGTACCACAAACGATCGTAATTGTACGTTGAACGATCGCCTAACCCTAAAGATTACATGAACGTTCGCGATTTGTTTGTCATACATTCACCAAAATGGCCAAATCAATTGATCATTATCCTTTGCATTTTTTTCCCTATAAATAGCACTTAACCTATGTGTTACAACACCATTTCTTCTCCATAAACTTATTATGTCATACTTTTTCATTAGAGGAAATTTCTAGAGTGAGAAGAAATGAGTTGGGTTGATAATCCACCTTCATTTAAGGTAACCTCTCTTGCCTAACCCTTCTTGCATATTGTTAATATTCTATCCTTATTGGCTCATTATTTGTTTTTACAATTTTCGTTACATGCAAGCTTTATAGATTATTTTCCCTTTCCAAAAGAATGTCATTTTCAAAATATAAATTTATATGCACTCTTAATTTACATAAATGATCACGATAACAAGTTTTATAATGCTCTTATTATGCTATTAGGAACTTTAAATTAAGAACTAGCACGTTAGTGTTAGTATTTTATGTTGGCAACATTCTGGATGACAAAAACACTTTATGTAATGGTTGCATTTTAAACAGGTTTATTGATTTTATTCAAAGTTTTCAAGTTATATGGACAGTGTTCCTTTCAAGCCATGTGACTGGTCACAAGTTTCTAGAAGCTGTCCATGAAGATTCCATGCATTTTTCAAGTCAGACCAACCGGTTCCATTAACCCCCCTCAGTGTCTAGAAGCTTCAAGGTTGAAGACGTCCAGACGTTAGAGCAACACCGTCTGAACGCTAGGTCAAGCTTCTCCAATTTCTACACGGAGTTGGATTTCAGTTGACACTATTTGAAAATTGAAATTGACTTCTAAAAGAAAGTGTGTGTAACAAGTGTCAACAAAAATCAAGCACAACAGAAAATGAAAAGACACATAGTTTTTGTTGACGAAGTGGAAACTCAATTAAGAGAAAAACCACTCCGGGGCAGCCAAACCCAGGAATTCCACTATTCAGAAGACGAAGCTAGATACAAGATAGTAACACTCACATTAACCCGATGCAGTGGTCGTACCTTGCTCTCTGAAGTGTAACCTAACACGAACGCTTCCCAACCAGGTCTCCTACCTGAAGGGGTCTTCAATGGAATTCCTTACCTTAGAGCCAACCTCTAAGATAGACTTCAGTTATAGCGCAGCACACTTGAAACGGCTTCAGAGGGATCTTGAACTTCTCTGAGCTCTTGTGGAATTCAATACAGAATTCTTGCAGTTCTCAATGCCCAGGGGCCTCTATTTATAGGCTGAGGTGCAGAATGAGCGACTGCTGTAATCTGTACGGACGCCGTCCGGACGGTGAACTTGTGCGACAGGATTTTCAGAAAATTTCGCTGAAAATCTTTCCTGTTTAAGACCTGAGTCCGGACGGTGAGACACTGACGTCCGGACGGTCGCACGTCCGCTGCAAGTAATTTCCATATAAGGCTTAGCGCGTCCGGACCGAGGGGGATGAACGTCTGGACGACAATTCTTCAACACACAATTTCCATATTTGCTATGCGTGCGCCCGGACCAAGAGAGGCAGAAGTCCAGACGGTTGAAGTCGAATCGGGAATTTCCTTAACTGATGAGCGCGCGTCCGAACCAAGGCTGACTGACGTCCGGACGGTGACATTTGAATTGTGATTCTTGCCTTAAGGAGACGCGCGTCCGGACGGGATACCACATCGTCCGGACGGTTGATCGATCTTCCCTTTATTGGAACTTGGAAAGAATTTGAGACTGTTCGAGTACTGAGAGGCGTCCGGACGGGCTGCTGAGAAGTCCGGACGAGTGCAAGCTGGAACAGAAGCTTCTCGATACAGTGTAGGGTCTGGACGGAAAAGATACGTCGTCCAGACGGATGATGCTGGTCTGTCTGGCGTCCGGACGGATGGAACAATGGACAGATGGGCGTCCGGACGAGATGACATGTCGTCCGAACAGCTGACAGGGAAACTGAAATCTTCTATCTTTTTCGCAGTGCAGAGTCTTCTGAAAATGCTCTGACAAGTGGAATCTCTGTTTACAGCATCTTTACATATAAGTGATTTTGTCCAAACACAGAATGAGGACAAAATACTAAAAAACTCCCCCTTTGGCCATTCTGGGACAAAAATCACTTGATCGGTTTGGAAATACATTCCCGGTCCAAAAATTAAAATTACTCCCCCTTTTTGTCACAAAGGGACAAAGGGTAAAACAGAGTAATAAAAACCAACTGTCATAAAAATTACTCCCCCTAACGGTCTCAGAAGAACCCAGGAAACAGAGTAATATAAGTCAACCAGTTTTACAACCAAAAAGGAAGGAAAAACATCAAGCTGAATGGAAAGAAAAAAAAAATCAGCATGGATAGGTCCTTCACAAGTATAAGAGCACGCGCATGTATTCCTGTCTTGAGAAATTAGACACAAAGCATGTCAAAATTATTCAAAAATATAGTTGATAGACAAAAATAAGATAGGCACAGATTCCCTTGCAATTCGAGTACGTAAAGTAGCACTATTTGCTCATGCAATGTGTGGGTGTGTGAAGACCTTTACCTATAAGGTATGACTTTCAATATTTTGACCAATAGCAACCAGATTTTCTTAGACAGGAGAGAAAATAAATGGAAGATAAGCCAAAAGTCAAACCTTACTAGGGCCTAGCCACCCTCATTTGATACACTCCCCATGCGATGCAGCACCTAAGTGATTTACTTGTACCATGAAGGACAACGTAAATGTTTTACTTGCACGTAAAGGGCAAGGCATAAAGCAAATGTAGCACATAAGCAGAGAATATATACTGTAAAGCATAGATTTCATACGATTAACTGCTTGTTTCTTATGGTGCTGCAAACTAAAGGGAGTGCTAGAGTTTATAGGCTCTAGGTTCAACTAGCATGAGGTCAATTTGGTCATCGTATCAAAAACTTCTTCTCTTATCCAGAATTTCTAGAAACAAAAAGGTCAGAGTAAGGAAAGATGTACCTTATAGGAGAGTCGTAGATAGTGTACATTTTTCATTGCATGAGGAAAAAAAGCTATCAATCAAAGCAAGTGAGCAGGAAACCTTAGCATATGTCAGATTTGTGTTCTCAACCATATGTAAGAAAAATTCATCCATGCATAGTGAACTAATAAACCAAGTAAAATGCATGAGAGAGCTAACATACCTTAGAAGGGACCAACCTGCTAAATTTTTTTTATTTTTTTATTTTTTTATTTTTTTATTTTTATAACAACATCATGCGGGCAAGAATCTTATCCCAGCATGGAACATCATGTCTAGGACATGGCACACACACCAATGGCTTTTCGAAGGGACTCAAACCTGCTACCATCTAGAGGTTTGGTAAGAATTCAGCCAATTGGTTTTCAGTGGGGATGAATGAGAGTGAGACTACCACGGATTCCACAAGATTACGTAAGAAGTGATGTCTGATGTCGATGTGCTTGGTACGGGAATGCTAAACAGGGTTCTTGGAAATATTGATGGCACTAGTATTATCACAATTGATAATCATAGTATCTTGAGAGAATCCGTAGTCCCCCAGCAATGTCTTCATCCATAGTAATTGGGTACAGCAGCTACCTGCAGCAATATACTCAGCCTCAGCAGTGGAGAGAGATATGGAGGCTTGTTTCTTGCTCATCCAAGCAACAAGATTGTTCCCCACATAGAAACATCCTCCCGAGGTGCTCTTTCGATCATCAGCATTTCCAGCCCAATCTGCATCAGAGTATCCTGCAACAAGAAGGTTTGTTTCTCTAGAATACCAAATGCCATAAGAAAGGGTATCATTGACATACATGATGATACGCTTTACTGCAGTGAGGTGAGATTCCTTAGGATTTGCCTGAAAACGAGCACATACTCCCACACTGAAAGCAATGTCCGGTCTGCTGGCTGTAAGATACAGAAGACTCCCTATCATGCTCCTGTAAAGGGATGGATCAATAGATTTTCCTGCAAGATTACTGCTAATCTTGACACTGGTGCTCATGGGAGTGCGAGCACGACTCTTTCCATCCAAACCAAATCGTTTGACCAGATCTTTAGCATACGTAGACTGAGAGATGAAGATGCCTTCAGCAGTTTGCTTAACTTGAAGGCCAAGGAAGTAGTTCAGCTCACCAATCATGCTCATCTCAAATTCCTGCTTCATTTCCTCAGAGAACTCATGGGCAAGAGAGTCTAAAGTGGCTCTAAAAATGATGTCATCAACATAAATTTGAGCGATGAGTTTGTGAGTACCTTGTTGCCTAATAAACAAGGTTCGATCAGCTTGTCCCCTTGTGAACCCCTTAGCCAGGAGATAAGTGGTGAGACGCTCATACCATGCTCCAGGGGTCTGCTTAAGCCCATATAATGCCTTCTTCAGTTTGTACACATGATGGGGATGATGAGGGTCTTGAAAGCCCTTTGGTTGTTCTACATAAACTTCTTCTTGAAGAATACCGTTCAGAAAAGCACTCTTTACGTCCATCTGGTATAGTTTGAACCCAAGATGACAAGCAATGGAGAGAAGAATTCTGATGGATTCCAACCTAGCAACTGGAGCAAAGGTTTCATCGAAATCTATTCCCTCTATTTGAGTATATCCCTGAGCAACAAGGCGAGCTTTATTCCTGACCATAGTGCCATGCTCATCTGTTTTTTTCTTGAAGATCCACTTAGTGCCAATGATGTTATGTTCAGCAGGACGGGGAACCAAGGTCCAAACATGATTTCTGGTGAATTGATGGAGCTCATCATGCATTGCAGACACCCATCCTTCATCCTGTAGAGCTTCATCAACTTTCTTGGGTTCTGACTGAGCAAGGTAGCAGCTGTAGGAAACTTGATTGGCTACTTCACTGTTGGGCTGAATGACCCTGCTTCTTAGCCTACGCCCTTCATTTATGGTTCCGAGGAGCTGCTGAGGAGGATGATTGTGCTTTACCAATGCTTGCTTAGGCTGATTAGCAGAAATATCCTCATCTTCGAAAGTACAAGAGGTGGTGTCCAAAGCTGTGGGAAAGGGAGATTTCTCTGGAGACATGTTCGGAGAAGACTTAGTACAATCTGCTTGAGCTGGCTCTATTGTATTAAGCTGACTTTCTTCACTGCTGCTTGGTCTCTCATCTTCTTCATCATCAATAACCACGTTTATGGATTCCATCACAGTCTCTGTCCTTTTATTGAAGACCCTGTAGGCACGATTGTTTGTGGAGTATCCCAGGAATATACCTTCATCACTCTTGGAATCAAACTTCCCAAGATTCTCCCTGTCACGAAAGATATAGCATTTACTTCCAAAAGTTTTGAAATACTTTACAGTGGGTTTCTTACCTCGCCAAATTTCATAGGGAGTCTTGTTTGTTTCAGGCCTCAGGTATACTCTGTTGATAATGTGGCATGCAGTATTAATTGCTTCTCCCCAGAAATGTTGAGCAAGATTCCTTGAGTGGATCATCACACGAGCCATCTCCTGAATAACCCTGTTCTTTCTTTCAACAACTCCATTTTGCTGAGGAGTGATAGGAGAGGAAATTCCTGCTTGATTCCGTATGAGAGACAGAATTCTTTGAATTTGGAATTTTCAAATTCTCTTCCATGATCACTGCGGATTCTCATAATCTGGCAGTTTTGCTTAACCTGAATCTTCTTGAATAAATGCTGAGCTGCATCAAAAGCATCAGATTTTTCCCAAAGAGGGATAGCCCAAGAGTCTGTATCGACTACAGCAAGCTAAACACCGCCACCAGGAAAGACCAATTTCTTCTTCCGTTTATTGATCAGATGGTGGAGCGGTTGGCTGGGCAGGAGTACTACTACTTTTTGGATGGTTATTCCGGATATAACCAGGTCCCCGCGGACCCTGAAGACCAAGAGAAGACGACCTTCACTTGTCCGTTTGGGACGTTCGCCTACCGACGCATGCCTTTTGTGTTATACAATGCACCCGCTATCTTTCAGCGGTGTATGATCAGCATCTTTTCTGACATGGTGGAACATTTTCTTGATATATTCATGGACGACTTCTCGGTTTTCAGTTCAACTTTTGAGGAGTGTTTGCACCACCTCACTCTAGTCTTAGTGAGGTGTAAAGAGAAAAACCTAGTGCTCAACTGGGAGAAGTGCCATTTCATGGTAAAGCAAGGGATCGTACTTGGGCACGTCATCTCTCATCGGGAGATAGAGGTTGACAAGGCGAAGGTGGATCTGATATCCAACCTTCCACCTCCATGAACGGTGAAAGAGGTTCGCTCTTTTCTGGGCCATGCAGGACTCTATCGACGATTCATCCAGGACTTCAGCAAAATCGCCCGGCCCTTGTGCAAGTTGTTGGTTAAGGAGGCCCCATTTATTTTTGATGAGGACTGCAAGAAGGCATTTGGGGCCTTGAAGAAGATTTTGACGTCCACACCTATCATTCGGCCCCCCAATTGGGGCACACCTTTTGAGATCATGTGTGACGCGTCAGATTACGCGGTTGGAGCTGTTTTGGGGCAGTGCATTGATAAGGTCCCCCATGTCATCTATTACGCGAGTCGGACTCTGAATGACGCCCAGCTGAATTATTCGACCACTAAGAAGGAGCTGCTGGCAGTCGTTTTTACTTTGGATAAGTTTCGATCCTACTTGTTGGGATTGAAAGTCATCATCTACTCGGATCACGCGGCATTAAAGTATCTTTTCTCCAAAAAGGATGCTAAGTCTCGCCTCATTCGGTGGATTTTGCTTTTACAAGAGTTCAACATTGAGATTCGGGACAAGAAGGGTTTCGAAAATGTGGTGGCCGACCATCTCTCGAGGATTACTGTAGATTTTACTGAGGAGGCCACCCCCATCTCTGAGACCTTCCCTAATGAGCAATTGATGCATATTGCTCATACTCACTCACCGTGGTTTGCTGACATAGTAAACTATCTTGTCACCGGTCAAATGCCTTTGCATTGGAGTGGCAAGATAAGTCCAAATTCATGGCCATGGTGAAGAATTTTTTTTGGGACGATCCTTATTTGTTCAAGTATTGTCCCGATCAGATCATTAGGAGATGTGTCCCCAAGCCCGACCAATCTAGTGTCATCTCCTTTTGTCACGATCATGCTTGTGGAGGCCACTTCAGCGTGAAGAAGACCACTGCAAAGATTTTGCAGTGCAGATTTTATTGGCCGACCATCTTTCAAGACGCTCACACTTATTGTGTCTCATGCGAGCGCTGTCAAAAGCTAGGGAGTATTTCACGCTGAAATATGATGTCCCTCAACCCCATTCTTATTGTTGAGATCTTTGATGTGTGGGGCATCGATTTCATGGGACCTTTCCCACTCTCCTTCGGCTATCTGTACATTCTGGTTGCAGTGGACTACGTGTCCAAATGGGTGGAGGCGGTTGCCTGCAAGACCAATGACCACAGATTTGTGGTTCAGTTTTAAAAAGACACTATATTTTCTCATTTTGGTACTCCTCGAGCAATTATTAGTGATGGTGTAAAGCATTTTTGCAACCCGGTCTTCGAGCAGCTGATGAAGAAGTATTGCATCACGCACAAGGTTGCCACTCCCTATCACCCTAAGACGAGCGGTCAAGTGGAGGTTTCAAATAGAGAGATCAAAATAATTTTGGAGAAGACGGTGAACCCGTCAAGGAAAGATTGGTCTCTTCGTTTGAACAATGCATTATAGGCGTACCGGACAGCCTTCAAGACCTCAATTGGCATGTCACCCTACCGTATTGTATACGGAAAAACATGTCATCTGCTAGTGGAGTTGGAGCACAGAGCCTACTGGGCCATTAAGCAGCTGAATTTCGATCTCACAAAGGCTGGCTCACTGAGGAAGCTTCAACTCAACGAATTGGAAGAACTGAGGAACGATGCTTATGATTGTGCTAGGTTGTACAAAGCACGGATGAAGAAGGTTCATGACCAGAACATATTGAGACGATCTTTTGAACCTGGTCAAAAAGTCCTTCTTTTCAATTCACATCTGCATCTGTTTCCAAGGAAGCTCCGATCTCGATGGACAGGCCCATTCATTGTTCTTTCAGTATCTGCTTATGGGACCATTGAGATTGAGGATCCAAAGAATGGCAGTACTTTCAAGGTGAACGGGCAAAGACTGAAGCCATTTTTAGAGTTACTGAGCCCAGAGATTGAGACAACCCTTTTGGAGGATCCGAGTTACTCGGAGTGATTGTCGTCAGTTGAGGAGAGTCTGGCTGAAGACTGAAAACTTAGTGCTTGTGGGAGGCAACCCTCATTATTTTTCCTCATCATTTGATCTTATTTCTTTTGTTTTGATTTTCAGGACAGAGTTTGCCATTCAAGTTTGGGGGAGCATTCTTGTGCAGTGTGCCCAACTTGCATCACCATTTCGGTATTGTATCTCTAGTCACATTGGGGATAATGTGTCCTTTTAGTTTGGGGGTGGGTAGACATTTCTGTCTGTTATCATTGATCGTTTTTGTTTGATATTTTGTTTTGTTTGTTCAAAAAAAAAAAAATCCCCTTATTGTTAGTTGAGCATGGTTACATTTTACTATGGTTTGCATATCATTGGTTTGTCTAACATGTTGAATGTTGCATGACATTAAAATCTGAAATCTTTTTACTCATCTGTTGGATTATAGAGACTTGACATGTTTAAATCATTTATCACAAGCACTGTAGCATAGGATGACTTGTTGTAGGCGTGAAAATTGATTTGAGGCGTGAAAATTGATTTGAAAATGTGTGTCTTGAGACTTGTAGGATGACTTGTTGATGAAACCTTGGCTTATTATCCAAAAAAAAAAAAAAAAAAAAAAAGTGGCTTAGAATAGTATCACCAATTTGAGTTCTCATTGAGTAACCGGGCCCCTTGCCTCACTAAGCATTGGGTGTTCGTATAAAAAGATGAGAATTTCAAGATTGGTTGTTTGTTTGGCTAGTTTGACTTCGTAGCCTTTTTGACTTGAGTAAGTAAGCCCCTAGGGATGTTTTATATCTAGTGCCCTAAAACCACCTGGTTTGGGAGTCACTGGCCCAACACTCGTTACATAGGTCAATTAGAACGCTTAAGGGAGTCAAGCATTGCACAGCTGACACAAAAATAATGAATAAAAGTAATTGCACATTTAAGCCTTGGTTATATTCATCTGATGGAACTCCTATGAGTTTTTGGATACACATGCTTTGAGAAAAATTGAAACCTCATGATTCTATGTTATTAACACCTTACACTTTTGAACATGTGCTGTCTCAATTTTTTAACTATGAGTCGATCGATTTTTGATAACATGATGATGTGATATTCATTTTGTTAAACATGCTCATGATGTGTGAACCAGGTGTTTTAATGCGGATTTTTGCTCAATTGATAATATAGCATTTCAATGTTTATGGGTATCATTTCTGGAAAACCCTCACGAGACTTCACTCGTCCACTAGGGAGTCCTAGGGGTTTAAAAGGCTTGTTGCATATGCTAAATGCAATCGTTTCTCCCACGAAAGAGGATTTATGTTTCATGCTTTGATTTTGTTTTTCATTTTGTTTTGCTAAGGGACTAGCAAAATGTAAGTTTGGGGGTATTTGATGAGTACCAAATATTGTATATTTGGACCCCTTGATTTACATTAGTTAGACCTTTAGCCTTGCTATTTTCTGATGTTTTTGTTAGTTTTTGTGTTTTATAGGTCAATAAGAGAGGAAAGGAAAAATTTCATGTGGAAATGCTTGGAAATTCGGAAGTTTGGAAAAGTCGATCGATCGAAATTTTGCCCGAAGTCAATCGATTAAAATTTCCCAGAACTTACTTTTGCAAAAGCGCGCCAGAACACCCAATCAGGAGCTTCTCCATGACAAAAAGCAGTTCTCCCTCTAATTTTTGCAGTAGAACACGCTGGTTTCGTGACCTTGGTTGTCTCTAGCAAGAGAGGAACCCTAGAGGGGATTAGAGGAGTTATTTTACATGGGTTTCTAACCCTAATTTCCTTCTATAAAGCCATAGCGATGCCTCCTTGTTGGGAGGGTTCAGAGAGCAGTAGCTAGGTTTAATTTCGTGCATTTTGTAGTTTATTTCAGTAGCTCTTTTCTCTAGACATTTGTCTTTGTAAAGCTTTTCTTCTATTTTCATGTTTGTTCTTCAAGTTTTTGTGGTGTTCTTGGTCATGGGAGGCTAGAACTTTCAACTAAGGTTGAGGATGAAACCTCTCCATTGATGACACTCACACTCTTGTAGTCCTACTTGCATTTAATGCTATATATTATGTTGTTCAAGTTCCATTCATTTAATGCTTTATCTTTTGCAATGAATGTGGTTGGTGGTAGAAATAGGACATTTAATGTGTTTCAACCGATGGATACATTGTTTTATCGGTTTGAAAGATGATATCCATTGTGATTTATTCTTTGAATGGATACAATGGATGATTTGATTTCAAATGGGTACTCTTTGTGATTTATCTTTGAGTTGGATTCGTTTAATGGTTCTAAGGTTTATGGTTGAGAAACTTGAATGACACCCTAAGCTTAATGTTCTTTGGGTGTTCAAGTGGAAACCAAGAGGGTGAGTTGTTGGATTTGGTTTGGTGAATTCCTTAGCCTTAGTCCCTTTTTACATAGTTCATTTCTTCTTCTTTACTTAGCATTTTTGGTGCATGTTTAACCCTCAAACTCTTGGAACTAGGTTAGAATGAGGTTGATTAAGCAAAACACTAACTTTTGACCATTTCCCTGTGGATTCGACCTCGTACTTGCACACACTATATTGCAAATGATTCGTACGCTTGCGAGTACATTTAAAACACACTTCATCTTGTACTCTAAGTAGCAATGAACTCTTTTCAGTTTGCAGGGTGTTCAGATCATAGAGGTGTTGCTTACGACCTTCCCTCAGCTTCTCATACTCTAAATAGAGTGTCTTGTAGGCTTCCTTAAGCTCTACCTCTTTATCACTATGTTCCGAGTAATACGAGTCTTCTTCTTCAACATGTGGGGCTAGAAAGGCCAGAAATATTTCAGACTCTGGAGCGTCTTCTTCTGACTCATCACTGAGAGTCACGTTGTATGCCTTCTCCTTGCCCTTCTTAAGATTCCCACAATCAGCCCAGATATGCCTAAAGCCCGAGCATTCAAAACATTGGGGGTCCTCTGGGGTCTTTCTTCTCTTCTTCCTCAGGTTCAGCTTCTCTGGGAGGTTTCATTACTCTTTCAGAAAACTTCTTTTTGAACCGATCATCTTTCATTAGTCTTCTGAAACTCTTGGCTAACATAGCCACAGCTTTTTCTTCATCCTTAGAGTCATCTTCAGATGAGGCTTCTACCTTCTTCTTGGAAGCCTTTAGGGCAATGGTATTCAACTTCTTGACCGGGGGTAGAGACAGCTCATATGTTTGAAGAGATCCTACCAGCTCTTCAATCTTCATTTCCTCAAGATCCTTGCTTTCCTTAATGGTGGTCACCTTGATCTTGAAACGCTCAGGCAAAGTTCTTAGAATTTTTCGGATGAGTTTTACATCCGAGATAGGTTTCCCAAGACTCACCATGGAGTTCCTCAAGTCACTCATCTTGGAGTAAAACTCTCCAAAAGTCTCTTCTTCCAACATCTTAATTTCTTCAAATCTCGAAATCAACATTTGAAGTTTGGCAGATTTAACAAGTTTCGTGCCTTCATATGTTGTTTCCAAGATTTGCCATGCTTCTTTGGCTGATTCGCAGTTTGAAACCTTTGCAAATTCAGATGGTGAAAGTGCTTGGCACAGAGCATGGAGGGTTTTATCATTGGAAAGGCGTGCATTCTTTTAAGGGACTAGTTCAGGTGTTGCATCCTCTGGTTTAGTCCAACCAGTTTCGACAATACCCCAACAGTCAATAGATTTCAAAAAGAAACGCATACGTGCCTTCCAATAGCCATAGTTCGTACCATCAAAGGCAGGAACAGAATTAAGAGTTTGAGAAATAATATAGAAGTAAAAAAAAAAAAATAACACTCAAGAATTAAATCTACATAGAGTGTACCAATCTCTAATACCAATTGAAAATTGAAATTGACTTCTAAATAAAAGGCAAGTGTGTGCACAAAGTGTCAACAAAAATTAAGCACATCGGAAAGTAAATAACACAGAGATTTTTGTTGACGAAGTGGAAACTCAATCAAGAGAAAAACCACTCCGGGGCAGCCAAACCCAGGAATTTTACTATTCAGAAGACAAAGCTAGATACAAGATAGTAACATTCACATATACCTGATGCAGTGGTCGTACCTTGTTCTCTGACATGTAACCCAACACGAACGCTTCCTAACCAGGTCTTCTACCTGAAGGGGTCTTCAATGGAATTCTTTACCTTAGGGCCAACCCTTAAGATATACTTCAGATATAGCGCAGCAATAGCACACTTGCAATGGCTTCAGAGGAAAAATCACGTCTCTGAGCAGTTGTGGAATTCAATACCGAATTCTTGCAGTTCTCAATGCCTAGGGGCCTCTATTTATAGGCTGGGGGCTCAAATGAGCGTTAGGCAAAATATAGATGGGCGCCGTTTGGACGGTGGTCATGGCCGTCCGGACGGACAACTGTGAGATAGGATTTTCCAAAAATTTCGCTGAGAAATCTTTCCTGTTTAAGAGCCGCGTCTGGACGGGATGGCACATCGTTCGGACAGTCACACGTCCGCTGCAAGTAATTTCCTTATAAGGCTTCGCGCGTTTGGACCATGGGGGATGAGCGTCCGGACGGCTGAACTTCAACACGCAATTTCCATATCTGCTATGTGCGCGTCCGGACCATGAGAGGCAGTCGTCCGGACGGATGAAGTTGAATTAGCAATTTCCATATTAGTTGCACGCGCGTTCGGACCAAGGCTGACTGACGTCTGGATGATGATATTTGAATTGTGATTCTTGCCCTACGGAGACGCGCATCCGAACGGGATACTACATCGTCCGGACGGTTGATTGATCTTTCCTTTATTGAAACTTGGAAAGAATCTGAGACTGGTTGAGTACCGAGAGGCATTCGGACGTGCTGCTGAAATGTTTGGACGGATGCAACCTGGATAGAACCTTCTCGACACAGTAGAGGGTCAAGACGGAAATGCACGTCGTCTGGACGGATGATGCTTGGTCTGACTGGTGTCCGGACAGGATGGCTCGATCGTCCGGACGGTTGACAGGGAATCGAAATCTTCGTAGAGCTAAGTCTTCTGAGAGTGCTCTAAATAGTAGAATCCCTGTTTACAGCATCTTTATACACACAAGTGATTTTGTCCAAACACAGAATGAGGCCAAAATACTAACATGTATGATGATTGCATGGTCTTGAGATTGCAAACCCTTGCTTTTACGATTGCAAAACGGTTTTGTTATTGCTTTTCAATCTATATTGATTCATGAAAAAGAGTCTTTGTCTATGAGAGTTCTTAGATTTCTTGAGTTAAACCAACGTTTCGAATTTCTGTGATTGAGGAAACGATGGCTATGGAATGGTACCTGAAAATAAATATTGACTTCTAAATAACCAAGTGTGTGTTTGTGTGCAACAAATTATCTTAAATGCAGAATTTAAAGAAGACAAGATATTTGTTGACAAAGTGGAAACTCTGTGAAGAGAAAAACCACTCCGGGGCAGCTAAACTTAGGAACTCAACAATCCAAAAACAAAGCAAGTTACAAAGCACTCTGTTAGTATTTTGGCCTCATTATGTGTTTGGACAAAATCACTTAAGTGTAAAGATGCTGTAAACAGAGATTCCACTATTCAGAGTTTGCAAGTCAGAAGAAATTCAAAGTTCCCTGTTAGCCGTCCGGACGATCGAGCCATCCCGTCTGGACTCCCATCTGTCCACTGTTCCATCCGTCCGGACGACATGTCATCCCGTCCGGACACTAGACAGACCAGCATCATCCGTCCGAACGAAGTGTTCATTCCGTCCAGACCCCAAACTGTATCGAGAAGTTTCTGTGCCAGCTTGCATCCGTCCGGACGTTTCAGCAGCATGTCCGGACGCCTCCCAGTACTCGATCAGTTTCTGATTTTTTTTCCAAGTTCCAAGAAAGGGAAGATCAATCAACCGTCCAGATGATGTGGTATCCCTTCCGGACGCGCATCTCCGTAAGGCAAGAATCGCAATTCAAATATGACTGTCTGGACGTCTGACAGCTGTGGTCCAGACGCACGTGCATCAAAGAAGGAAATTGCCGATTCGACTTCAACCGTCCGGACGACTGCCTATCATGGTCCGGATGTGCGCATTACCGATTTGGAAATTGCGTGTTGAAGAATAGCCGTCCGGACGCTCATCCCCCATGGTTTGGATGCTCGAGAGCCTTATAAGGAAATTACTTGCAGCGGACGTGAGACCGTCCAGATGATGTGCCATCCCGTCCAGACGATGCCCTTAAACAGGAAAGATTTCTCCGAGAATTTTTTGAAAAATCTTGTCACACAGTTGCCTGTCTGGACGGCCCATGTCCACCATCCGGACGGTGCCTAGGTATATTTTGCCTGAGGCTCATTTGAGCCCCTAGCCTATAAATAGAGGCCCCTGGGCACTGAGAACTGCAAGAATTCAGTGTGAATTCCATTAGAGCACAGAGAAGTCATCAATCCCTCTGAAGCCGTTTTACAAGTGTGCTGTGCTATAAACCGAAGTCTTTCTTAGAGGTCGGCTCTAAGGTAAGGAGTTCCATTGAAGACCCCTTCAGGTAGGTGAACCTGGTTGGGAAGCGTTCGTGTTGGGTTACACGTCAGATATCAAGGTACGACCACTGCATCGGTACATGTGAGTGTTACTGTCTTGTATCTAGCTATGTCTTCTGAATAGTGGAATTCCTGGGTTTGGCTACCTCGGAGTGGTTTTTTTCTTAACTGAGTTTCCACTTCATCAACAAAAATCTGTGTGTCATTTAATTTCCGCTGTGCTTTAATTTTTGTTGACACTTATGCACACACTTGCTGTTTAAATTAGAAGTCATTTCAATTTTCAATTTTCACACTCATACTCACAACACCCTTTGCAGTAGTCATACCTTTAACTATAACACGAAGCCCATCATGAACTCTTCCCAACCAAGTCTCCTACTTGAAAGGGTTTTTGATGGATTCCTTTACCTTAGGGCCGACCCCTAAGATAGACTGCACATGAACTGTTGAGTACACACCGGCAACGGCTAGAGAGCTAGCGGATCTTCAATTCTCCCTAAACTCCCTCTCTAAGCACTATGGAATTCGATACAGAATTCATGCAAATTACGAGCCTAGAGCCCTCTATTTATACGCTTACAGAAATCCTAAATTTGCTCAAATTCGAACTCTGGCTATCTAGCATTCGGACGGAAGTTAGCCTCGTCCGGACGGTCTTCTACGACCGCCTTCCAAAATAGCGCACTTCTTTCCATAACAGGTCCACGTCCGGATGGTTGGGCCGAAAGTCTGGACGATCTTTGTTGTAACTCCATCCTGCGCTCAAAAAGGAAGTCCGAAATATTCTGAAATGTTGGATAGCGTCCGAACGTGTTGCCACGTCGTCCGGACTGAAAAATTAAATGTACTTCTAATTTAACAGTGTGTGTGAACAGTGTGCAACAAAATATTAAATGCGGAATTAAAGGAGACAAATATTTTGTTGACGAAGTGGAAACTCAGTTAAGAGAAAAACCAATCCGGGGCAGCCAAACCTAGGATATCCACTATTCAGAAGACAAAGCTAGATACAAAGCAGTAACACTCACATACCCTTGATGCAGTGGTCGTACCTTGCTCTCTAACGTGTAACCCAACACGAGCCTCCCAACCAGGTCACCTACCTGAAGGGGTCTTCAATGGAATCCTTTACCTTAGGGCCAACCCCTAAGATAGACTTCATAGCTGATCAAATCACACATTGGCAAAGCTAGAGAGCTAGCAGATCTTCAATATCTCCCTAAACACCCTCTCTAAGCTGTAGAGAATTCACCACCGAATTCTATGTTGAAAGCATGCCTAGAGCCTCTTATTTATAGGCTTAGGAAACCCTATTTTGAGTCAAAAACGGAGTCTGAGGCACGAGCATCCGGACGGGAGCCTTGGGCTGTCCAGTTGTCCGGACGGTTGCACTTTGGCTGCACGTCATTACCATATAAAGGCTTTGAGCGTCCGGACCCGAAAGGCTGACGTTCGGACGGTTGAACTGGTGCACGCAATTTCCATATATGAAGCTTGATCGTCCGGACCATGAAAGCTGACATCCGGACGGTTGAACTTGGTATTCACATTCTTGCCTTATAGAGAACATCGTCCGGACGGGATCACACATCGTCTGGACGGTAGCAGCGGTCTTCCCATAACTGTGTCTTGAGGTAGAAACCCTAATACTTGTCAAACACTGAATGGCGTCCGGACGGTATAACCACATCGTCCGGACGGATGCGCTGGAACACTGGGGTCTTCTCAAACTCTGAATAGCGTCCGGATGATTTGCCATTACGTCTGGACGGATGAAACCTTGAACTGTTTGAAGCATCTAGACACTGTTGGGCATCCGGACAGAAAGATCTCATCGTCCGGACGGATGTTGTTGACTGATGAGCGTGCGTCCGGACCAAGGCTGACTGACGTCTGGACGGTGATATTTGAATTGCGATTCTTGACTTAAGGAGACGCGTGTCCGGACGGGATACCACATCGTCTGGACGGTTGATCGATCTTCCCTTTATTGGAACTTGGAAAGAATCTGAGATTGTTCGAGTACTGATAGGCGTCCGGATGGGCTGCTGAGATGTCCAGACGGATGCAAGCTGGAACAGAAGCTTTTCGATACAGTGTAGGGTCCGGCCGAAAAAGATACGTCTTCCGGACGGATGATGCTAGTCTGTTTGGCGTCCGGTCGGGATGAACACGTCATTCGGACGGATGGAACAGTGGACAGATGGGCGTCCGGACGGGATGACACGTCTTCCAGACGGCTGACAGGGAATCTGAAATCTTCTATCTTTTTTCGTAGTGCAGAGTCTTCTGAAAATGCTCTGACAAATGGAATCCCTGTTTACAGCATCTTTACACATAAGTAATTTTGTCCAAACACAGAATGAGGCCAAAATACTAACACAGACGTCTTGCAGAGACTTCCCAAACAGTGTCGACTGAAATCCAACTCTGTGTAGAAATTGGAGAAGCTTGACCTAGCGTCTAGACAGTGTTGCTCTGACATCCGGACGTCTTCAACGCTGAAGCTTCTAGACACTGCGTGGCGTTTGGATGCCTTCAAAGGCCCGTCCGGATGGTTGCATAGGAACCGGCTGTTTTGACTTGGAAACTGCATGGAATCTTCATGGACTTCTTCTAGAAACTTGTGATAAGTCACATGACTTGAAATGAACACTGTCCATATTACGTGAAGACTTTGAATAGAACTGATAATCCTGTTAAAAAGCAACCATTACATAAAGTGCTTTTGTCAACCAGAATGTTGCCAATATAAAATACTAACAAACTCCCCCTTTGGCCATTCTGGGACAAAAAACACTTGACCGGTTTGGAAATACATTCCCTGTCCAAAACAAAAAATACTCCCCCTTTTTGTCTCAAAAGGACAAAGGGTAAATAGAGTATAAGGGAAAGCCACAATTACTAAAATTCAAACCAACAAGAATAATAGTAAAGTGTTTCATCAAAAGCTCAAATCAACATAAGAGAAAACCAAAACCTCAAGATATCACATTTCCTAAATTTGAGCCACTTCGGCTTCTTGCTCCTGAAGCCGGGAAACCATAGATTGAAAATTTTCAGTCACTTGAGTCTTCTAGCCCAAAACTGATCATCCGTAGAAAGAAATCTTCTAGACAAGTGGTCTGCAAGATGATACAAAAGATTCACCATTGAATCTCTAGCTGGTGCAGATCTAGAGGAAAAGGTTACGGAAGACTCTGTATGAGAATGGGGAATGAGCTCATCTAAAATTTGAGATCTTTGGAACATATGATTTCAACACTAGTCTATTTTCCAAAGAGTCCTCTGTCTGACACTATGCTGGAAGCCGCTGGACAACATATTCCTGAAAATATTCAAACAAAAATCTATCCAAAAATAACACCACAATGAAACCAAATGAAAATAAATATTAGATCTTGTTAGTTTCAAACAGATTGTGGTATTATGATGGCTATCAATTGGATGCATAAAGAAATACCAAAGTAGATAAAGCAATTCAAAAGGCACAGATTAGTAATATCCATCTAGCATAAAGACAGAAAAAGATATTCATGCACAATCTCTCAAATCATAATCAATTAAAGATTCCAATATTCTAAAAAGATCCAAAGCTTAAGAGAATAAATAAAGTCAAAGGAAATACCTGGGAATGAGAAAAGATGTACATAGAATGCTAAAATCTCAGGATCAGTCCGAGAGAAAACACACATAACACAACATGATAGAACAGGCAAAAAAGTAGTGTGTGTTTGGCAGAGAAAGCAAAATGCTCGCGTCCGGACATGGTACATACTCGTTCGGACGGCATTTTGTCAAATAAGAGATCGACAAAGCTGAGCATGTTCGGACGCAAGAACATGTCTGTCCGGACGCTTCACATTAGAAGCTGAAAAACATAGGGAAATATGCAGAAAAAAATTTCCTAACGTTAGCTTCAGAACATGCATGTATAAATAACTGATAATATAGTCAAACAACATTTCAAAAATATACCAAGATATAATTGAAAGTTAAGAGTCAATAAGCACAAAAATTTCCCTACAGATAGAAATTTTTCAATGATACACTTAACTCATGCAATACGTGTGTGTGAACGCTTTCTCAATACGGTATGAAGTTTACTGATGTGTCTTAAAGCAACTGGATTTTATAAATAAGAGAGAAAATCAATGTTAGATCAGTCAAAAGTCAAACCTTATTTTACTAGGGCCTAGCCACCCTCATCTGATACACTTCCCCTAAGCTGCAGCACTTTTCTTTTACTTCGTCCTTAAGTGACCGTCTATTTCTACAATGATTTGGTCACTGACTATTTCTATAGGAACAAGTTCAAGAACAGATTTATAGCACAAAAGTAGTGGATCTTTTTATTTATCCATATTTATTCAGTTTTGAATGCTTTTTATCACTTGGTGCTGCAACCTAGAAAGAATGCCATAATTTAACTAGCGAGTTGGTCAATTCGACCATCTTAGCAAAAAAAAAAATCTCTCTCATTAGAATTTCTAGAAGCTAAAAGTCAGAGAGAAAAAAATGTACCTTAAGGAAGCCTTGGATAGTGCATATTTTCATCGCATGAGAAAAGCAACTATCTATCAAATAGATGCAGTAGGGAAACTTTGCAGATATCAAACAAGAAGTCTCAGTTATATAAAAGCAAAAAGAGTGATTCACCAAGAACTGAGGCATTAGGTAAAAATACATAAGATATTTAAAAAGCTAAATACAAGAATAAATATCTGCATCTTTCTCCCCCACACTTTTTTTTTTTTTTTTTTTTAGATAAAAGCGGAAAAACAACATAGACATGCTTTAAAGGAAAAGAACATATGTCTAGACAAAGCATGTAGGTAAGAGCAAACTTGTCCTCAAGGAGAGAGGTTTGACTATACCAAGACAGAAAAGCAGTGACATGCTTTCTCTATCATCCCTAGAATGTACCTGCAGAAAATTCTCAAAGCAACCAAGAGAAAATCTAGGGATAGAAAAGATGGTTCCTCAAACAGAATGGAAGGCAAAAATAGGATATAGAAGATATGACAATCAATGCAATGCAAACATACTTGGTATGCACTAGGATTTAGGAACCAAAATCCTAGGCATGGTGAGACTGCACCTATACTAGGTGAGTCCATTCCCCCTCAAGGGGTGAATGGTCTCATTCTTTTTGACCCAACCCTGGTGTACCTGTGGTAGATGTGATCGGGTATTGCTCATACTGTTCATTCTCCTCAACATCCCTTGTAACAGGCTCAGCAACCCTTCATAGGCATGGTTGCTATCGGGCTTTTGCGACTTTTTCTTGTAGTGCCTTAATGTGATCTTCGGAACAGACAGCTGTTGTTGCCACTGATGCCATGGAACCTGATGTCCCACCGAAGGTAGAGTACCAGATATTGTCTTATTAGGCAACTTCCTCTGAGCCTTCTTCTTCTGAGTTTGGAGTTGTCGACATTTGGGTCAGATGTGACTGGTGATGCCTCAGTGATGACAGGTGGGTAGGCTTCTTTTGTTGGAATGCTGCTTAACTTTCTCTGCAAAAATATGGTTACCATTCTTTCAAACGATATTGCCCTTCCCTTTTATATGTCTCTTATACGGAGGGAGATATTTTGATGAGGAAGAAACTTCAACTTCACTTTTCCTCAGAGCATCCTCTGCTTAATCCAAGGCTTGTGGGATTTCAACAAATAACAATTTGTCCTAATATGACCAATCTTCCCACAATTATGACACTTAGGAATGAACTTACCTTGTATTCCTGATTCCTTGGAGTTAGGCATCACATGATTAGCTAAGCAAGAATTATCTAAACAAGCTGTATCTTCTATCACATGCTTAATATCAATAGAATCTAATTCAGAATCAAAAGCATGTGAAGTAGAAGTACTTAAGTTATTAACAATTAAATCATGCATGTTAGAAATATCTGTATGAATACAAAGCATGTTTTTCAAATTATTACTAGATAATTTTTCAAGGAGATCCTCTGATTCTTTTAATTTATTCTCTAGTGCATCAACAGTATCAAAAAGTATGGTATTCTTAGATGTTAAAGAGTCAATCAAGGCATGTGATTCAGATAACTGTAAAATCAAAGATTCTTTTTCTTCCCTAATCTTCTTGACTTCTCTATTGGATTTCTTAAAGAGTTTACGTATCAAAAGTGTATCTTTAGAGAAATCATAAAAATCATTTTCAGAGAACTCAGGAAGATTTATGTTAGAAGAAGTCATGGATCATATCTGGGCTGATTGTGGGAATCTCAATCCGAAGGGGAAGGCATATGTTAGTTTTTTATTGGCTGCATTCTGTTGACAAAATCACTATTATGTAATGTTACTGCTTTCACAGGGATGCCGTATATTTCATAGTCTTCAGATATTCAGAGTTTATTTCTTTGATGTGGAAAGAGCCTTATTATGACAAGTTGCAAGTGTCACAAGCTTCATGAAGGCTATTTCAGTGTTCAAGGAAGATTCTGTGTAGATTCCAACTCAGAGAAGTCAGATCCCAAGCAACCGTCTGGACGATGTGTGATCCCGTCCGGACGCTTTTCCGTTAGCAACATCCGTCTGGACAACGAGAACTTTCCGTCCGGACGCCCATCAGTGTCTAGAAACTTCAAACTGTTCAAGATTGCATCCGTCCGGATGTAAAGGCAAATTGTCCGGACGCTATTAAGAGTTCGAGAAGAATCCAGTGTTCAAGTGCATTCGTCCGGACGACGTGGCAATACCGTCCGGACGCCATTCAGTGTTTGACAAGCATTAGGGTTTCTGCCTCAAGACACAGTTATGAGAAGACGGCTGTAACCGTCCGGACGATGTGTGATCTCGTCCGGACGATGTCCTCCATAAGGCAAGTCGTGCATATCAAGTTCAATTGTCCGGACATCAACCTTCAGTGTCCGGACGCTCAAAGCCTTATTATGGAAGTTACGTGCAGCAGAAGTTGACCATCTGGACGATCGATCAAGCCGTCCAGACGCCCTCCAGTATTTTGATCATAACTTTCTGCTCAATTATCGGATTGGATGAAATTAGCGTCATTGGAAAGCTAACGAAAAGATATTCAATATCTGGAAGGCCAAGAGAAACGTCCAGACGCGAGTCCAAAACCCACCGGACACATTTCAGGCTTCCAGGAAGATTTCTGCGCAACGTCTTAGTGTTTTTATCATAACTCTCTGCTTGAGTATTGGATTGAGACGAACTTGTTGTCGTTGGAAAGCGAAGAAAAATCCTACAACTTATTTGTTCAAATGACATCTGGACGGCCCACCATCCGGATGAAAAGAGAGTAGCGTCCGGATGGCCTCTAGATATGCACTGTTTCTGAAGGATATCACAGAAATCCGTCTGGACGAGGCTAACTTCCGTCCGGATGCTCGACAGACAGAGTCCAATTTTCAACAGTTTTTAAGGTCTCTTAAAGCCTATAAATAGGGGCTCTAGGTTTGTGTTTTGTACAGAATTCGACAGTGAATTCTATAGTGCTTTGAGAGTGTGTTTAGGGAGAATCGAAGATTCGCTAGCTCTCAAGCCGTTGCCGGTGTGTGCTCGTTGTTTGTGTGAAGTCTATCTTAGGGGTTGGCCCTAAGGTAAAGGAATCCATTAAAAACCTCTTCAGGTAGAAGATCTGGTTGGGAAGCGTTCGTGTTGGGCTACACGTCAGAGTTAACAGTATGAGTATTGCATAGGGTTTTGTGAGTATGAGTGTCTTGTAACTAGCTTTGGTTTTGGATAGTGGATTTCCTGGGTTTGGTTGCCCCAGAGTGGTTTTTTTTCTTCATAGAGTTTCTACTTTCTAACAAATATCTATCTCATTTAAATTTTGCATTTAAGATATTTGTTTGCACACAAACACACACTTGGTTTTGTTTTAGAAGTCAGAGAAGGCTTATAAAACCCTCTATGTTTGAAAAGTTGAGGAAAGGTCGCAAGCAGCACATTCATGATCTGAACAGTTTGCAGACCGAGAAGAGTTCATTGCTGCGCAAAATACAGGAGCTAGAGGAGAAGCTACTAGAGACACAACTCAAATTAGAGAGAGTCACTGATGAAAAGCTAACTCACATGCTGTTATCAATCCAGAAGAGCCCAACTGACAAGACTGGTCTCGGGTATGTTGCTCCTCCTTTTGGTACTCCCTCTACTTCCAGGACTGTCTTTGTTAAGCCTGCAGTCCCAGAGCCTCCCCCCACTGTTGAGGATAAAAGGAAGGACAAAACTAATGGAGATGTTCCGGGCACTCAGAAAGCCCCCTTCCATCAGAAAATCTCCTATATGCCGTCATTGCGGTCTAAGTGGGCATGTCCGGCCCTAGTACTCCCTTCTCAAAGCACAAAAAGCAAAGGTCAAGAAAGAAGTGACCAGACAAGCAAATTATGGCACAAGACCTCTAGCCCAGCATCAGACTCCATGGTATCAGGCTCATTATCATGCTCCATGGAATCAAGCACCAAGACATCAGGCCCCTCAATATCAAGCCCCTTGGCCTCATGCACCACGACACCAGGCATCTCAGCATTAGCGGCCTCAGTAGTGATTTGGACCTGCCAATCATAGTGGCAAATCCAAGACCAAATCCAAGCACTTTAAAAGGCCACAGAAGGTGGAAGATGATTAATACTGTAGGGAGCCACCTATTTGGATGCAAAGCATTATGGAATGGATGGATCAATAGATAAAGTCCTGCCAACAACCACCCGTATGAAGGCAGGCTTGGATCAAGAAGAAGGAAGACATTCACCCCATGAGGGGGAATGGACGCACCTAGTAGGAGAAGGTATTCATGCCTAGGATTTGGTTCCTAATCCTAAGGCATTAGGTTTGATTGCATGAATTTCTGTGTGCCATACTTGCTGTGAAATCTTGGAACCTATGTTATTTGCCCCCTATTTCTCTTAAGAGAATATTGCAAGTACTATTTGGGGAAGACAGAAGAAGCAGGTCGGGCGACTGCTTTTCTGTATCGGCAACATCAAGTGTACATAGGTTTGATCGTGCCTTGCATGTTGTATGATGTTATTTCCATATAGCATTTTTTTTTTAAAGAAAAAAAAATTGGGGAGAAAATGCAGGAAATTTTTTTTTCTTTTCTTGGCGTGTATGATATTGCTTGTGTTTTTACTTTTTATCTCAATTCTTTATGCATAAATGAACTTTGCTAATATATGATTGAGAGCTTATGACTATATTTCTACCAAGCTTTTCCTGTATATGCAAAAAAAAAATGGATAGCTTTTTTCCTCATGCGATGAAAATCTACACTATTCAAGACTCCCCTAAAGGTACATCTTTTCTTCTTTGACTTTTTGCTTCTGGAAATTCTAAATAAGAGAAGAGGTTCTTGATAAGATGGTCAAATTGACTAAATTGCTAGTTGAACCTAGAACCTAAAAATTCTGGCATTCTCACTAGATTGCAGCACCAAAAGAATCAAGCAGTTACTCTCATGAATTCTATGTGTTAGTATTTTATATTGGCTACATTCTGGATAAATAAAAACACTTTATGTAATGGTTGAAATTTAACTAGATGGTCGGTTTTCAATTCAGAATCTTCATGTATTCAGACAATGTTCAAATCAAAGAAAGTATCTGATCACAAGCTTCTAGAAGATGTCCATGAAGAGTCCTTGCAAAATCCAAGACAAAACATTTGGTTCCTGTGCAACCGTCCGGACGGGCCTTTGAAGGCGTTCGGACGCCCCTCAGTGTCCAACAGATAACGATGAAGATGTCTGGACGTCAGAGGAACACCGTCCTGACGCTAGGTCAATCAATATTCAACAAGGAGTTGGATTTCAGAAGTCAACACTGTTTGGGAAGTCTCTGCAAGCCGTCCGGACGACATGGCAACACGTCCGGACTATGTTTAGTATTTTAAAATATTCCAAAGTTTCGTTCGAACTTGAAAAGGATTTTAGCGAAGACCATCTAGATGCTCGGTTAAGTCGTCCGGACGTGAACCTGATAAAGATAGAATTTCGCTGGTTTTGAAAGGATATCGTAGAAAATCGTCCAGACGTGGCTAACTTCCATCTGGATGCTCGCCAGCCAGAGTCCGAATCTCAGCAGTTTTAGGTTTCTTGTAAGCCTATTAATAGAGAGCCCTAGGCTTGTGTTTTGTACAGAATTCGACAGTGAATTCTATAGTGCTTTGAGATGGTGTTTAGGGAGAATCGAAGATCCGCTAGCTCTAGAGTCGTTGCCTGTGTGTGCTCAACTGTTCGTGTGAAGTCTATCTTAAGGGTCGGACCTAAGGTAAAGGAATCCCTCAAAAACCTCTTCAGGTGGAAGATCTGGTTGGGAAGCGTTCATGATTGGCTTCGTGTCAAAGTTAGAGGTATGACTACTGCATAAGGGTATGTGAGTGCGAGTGTCTTGTAACTAGCTTTGTTTTTGGATAGTGGATTTCCTGGGTTTGGCTACACCAGAGTGGTTTTTCTCTTGGCAGAGTTTTCACTTCGTAACAAAATTCTTGTCTTATTAAAATTCCGCATTTAAGATATTTGTTTGCACACAAACACACACACTTGGTTAAAATTAGAAGTCAATAATTATTTTCAATTGGTATCAGAGCTTGGTACACTCTGTTTTAGATTCATTTCTTGAGTGTATCCTTTTGACTTTTGTTTCTGATTATTATGTCTCAAAATCTTAATTTTGTTTCGCCCTTTGATGGGATGAACTATGGCTATTGGAAAGCTCGAATGCGCTTCTTTTTAAAATTTATTGACGTCTGGAAAATTGTTGAAACTGGTTGGATTAAACCAGAAGAAACATACAAAATTACTGTTGTTCAAACAAGTGCAAGGCTCTCCAATGATAAAGCCCTCCATGCACAATGTCAAGCATTTTCACCATTTAAATTCTCAAGAATTTCAAATTGTGAAACTGCTAAAGATGCATGGCAAATTCTAGAAACAACATATGAAGGCACAAAACTGTTGAAATCTGCCAAGCTTCAAATGTTGATTTCTAAATTTGAAGAAGTTAAGATGCTAGAAGAGGTGACCTTCGGAGAGTTCTACACTAAGATTAGCGATCTAAGAAACTTGATGGTGAGTCTTGGAAAGCAAATCTCAGTTGTAAAACTCATCCGAAAGATACTAAGATCTTTACCTGAGCGTTTTAGGATTAAGATGACAACTATAGAAGAAAGCAAAGATCTGGAGGAGATGAAGATTGAAGAGCTCATAGGATCTCTTCAGACATATGAATACTCCTTACCCCCAGTCAGAAAGGCAAAGACAATTGCACTCAAGGCATCTAAGTCATCCCAGAAGAAATCCAGAGTCTCATCTGACGAAGACTCCGATATTGATGAAGATGCAGTGGCAAAGTTAGCCAAGAACTTCGAGCAATTCATGAAAAGTAATAAATTCAAGAAGAAGCTCTCTGACAGACTAAGGCTCCCCACACAACTGATACAGAAGAAGTAGAGAAGAAAGATCTGAGGGGTCCCCAGTGCTTCGAATGTTCAAGCTTTGGGCACATCAGGACTGAATGTGCAAATCTGAAGAAACAAATAGGGAAAGCCTTTAATACAACTCTCAGCGATGAATATGAGAAGGAAGAAGAAACTCTTGAGGAAAAAAAATTCATGGCCTTCGTGGCCCCACGTGAAGATAAGGAAGATTCTCAGTCCTATTACTCTGAGAATAGTGAAGAAGAAGATATGCAGTCAGCCTATCAACTTCAATCTATTGAATTCCTAAAGCTGAGGGAGAAATACAAACAACAAGTACTAGAGCTTAATAGCCTCAAGACAGAGAAGACCTCTATGCTCATAAAGATCAATGATTTAGAAGAGAGGCTTCTGGAGACACAGTTGCAACTAGAGAGAATTTCAGACGAGAAGCTCACTCACATGCTCTCCATTCAGAAGTACCAACCAACAAGACCGGACTCGGGTATGTTCCTCCCTCCATTTCTGATACTCCTTCTACCTCCAAGACTATTTTCGTGAAGCCAGTTATTCCTAAATCTCCACCCCCAAGAGTGGATAAGGGAAAACTATTATGGAAGGGGAAGTGTCTATCATTCCTCAGCCTCTGGCCAAGCTTCCTTTCAGAAGAGAGCCTCTCACATGCCATCACTGTGGCAAGCCAGGGCACATCAGACCTAAATGCCCACATTGGCAAGTTCAAAGGAAGAAAAAGTGGCAGGCTCCTAAAACTCCCATGTGTCACCAATGTGGAGTTAGCAGTCATAAAAGACGTAAGTGTCCACCTAAGTCTATCATGCAGCATAGATCTCCACCTAGAAATCATGTTCCAAAGCATTAGCAGCTGCAGAAGCCTACTTAAGCAAAAAAGACTTGGGTCCCCAAGAAGTTGTATATGGAAGAACAAAAGACTAGAGGAAGGGAAATCTCCTATGAAGGAACATCTTCCATCAGTTCCTTCATGCAAGATTTGGTCAGATTTCTGGCACTACAGCTTAAGAAGGAAGGACAGGACAAGGACGAGAACACCCATTCCCCGAGGGGGAGCAAACCTACCTAGTAGGTAAGGTCACACATGCCTAGGATTTTGGTTCCTAAATCCTAGAGCATGACATGTACACTTGCATAGTTTATTTTATCATAAAAACTTTGCATGTTGTTTTGGAACCATCATTTCTATCCCTATATTCCCTCTTGGGTTGTCTTGAGGAAATTCTGCATGTATTAAATAGGGATGACAGTAAAAGCACGTCGAGCGACTGTTTTTCTATCTTGGTACTATCAAACCTCTCTCCCTGAGGACAGGTTTGTTTTTACCTTACATGCTAGGTCTATATTATCCTCTATATTGTGAAGCATGGTTGTTGTTTTTTTTTTTAAAAATATATATAATAATAAAAAAAAAGGGGTTAAAGGATGCAGAGTTTTATTGTCCCAATATATAGCTTCCAGATATCTTATGTATGTTTAACTGATGTCTTAGTTTTTGATGCGTTTGTTCTTTTGCCTTTATATAACTGAGATGTTCTCTTGATATCTACAAATTTTCCCAGTGGCATCCATAATAGATAGGTGCTTTTCTCGTGCAATGAAAAATTGTGTACTTTCCAAAGGCTCCCCTAAGATTTTTTTTTTCTCTCTCTTCTGACTTTTAGCTTCTGGAAATTTTAAATGAGAGATTTTTTTTTCTAAGATGGTCAAAATGACCAACTCGCTAGTTGAACTTAAAACCCAAAATTTTTGGCATTCTTTCTAGGTTGCAGCACCAAGTGATAAAAGACATTTAAAACTGAATAAAAATGGATAAATAAAAAGATTCACTGCTTATGCTATAAATCTATTCTTGATCTTGTCCCTAAAGAAACAGTCAGTGACCACATCATTGCGGAAATAGACGGTCACTAAAGGACATAGTAAAAGAAAAGTGCTGCAGCTTAAGGGGAGTGTATCAGATGAAGGTAACTAGGCCCTAGCATAATAAGGTTTGACTTTTGACTGATCTAACATTGATTTTCTCTCTTCTTTGAAAAATCCGGGTGATTTAAGTCATATCAGTGAGCTTCATACCTTATTGAGAAAGCCTTCACAAACACACACATTGCTTGAGTTAAGTTTTCTATTGAAAAATGTCTTTCTGCAGGGAAAATCTTGTGCTTCTTAAAACTTAACTCTCAATTATATCTTGGGATATTTTTGAAATGCTAATTGAACCGAGATATCTGTGTTATATACATGCGTGCTCTGGAAATTACTTGGGAAATTTTTTTTCTGCTCTTTTTCCTCTCTTTTTTAGATTTTTTTGTGTGAAGCGTCCGAACGATGCTCCTGTATGTCCGGACGATACGGTCTATTGTTATTAAGCCTGTGATAGTAGACACTGCTTGTTTGGATAATTCTGAAAATTCTTGCTTGAATAATTGTGTGAAGCCAAAATCCAAAGATACAGGTACACAAGCTCATGGTAAGTTTGTTCCTACCTGTCATACCTGTGGGAAAATTGGTCATATTAGGCCAAATTGTTGTTTGTTGAAATCCCACAGGCCTTGGATTAAGCAAGATGCTCTGAGGAAAACTGAAGTTGAAAATTCTTCCTCATCAAAATATGTCCCTTCGCATAGGAGACATATATAAGGTAAGGGCAATGTTATTTGTAAGAATGCTAACTATAATTATGTAGAAAATGTCAAAAAGCATTCAAACAAAAGAAGCTTGCCCACCTGTCATCATTGCGGCATCACCGATCACATCCAACCCAAATGTCCACAGCTCCCAGCTTAGAAGTCGAAGGTTCAGAAGGTGCTGCCAACAAGAGCTACATCAGGCACTCTACCTCCTACGGCTCTTCAGGCTCCACAGCATCAGCAGAAGTTTGTTCCTGCCAATCAGAGTGGCAAACCAAAGAAGAGCAAATCAAGGCGCTACAAGAGAAAGCCGCAGAAGCCCAATGGCAGCCATGGCTATGAAGGATTGATGAGCCTAATACAAGGGTTGCTAAGGAGTATGGCCAACATGGACATGACCCGCAAGCCATCTCCACGGGTCAAGCAGGTATGGGTCAAGAATGATGAGACCATTCATCCTTTGAGGGGGAGTGGACTCACCTAGTAAAGGTGAAGTCTCACCATGCCTAGGATTTTGGTTCCTAAATCCTAGTGCATGTCAGTTATGTTTGCATTGCATCGTTTATCATGTCATATCCTATTCATGCCTTGCATTCTGTTTGAGGAACCAATTATTTTATCCCCCATATTTTCTCTTGTTATCTTAAGAAACATCAGCAGATATTCTTTTGGGGATGACAGTTAAAGCACATCGGGCGGCTGCTTTTCTGTCTTGGTATTTCTAAACCTCTCTCCATGAGGACAAGTTTGGCATTACCTTACATGCTGGGAATAGATGTCCTTTCCTTTTCCATAAGCGTGTCTTTGTTGTTTTTTTTTTTCTGTCTCATTTTTCAAAAAAAAAAAAAAAATATGGGGAAGAAGATGCGTAATTTTTTTTTTTTTTTTTCTTTTGATAGCTTTTCAGATATTGCATGTGTTTTTATCTAATATTTCAGTTCATTGTGCATTGATTAAATATGCATATATATGATTGAGAGTTTATACATGATATCTGCTAAGTTTTCCTGTTGCATCTTAATGATAGATAGTTACTTTCCTCATGCGATGAAAATGTGCACTATCCAAGGCTCCCCTAAGGTACATAATTTTCCTCTCTGACTTCTTGCTTCTAGAAATTCTAATGAGAGAGATGTTTTTGATTAAGATGGTCAAATTGACCACATTTTAGTTGAACCTAAAGCCTAAAAATTCTAGCATTCTCTCTAGGTTGCAGCACCAATTAGAATCAAGCAGTAACTCTTCAGTTTTCTGTGCTATAAGCTTATATTCACTGCTTCTGTGCTGAAATAAGCCTTGTCCTTCATGGTGCAAGTAAAATTTTACCTTGTCCTTCATGGTACAAGTAAAACAATTAGATGCTGCATCTTAGGGGGAGTGTATCAGATGAGGGTGGATAGGCCTTAGTAATTAATAAGGTTTGACTTTTGACTGATCTTTCATTGATTTTCTTTCTTGTCTAGAAAATCTATTTGCTTTTTGTCATATCATTTAAATTCATACCTTTTGGGAAAAGTCTTCACACACACACACACACGCATTCCATGATTTGAATAATCTATTTAAAATTTCTATCTACAGGGAGATTTGTGCTTATTGAATACTTAACTCTCATTTATATCTTTGCATATTTTTGCAATCCTATTTGACTGTTTTATCAGTTGATTATACATGCGTGTTCTAAAGCTAACTTTAGGGAAAATTATGTTTTTGCAATTTTTTCTCCAGTTTCAGATTTTCAGTGTGAAGCGTTCGGACGGACCTATTCTTACGTCCGGTCGAGCGTAGTCTTGCCGTACGTTGTCCTAGCAGTAGCCATTCGAATGGTTAAGTGACATGTCCGGATGGGATCTCTACAGGTTTAAGACTTGCGTCTCTTTCTCTGCCATACACACATCTTTGCATTTTTATTAATTTATCATGGCATGTTGTGTGTTTTTTCCTCGTGGATTTCTCCCGAGATTTTGGCATTCTTTGCACATCTCTTCTCATCCCATGATCTTCATTGTGTCTTCCGTTATTCTTTTAAGTTTTTGTACTTTTAGAAGATTGGAATATTTGTTGGGATATTTTCTTGAGATAGTGTGCATGAAAATCCTATTCTGTTTGTATGTTGGGTTGATATTGATATATCTGGGTCATTTGGATTGCGATCTTTGCTTTTGCAATACTTGGGCATCCAATTGACAGCAGTCATAATACCACTTTCTTTGTGGGACTAACAGGATCTAATATTTCTTTATGGTGTTATTTTTGGAAATATTTCTGTTTGAATCTTTTCAGGAATATGTCATCCAGCAGCTCCCAGCACAATATCTAATAGATGGATCCTTCGAAAAACTGACCGGCGTTGAAGTCGGATGTTCAAATTCCAAAGGTCTCAGGATTAAGATAAGCTTTTTCTCCTAGCTCATCTAGAGCCTTCTGTAGCATTCCCTCGGATCTTTATCAGTTAGAGGTTCAGTGGTAAATCTCCTCATTTTTCTTGCAGACCAGTTGCTTAGAGGATGTCAACCTGCGGATAACCAGTTTTAGGCTTTGCAAAATCAAGAGATAGAAGCCAAAGAAGTAGAAATCCAACTTTTTATATGGATTTCTCTCCGATTACTTGATTTCAGTCGATTGGCAGGATTTGGTACTTGGAGGATTTTTGTTCCTCTCTATTGGGCCACTTGCAGACTCTTCTCTATTTTCCTATTGTTTTGGATTTTAGAACGTTTTTGTCTGTGGATATTATTACTTTGTTTACCCTTGTCCTTCTGAGACACTTAGGGGGAGTAATTTTTGTATGGTTTTTACTTAGTTTTACCCATTGTCCTTTTCTGACAAAAAAGGGGGTGTAATTTTTGATTTGGACCGGGATTGTATTTTTAACCGGTCAAGTGATTTTTGTCCTAGAATGGCCAAAAGGGGTGTTTGTTTATTTTTGTGTTGGCTGCATTCTGTTGGACAAAATCACTTCGATGTAATGTTGCTGCTTTCACAGGTATGCCATTTTATTCAGAGTCTACACTTCAGTTATGAGCTTCAAGAACACTCTGTGCAGAATTCAAATCAGTCAGTTCAGTTCCCTCGCATCCGTCCGGACGCCCATCTGTCCAAAGCATCATCCGTCCGGATGACGAGAACTTCCTGTCCGGACCTTCCACTGTGTCGAGAATCATGTCCGGACGACACTCAATGTTCAACAAAGCTTCAGGATTTCTTTCCAAATCACAGTTATGGGAAGCTTGCTGCAACTGTCCGGACGACGTGGATTCGTGTCCGGACGCGTTCATCCATAAGGCAAGTATCATAATTCAAATCCAGATGTCTAGACGCCAGTCAGTATGGTCCGGACGCTCGTGCATTAGATATGAAAATTGCGTGCATCAAATGAACCGTCTGGATGACCGTTCCCCAAGTCCAGACGCGCAAAGCCTTTATATGGAAATTACTTGCAGCGGAAGTGCGACCTTCCGGAAGATAGGGCATCACCGTCCGGACGCGACTCAGAAACAGGAAAGAATTTCAGCGAAATTCTTGGACAATTGATTGCACAGTTGTCCGTCAGGACGGACCATGACTACTGTCCGGACGGCGCCCAATTTTTATCAAGCTAGACGCTCATTTGAACCGTCAGCCTATAAATAGAGGTCCCTAGGCTTGAGAACAGCAGGAATTAGGTATTGAATTGCATTAGTGCTTAGAGAGCTATAATGTGAATTATTGAGCAGAGTTGATCTCTCTGAAGCCGTTGCTATGTGTCTTGTTGCTGCGCTTAATCTGAAGTCTATCTTAGGTGTTGGCCCTAAGGTAAAGGATTCCATTGAAGACCCCTTCAGATAGGAGACCTGGTTGGGAGGCGTTCGTGTTGGGTTACGCGTTAGAGTTCAAGGTACGACCACTGCATCGGGGGTATGTGAGTGCTACTACTTTGTAACTAGCTTTGTCTTCTGAATAGTAGATATCCTAGGTTTGGCTGCCCCGGAGTAGTTTTTTTTCTCTTAATTGAGTTTCCACTTCATCAACAAAATATGTCTCCTTTGATTTCCGCATTTAATATTTTGTTGCACACTGTTCACACACACTTGTATAAATTAAAAGTCTCTTTTTTTTCTTTTTTCTTTTTTCTTTTCTTTTTTTTTTCTTCTTCTTCTTCTTCTTCTTTTTTTTTTTTTTTTTTTTTTTTTTTTAAGAGTTTAATATGTATTATTGCTCAAAATAGTTTATTATTTGGGTTGAGATTCTGCATATTTGGTTCTTGAAATTATTTGGGTTGTGTTTCTTGCTGTTGTAATTTTTGGGATAGTCCATTTTATAGCCGTTATAATGCCTAAATATTTTTTGACTAACAGATATTAATACTTTCATAGATTTGTTTCTGTGATTGTTTTTAGTCCAAGAATTATGTCTTCAAACGACTCTCCTCCCCGAGTCAGGCAGAGAACAAAAGAGTTAGTTGCGGACAGGTTGCACCGCATGCAGTCATGATAGGTCCTGTCAGTGCTGCTTCCCATCGCTCAGATGCTTCTGAAGAACAACTGGGAATATCTGTACAACAGTCCCTGCCCGGCTTTTCTCAGACTGGTATGGGAATTTTCTGGCCACATGATCGTCATTTAGGACGATGACTGAAGACTTATCACGCAAATTATGGTCAGAGGCTAGACAATTTTGATTGACCCCCAGCTTATCAGTTTAGTGATTGGGGTCCCTGTTCTCCTAGTCTCAGGCATTCCTTTCCCTGCTGGTGATGAGACACCTAGCATTGACTTTCTTCATGATTTCTTTGGGAAGAGACCATAGAGTCAAGACAAGTCCCACTCCCAGATCAACATCGGTGCTTTTGCAACCATGCAACGATTTTTAGCAAAAGTGGTTGTGACAAACCTTTGGCCTCAAGCTCGTTGGAGTGAGCTTACTCTTAAGAAGGCCGCCCTTATTTATGCCATAGTGATGCAGACTCCTTTTTGCCTTTGCAAGCACATAGTGCACACTATGCTCGAGGTTCGCGATGAGAAGAACACGAGTCTGTCTTTTGGGTGTTTGATCACTCAAATCTGTCTTCAGGCCGTGACATATATTTCAGAATCTGAGCCCCGGTCACAGATTCCAGATTCCCTTGACATATAGACTCTCATGAAGTCTAATGCTCAGTTACGGCACGAGGCTTAAGGCGGTGTTCCTCAGCCTCCACCAGCTCCCCCACCTGCAGCTACATCATCATCCCATGCTGTACCCCATATGTTTGATATAGAGGTTGTATTTACTCAGCTAATGTCATCCATGGGAGCTCTCTAGCATGAAGTTAATCTTATTGGAGAGCATGTTGAACAATGTCAGATTGACATCAGGGAGTGCCTGCATCACCATCACCCCAAGCCTGATGATGATGACTGATTTTTTTTTATTTTATTGTTCTTTGTGTTGTTTGATTGTCTGTAAACAATTTTAAATTTGTACTGACTTTTTGATGTAATTATTATAACACATATGGTTTTAATTGATTACCCTTTGTCATTGTGTGACAAAAAGGGGAAGTATTTTTTGGTTTTTAGGTCAGGAATATATCTCCAAACCGGTCAAGTGTAATTGTCCCAAAATGGCCAAAGGGGGAGTTTGTTAGTATTTTAAATTGGCTACATTCTGGATAAACAAAAACACTTTATGTAATGGTTGCAATTTAATAGGATGGTCGGTTTTCAATTCAGAATCTTCATGTATTAAGACAATGTTCAAATCAAAGAAAGTATCTGACCACAAGCTTCTAGAAGATGTCCATGAAGAGTCCTTACAAAATCCAAGACAAAATAACCGGTACCTGTGCAACCATCCAGACAGGCCTTGGAAGGCGTCCGGACGCCCCTTAGTGTCCAGCAGATAACGATGAAGACATCCGGACGTCAGAGCCACACCGTCCGGACGCTAGGTCAATCAGTATTCAACAAGGAGTTGGATTTCAGAAGTCGACATTGTTTGGGAAGTCTCTGCAAGCCGTCTGGACGACGTGGCAACACGTCCGGACGATGTCCAGTATTTCAAAATATTCCAGAGTTCCGTTCGAATGAGGAAAGGATTTTAGAGAAGAGCGTTCGGACACTCGGTCATGCCGTTCGGACGTGAACCAGATAAAGATAGAATTACGTTGTTTCTGAAAGGATATCGCAAAAAACCGTCCGGACATGGATAACTTCCTTCCAGACGCTCGCTAGCCAGAGCTCGAATCTCAGCAATTTAAGGTCTTATAAGCCTATAAATAGAGGGCCCTAAGTTTGTGTTTTGTACAGAATTCGATAGTGAATTCCTTAGTACTTTCAGAGGGTGTTTAGAGAGAATCGAAGATCCGCTAGCTCTCAAGCTATTGCCAGTGTGTGCTCAACTGTTCGTGTGAAGTCTATCTTAGGGGTCGGCCCTAAGGTAAAGGAATCCATCAAAAACTCCTTCAGGTGGAAGATTTGGTTGGGAAGCGTTCACGATGGACTTCGTGTCAGAGTTAGAGGTATGACTACTGCATAAGGG
The DNA here is from genome assembly GCF_958979055.1 of Alnus glutinosa. Lineage (NCBI taxonomy): Eukaryota > Viridiplantae > Streptophyta > Magnoliopsida > Fagales > Betulaceae > Alnus > Alnus glutinosa. The sequence continues at coordinate 16,858,225 of NC_084890.1, forward strand.
TATGTGAGTACGAGTGTCTTGTAACTAGCTTTGTTTTTGGATAGTGGATTTCATGGGTTTAGCTGCACCAGAGTGGTTTTTCTCTTCACAGAGTTTCCACTTCGTAACAAATATCTTGTTTTATTTAAGTTCTGCATTTAAGATATTTGTTTGCATACAAACACAGACACTTGGTTAAAATTAGAAGTCAATAATTATTTTCACTATGCTATGTGCTTATATTCACTGCTTATGTGCTAAATTAGTAATATACCTTGTCCTTCATGGTGCAAGTAAAATTTTACCTTGTCCTTCTTGGTACAAGTAAAACAATTAGGTGCGACATCTTAGGGGGAGTGTATCAGATGATGGTGGCTAGGCCCTAGTAAATAATAAGGTTTGACTTTTGACTGATATTTCATTGATTTTCTCTCTTGTCTAGAACATCTGGTTGCTTTTTGTCATATCAGTTAAATTCATACCTTTTTCGAAAAGTCTTCACACATACACGCATTGCATGAGTTGAGTAATCGATTCAAATTTTTTGACTACAAGAAGATTCTGCGCTAATTGAACTCTGAACTCTCTTTTATATCTCTGCATAGTTTTGAGATGCTATTTGATTGCCTTATCAGTTGATTATACATGCGTGTTCTGAAGTTAACATTAGGAAAAATATTTTCTGCAAATTTTTCTTTAGTTTCTGTCTTTTCAGTGTGAAGCGTCCGGACGGTCTCTCCTTGAGTTCGGACCGATGTAGCTCACACAGCCGGACGCATGCGGCCTGTCGCATGCTTATGTTGCAATGCGCGTCTGGATGGGTTAATTAGCCGTCTGGACGGGGACCCTACAGGTTTTAAAAAGCTTAGCCGCCGTATACCCCACACATTTCTCTTCAAAGTTTGTCTTTTTGAGATTTTCTCGTGGGTTAGTGCAAAATCTCGGCTCTTTTTGTCCTTTTGTGCATTACACTCTTCATTCCAGGTACTTTTTCAAGTTAACTTTATTGTTTTCAGTATTTTGATAATTGTTAGAATATTGATTATTTTGGGAATGTTTTTGAGAATAAAAATTGCATATTTGTGATATCTACTGTGTTGGGATCTTTTATTTCCGTAGTATTTTGGACTGTATTATGTTTTTGCTTGGTTTTATTTTTTGGAAAAGTCCAATTTACTGCCGTTATAATGTCTGATTTTTCTTTTGGAACTAACAAGAATCTGATCTTTTTGGATTATTTTTGGTAAATCTTGTAGGTTATTTTTACAGAAACATGTCTGTTGGCAGTCCACAACGCAGAGTTCGACAGAGGACAGATGGAGAGTTTGCAGCCCTAAGAGCCAAAATTATGAACAGATCTATCATTGCCAAACGGAACGTGGTTCGTGCAGATATTATGGTGGCTCCTCTAGATAGCATTCATGATATCATCCAGACCTACCACTAGGGATATCTTCACAACTGCGCCTGTGTAGTGCTCACCAGGCTGGTCAAATTATTTTATGCTAATCTTGAGGTTGTTTAGAGTGATGACAGGGATGGTCTTTCAGTCCATTGCGGATGGGCATACTATCACTGTTGATCCCCAGGTCATCAGTCAGTTCATTGAGGTGCCTGTTCTCGAGATCTCTGGCAGCCCGTACAATGATGTGGTAATTCCTTCTTCTCTGGATGATCTCAGAGATCAGTGCCCTATCTGGCTAGTTGTTAGACCCAGTGATCTGATATTGAAGAGGGCCCAATTCGTATATTCCATCAGTCTTCGCTTGCCTTTCTGCTTGTGCAAGCATATTTTGGGAGTTATTTTGAAGGCTCGTGATGAGAGCAATATCGGTCTCCCTTTTGGCTGCCTACTCACTCAAATTATTTTACAGTCAGGCATCGACGTCACTGGAGAGCCGTAAATGAAGATTCAGGATCCCATCAGCAAGTAGACGCTGATGAAGTCTAACGCCTAGCTGAGCCGTGATGATCTGGATGATGCTCCACAACCCCCTCCCATCCATGTAGTAGTCCTTGACATGGCATCCTCTTCACAGACTGCTCCTCCACAACAGGATGTTAGCTATGCTAAGATTTTGGAGGCTTTAGCTACACTTCAGAGCGGCATTAGCACTATGCAGCTGGCCCTTTCATCTCTGTAGCAGGAGGTTCACTCGATCAACCTCTGAGTGGAGCATAGCTAGCTGGACATCCAGGAGTGTCTTAGGCATCATCATCCATCTAGCAGTAATGATGAGGACGATGCACCGATGGCAGATACATCCTGATTTTTTTGTTGTTTTGGTTGTATTTTGAGACTTTATGACTTTTGTTTTTGGATATTTTGTTAAACTTGTTTAAAACTTCTAGATTTTATTACTTTGTTTACTCTTGTCCTTCTGAGACATTGAGGGGGAGTAATTTATATTTTTTATTATTACTCTGTTTTACCCTTTGTCCCTTTGTGACAAAAAAATGGAGAAATTTTTATTTGGACCAGGATTGTATTTTTAACTGGTCAAGTGATTTTTGTCCCAGAATGGCACAAGGGGGTGTTTGTTAGTTTGTAATTGGCTGCATTCTGTTAGACAAAATCACTTCCATGTAATGATGCTATTTAAACAGGGATTCAACTATAGAGGTCTTCCAGAGAAATCAGATCCCTTACAGCCATCCGAACGACGTTATATATCGTCCGGGTGCCCAACTATCCAAAGCATCATCCATCCGGAAGACGAGAACTTCCCGTCCGAACTTTTTTGTGTCAAAAAGCTTCGAAACTGCTCCAGCTTGCATTCGTCCGGACGTTTCAATAGCATGTTTGGGTGATACTTAGTGTTCGACCAGCAATGGGAATTCTTTCCAAAACACAGATATGGGAAGATCACTACAACCGTTTGGATGATGTGGATTCCCGTCCGGACGACCATTCCCTTGGTCTGGACGCGCAGACGCTCAAATATTGTGTGCATCTGATCAACCGTCCGGACGACTATTCCCTTGGTCTGGACGCCCGAAGCCTTGATATGGAAATTGCGTGCAGCTGAAGTACGACCGTCCGGACAATAGGGCAACACTGTCCGGGCGCGACTCAAAACAGGAAAGAATTTAAGCAAAATTTTGGAAAGCCGATCGCACAGTTGTCCGTCCTGATCCCTTATGTCTACCATCCGGACGGCGCCTAGATCAAGCTAGATGGTCATTTGAACCTGTAGCCTATAATTAAAGGTCCCTAGGCTTGAGAACTGCAAGCATTCGGTATTGAATTCCTTAGTGTTTAAAGAGTTATATTTTAGAGTTATTGTGCTGAGTTAGTCTCTCTTAAGTTGTTGTTGTGTGTGCTGTTGCTGCGCTGATATGAAGTCTATCTTAGGGGTTGGCCCTAGGGTAAAGGATTCCATTGAAGACCCTTTCAAGTAGGAGACTTGGTTGGGAGGCGTTCGTGTTTGGTTACACGTTAGAGTGTAAGGTACGACCACTGCATCAGGAGTATGTGAGTGCTACTACTTTGTAACAAGTCTTGTCTTCTAAATAGTGGATATCCTGGGTTTGGCTGCCCCAGAGTGGTTTTTCTCTTAACTGAGTTTCCACTTCGTCAACAAAATATCTATCTTCTTTAATTATGCATTTTGATATTTTGTTGTACACATTTTTGCATAGATTTGTTTATATTAGAAGTCATTTTAATTTTTCACAAAGCAGTAACACTCACATACCCCTGATGCAGTGGTCGTACCTTGAACTTTGACGTGTAACCCAACACGAAAGCCTCCCAACCAGGTCTCCTACCTGAAGGGGTCTTCAATGGAATCCTTTACCTTAGGGCTAACCCCTAAGATAGACTTCACAATTGATTAAATCACACAGTGGCAACACCTTGAGAGCTAGCAGATCTTCAATATCTCCCTAAACACCCTCACAAAGCTACAAGGAATTCACTACATAATTCTGTACATAATGCATGCCGAGAGCCTCTTATTTATAGGCTTTACAAGCCCAAATTCTACTTAGAATCGGAATCTCTGGAACGCGCATCCAGACGTTAGACTTGGGCGTCCGGACGGTCAACTGTTTCCATGTCTGAAAAGCAATTCTGAAACTTCTCAAATTTTGGCGAGCCGTCCGGACGCTTGATCTTTCTGTCCAGACGGTGGGCCATATGGACATTTGTATTGGTCGTCTGGACATTTATGTTGGAACATTTCTCGTTAGCTTTCCAATGACACCAATTTCGTCCCAATTCGTTATTTGAGCAGAAAGTTATGATCAAAATATTGGACGTTGTCTGGACGGTGTTGCCCTAGTGTCCGGACCATGGAGTCTGACGTCCGGATGGTTGAACTTCTTCCGCACAACTTGCCTTATCAAGGATAGCATCCGGACAGGAACACCACGTCGTCCGGACAATGCAGTGTTCTTTCCCATATCTGTGCCTGAGACAGAAACCTTATTACTTGTCGAAGATTGAATAGTGTCCGAACGGTATTGCCACGTCGTCTGGACGGATGCACTTGAACGTTGGATTATTTTTGAACTCTTAATAGAGGCCGGGCGATTTGCTATTACGTCCGGACGGATGTAATCTTGAACAGTTCGAAGTTTCTAGACACTGATGGGCGTCCAGACGGATAGTTCTCATCGTCCGGATGGATGTTGTTGACTGATGAGCGTCTGGACATTATACTGAGTCGTCCAGACGGAAGCTTGGTGTAACACCCTGGTCCCATATTGGGAAGAGATGAATAGCTCACATAGAGTGAGTAGTTTATAAAGATACTCATGGGTGCTAAGTCCCACATTGCCTAGTTACTAGGTGAAACTGGGCTTCATAATGGATTCTAGGGAAGTTTCAAATTGACTAGTTCTTTTGGGGTGATAGTGCAGATGTGGCTAGCGGTTTTCCTTGGGTCGTTACAAATTTGTAAGGATCCACTCCCAATGACACAATATTGTCCGCTTTTGGCTCCCCAAACCAGACTTCCCAGGAGGTCACCCATCCTAGGATTGCTCTCGCAGAAGCCCGCTTAACTGCGGAGTTCGGATAGGTTTATCGTCATCACGGCTTTAAAACGCGTTGCGTCATAAAGGGTGCATTTATACATATAAGCACATCCTCATTCCCAGGAAATGTGGGATGTCACAATCACCCCCTCTTTGGACCCAGCGTCCCCGCTGGCGTCCCTCATTGGGCTTGTGCACGCTCCCACCATCTCAGGCTGGGCAATGGCTCTGATACCATTTGTAACGACCCAAGGAAAAGCGCTAGCCACATCTGCACTATCACCCCAAAAGAACTAGTCAATTTGAAGCTTCCCTAGAATCCATTATGAAGCCCAGTTTCACCTAGTAACTAAGCAATGTGGGACTTAGCACCTATGAGTATTTTTATAAACTACTCACTCTGTGTGAGCTATTCATCTCTTCCCAATATAGGACTGGGGTGTTATAAGATTGTGACGTCCCAAATCGCCTGGGAATGAGGATGTGCTTATATGTATAAATGCACCCTTTATGACGCAACGCGTTTTAAAGCCGTGATGGTTATAAACCTATCAGAACTCCGCAGTTAAGCGTGCTTCTGCTAGAGTAATCCCAGGATGGGTGACCTACTGGGAAGTCTGGTTTGGGGAGCCAAAAGCGGACAATATTGTGTCATTGGGGGTGGGTCGTTACACTTGGGATCCGACTTCTCTGAGTTAGAATCTGCACAAAATCTTCCTTGAACACTGAAATAGTCTTCTTGAAGCTTGTGACACTTGCAACTTGTCATAATGAGGCTCTTTCCATATCAGAGAAATAAACTCTAAATATCTTAAGACTCTGAAATAAACGGCATCCCTGTCAAAGTAGCAACATTACATAGAAGTGATTTTGTCCAACAGAATGTAGCCAACACAAAAACTAACATTGGTCAATTTGACCATCTTATCAAAAACATTTCTCTCATTAAAATTTCCAAAAGCAAGAAGTCGTAGTGGAAAATGTACCTTAGGGGAGCCTTGGATAGTGCACATTTTCATCGCATGAGGAAAGTAACTATCCAACTTTTACATGCCAAGGAAACACTTGGCAGATGTATAGCCATAAACTCTCAATCATATCTAAGCATAGTCAATTAATGCACAATAAACTGAGATATCAAGCAAAAATACAAGTAATATTTGACATGCCAAGAACAGAAAAAATAAAATTCCTCGCATTTTCTCTCAATATTACCTTACATGCTAATTCATCATAGAATTAGCATGTAAGGCAATATCAAACTTGTGAAGGCTCAAAAACACCGATACAGAAAAATAGTCGCTCGACTTATTTTTTGTCTTCCCCAAATAGTACCTGTAAAATTCTCTCAAAAGAAATAGGGGGCAAATAATAGTGGATCCCAATTGCAAAGCAAACACAAGATACAACAGTAGAAGATCATGCAATGTGAAAAATTAAAATCACTTCTAATACAGAGCAAGTGTGTGGGTGCACAAAGTGTTAACAAAATGATATCAATGCGGAATTTAAAAGACACAAGAATTTTTGTTAATGAAGTGGAAACTCAATATGAGAAAAACCACTTCGGGGCAGCCAAACCCAGGATATCCACTATTCAGAAGACAAGACTAGTTACAAAGTAGTAGCACTCACATACCCCTGATGCAGTGGTCGTACCTTGCACTCTAATGTGTCACCTAACACGAACGCCTCCCAACTAGGTCTCTTACCTGAAGGGGTCTTCAATGGAATCCTTTACCTTAGGGCCAACCCCTAAGATAGACTTCAGATTAGCGCAGCAAGAACACACACACCAATGGCTTTAGAGAGACTAACTTAGCACAATAACCTTACAATTTAACTTTCTAAGCACTAAGGAATTCAATACCAAATTCTTGCTGTTCTCAAGCCTAGGGACCTCTATTTATAGGTTGCAGGGTCAAATGAGCGTCTGGCTTGAAAAACTTAGGCGCAGTCCGAACGGTAGTCATAGAGCGCCCGGGCAAACAACTGTGCGATCGGCTTTCCAAAAATTTCTTTGAAAATCTTTCTTGATTTGAGCTGCGTTCAGACGGTGTTGCCCTGTCGTCACCAAGCACCAAGGTATCAGTATCAAGCCCCTTGGTCTCATGCTCCTTAGCATCAGCGGCCTCAGCAGCGGTTTGTACCAGCCAATCACAGTGGCACTTACAAGAGCAAACCCAAGCAGTTTAGAAGGCCTCTGAAGATGAAAGAAGAGCAATACTCCAGTGATCCTCCTATCTAGATGCAGAACATGATGGAGTGGATGATGCAGTCTTGCCGGCAACCACCCACTAGAAGGCAGGCTTGGGTCGAGAAAGACAGCTACCCCATGAGGGGGTACAGACGCACCTAACAGTTTCGGGTGTTCGTGTCTAGGATTCAGTTCCTAATCCAATGGCATCAGGTTTGATTGCTTATTTTACTGTTATATTTACAATCTTGGAACAAGTGGTATTCTTATTTTTGCCCCCTAGTTCGATTTGGAGACCTTTGAAGGTGTTTATTAGGGAAGACAGAAAAAGCAGGTCGAGCGACTGTTTTTTTGTACTAGCATCATCAAGTTTGATTTTGCCTTGCATATGATGTTTTTCCATATTGCATATTTTTAATAAAAAAAAAAAAATTGGGAGAATTTACAGGATAATTTTTTTTTCCTTGGCTTATCAGATAATTGCATGTATTTTCTCTTGATATCTCAATTCCTTGGGTATTAATTTATTTTGTTTAGATATAATTGAGAGTTTCTGACTATGATTTGCCAAGTGTTTTTCCTGTATATGCAAAAAAAATTGGATAGCTTCTTTTCTCATGCGATGAAAAATGTGCACTATCCACAACTCCCCTATAAGGTACACCTTTCCTTCTCTGACTTTTTGTTTCTAGAAATTCTGGATAAGAGAAGAAGTTTTTGACAAGATGACCAAATTGACCACATGCTAGTTGAACCTAGAGCCTATAAACTCTGGCACTCCCTATAGTTTGTAGCACCATAAGAAACAAGCAGTTAATCTTATGAAATCTATGCTTTACAGTATATATTCTCTGCTTATGTGCTACATTTGCTTTATGCCTTGCTCTTTACGTGCAAGTAAAACATTTACGATGTCCTTCATGGTACAAGTAAATCATTTAGGTGCTGCATCTCAGGGGGGGTGTATCAGATGAGGGTGGCTAGGCCCTAGTAAGTTATATGGTTTGACTTTTGGCTTATCTTCCAGTTATTTTCTCTCTTGTCTAGAAAATTTGGTTACTCTCTATCATGTCATCGAAAGTCTTACCTTGATGGGTTTTGTCTTCACACACACACGCATTGCATGAGTTGAGGTGACTAGTTGAATTTTGCATGTGCAAGAACTTATTTGTGCTAATTGAATTCTCAACTCTCTTTTATATCTCTACTTAGTATTGAGATGCTCTCTGATTGTGTTATCAGTGGTTTATACATGCGTGTTCTGAAACTGACTTTGAAAAATTTGATTTCTGTGAATTTTTCTCAATTTTTCCGTTGTTTCAGTGTGAAGTGTCCGGACGATCTCTATTGACGTCCGAACGAGTTTATGGTCCGGACGGTACTCTTTTGGAGTCCGGACGGGAATTGTTTGAGTCCGGACGCTCACGGCAACCACTGGGCGGACGGTTAGTAAAACCGTCCGGACGCGCGAGACCTGTCCGCATGTTACCAATGCAGCGTGCGTCCGGACGACGTAAATGCTACGTCCGGATGGGGACCCCACAGAGGCTATATATATCTCAGCTGACCGCATTCTCTTCTCCATACCCCACACAATCTCCTCTTTTTGGCATTTTGTAAGTGAGTGTTTTTTGAGTTATTGGAGTAATTTTATCCTTGTCTTTTGTGCATTCTCACTCCATTCCAGGTATTTTTCTAGCCTCTCTCTCTCTTTTTAATTTTGGAATTACGTGATACATATCTATTTTTTTTGGGAGTACTTGTGATGATTTTTTTTTAGGACTAATATTGTGGTACACTCTTCTTATATTTTTGCAAAAGTCCTTTTTACTGCTGTTATTCTACCCAATATTTTTCATAATCTAACAAGAATATTATTTTGACAGTTGTCAGTCCGGACGCCCTATGACCACTGTTCGGATGGCGCCTACGTTTTATCATGCCAGACGCTCATTTGAACCCTCAGCCTATAAATAGAGGTCCCTTGGCTTGAGAACTGGAAGAATTCGGTATTGAATTCCATTAGTGCTTTGAGAGTTATATTGTGAGATTTTTGAGCTGAGTTGTCTCTCTAAAGCCATTATTGTGTGTACTGTTGCTACGCTTACTTGAAGTCTATCTTAGGGGTTGGCCCTAAGGTAAATGATTCCATTGAAGACCCTTTCAGGTAGGAGAATTGGTTGGGAGGCGTTCGTGTTGGGTTACACATCAGAGTTGAAGGTACGACCACTGCATCAGGGGTATGTGGGTGATACTACTTTGTAACTAGTCTTATCTTCTAAATAGTAGATATCTATGGTTTGGCTGCCCCGGAGTGGTTTTTCTCATATTGAGTTTCCACTTCGTTAACAAAAATTCTTGTGTCTTTTAAATTCCACATTGTTATTTTGTTAACACTTTGAGCACACACACACTTACTTTGTTTTAGAAGTCATTTCAATTTTTCATTTGGTATCAGAGCTTGGTACACTTTGTTGAGATTCAATTCTTGAGTATTATTTTTTTGACTTCTATCTAAAATGTCTCAAACTCTTAATACTGTTCCTGCCTTTGACGGTACAAACTATGGCTATTGGAAGGCTCATATGCGGTTATTTCTAAAATCTATTGACTGTTGGAGTATTGTTGAAATTGGTTGGACTAAACCAGCGGATACAGCACTCGAACTAGTCCCACAGAAAAATGCACGACTTTGAAATGATAAAGCCCTCCATGCTCTATGTCAAGCACTTTCACCTTCTGAATTTGTAAAAATTTAAAATTGTGAATCTGCTCATGAAGCGTGGCAAATCTTGGAAACAACATATGAAGGCACCAAACTTGTAAATTCTGCCAAACTTCAAATGTTGATTTCCAGATTTGAAGAAATTAAGATTTTGGTAGAAGAGACATTTAGAGAGCTTTACTCCAAAATGAGTGACCTAAGAAACTCCATGGTGAGTCTTGGAAAGCCCGTCTCGGATGTAAAACTCAACCAAAAAATTTTAAGATCTTTGGCTGAGCATTTCAGGATCAAGGTGACTACAATTGAAGAGAGCAAAGACCTAGAAGAAATGAAGATTGAAGAGTTAGTGGGATCTCTTCAAACTTATGAGCTGTCCCTGCCCTCGGTCAAAAAGCTGAAGACCATTGCCTTGAAAGCTTCCAAGAAAAAGGTAGAGGCTTTATCTAAAGATGACTCTGAGGAGGAAGAAAAAGTTGTGGCTATGTTGGCCAAAAATTTCAGAATGCTAATGAGAGCTGACCGATTCAAGAAGAAGTTTTCTGAAAAGATGAAGAATGTTCCCAGAGAAGCTGAACCTGAGGAAGAAAAGAAAGATCCCAGAGGTCCGAAATGCTTTGAGTGCTTAGGATTGGGGCATATACGAGCTGATTGTGGGAACCTCAAGAAGGGCTAAGGGAAGGCATATAATCTGACTCTTAGTGATGAGTCAGAAGAAGAAAAAGCTCCTAAGTCAGAAAAATATATAGCCTTTGTGGCTCCTCTTGTAGAAGAGGAGGATTCTTATTACTCAGAGCACAATGATAATGGGGATGAACTCAAGGAGGCATACAAAACTCTCTATGTAGAGTATCCAAAATGGAGGGAAGGTCGTAAGCAGCACCTTCATGACCTGAACAGTTTGCAAACTAAGAAAAGTTCATTGCTGTGCAAAATACAAGAGCTAGAAGAGAAGCTACTAGAGACTCAGCTCCAATTAGATAGAGTCACTGATGAAAAGCTGACTCACATGCTGTCAATTCAGAAGAGCCCAACCGATAAGACTGGTCTCAGGTATGTAGCTCCTCCCTCTGACACTCCCTCTACCTCCAGGACTATCTTTGTCAAGCCTGAAGTCCCAAATCCTCCCCGAATTATTGAAGATAAAGGGAAGGACAAGCTTAATGGAGATGTTCTGGGCACTCAGAAGCCCCCTTCCATCAGTAGATCTCCTATATGCCATCACTGCGATCTTAGTGGGCATGTCCGACCCCAGTGCTCCTTACTCAAATCCCAGAAAGTAAAAGTCAATAGAGAAGTGTCGTGGCAAGCAAATTATGGCACAGGACCTCTGACCCAGTATCAGGCTCCATGGCATCAGAATCATTACGAAGCTCCATAGAGGCAAGCACCAAGGCATCAAGCTCCTCAATATCTAGCTCCTTGGTCTCATGCACCATGGCACAAGGCATCTCAGCATTAGCAACCTCAGCAGCGATTTGTACCTGCCAATCACAGTGGCAAATCCAAGTACTCTAAAAGGTCGCAGAAGGTGGAAGATGATCAATACTATAGAGAACCACCTATTTGGATACAAAGCTTGATGCAGTGGATGGGTCAACAGATGAAGTCCTGCCAGCAACCACCCACAGGAAGGCAGGCTTGGGTCAGAAAGAAGGGAGATGTTCACCCCAAGAGAGGGAATGTATGCACCTAGCAAGAAAAGATGTTCATGCCTAGGATTTGGCTCCTAATCCTAAGGCATCAGGTTTGATTGCTTGGACTTTTACTTGTTGTATTTTGTGCTTACTATGAAATCTAGGAACAAGTTTTATTTTGGCCCCCTATTTCTCTTGAGAGAATATTACAGCTACTAGTTGGGGGAGACAAAAAAAGCAGGTCGAGCGACAATTTTTCTGGATTGGCAACATCGAGCTTACACAGGTTTGATTATGCCTTGTATGTTATATGATGTCATTTCCATATAGGATTTTGTTTAATTATAAAAAAAAGGGAGAAATTGCAAGAAATTTTTTTTTCCTTCTCTTGGCATATCAGATATTGCATGTGTTTTCACCTGATATCTCAATTCTTTATGCACTAATCTACTTTGCTTGAATATGATTGAGAGTTTATGATTTTTTTTGCCAAGTGTTTTCCTCTATATGCAAAAGTTGGATAGCTTCTTTCCTCATGCAATGAAAATATACACTATCCAAGACTCCCCTAAAGGTATACCTTTCCTTCTCTGACTTTTTGCTTCTAGAAATTCTAGATAAGAGAAGAAGTTTTTGATAAGATGGCCAAATTGACCAAATGCTAGTTGAACCTAGAACCTAAAAATTCTGGCATTTTCTCTAAAATGCAGCATCAAAAGAATCAAGCAGTTACTCTTATGAATTCTACGCTATATATATATATTTTCTGCTTTTGTGCTAAAATATGCCTTGTTCTTCATGGTGCAAGTAAAATATTTACCTTGTCCTTCATGGTATAAGTAAAACAATTGGATGCTGCATCTTAGGGGGAGTGTATCAGATGAGGGTGGCTAGGCCCTAGTACTGAATAAAGTTTGACTTATGACTAATCTTTCACTGATTTTCTCTCTTGTCTAGAAAATCTGGTTGCTTTTTGTCATATAAGTAAAAGTCATACCTTGTGGGAAAAGTCTTCACACACACACGCATTGCATGAGTTGAGTCGTCTATTTAAATTTTTTGTCTACAGGAAAGTCTTTGTGCTGATTGAACTCTGAACTCTCTCTTATATCCCTGCTTAGTTTTGAGATGCTATTTGATTGTATTATCAGTTGATTATATATGCGTGTTCTGAAGCTGACCTTAGGAAAAATAATTTCTGCACATTTTTCCTTAGTTTTTGCCTCTTTCAGCGTGAAACGTCCGGACGGCCTCTCTTTTCGTCCGGACGGGTGTGGCTCAGTTGGCTGGACGGTTATGTTACACGTTCGGATGCGCGCAGCTCCGACGGCTGGACGGTGAGGTTACACGTCCGGACGCGCGCGACTTGTCCCCATGTTTACGAGGCAACGCCCATTCAGACGGGGTTAATGGGCCGTCTGGACGGGGACCCACAACTTCTATAAAACCTGGCCGCCGCATTCCTGAAGCTACCCCACAAAAATCTCTGCTTTGGCTTCTAGTGAGTAATTTTTCGCGAGTTTTTGCATTATCTCGCCCTTTTTTGTCTTTTTGTGCATTACCCTTTCATTCCAGGTACTCTTCTAGCTAACCTTATTCTTTTCAGTTGTTTTTAACACTGTTAGAATTTTGATTATTTTGGGAATGCTGTTGAGATTATAACATAAATATTTGCAATATCTGCTGTGTTGGGATTATCTAGTTCGGTATTATTGTGGATTGTATTTTGATATTTTCTGTCTGTAATTTTTGGAAAAGTCCCTCTTACTGTCGTTATAATGCCGAATTTTCTATGTGCACTAACAAGATTAATTCTTTTGGATTATTTTTGGCAAATCTTGTTGGTCTCTTTTGCAGAATCATGTCTGCAGGCAGTCCATTGCGCAGGGTCCGCCAGAGGACAAAGGGAGATAGGGCAGCCCTTAGAGCCAAAATTATGGACCGACTAGTAATTACTGAGAGAAACGTTGTTCGGTCCGACATCATGGTGGCTCCTTTGGATAGTATCCATGACACTATCTAGACCTATCATTGGGGATATCTGCACACCTGTGCTTGTGTTGTGTACACCAGGTTGGTCCGACTGTTCTATGCCAACCTCGAGGTGGTTTAGGATGATTACTGCGGGTTGGTGCTTCAGTCTACTGTCAGAGGGCATACTATAACTGTTGATCCCCAGATCATCAGTCAGTTCATAGGAGTTCCTGTTCTCCAGATTCCTGGCAGCCCTTATAACGAGGTGGTGATTCCTCCTTCTCTGGATGATCTCAGAGAATTCTTTCATGTTGTTCCCCAAGGAGAGGAACATGCCACCACCATTAGGATTGGTGCCTTATCTGCCCCTCACCGCTTGCTAGCCAAGATTGTCCAGCACAACCTTTGGCCTGTTGTCAGGCGCAGTGACCTGATTTTGAAGAGGGCCCAGTTTGTCTATGCTATTAGTCTTCCCTTGCCTTTCTGCCTATGCAAGCATATTTTGGATGTTATTCTGGAGGCCCGTGATGAGGGCAATGCCGGTCTTCCATTTGGCTGCCTGGTCACACATATTATTCTGCAGTCAGGCATTAGTATTGCTGGTGAGCCGAAGATGAAGATCCAGGATCCTATCAGCAAGCAGACTTTGATGAAGTTCAATGCCCAGCTGTGGAGAGATGATCCGAATGATGATGTTCCCCCACCTCCTCTTATTCCTGTTGGCATACCAGATGTGGCGTCCTCCTCTCAGACTGTTCCACCACCACAGCCAGATGTCAGCTATTCTCAGATTATGTAGGCATATGCCGCTATTCAGGGGGCATGAGTTCTATGCAGCTTCCCATGTCATCCATGCAGCAGTCCATCTCGGCCATGCAGTAAGAGGTTCACTCAATCAACCTTCGTGTGGAGGAAAATCAGATTGATCTCCGGGAGTGTCTCAAGTTCCACCATCCGTCCAGCATTGATGACGAGGACGATGCACCCTGATTTTTCTTTTCTAGTTGTAACTTTTGATATATTTTGAGACATTTGTGTTATCTTTTTGATAATTTGCTACATTTGTTTAAACTCCTGGATATTTTATTACTCTGTTTACCCTGGTCCTTCTGAGACCTTTAGGGGGAGTAATTTTTTGTGTGTTTTATTATTACTTCGTTTTACCTTTTGTCCCTTTGTGACAAAAAGGGGGAGTAATTTTTATTTGGACCGGGATTGTATTTTTAACCGGTCAAATGATTTTTGTCCCAAAATGGCCAAAGGGGGAGTTTGTTAGTTTGTAATTGGCCACATTCTATTGGACAAAATCACTTCTTTGTAAATACGTTTTTTAATAGGGATTTCGCTATTTAGAAATGCTTCCAGAAGATTCTGCACAGTTTGCAAGTTAGAAAATTTGGTTCCGTGCCAGCCAACCAGATGTCGTGTCATACCATCCGTGCCCATCTATCCAAAGCATCATCCGTCCGGACGACGAGAACTTTCCATCCAGACCTTCCTCTGTGTCGAGAAGCATCGAACTGCTTGCATCCGTCTGGATGTTTCAGCAGCACATCCGGACGACTCTCTGTGTTCGACAGGCTTCAGGATTTCTTTCCAAAACACAGTTATGGGAAGATTGCTGCAACCGTCTGGACGACGTGGATTCTCGTTCTGATGCGCTCATCCATAAGGCAAGTATCGCATTCAAATTCAGACGCTCGGATGGCGGTCCTCATGGTCCGGATATGCGTGCATCAGATATGGAAAGTGCGTGCATCAGATCAACCATCCGAATGACCATCCTCTTGGTCCGGACGCGCGAAGCCTTGGTATGGAAATTACTTGCAATGGAAGTGCGACGGTTCGGACTGTTATTATTTTGGCCTCATTCTGTGTTTGGACAAAATCACTTATGTGTAAAGATGCTGTAAACAGGGATTCCACTTGACAAAGCATTTTCAGAAGACTTTGCACTGCGAAAAGATAGAAGATTTTAGATTCCCTGTCAGCCGTCCGGACGACGTGTCATCCCGTCTGGACGCCCATCTGTCCACTGTTCCATCCGTCCGGACGACGTGTTCATCCCGACCGGACGCCAGACAGACCAGCATCATCCGTTCGGACGACGTATATTTTCCATCCGGACCCTACACTGTATTGAGAAGCTTCTATCTAGCTTGCATCCGTCCGGGCATCTCAGCAGCCCGTCCGGATGCCTATCAGTACTCGAACAGTCTCATATTCTTTCCAAGTTCCAATATAGAGAAGATCGATCAACCGTCCGGACGATGTGGTATCCCGTTCGAACGTGCGTCTCCTCAAGGCAAGAATCGCAATTCAAATATCACCGTCCGGACGTCAGTCAACCTTGGTCCGGATGGGCATGCAACTAATATGGAAATTGCCGATTCGACTTCAACCGTCTGGACGTTTGCCTCTCATGCTCCGGACGTACGCATAGCAGATATGGAAATTGCGTGTTGAAGAATTGCCGTTCGGACGTTCATCCCCCTTGGTCCTGACGCGCTAAGACTTATACGGAAATTACTTGTAGCAGACGTGCAACCGTCCGGACGTAAGTGTCTCACCGTCCGGACGCAGGTCTTAAACTGGAAAGATTTTCAGCAAAATTTTCTGGAAATCCTGTCGCATAGTTGTTCGTCCGGACGGCCCAAGTTCACCGTCCGGACGGCGTCTGTACATATTGCAGCAATCGCCCATTCTGCACATCAGCCTATAAATAGAGTCCCCTGGGCATTGAGAACTGCAAGAATTTGGTATTGAATTCCACAAGAGCTCAGAGAAGTTCAAGATCTCTCTGAAGCCGTTTCAAGTGTGCTGTGCTACAACTGAAGACTATCTTAGAGGTCGGCTCTAAGGTAAGGAATTCCCTTGAAGACCCCTTTAGGTAGGAGACCTGGTTGGGAAGCGTTCGTGTTGGGTTACACGTCAGAGAGCAAGGTACGACCACTGCATCGGTACATGTGAGTGTTACTATCTTGTATCTAGCTTTGTCTTCTGAAAAGTGGAATTCCTGGGTTTGGCTGCCCCGGAATGGTTTTTCTCTTGATTGAGTTTCCACTTCGTCAACCAAAACTGTGTGTCTTTTATTTTCCGCTGTGCTTGATATCAGAGCACAGTACTCTCTGAGAAGATTAAATTCTTGAGTGTCATTTATTTTTGACTTCTATTTGCTACTATGTCTCAAACTCTTAATTTTGTTCCTACCTTCGATGGTACAAACTATGGCTACTGGAAAGCTCGGATGCGATTCTTTTTAAAATCTATTGACTGTTGGAATATTGTTGAAACTAGCTGGACTAAACCAGAGGATACAACACTCGAGACAGTCCCTCTGAAAAACGCCCGACTTTCCAATGATAAAGCCCTCCATGCTCTATGCCAAGCACTTTCTCCTTCTGAATTCGCCAAAATTTCAAACTGCGAATCTGCCAAAGAAGCATGGCAAATCTTGGAAACAACATATGAAGGCACGAAACTTGTTAAATTCGCCAAACTTCAAATGTTGATTTGAAGATTTGAAGAAATTAAGATGTTGGAAGAAGAGACCTTTGGAGAGTTTTACTCCAAGATGAGTGACCTGAGGAACTCCATGGTGAGTCTTGGGAAACCTATCTCGGATGTAAAACTCATCTGAAAGATTCTAAGATCTTTGCCTGAGCGTTTCAGAATCATCATGGCCAGCATTGAAGAAAGCAAGGATCCTGAGGAGATGAAGATTGAAGAGCTGGTGGGATCTCTTCAAACATATTAGCTGTCTCTGCCCCCGGTCAAGAAGTTGAAGACCATTGCTCTAAAGGCTTCTAAGAAGAAGGTAGAAGCATCATCTGAAGATGACTCTGAGGATAAAGAAAAGGTTGTGGCTATGATAGCCAAAAATTTCAGAAGACTGACGAAAGATGATCGGTTCAAAAAGAAGTTTTCTGAAAGAGTAAAGAAATCTTCCAGAGAAGCTGAACCTGAGGAAGAAGATAAGAAAGATCCCAGAGGACCCCGATGTTTTGAATGCTCACGCTTTGGGCATATCCGGGCCGATTGCGGGAATCTTAGAAAGGGCAAGGGGAAAGCATACAATGTGACTCTCAGTGATGAGTCAGAAGAAGAAGCTCCAGATTCTGAAAAATTTCTGGCCTTTGTAGCCGCACATGTTGAAGAAGAAGATTCGTTTTATTCGGAGCATAGCGATAATGAGGAAGAGCTCAAGGAGGCCTACAAGACACTCTACATAGAGTATGAGAAGCTGAGGGAAGGCCGAAAGCAGCACCTTAATGATCTGAACAGTTTGCAGACCGAGAAGAGATCGTTGCTGCTCAAAGTACAAGAGCTCGAGGAAAAGCTACTAGAGACGCAGCTCCAGCTAGAGAGAGTCGCTAATGAGAAGCTGACTCGTATGCTGTCTATCCAGAAGAGCCCAAATGACAAAACTGGCCTCGGGTATGTAGTTCCCTCTTCTGATGTTCCTTCTTCCTCAAAGACTGTGTTTGTGAAACCTATAGTCCCAGACCCTCCTTTCACTGTTGAAGATAAAAAGAAGGAAAAGGTCAACGATGATGTTCCAGGCATTAGAGCATGGTACACTCTGAGAAGATTAAATTCTTGAGTGTCATTTATTTTTGACTTCTATTTGCTACTATGTCTCAAACTCTTAATTTTGTTCCTATCTTCGATGGTACAAACTATGGCTATTGGAAAGCTCAGATGCGATTCTTTTTAAAATCTATTGACTGTGGGAATATTGTTGAAACTGGTTGGACTAAACCAGAGGATACAACACTCGAGACAGTCCCTCTGAAAAATGCCTGACTTTCCAATGATAAAGCCCTCCATGCACTATGCCAAGCACTTTCTCCTTCTCAATTCACCAAAATTTCAAACTGCGAATCTGCCAAAGAAGCATGACAAATCTTGGAAACAACATATGAAGGCACGAAACATGTTAAATTTGCCAAACTTCAGATGTTGATTTCAAGATTTGAAGAAATTAAGATGTTGGAAGAAGGGACCTTTAGAGAGTTTTACTCCAAGATGAGTGACCTGAGGAACTCCTTGGTGAGTCTTGGGAAACCTATCTCGGATGTAAAACTCATCTGAAAGATTCTAAGATCTTTGCCTGAGCATTTTAGAATCAAGGTAACCACCATTGAAGAAAGCAAGGATCTTGAGGAGATGAAGATTGAAGAGCTGGTGGGATCTCTTCAAACATATGAGCTGTCTCTACCCCCGGTCAAGAAGTTGAAGACCATTGTTCTAAAGGCTTCCAAGAAGAAGGTAGAAGCACCATCTGAAGATGACTCTGAGGATGACGAAAAGGCTGTGGCTATGTTACCCAAAAATTTCAGAAGACTGATGAAAGATGATCGGTTCAAGAAGAAGTTTTCTAAAAAAGTTAAGAAATCTCCCAGAGAAGCTGAACCTGAGGAAGAAGATAAGAAAGATCCAGAGGACCCCGATGTTTTGAATGCTCAGGCTTTGGGAATATCCGGGCTGATTGTGGGAATCTTAAAAAGGGCAAGGGGAAAGCATACAATGTGACTCTTAGTGATGAGTCAGAAGAAGAAGCTCCGGAGTCTGAAAAATTTCTGGCCTTTGTAGCCCCACATGTTGAAGAAGAAGATTCGTTTTATTTGGAGCATAGCGATAATGAGGAAGAGCTCAAGGAGGCCTACAAGACACTCTACATAGAGTATGAGAAGCTGAGGGAAGGCCGAAAGTAGCACCTTAAAGATCTAAACAGTTTGTAGACCGAGAAGAGATCATTGCTGCTCAAAGTACAAGAGCTCGAGCAAAAGCTACTAGAGACGCAGCTCCAGCTAGTGAGAGTCGCTGATGAGAAGCTGACTCGTATGCTGTCTATCCAGAAGAGCCCAAATGACAAAACTGGCCTCGGGTATGTAGCTCCCTCTTCTGATGTTCCTTCTTCCTCAAAGATTGTGTGTGTGAAACCTATAGTCCCAGAGCCTCCTTTCACTGTTGAAGATAAAAAGAAGGAAAAGGTCAACGATGATGTTCCAGGCATTCAGGAGCCTCATTCCATCAGAAGACCTCCCATTTCTCATCATTGCGGTCTCAGTGGGCATGTTCGCCCTCAGTGCTCTCTCTTGAAAGCACAAAAGCTGAAAGTCAAGAAAGAAGTGCTCAGACAAGCTCATTATGGCACTAGACCAGCGGCGCAGCATCAGACTCTATGGCATCTGGCACCTCACCAAGCACCAAGGTATCAGTATCAAGCCCCTTGGTCTCATGCTCCTCAGCATCAGCGGCCTCGGCAGCGGTTTGTACTAGCCAATCACAGTGGCACTTACAAAAGCAAACCCAAGCAGTTTAGAAGGCCTCAGAAGATGAAAGAAGAGCAATACTCCAGTGAACCTCCAATCTGGATGCAGAACATGATGGAGTGGATGATGCAGTCCTGCCAGCAACCACCCACTGGAAGGCAGGCTTGGGTCGAAAAGGACAGCTACCCCATGAGGGGGTACAGACGCACCTAGTAGTTTCGGGGGTATAGTTCCTAATCCTATGGCATCAAATTTGATTGCTCAATTTACTTGACATATTGTTATATGCAATCTAGGAACCAGTTGTGTTTGTCCCCTATGTTTCTTGGAGACCTTTGTAGGTGTTTATTGGGGAAGACAGAAAAACCGGGTCGAGCAACTGTTTTTTTGTAGTGGCATCATTGAGTGTACACAGGTTTGATCTTGCCTTGGTATGGAAATTACTTGCAACGGAAGTGCGACCGTCCGGACTGTTAGTATTTTGGCCTCATTCTGTGTTT
Source organism: Alnus glutinosa (assembly GCF_958979055.1). Taxonomy (NCBI): domain Eukaryota; kingdom Viridiplantae; phylum Streptophyta; class Magnoliopsida; order Fagales; family Betulaceae; genus Alnus; species Alnus glutinosa. The sequence goes on from NC_084890.1 coordinate 16,878,495, forward strand.
GGACAAAATCACTTATGTGTAAAGATGCTGTAAACAGGGATTCAACTTGACGGAGCATTTTCAGAAGACTCTACACTGCGAAAAAGATAGAAGATTTCAGATTCCATGTCAGCCGTCCGAACGACGTGTCATCCCATCCGGATGCCCATTTGTCCACTGTTCCATCCGTCTGGACGATGTGTTCATCCCGACCGGATGCCAGACAGACCAGCATCATCCGTCTGGATGACGTATATTTTCCGTCCAGACCCTACACTGTATCGAGAAGCTTCTATCCAGCTTGCATCCGTCCAGACATCTCAGCAGCCCATCCGGACGCCTATCAGTACTCGAACAGTCTCAGATTCTTTACAAGTTCCAATAAATGGAAGATCGATCAACCATCTGGACGATGTGGTATCCCGTCCGGACGCGCGTCTCCTTAAGGCAAGAATCACAATTCAAATATCACCGTCCGAACGTTAGTCAGTCTTGGTCCGGATGCGCATGCAACTAATATGGAAATTGCCAATTCGACATCAACCATCCAGACGTCTGCCTCTCATGGTCCGGACGCACGCATAGCAGATATGGAAATTGTGTGTTGAAGAATTGCCGTCCGGACGTTCATCCCCCTTGGTCCGGACGCGCTAACCCTTATTCAGAAATTACTTGCAGCGGACGTGCGACCGTTTGGACGTTAGTGTCTCACCGTCCAGACACAGGTCTTAAACAGGAAAGATTTTCAGTGAAATTTTTGAAAAATCTTGTCGCACAGTCGTCCGTCCGGATGGTCCAAGTTCACCTTCCGGACGGCGTCCGTACATATTACAGCAGTTGCCCATTCTGCACCTCAGCCTATAAATAGAGGCCCCTGAGCATTGAGAACTGCAAGAATTCGGTATTGAATTCCACAAGAGCTCAGAGAAGTTCAAGATCCCTCTAAAGCCATTTCAAGTGTGCTGCGCTACAACTGAAGTCTGTCTTAGAGGTCGGCTCTAAGGTAAGAAATTTCATTGAAGACCCCTTCAGGTAGGAGACCTGGTTGGGAAGCGTTCGTGTTGGGTTACACGTCAGAGAGCAAGATACCACCACTGCATCGGTACATGTGAGTGTTACTATCTTGTATCTAGCTTTGTCTTCTGAATAGTGGAATTCCTTGGTTTGGCTGTCCCGGAGTGGTTTTTCTCTTGATTGAGTTTCCACTTCGTCAACAAAAACTGTGTCTTTTATTTTCCGCTGTGCTTGATTTTTGTTGACACTTGTTGCACACACTTTATTTTTAGAAGTCAATTTCAATTTTCACTGACGACAGGGCATCTCCGTCCAGATGCAGCTCAAAACAGGAAAGAATTTTAGCAAAATTTTGAAAAAGCCGATCACACAGTTGTTCGTCTGGACGCCCTATGACCACCGTCTGGACAACGCCTAGGTTTTATCTAGCCAAACGCTCATTTGAACCCTGAGCCTATAAATAGAGGTGTCTAGGCTTGAGAACAGCAAGAATTCGGTATTGAATTCCATTAGTGCTACCCTAAGCCTATATTGTGAGATTATTGAGCTACGTTGTCTCTCTAAAGCCTTTATTGTGTGTACTGTTGCTGCGCTTACTTGAAGTCTATCTTAGGGGTTGGCCCTAAGGTAAAGGATTCTGTTGAAGACCCCTTCAAGTAGGAGACCTGGTTGGGAGGCGTTCGTGTTGGGTTACACGTCAAAGTTCAAGGTACGACCACTGCATCAGGGGTATGTGAGAGCTACTACTTTGTCTTCTGAATAGTGGATATCCTGGGTTTGGCTGCCCCGGAGTGGTTTTTCTCATATTGAGTTTCCACTTCGTTAACAAAAATTCTTGTGTCTTTTAAATTACACATTGTGGAAATTGAAATTGACTTCTAAATAAAAGACAAGTGTGTGCAACAAGTGTCAATAAAAATCAAGCACAGCGGAAAATAAAAGACATATAGTTTTTGTTGACGAAGTGGAAACTCAATTAAGAGAAAAACCACTCCGAGGTAGCCAAACCCAGGAATTCCACTATTCAGAAGACGAAGCTAGATACAAGATAGTAACACTCACATGTACCGATGCAATGGTTGTACCTTGCTCTCAGACGTCTAACCTAACACGAACCTTCCCAACCAAGTCTCCTACCTGAAGGGGTCTTCAATGGAATTCTTTACCTTAGAGCTGACCTCTAAGATAGACTTCAGTTGTAGCGCAGCACACTTGAAATGGCTTCAGAGGGATCTTGAACTTCTCTGAGCTCTTGTGGAATTCAATACCGAATTCTTGCAGTTCTCAATGCTAGGAGCCTCTATTTATAGGCTGGTGGCGCAAATGAGCGCCAGGCAAAATATACCTGGGCGCCGTTCGGACGGTGGACATGGGCCGTCTGGACAGACAACTGTGCGACAAGATTTTTAGAAAATTTCGCGGGGAAATCTTTCTTGTTTAAGCGCCTCGGCCGGACGGGATGGCACATCGTCCGGATGGTCGCACGTCCGCTGTAAGTAATTTCCTTATAAGGCTTTGAGCGTCCGGACCATGGGGGATGAGCATCCGGACGGCTGAACTTCAACACGCAATTTCCATATCTGATATGCGTGCGTCTGGACCATGAAAGGCAGTCGTCCGGACGGTTGAAGTCGAATCAGCAATTTCCTTCTTTGATGAACGCGCGTTCGGACCACAGCTGTCAGACGTCCGGACGATGATACTTGAATTGCGATTCTTGCCTTAAGGAGACGCGCGTCCAGACGGGATACCACATCGTCCGGATGGTTGATCGATCTTCCCTTTATTGGACCTTGGAAAGAATCTGAGACTGTTCGAGTACTGAGAGGCGTCCGGAATTGCTGCTGAAACGTCCGGATGGATGCAAGCTGGATAGAACCTTCTCGACACAGTGGAGGGTCCGGACGGGGAGACACGTCGTCCGGACGGATGATGCTTGGTCTATCTGGAGTCCGGACGGTATGGCAGGTCGTCCGGACAGATGGAACAGTGACAGATGGGCGTCCAGACGGGATGGCTCAATCGTCTGGACTGCTGATAGGGAACTGAAAATCTTCTGACTCTGAAGCATTTTTGAATAGTAGAATCCCTTTGGAGCATCATTACACACAAGTGATTTTGTCCAAAACACAGAATGAGGCTAAATTACTAACAAACTCTCTCTTTGGCCATTCTAGGACAAAAATCACTTGACCGGTTTGGAAATACATTCCCGGTCCAAAAATAAAAGTTATTCCCCTTTTTTGTCACAAAGGGACAAAGGGTAAAACAGAGTAATAAAAACGAATTGTCATAAAAATTACTCCCCCTAACGGTCTCAGAAGGATCTGGGAAACAGAGTAATATAAGTCAACCAGTTTTACAACCAAAAAGGAAGAAAAAAAACATCAAGCTGAATGGAAGGAAGAAAAAAACAGCATGGATAGGTCCTTCACAAGTATAAGAGCACGCGCATGTATCCCTGTCTTGAGAAATTAGACACAAAGCATGTCAAAATTATTCAAACATACAGTTGATAGACAAAAATAAGATAGGCATAGATTCCTTTGCAACTCGAGTATGGAAAGTTGCACTATTTGCTCATGCAATGTGTGGGTGTGTGGAGACCTTTTCCCATAAGGTATGACTTTCAATATTTTGACCAATAGCAACCAGATTTTCTTAGACAGGAGAGAAAATAAATGGAAGACAGACCAAAAGTCAAATCTCACTAGGGCCTAACCACCCTCATCTGATACACTCCCCTTGAGATGCAGCACCTAAATGATTTACTTGTACCATGAAGGACAACGTAAATGTTTTACTTGCACGTAGAGGGCAAAGCATAAAGCAAATGTAGAACATAACTCTTAAAGCTCTGAAGGAGTTCAATACCGAATTCTTGCAGTTCTCCATGCCCAGGGGCCTCTATTTATAGGCTTAGGCTTCAAATGGGCGATTGTAGTAATATGTACGGACGCCGTCCGGACAGTGAACCTGAGCTGTCTGGACGGACAACTGTGCGACCAGAATTTCTGAGATTTTCACTGAAAATCTTTCCTGTTTAAGAGCCGCGTCCGGACGGTGAGACACTGTCGTCCGGACGGTCGAATGTCCGCCACAAGTAATTTCCTTATAAGGCTTTCGCGCGTCCGGACCAAAGGGGATGGCCGTCCGGACGGTTGATCTTCAACACACAATTTCCATATCTATGTTGCGCGTGTCCGGACCATGATAGGCAGGCGTCCAGACTGTTGAAGCTGAATACACATTTTCCATATCAGGTGCACGCACGTCCGGACGATGGCAGACTGGAGTCTGGATGGTTGAATTTGAATTGGTATTCTTGCCTTGAGGAGAAGCGGGTCCGGACGGTTACATCAATCTTCCCATAAATGAACTTGGAAAGAATCTGAAGCTTGGTCGAATACTGAGAGGTGTCAGGACGGGCTGCTGAGATGTCCGGACAGATGCAAGCTGGAACAGAAGCTTCTCGATACAGTGGAGGGTCCAGACGGAAGAACACGTCATCCGGACGGAAGATGCTAGGTCTTTCTGGGCGTCCGGACGGTATGGCACGTCGTCTGGACGGATGGCACAGTGGACAGATGAGCGTCCGAACGGGATGGCACGATCGTCCGGATGGCTGACAGGGAACCGACTTTTCTGACTGCAGAATCTTCTGAAACACATCTGAATAGCAGAATCCCTTGTAAAACAACATCTTTACATACAAGTGATTTTGTCCAAACAGAATGAGGCCAATCACAAACTTACAAAGTGGTCTGCAAGATGATAAAGAAGATTCACCACTAAATCTCTAGCTGATGTAGATCTAGAGGAAAAGGTTATGGAAGACTCTGTATGAGCAGGGGGAATGAGCTCATCTAAAATTTGAGATCTTTGGAACATATGATTTCAACACTGGTCTGTTTTCCAAAGAGCTCTCTGTCTAACACTATGCTGGAAGTTGCTGGACAACATATTCCTGAAAATATTTAAACAGAATTTTCTCCAAAAAAAAAACACCACAAGGAAATATTAGATCTTATTAGTTCAAAAAAAAATGTGGTATTATGACGGTTATCAATTGGATGCACAAAGAAATACAAAAGTAGATATAGCAATCCGAAAGACACATATTAGTGATATCCATCCAGCATAAAGACATAAAAAGATATTCATGCATAATTTCTCAAATCGTAATCAATTAAAGATTCCAATATTATAAAAAAAACAAAGCTTAAGAGAATAAGGAAAGTCAAAGGAAATACCTGGAAATGAGAAAAGATGTGCAGAGAATGCCAAAATCTCGAGATCAGTCCGAGAGAAAATATAGACAACACAACATGATAGAATAGGCAAAAAGTAGTGTGTGTTTGGCAGAGAAAGGAAAAAGCTTGCGTCCGGATGTGGTACATACTCGTCCGGACGGCATGCTATCAGATAAGAGATTGACAGAGCCGAGCGGGTCCGAACGCAAGAACATGTCCGTCTAGACGCTTCACACTAGAAGCTGAAAATCAGAGGGAAATATGCATAAATTTTTTTTCCCTAATGTTAGCTTCAAAACACACATGTATAAATAACTGATAAAATAGTCAAATAGCATTTAAAAAATATACCAAGATATAATTGAGAGTTAAGAGTCAATAAGCACAAAAATTCCCCTGCAGATAGAAATTTTTCAATAGTAAACTTAACTCATGCATTGCGTGTGTGTGTAAAAGCTTTCTCAATAAGGTTTGAAGTTCACTGATATGACTTAAAACAACCAGATTTTCTAAATAAGAAGAAAATCAATGCCAGATCAGTTAAAAGTCAAACCTTATTTTACTAAGGCCTAGCCACCCTCATCTGATACACCCCCTAAGCTGCAGCACTTTTCTTTTACTTCATCCTCTAGTGACCATCTATTTCCGCAATGATTTGGTCACTGACTGTTTCTAGAAGGACAAGTTCAAGAACATATTTATAGCACAAAAGCAGTGGATCTTTTAATATATCCATCATTATTCAGTTTTGAATGCTTTTTTATCACTTGGTGCTGCAACCTAAAAAGAATACCAGAATTTATGGGTTCTAGGTTCAACTAGCGAGTTGGTCAATTTGACCATCTTAGCAAAAAAAAATCTTTCTCATTAGAATTTCCTGAAGCTAAAAGTCAGAGAGAAAAAAAAAATGTACCTTAAGGGAGCCTTGGATAGTGCAAATTTTCATCGCATGAGAAAAGCAACTATCTATCAAATAGATGCAGCAGGGAAACTGTAGATATCAAACAAGAACTCTTAGTTATATAAAAGCAAAAAGAGTAATGCACCAAGAACTGAGACATCAGGTAAAAATACATAAAATATCTGAAAAGCTAAATATAGGAATAAATATCTGCATCTTTCTTCCCCCTACCCTCTTTTTTTTTTCAAAAAAAAAAAAAAAACGAAAAAACAACAAAAACATGCTCACACAGAGAAGAAGACAGTTTAGTCCAAGAATGTAAGATAAGAGCAAATCTGACCTCAGGGAGAGAGGTTTGACTATATCAAGACAGAAAAGCAGTGACATGCTTTCGCTGTCATCCCTAGAATGTACCTGCAGAAAATTCTCAAAGCAACCAAGAGAAAATCTAGGGATAGAAAAGGTGGTTCCTCAAAACATAATGCAAGGCAAAAATAGGATATATAAGATTTGACAATCAATGTAATGCAAACATACTTGGTATGCACTAGGATTTAGGAACCAAAATCCTAGGCATGGTAAGACTGCACCTATACTAGGTGAGTCCACTCCCTCTCAAGGGGTGAATGGTCTCATCCTTTCTGATCCAACCCTTGTGTACCCATGGTATTGCTCATACTATCCATTCTCGTCAGCATCCCTTGTAACAAGCTCAGCAACCTTTCATAGGCATGGTTTCTATCGAGCTTTTGTGAGTTTTTCTTGTAGTGCCTCGATGTGTTCTTCGGAACAAACCGCTGTTGTCGCCGCTGATGCCATGGAACCTGATGTCCCACCGACGGTAGAGTACCTGCTGTGGTCTTAGTAGGTAACTTCCTCTGTGCCTTCTTCTTCTAAGATTGGAGCTGTGGACATTTGGGTCGGATGTTACCGGTGATGCCACAGAGATGACAGGTGGGCAGGCTTCTTTTGTTGGAATGCTGCTTGACTTTCTCTACAGAAATATGGTTAGCATTCTTACAAACAATATTGCCCTTACCTTTTATATGTCTCCTATGCGGAGGGACATATTTTGATGAGGAAGAATCTTCAGCTTCACTTTTCCTTAGAGCATCCTGCTTAATGCAAGGCCTGTGGGATTTCAACAAATAACAATTTGGCCTAATATGACCAATCTTCCCACAATTATGACACTTAGGAATAAACTTACCTTGTATTCCTGATTCCTTGGAGTTAGGCATCACAAGATTAGTTGTGCAAGGATTATCTAAACAAGCTGTATCTTCTATCATAGGCTTAATATCAATTGAATCTAATTCAGAATCAGAAGCATGTGAAGTATAAGTACTTAAATCATTAATAATTAAATCAGGCTTGTTAGAAATATCTATATGAATACAAAGCATGCTTTTCAAATTATTACTAGAGAATTTTTTTCAAGAGATCCCCTAATTCTTTTAATTTATTCTCTAGTGCATCAATAGAATCAAAAAGCATGGTATTCTCAGATTTCAAAGAGTCTATCAAAATATGTGATTCAGATAATTTTAAAATCAAAGACCCTTTTTCTTGCTTAATCTTCTTGAGTTCTTTATTTGATTTCTTAAAGAATTTACTTAACAACAAGGTATCTTTAAAGAAATCATAAAAATTATCTTCTGAGAACTCAGGAAGTTTTATGTTAGAAGAAGTAATGGATCACACTAAGGAAATAAATCCAAACACAAGTGTACCTGCTTTGATATCAAATTGAAAAAATTTATTGACTTCTAAATAACCAAGTGTGTGTTTGTGTTCAACAAAATATCTTAAATGTGGAATTTAAAAGAGAAAAGATATTTGTTGACGAAGTGAAAACTCTGCGAAGAGAAAAACCAATCCGGGGCAGCCAAACCCAGGAAATTCACTATCCAAAAACAAAGCAAGTTACAAAGCACTCATACTCACAAAACTCTTTGCAGTATTCATACCTTTAACTATAACATGAAGCCCATCTTGAATGCTTCCCAACCAAGTCTCCTACTTGAAGGGGTCTTTGATTGATTCCTTTACCTTAGAGTCGACACCTAAGATAGACTTCACACAAACAAGGACTACACACCGGCAACAGCTTGAGAGCTAGTGGATCTTCAATTCTCCCTAAACACCCTCTCAAAGCTAAGAGATTTCAATACCGAATTCTGTACAAAACACATGCCTAGAGGCCTCTATTTATAGGCTTCAGAAAATCTAAGTCTATTCAAAATCAGAGTTGACCGTCCGAACAGCAAGCAAAGGGCATCCAGACGGTCAACTGTTTCCGTGTCTGAAAAGGAATTTCAAAATTTCTTGAATTTCTGGCGGCCGTCCGGATGCTATTCTCTTTCCGTCCAGATGGTGGGCCATCCAGAAGTTTCTATTTACAATCAAGACATTCAAGTTGTAGGATTTTTCTTAGCTTTCCAATGACACCAATTTCGTTTCAATCCGATACTCGAGCAGAGAGTTACGATAAAAACACTAAGATTTGTGCAAAAATCTTCCAGGAAAACTGAAAAGCGTCCGGACGGTGTTGCCCTTCCGTCTGAACGGTTGCTGTTTCCCAATCCATGTCTGGACATGAAATCCAATTTATACTCGGATTCTGAATAGCTTGACCTAGCGTCCGGAAGGTGTTGCCCTAATGTCCAAATGTTCTTCAATGCCGAAGCTTCTAGACACTGCGGGGTGTACGGACGCTTTCATAGGCCCGTCCGGGCGGTTGCATTGGAACCAGTTGTTTTGAATTGGAAATTGCATGGAATCTTCAAGGACATCTTCTTATAAACTTGTGACCATACTGTGCAAGTGTGTGTGTGCACAAAGGTTTAACAAAATGATATTAATGCGGAATTTCAAAAACATAAAGAATTTTTGTTAACGTAGTGGAAACTCAATATGAGAAAAACCACTCCGGGGCAGCCAAACCTAGGATATCCACTATTTAGAAGACAAGACTAATTACAAAGTAGTAGCACTCACATAACCCTGATGCAGTGGTCGTACCTTGCACTCTAACGTGTAGCCTAAGATGAACTCCTCCCAACCAGGTCTCCTACCTGAAGGGGTCTTCAATGGAATCCTTTACCTCAGGGCCAACCCCTAAGATAGACTTCAGATCAGTGCAGTAACAGCACACACAACAATGGCTTCAGAGAGACTAACTCAACACAATAACCTTACAATATAACTTTCAAAGCACTAAGGAATTCAATACCGAATTCTTGTTGTTCTCAAGCCTATGGACCTTTATTTATAGGTTGTAGGTTCAAATGAGCATCGGGCTTGATAAAACGTAGGCACCTTCTGAACGGTATTCATAGGGCGTTCGGATAGACAACTGTGCGATCGGCTTTCTAAAAATTTTGCTGAAATTCTTTCTTGATTTGAGCCGCTTCCGGACGAGGATGCCCTGTCGTCCAAACTGTCGCACTTTCGCTGCACGCAATTTCCATATTAAGGCTTTGCCCACCCAAACTAAAGGAATGGTCTTTCGGACGGTTGATCTAATACAGGCAATTTCCATATCTAATGCTTGCGCGTTCGATCCATGAAGCTTGGCGTCTAGACGTCTGGATTTTGAATGCGATACTTGCCTTATGGATGAGTGCGTCTGGACGGGAATCCACATCGTCCGGACGATTGCAGTGATCTTCCCATATCTGTGTTTTGGAAAGAAATCTCATAGCATGTCGAACACTGAGTATTGTCTAGACGTGCTGCTGAAACGTCTAGACAGATGCAAGCTAGAGTAGTTTGAAGCTTCTCGACACAGAGGAAGGTACGGACAGAAAGTTCTCGTTGTCCGGACGGAAGATGCTTTGGACAGATTCGCGTCCGGACCGTATATCACGTCGTTCGGATGGCTGCAAGGGATCCAATTTTTCTAAATTGTAGATTGAACAGAATCTCCTAGAAGCACTCTGAATAGCGGAATCCCTGTTTAAAAGCATCATTACAAAGAAGTGATTTTGTCGAACAGAATGTGGCCAATTGCAAACTAACAAACTCCCCCTTTAGGCATTCTGGGATAAAAATCACTTGGCCAGTTAAAAATACAATCTCGTTCCTAATAAAAATTACTCCCCCTTTTTGTCACAAAGGGACAAATGGTAAAACAGGGTAATAGAAATCAAACACACCTACACACCAAAAATTACTCCCCCTAAAGGTCTCAAAAGGCCCAGGGTAAACAAAGTAATAACATCCAAGAGTTTAACAAGAATATCAAAAATGTCTCAAAATACATCAAAAACAACAACAACAAAAAATCAGGATACATCTACCATCGGTGCACTCCTGGATGTCCAGCTGGCTCTACTCCACTCAAAGGTTGATCAAGTGAACCTCCTGCTGCAAAGATGAAAGAGACAATTGCATGGTGCTCATGCCGCTCTGAAGTTCAGCTAATGCCTCCAAAATCTGAGCATAGCTGGCATCCTGCTGTGGAGGAGCATTTTGTGAAGAGGATGCCATGTCAAGAACTCTTATAGGGGTGGGAGGGGGCTTTGGTGCATCATCCAAATCATCACGCCTCAGCTGGGCGTTAGACTTTGTCAGCGTCTACTTTCTTACGGGGTCCTGAATCTTTATTTTTGGATCTTCAGTGACGCCGATGTCTGACTATAGGATAATCTGATTGAGCAGGCAACCATACGGGAGAGCGGTATTGCTCTCATCACAAGCCTCCAACATAACACCCAGAATATGCTTGCACAGGTAGAAGAGCTGGCAAAGACTGATGGCATAAACAAACTGGGCCCTCTTCAAAATCAGGTTAGTGTGCCTCACAATGGGCCATAAATTGTGTTGGACAATCTTGGCAAGCATGCGATGTGGGGTAGATAGGGCACCAATCCTGATGTAGGTGGCACGCTCCTCACTCGTAGGCACAGCTTGAAAGAACACTCAGAGATCATCCAGAGACGGAGGCAAGACCACCTCATTGTACGGGCTGGCCGGCTGGTGAAGCACGGGTACCCCAATGATCTAGCTAATGATATGAGGATCAAGTGTAATGATATGACCATTGACAGAAGACTGAAGAACCAGCCCAAGGTCATCATCCTGCACGACCTCAAGATTTGCATAAAACAGGCGGACCAATCTGGTGAGGACGACACAGGCACAGTTGTGGAGGTAGCCCGAGTGATATGTCTGGATGATATCATGAATGCTGTCTAGTGGGGCCACCATAATATCTGCCCGAACCATGTTCCGTTCGGCAATGACAGATCTGTTCATGATTTTGGCTCTCAGAGTTGCCAACTCTCCATCTGTCCTCTGTCGTACCCTGTGTTGTGGACAGTCAGCAGACATGGTTCTGCAAACAAATAAGCAACAAGATTCCCAGAAATAATCCAAAATGATCAGTTGCTTGTTAGTTTCAAAAAAATTCGGCTTTATAACGGAAGTAAATTGGACATTTCCAAAAATTACATCTAGCAAGAACACATTACAGTCCAAAATACTATGGAAACAAGATAATCCCAACACAACATATATCACAAAAACAATTCTCCAAAAGTAAAATATTCCAATAGATAACAAAATACTAAAGGAATACGAAGGGCCAAAAAAAATATACCTGGAGAGAAGAGATGTAAGCACAAGAGGAAAAAATAGGATGAGATAAAGCAAAAATCTCGAGACATCACGCACTAAACAACAAAAGAGGAAGAGAAATTGAGTGGGGTAGCTCCAAAATGCGAACGCAAAGTGAGGCCGTATGGACGCTTCACACTGAAAAGACAGAAACTAAGGAAAAATTTGCAGAAATTATTTTTCCTAAAGTTAGCTTCAGAACACGCATGTGTAATCAATTGATAAAGCAATCAAATAGCATATCAAGACTATGCAGAAATATAAAAGAGAGTTTAGAGTTCAATCAGCACATAGATTTTCCTGTAGACAGAAAATTTGAACAAATTACTCAACTCATGTGTGTGTGTGTGAAGACTTTTCCCAAAAGAAATGACTTTCACTAATATGACCAAAAGCAACCAGATTTTCTAGACAAGAGAGAAAATCAGTGAAAGATTAGTCAAAAGTCAAACCTTATAAATTACTAGGGCCTAGCCACCCTCATCTGATACACTCCCCCTAAGATGCAGCACCTAATTTGTTAGTTTTTGTGTTGGCTGCATTCTGTTGGACAAAATCACTTCTATGTAATGTTGCTGCTTTCACAGGGATGCGGTTTTATTCAGAGTCCACATTTCAGTTATCAGCTTCAAGAATACTCTGTGCAGAATTCAAATCAATCAGTTCAGTTCCCTTGCATCCGTTCGGATGACGTGGTATTCCGTCCAGTTGATGAGAACTTTCCTACCGGACGCCCATCAATTTCTAGAAGCTTCGAACAGTTCAAGTTTGCATCTGTCCAGACGTAATAGCAAATCGTCTGGACGCTCTTTACAGTTTGAGAAGATCCCTGTGTTCCAGTGAATTCCTCCGGACGACGTGGCTATACCGTCCAGACGCCATTCAGTGTTTGACAAGCATTAGGGTTTCTGCTTCAAGACACAGTAATGGGAAGACGGTTGCAACCATCCGGACAATGTGTGATCCTGTCCGAACGATGTCCTCCATAAGGCAAGTCGTGCATACAAAGTTCAACCGTCCGGACATCAGCCATCCAGACACCCTTCGATATTTGGGTGCTGCATCTTAGGGGGAATGTATCAGATGAGGGTGGCTAGGCCCTAGTAAGATAAGGTTTGACTTTTGATTGATCTTTCATTGATTTTCTCTCCTATCTATAAAATCTAGTTGCTCTTTGTCATATAAGTTAGATTCATACCTTTTGGAAAAGTCTTGATACACACATGCGCATTGCATGAGTTGAGTAATCTATTTAAAATTTCTATCTGCAGGGAAATTTGTGCTTATTCAATACTTAACTCTCATTTATATCTTTTGCATATTTTTGCAATGCTATTTGACTGTTTTATCAGTTGATTGTACATGCGTCTTCTAAAGCTAACTTTAGAGAAAAAAAAAATTTTGCAAATTTTTCTCCAGTTTGAGATTTTCTGTGTGAAGTGTCCAGACGAACCTATTCTTACATCCGGACGAAAGCAGTCTTGCCATATATTGACCTGGCAGTTACCAACCGGACGGTTAAGTGGCATGGGATCTCTACAGGTTTAAGACTTGCGTCTCTTTCTCTGCCATACACATATCTTTGCATTTTTATTGATTTATCATGGCATGTTGTGTTTCTCTCGTGGATTTCTCCCGATATTTTGGTATTTTTTTTACACATCTCTTCTCATCCCATGATCTTCATTGTGGCTTCCGTTATTCTTTTAAGTTTTTGAGCTTTTGGAATATTGGAATATTTGTTGGGATATTTTCTTCAGAAAGTCTTCATTAAAATCCTATTATATCTGTGTGTTGGGTTGATATTGATATATCTAGGTCATTTGGATTGCAATCTATGCTTTTGTAATACTTGGGCATGCAATTGACAGCTGTCATAATACCACTTTCTTTTCGGGACTAATAGGATCTAATATTTCTTTATGGTGTTATTTTTGGAAATATTTCTGTTTAAATCTTTTCAGGAATATGTCGTCAAGCAGCTCCCAACACAATATCTGACAGATGGATCCTTTGGAAAACTGACCGTTGTTCAAGTTGAATGTTTAAATTCCAAAGGTACCAGGATTAAGATGAGCTTTTTCCCCTAGCTCATGCAGAGCCTTCCATAGCATTCCCTCGGATCTTTATCAGTTAAAGGATCAATGGTGAATCTCCTCAGTTATCTTGTAGACCAGTTGCTTAGAGGATGTCAATCTGCGGAAAACCAGTTTCAAGCTTTGCAAAATCAAGAGATTGAAGATTTTTCAGTCCATGGTTCCCACCTTCCTGAGCTAGAAGCCGAAGTAGTACAAATCCAGCTTTTTATACGGATTTCTCCCCGCTACTTGACTTTCAGTGGATCAGCAGGATTTCATACTTGGAGGATTTTTGTTCCTCTCTTTTGGGCCACTTGCAAACTCTTCTCTATTTTCCTATTCTTTTGGATTTTAGAACGTTTTTGTCTGTGGATACTATTACTCTGTTTACCCTTGTCCTTCTAAGACAATTAGGGGGAGTAATTTTTGAGTGTTTCATTCTAATTACTCTATTTTACCCTTTTGTCCCTTTGAGATGAAAAAGGGGGAGTAATTTTTGATTTGGACCGGGATTGTATTTTTAAGCGATCAAATTATTTTTGTCCCAAAATGGACAAAGGGGGAGTTTTTTAGTTTTTGTGTTGGCTGAATTCTGTTGGACAAAATCACTTCTATGTAATGTTGCTGCTTTCACAGGGATGTTGTTTTATTCAAAGTCTACACTTCAGTTATGAGCTTCAAGAAGACTCTGTACAGAATTCAAATCAAGCAGTTAAGTTCCCTTACATCAGTCCGGACGACGTGTGTTAGTATTTTGGCCTCATTCTGTGTTTGGACAAAATCACTTATGTGTAAAGATGCTATAGACAGGGATTCCACTTGTTATAGCATTTTCAGAAGACTCTGCACTTCGAAAAAGATAGAAGATTTCAGATTCCCTATCACCTGTCCAGACGACATGTTATCCCGTCCGGACGCCCATCTGTCCACTGTGTTAGTATTTTAGCCTCATTCTGTGTTTTTGACAAAATCACTTGTGTGTAAAGATGCTTCACAGGGATTCTACTATTCAGAAGTGCTTCAGAGTCAGAAGATTTTCAGTTCCCTGTCAGCCGTCAGGACGATCGAGCCATCTCGTCTGGACGCCCATCTGTCACTGTTCCATCTGTCCGGACGACGTGCCATATCGTTCGGACTCCAGACAAGCCAAGCATCATCCGTCCGGAAGACGTGTCTCTCCGTCCGGATCCTCCACTGTGTCAAGAAGGTTCAATCCAGCTTGCATCGGTCCGGACGTTTGAGCAGCACGTCCGGACGCCTCTCAGTACTCGAACAGTCTCAGATTCTTTCCAAGTTCCAATAAAGGGAAGATCGATCAACCGTCCGGACGATGTGGTATCCCGTCCGGACGCGCGTCTCCTTAAGGCAAGAATCGCAATTCAAATATCACCGTCCGGACGTTTGACAGCTGTGGTCCAGACGCGCGTTCATCAAGGAAGGAAATAGCTGATTCGAATTCAACCGTCCGGACGACTGCCTATCATTGTCCGGATGCACGCACATCAGATATGGAAATTGCGTGTTGAAGTTCAGGCATCCGGACGCTCATCCCCCATGGTCCGGACGCGTGAAGCCTTATAAGTAAATTACTTGCAGCGGACGTGCGACAGTCCGGACGATGTGCCATCCCATCCGGATGAGGCTCTTAAACAGGAAAGATTTCCCCGTGAAATTTTCAGAAAATCTTGTCGCACAGTTGTCCGTCCGGACGGCCATGACCACCGTCCGGATGGCGCCTAGGTATATTTTCCCTGACGCTCATTTGAGCCCCCAGCCAATAAATAGAAGCTCCTAGGCATTGAGAACTGCAAGAATTGGGTATTGAATTCCACAAGAGCTCAGAGATGTTCAAAATCCCTCTGAAGCCGTTACAAGTGTGTTGCGCTACAACTGAAGTATATCTTAGGGGTTGACCCTAAGGTAAAGGATTCGATTGAAGACCCCTTCTGGTAGGAGACCTGGTTGGGAAGCGTTCATGTTGGGTAACACGTTAGAGAGCAAGGTACGACCAATGCATCGGAACATGTGAGTGTTACTATCTTGTATCTAGCTTCGTCTTCTGAATAGTGGAAATCCTGGGTTTGGCTGCCCCGGAGTTGTTTTTCTCTTAATTGAGTTTCCACTTCGTCAACAAAAATCTGTGTCTTTTACTTTTCGCTGTGCTTAATTTTTGTTGACACTTATGCACACACTTTAAATTTAGAAGTCAATTTCAATTTTCATTTGGTATTAGAGCTTGGTACACTCTGAGAAGATTAAATTCTTGAGTGTCATTTATTTTTGACTTCTATTTGCTACTATGTCTCAAACTTTTAATTTTGTTCCTACCTTCGATAGTACAAACTATGGCTATTGGAAAGCCCGGATGCGATTCTTTTTAAAATCTATTGACTGTTGGAATGTTGTTGAAACTGGTTGGACTAAACCAGAGGATACAACACTCGAGACAGTCCCTCTGAAAAACCCCCGACTTTCCAATGATAAAGTCCTCCATGCACTATGCCAAGCACTTTCTCCTTCTGAATTCACCAAAATTTCAAATTGCGAATCTGCCAAAGAAGCATAGCAAATCTTGTAAACAACATATGAAGGCACGAAACTTGTTAAATTTGCCAAACTTCAGATGTTGATTTCAAGATTTGAAGAAATTAAGATGATGGAAGAAGAGACCTTTGGAGAGTTTTACTCCAAGATGAGTGACCTGAGGAACTCCATGGTGAGTCTTGGGAAACCTGTCTCGGATGTAAAACTCATTCGAAAGATTCTAAGATCTTTGCCTGAGCGTTTCAGAATCAAGGTGACCACCATTGAAGAAAGCAAGGATCTTGAGGAGATGAAGATTGAAGAGCTGGTAGGATCTCTTCAAACATATGAGCTGTCTCTGCCCCTGGTCAAGAAGTTGAAGACTATTGCTCTAAAGGCTTCCAAGAAGAAGGTAGAAGCATCAGGCCTGTGGGATTTCAACAAATAACAATTTGGCCTAATATGACCAATCTTCCCATAATTATGACACTTAGGAATAAACTTACCTTGTATTCCTGATTCCTTGGAGTTAGGCATCACATGATTAGTTAAGCAAGAATTATGTAAACAAGCTGTATCTTCTATCATAGGCTTAATATCAATAAAGCTAACTCAAATCAGAAGCATGTGAAGTACAAGTACTAAAATCATTAACAATTAAATCAGGTTTGTTAGAAATATCTGTATGAATACAAAGCATGCCTTTCAAATTATTACTAGAGAACTTTTCCAAGAGATCCTCTGATTCTTTTAATTTATTCTCTAGTGCATCAGCAGTATCAAAAAGCATGGTATTCTCAGATTTCAAAGAGTCAATCAAAACATGTGATTCAGATAATTGTAAAATCAAAAACTTTTTTTCTTTCTGAATCTTCTTGAGTTCTTTATCGGATTTCTTAAAGTGTTTACCTATCAAAAGGGTATCTTTAGAGAAATCATAAAAATCATCTTCAGAGAACTCAGGAAGATTTATGTTCGAAGAAGTCATGGATCACACTTAGGAAATAAATCCAAATACAAGTATACCTGCTCTGATACCAATTGAATAATAAAATAATGACTTCTAACAACTAAGTGTGTGTTTGTGTGCAACAAAATATCTTAAATGCAAAATTTAAAGAAGACAAGATATTTGTTGACGAAGTGGAAACTCTGTGAAAAGAAAAACCACTCTGGGGCAGCCAAACCCAAGAAATCCACTATCCAAAAACAAAGCAATTTACAAAGCACTTGTAGTCACAAAACCCATTGCAGTAGTCATACCTTTAACTATAACACGAAGCCCATCGTGAACGCTTCCCAACCAAGTCTCCTACTTGATGGGGTCTTTGATGGAATCGTTTACCATAGGGCTGACCCCTAAGATAGACTTCACACGAACAAGGAGCACACACCGGCAACGACTTGAGAGCCAGCGAATCTTCAAATCTCCCTGAACACCCTCTCAAAGCTAAGAAAATTCAATACCGAATTCTGTACAATTGACAAGTCTAGGGCCCTCTATTCATAGTCTTACAGACAACCTAAAACTGCTTAGATTCGGACTCTAGCTGTCGAACGTCCGGACGGAAGTTAGCCACGTCCGGAAGGTCTTATGTGATTGCCTTTAAGAAACAGCGCAATTCTATCCTTATCAAGTCAAGACGGCTTGGCTGAGCGTCCGAATGGTGTTCGCTATAACTCCTCTCTCCATTCGAATGGAACACTAGAATATTCTAAAATGCGGGACAGCGTCAGGAAGTGTTACCATGTTGTCCGGACGACTTGCATAGACTTCCCTAACAGTGTCGACTTCTGAAATCCAACTCCGTGTTGAATGATGATTGACCTAGCGTTCGGACGGTGTTGCTCTGCCGTCTGGACGTCTTCATCATAATCTGCTAGACACTGCGGGGCGTCCAGACGCCTTCAAAGGCTCGTCCAGACGATTGCACAGGAACCCACTGTTCTGACTTGGAAATTGCATGGAATCTTCATGGACATCTTCTTAGAAACTTGTGACCAAACACATGGCATGAAATGAGACACTGTCCATATTACTTGAAGACTCTGAATAGAACCGATAATCCTGTTAAAAAATAACCATTACATAAAGTGTTTTTGTCAACCAGAATGTTGCCAATATAAAATACTAACACAATCCATGGTTCCCGGCTTCCAGATCGAGAAGCCGAAGTAGTACAAATCCAGCCTTTTGTACTCTGTTTACCCTTGTCATGTTGAGACATCAAGGGGGAGTATTTTATGTAGTGGGTGAAACGGGTATTTAGGAGTTTTTAGAGTTTTGAAGGAAAATAAAGGAAAAGATGATGAAAGCTTTACTGAAATTACTGACAAAGTGCAGAATTACAGGGAAAATGAGAGCATTCGAGAAGCTCGTCTCCAAGTCAATAGTAGCCAACAAATTTCTTCTTTCCTCTACGTACCTACTGACCCTTCCTTAAATAGACTTCCAGAATGGACACCTCAGCTTACATTGTAACAACCAAGATATTCCCTTCTCTCTCATGCATACACGTAGCAACAGAAATGCGTAAATAAAGGAAAGCATAATACCTATTACACCCAAGAGCAGGTTCTAGAATTCTATACCGCCAGATCACTAACCATAATACCCAAATACCAGGATTACCCCTCTTAGCTGCATATACCCATAACAAGGCCTCCCCCTCAAAACACCTTGCCCACAAGGTGTGGGAACTGAGCGCGAAGCTTCCAAGCCGTCTCCCAAGTATCCTCCTTGGAAGTAGTACCCTTCCAATGAACTCGCAGTTTGGTGACTGGACGGCCACGGTGTTGTGTCGTGCGACTCTCCACCACCAACTCAGGTTCGGGCTGGATTTCGCCCTAGGCATCCACAGGAGGAAGTGTGGGAATAGGAATCACATGCTGGCCCAATTTGGGTTTGAGACACGACACATGGAACACTAGGTGAAGACGAGCAGCAGCCGGTAAATCAAGCTTATAACCGACAGAGCCCATTTTCTGTAGGACCTGAAAGGGGCCAAAGAAACGAGGAGAACGCTTTAAATTTTTCCGGGCAGCCAAAGTCTTGTGGCGGTATGGTTGGAGACGTAAATAGACCTAATCTCCAACTTGAAAAACTCTTTCAGTACGCTTCTTATCCGCCTGAGACTTCATGCGGTGTTGGGCTTTGTGAAGTTGTTCTTTAAGGAGGTTAATGGTGGAATTCCGATCTTGAAGGATATTATCTACGGCCAAATTAGCAGTAGTTCTAGGGACATAAGAAAGGAGGACAGGAGGTGGATATCCATAGATAGCTTCAAAAGGAGTGAGGCCTGTGGATGAATGGTGGTTGGTGTTGTACCACCATTCAGCCAACGGAAGCCACAGACCATTCCCGAGGCTTGGTGGAAGAGTAGCATCTTAGGTATGTCTCGACACACTTGTTAAGAGCCTCCGTCTGTCCATCCGACTGGGGATGGTACGCGGAACTAAACGCCAGAGAAGTCCCATGGAGACGAAAGAGTTCTCGCCAAAAAGAGGAAGTGAATACTGGGTCCCTGTCCGAAACAATGGTGTTGGGCATACCATGAAGTTTCAAGACATGAGCAAGAAAAACCTGAGCAACCTTGGCAGCGGTATAGGGGTGAGAAAGGCCAAAAAATGCCCATATTTGGTGAGCCTGTCGATCACCACAAGAATTACAAAAATCCCATGAGAGATAGGTAAGCCTTCGATGAAATCCATCGAAATATCTAACCAGACCCTGCTAGGAACTGCAGGGGTTGCAACAAACCAGGAGGATGAAGAGTTTCAGGATTGCTGACCTGACAAACTGAACACTCTTGGATGAATTTTTTAATGTCTGAGCGCATGCCCTTCCAAAAAAAATCAGTCTTGGCACAATGAAGGCATTTATGGAACCCCGAATGGCCAGCAATTGGATTGGAGTGGATAAACTCCAAAAGCTAGAGTTGAAAAGGAGATTGACGCACCACTCAAATGCGACCTTTTTTCAAAATTAAGCCTTGTTGGAGGGAGAAACCAGGGGAAACCGGAAGGTTCTGTTGGAGAGCCAACAGGAGAGACTGAGTTTCAGGGTCAGTTTCATAAGAGGCCTTAAGCTCAGCCGCCCAACTGGGAGTGGGAAAAGAGATCAAGGATAAAGGCATCTGCAACCCGATTTTCCTTGCCCTGTTTGTACTTGATCGAGAAGTCATACCCCATTAATTTAGAAATCCAGCGTTGTTGAGGAATAGTGGCTGCCTGTTGTTCCAACAAGTATTTCAAGGACTGCTGATTAGTTTTCACCGTGAAAGGGTGTCCCAGTAAATAGGGACGCCATTTCTGGACTACAGAGACAAGGGATAACAGTTCATTCTCATAGGTTGAGAGTAACAAGGATTGTCCTTTTAAAACCTGACTAAAGAAAGCAATGGGACGGCCTTCTTGCATCAAAACCGCACCTAACCTAGTACCACTAGCGTCGCATTCAATGGTGAAAGCTTTAGTAAAATCGGGCAGGCATAATACCGAAGGAGTAGTAACAGCCGTTTTAAGCCGATTGAAAGCAGCAGTGGCAACATCCGTCCAAGTGAAGGCGTTTTTCTTAAGGATTCCCGTCAAAGGGGTAGCCAGGGAACCATATCCCCTAATGAACTTCCGGTAGTAACCGGTAAGTCCCAAGAATCCCCGAAGAGATTTGATGTTGCAAGGAATTGGCCAGTTGGTCATAGAATCGAGTTTGGAAAGATCTGCGCGTACTCCATGAATAGAAATGAGATGGCCTAGATACTCAATCTCAGTCACGCCAAAGAAACATTTGGAACGTTTAGCATAGAGCTGATTTGAGTGGAGAACCTCCAAAACAAGACATAAATGCATGATGTGTGTGGACAAATCGATGCTGTGAACCAAAATGTCGTCAAAAAATACCAACACAAAGCGACGTAGAAAGGGTTTAAAAACCTCATTCATGAGACCCTGGAAAGTTGCAGGAGTGTACGTTAAGCCAAAGGGCATTACGAGAAACTCGTAATGGCCTTCATGGGTGCGAAAAGCGGTCTTTGGAATTTCTGCTGGCCGAACGCGAATCTGATGATAGCTAGATCGTAAATCCAATTTGGAAAAAACCCGGGCACCAAACAACTCGTCAAGAAGTTCATCTATTACCGGAATGGGGTATTTGTCTTTGATCGTGGCATGGTTCAAAGCCCGGTAATCGACACAGAGGCGCCAGCTGCCATCTGCCTTGCGGACCAGTAGAACTGGCGATGAGAAAGGGCTAAGGCTTGGAAGAATTACCCCAGAAGCTAATAATTCTTTGATAGTTTTTTCAATCTCCGTCTTCTGGAAATAAGGATACTGATATGGCCTAACATTCACCGGCTTTCAAATCATGGAGAATAATCTGATGATCCTGTGACCGAGGTGGAGGGAGGCTAGTAGGTTCATCGAAAACAGACCCAAAATCTGATATCAGAGACTGGAGCGCATCAAGCAAGGGCTCAGAAGTCCGAGTTGGAAAGGAAACCGGCGAGCCAAAAAGTTGGGAGGGACCGATTTGAAGAAAAAATCCCTTAATGCTGGAGGCAAAAGGCTTATGAAAATGGTCCCCATCTTCCAAGGTAAAACCTGAAGGATGTAAGCCCTGTAGGTTGACACGATGCGAAGCATGATCAAAAGCCATGGTCATGAGCTGAAAATCCCAAATGACAGGACCCAAGGTTTGCAGCCATTCCACACCCAAAACCATATCGCAACCCCCCAAGGAAAGGACATAAAAATCAGCCTTCAAAAAAAGTCGCTGAATTTTAAGAGAAACAGAGTGACAACGACCTTCACTGGCCACTCTAGCTCCATTTGCTACGCGGACAAGAAGCTGCACAATGGCATCAACAGGGAGAAAGAGCTTGTGAAGGAGGGATGCATCTAAAAAATTGTGAGTGCTGCCGGAGTCCAACAGGATGACAACACGTTGGTGCTTAATCCATCCAATCAAACGCATGGTGTTGGGGTTTATCGCGCCCGCAATTGCATGAAGAGAGATTTCAGGGTCGGTTACTTCTGTGACAATAGGAGCGGCCTTAGGATCACTTCCATCCACTGAATCGTCACAAGAAAGTGTCTCCAAATTTTCATCAGTAAAGGACTCACCGCCATGCATGAGAAACAGCTTAGGGGACTTACACTTATGGGCGGAGTTCCACTTCTCGTCGCAATTATAACAAAGCCCCTTGTCCCGTCTTTCCTTCATCTGAGCTGGAGATAGTTTTTGAATAGGAAAGGCAGAAGTAGACCGTTGTAAAGGCAATGAAGAAGGGTCGGCAGCAGTCAAGGAACTACTCGACGAAGTCCAAGAAAGGGACTTACTGAAATTATAAGAAGCAGTAGTAGGACAAGAAGAACGATGAGTACGCAAAATGTACTCCACTTGGAGCTTAGCGAGACCGAAAGCCGCAGCCAGAGTGACTGGGTTCAGCATGCACAAGGGAAAACGAATTTCATCTTTTAAGCCACTCAAAAAACAACTGAGGAGATTTTTATCTGAAATTCCCTAAAGACGGTTGGAGAGAGCCTCAAACTAAGTGGTGTACTCAGTCACTGTGGTTGTTTGCTGGAGCTTCATGAGAGATTCCATAGGGTCATCATACACAGGACCAAAACAAGTGAGCAGGGCCAGAAAGAAGGCGTCCCATGTCGGAAATTGGCCTGCCTCATCGGCATCTTGAAACCAGACCAATGCCTCGCCTTCCATGTTGTTAGTATTTTGGCCTCATTCTGTGTTTGGATAAAATCACTTAAGTGTAAAGATGCTGTAAACAGGGATTCCACTATTCAGAGTCTGCAAGTCAGAAGAATTCAAGTTCCCTATCAGCCATCCGGACGACCAAGCCATCCCGTCCGGACGCCCATCTGTCCACTGTTCCATCCGTCCGGATGACATGTCATCCCATCCGGACTCTAGACAGACCAGCATCATCCGTCCGGACGAAGTGTTCATTCCGTTAGGACCCCATACTGTATCGAGAAATTTCTGTGCTAGCTTGCATCCGTCCGGACGTTTCAGCAGCATGTCCGGACGCCTCCCAGTACTCGATCAGCTTCTGATTTCTTTCCAAGCTCCAAGAAAGGGAAGATCAGTCAACCGTCTGGACGATGTGGTATCCCGTCTGGACGCGAGTCTCCGTAAGCCAAAAATCACAATTCAAATATGACCGTCTGGACGTCTGACAGCTATGGTCTGGACGCGCGTACATCAAAGAAGGAAATTACCGATTCAACTTCAACCGTCCGGACGACTGCCTATCATGGTCCGAACACCCGCATTACCGATATGGAAATTACGTGTTGAAGAATAGCCGTCCGGATGCTCATCCCCCATGGTCCGAACGCTCGAGAGCCTTATAAGGAAATTAATTGCAGCGGACGTGCGACCGTCCAGACAATGTGCCATCCCGTCCGGACGATTAAAGATATCTCCGCGAATCTTTTCGGAAATCTTGGTGCCCAGGTATATTTTGCCTGACGCTCATTTGAGCCCCCAGCCAATAAATAGAGGCGCCCCTGGGCACTGAGAACTGCAAGGATTCGATATTAAATTCCTCAAATGCTCAGAGACGTGATATTTCCTATGAAGCCCTTTCCAAGTGTGCTGTTGCTGTGCTACAACTGAAGTCAATCTTAGAGGTCGGCTCTAAGGTAAGGAGTTCCATTGAAGACCCCTTCAGGTAGGTGAACCTGGTTGGGAAGCGTTCGTGTTGGGTTACACGTCAAAGATCAAGGTACGACCACTGCATCGATACATGTGAGTGTTACTGTCTTGTATCTAGCTTTGTCTTCTGAATAGTGGAATTCCTGAGTTTGGCTGCCCCAGAGTGGTTTTTCTCTTGATTGAGTTTCCACTTCGTCAACAAAAATCTCTGTGTCATTTACTTTCCGCTGTGCTTATTTTGTTGACACTTTGTGCACACACACTTGTTAATTAAATTAGAAGTCAATTCAATTTTTCAATTGGTATCAGAGCTTGGTACACTCTGAGAAGATTAATTTCTTGAGTGTTTTCTTTTTTGACTTCTACTTTCCGCTGTGCTTATTTTGTTGACACTTTGTGCACACACACTTGTTAATTAAATTAGAAGTCAATTCAATTTTTCAATTGGTATCAGAGCTTGGTACACTCTGAGAAGATTAATTTCTTGAGTGTTTTCTTTTTTGACTTCTACTATGTCTATAGTGAGTATGGATAAAATTGCTTCTATTTCACATGATATGTCTGTTCATAAGACCATGTTCATTAAACCTATCATGTCTCATACTCAATCTATTGGTAAGGGTAAAGGGGATAACCAATCTATACCTACTTGTCATCACTGTGGTATTGTTGGTCATATTCGTTCAAATTGTTTCCAAATTAGGTCTCAGAAACCTTGGAAGAAAACCCTTATCCCTAGGAAAGATGAACCAAGTTTTGAAGAACAAGTTAAAGTATTAAGTGATCAAGTGAAACTCATTATTGAGAAGTTAGCTAACCTCACCCCTAATCAGCAAAGATCTGTCCTGGTTAATAATCAAAAAGCTTCCAAACAAGTCTGGGTCAAAAAGGAAGATAATCTGTGTTTAGTTTCTCATACTGCACTAAAAATTCTTGATACTTGTTTGTGGTATTTGGATAGTGGTTGTTCTAAACACATGGAAGGTGATAAGACTTTGCTAAAAGAAGTTCAGATGGGCAAAGGAGGGCGAATCACCTATGGAGATGGGAGTCAATCCAGAGTCATTGGTAAAGGGATCATCGACATTCTAGGCCTTGGAACATCTCAAGAAGCTCTGTATGTAGAAGGGCTCAAGGCAAATCTCCTCAGTATCAGCCAGTTTTGTGATAATGACTTGGTGGTGCAATTCTCCAAGAAGGAATGCAATATATTTAACAATAGTGGTAGATGGCTCATGGGAGGAGAAAGACCTGCTGACAATTGTTACGGCCTTCCTGGTCTGGCTGCAGATCCTCAGATTTTCTGCAACAAAGCTACCGTAGATGACAGTGAGCTATGGCACCAGAGTTTAGGGCATCTCAATTTCTCCGATATGTTGAAAATTGCAGGCAAAGATGTTGTTAAAGGCCTGCCCAAAATGGAGCAGACTGGAAAAGGAATCTGTGGTCCCTGTCAACTAGGGAAACAAACTCGAGCAGCCCACAAGAAGACCTCAGGTATTCTAACTTCAAAAAATTTGGAATTACTGCACATGGATCTCATGGGTCCCACTAGAACTGCTAGTCTAGGTGGGAAAAGATATATTTTGGTTATTGTTGATGACTTCTCTCGATATACATGGGCTATTCCTATTCGGGAAAAATTTGATGCCTTTGATACAGCTCAACATTTGTTCAAGAAGATTCAGGTTGAGCAAAATTGCCAGATTGTGAGAATCTGCAGTGATCATGGTAGAGAATTTGAAAATTCCAAGTTCGAAGAATTCTGTCGCTCATATGGAATCAAGCAGGAATTTTCTTCTCCTATCACTCCTCAGCAGAATGGAGTTGTTGAAAGGAAGAACTGGGTAATTCACGATATGGCTCGTGTGATGATCCACTCAAAAAATCTTGCTCAACACTTCTGGGGAGAAGCTGTAAACACTGCCTGTCACATCATCAACAGGGTCTACCTTAGGCCTGAAACAAACAAGACTCCCTATGAAATCTGGCGAGGTAAGAAACCCACAGTGAAGTATTTTAAAACTTTTGGAAGTAAATGTTATATACTTAATGATAGGGAAAATCTGGGGAACTTTGACACCAAGAGTGATGAAGGTATATTCTTGGGATATTCCACAAACAGTCGTGCATACACAGTCTTCAACAAAAGAACAGAGACTATGATGGAATCGATAAATGTAGTAGTTGATGATGAAGAAGTTCAGAGACCTATCAGCATGGAGGAAAAACAGCTCGATTCAGCTGAGCCTTCAGCAGCCCCAATTGATATCATTAATCCTTCTTCAAAGGAGTCTCCTTCTTCTCCCACGACTTCGGATACCACTCCTACTACCTCCGAAGATGAGGATACTCCTGCTAATCCTCCTAAGCAATCATGGGTGAAGCATAATCATCCTCCTCAGCAGCTACTTGGGAACATAGATGAAGGGCGTAGGTTGAGAAGCAGAGTCATTCAACCCACCAGTGAAGTAGCCAATCAAGTCTCTTACAGTTGCTATCTAGCTCAAATAGAGCTCAAGAAAGTTGATGAAGCCCTACAGGATGAAGGCTTGGTCTCTGCAATGCATGATGAGCTCCATCAGTTCACCAGAAATGATGTCTGAACCTTGGTTCCCCGTCCGGCAGAATAGAATATTATAGGTACCAAATGGATTTTCAAGAATAAAACAGATGAACATGGTATTGTGGTTCGAAATAAAGCCCGTCTTGTTGCACAAGGATATACTCAGATAGAAGGAGTAGATTTTGATGAAACTTTTGCCCCTGTTGCCAGGTTAGAATCTATCAGAATCCTTCTCTCTATTGCTTGTCATCTTGACTTCAAGTTATATCAGATGGATGTAAAGAGTGCCTTCTTAAATGGAGTTCTGCAAGAAGAAGTTTATGTAGAACAGCCAAAGGGTTTTCAAGACCCCTATCACCCTCATCATGTGTACAAGCTGAAAAAGGCACTATATGTGCTTAAGCAGGCTCCTCGGGCATGGTATGAGTGTCTCACCACTTATCTCATGGCTAAGGGATTCACAAGGGGACAAGCTGATTGAACTCTGTTTATCAGGCAACAAGGTACTCACAAACTCATCGCTCAAATTTATGTTGATGACATTGTTTTTGGAGCTACTTTAAACTCTCTTGCCCATGAGTTCTCTGAGGAAATGAAGCAGGAATTTGAGATGAGCATGATTGGTGAGCTGAACTACTTCCTTGGCCTTCAAGTTAAGCAAACTGCTGAAGGCATCTTCATTTCTCAGTCTAAGTATGGTAGGGATCTGGTCAAACGTTTTGGGTTGGATGGAAAAAGTCGTGCTCGCACTCCCATAAGTACCAGTGTCAAGATCAGTAGTGATCTTATAGGCAAATCTATTGATCCTTCACTTTACAGGAGTATGATAGGGAGCCTCCTGTATCTTACGGCCTGCCGACCAGACATTGCTTTCAGTGTGGGTGTTTGTGCAATTTTCCAAGCAAATCCTAAGGAATCCCACCTCACTGCAGTTAAGCGTATCATCAGGTATGTAAATGATACCCTCTCTTATGGCATATGGTATTCTAGAGAAACAAATCTCGTTGTTGCAGGATACTCTGATGCAGATTGGGCAGGAAATGCTGATGATAAAAAAAGTACCTCTGGAGGATGCTTCTATCTGGGGAACAATCTGGTTGCTTGGATGAGCAAGAAGCAAGCGTCTATTTCTCTCTCCACTGCTGAGGCTGAGTATATTGCTGTGGGTAGTTGCTACACTCAATTATTGTGGATGAAGACACTGCTGGGGGACTACGGATTCTCTCAAGATACTATGATTATCAACTGTGATAATACTAGTGCGATTAATATCTCAAAGAATCCCGTTCAGCACTCTCAGACCAAGCACATCAACATCAGACATAACTTTTTACGTGATCTTGTGGAATCTGAGGTGGTTTCTCTCTCATTCATTCCCACTGAAAATCAATTGGCTGATATACATACCAAACCTCTAGATGGTAGCAGGTTTGAGTCTCTTCGTAAAGCCATTGGTGTTTGTGCCATGTCCTAGACATGATGTTCCATGCTTGGAAGAACTCTTTGTCCTCTGATAGCATGATGTTGTAATAAAAAAAGAAAAAGAAAAAAAAAAAAGGGGTGCCTTCGTAGCAGGGTAAGTCTTTCACAAGGTATGTCAGCTATTTCATGTATTCTTTCTGGTTTACTAGTCTGTTGAGCATTGATATATTATGTTTACATGTGGGTGAAAACATCAGTCTGACATGTACAAAAGTTTTTCCTTGCTTATTGCTTTTGTTTGATAGTCGCTTGTCTCATGTGATGACCTCATGCACTATCCTAGACTCCCCAAAGGTACTCATTTTTCCTTCTCTGACTGGTTGCTTCTAGACTTTCTGAATAAGAGAAGAGGTTTGTGATAAGATGGTCAAATTGACCACAGGCTAGTTGAACCTAGGATCTCAAAACTCTGGCATTTCCTCTAGCTTGTAGCACCATAAGAATTGAGCAGTTATTCGTATGATTTTTGTGCTTTAAAATTGGTTAATCCTTGCTTCTTTACTTGCCCTCTATGAGCAAGTAAAAAATTTATCTTGTCTTTCATGGTACAAGTAAAACAATTCGGTGCTGTATCTCAGGGGGAGTGTATTAGATGAGGATGGCTAGGCCCTACTAAGAGTAAGGTTTGACTTTTGGATAATTTGTCACGGATTCTTTCTCTTCTTTAGGAAATCTAGTTGCTCGTGTCATGATTTTTCAAACCTTGTGGGATCAGTCTTCACACACACACACGCATTGCATGAGTTGAGCTGGTTATCTTCATTATTTAGGATGGGTAACTTTTGTTTCTGTTATACTGGTCTATCATGTCCATGTTCTCATAATTCTGACCTGCTCTATGACTAGTTTTTCAGACAGAAATACTTGTGTGTGCTACAATACTTGTGAAGGCCCTTACTTTACTGCTTTCTCCCTGTTCAGCAATTTTCCAGACTTTGTTTTTGATAACTGTTGAACTTATATTACTCTGTTTCCCGAGTCCTTCTAAGACCGTTTAGGGGAGTAAATTTTATGACAGTTAGTTTTTATTACTCTGTTTTACCCGTTGTCCCTTTGAGACAAAAAGGGGGAGTAATTTTTATTTTCGACCGGGAATGTATTTCCAAACCGGTCAAGTGATTATTTGTCCCAGAACGGCCAAAGGGGGAGTTTGTTAGTATTTTGGCCTCATTCTATGTTTGGACAAAATCACTTAAGTGTAAAGATGCTGTAAATAGGGATTCCACTATTCAGAGTCTGCAATTCAGAAGAATTCAAGTTCCCTGTCAGCCATCCGGACGACCGAGCCATCCTGTCCGGACGCCCATCTGTCCAATGTTCCATCCGTCCGAACGCTAGACAGACCAGCATCATCCGACCGGACGCTAGACAGACCAGCATCATCCGTTCGGACGAAGTATTTATTCCGTCCGGACCCCATACTGTATCGAAAAGTTTCTGTGCCAGCTTGCATCCGTCCGGACGTTTCAGCAGCATGTCCGGACGCCTCCCAATACTCGATCAGCTTCTGATTTCTTTCCAAGTTCCAAGAAAGAGAAGATCAGTCAACCGTCCGGATGATGTGGTATCCCATCCAGACGCGCGTCTTCGTAAGGCAAGAATCACAATTCAAATATGATCGTCCAGACGTCTGACAGCTATGGTCCGAACACGCGTACATCAAAGAAGGAAATTGTCGATTCAACTTCAACCGTCCGGACGACTGCCTATCATGGTCCGGACGCGCGCATTACCGATATGGAAATTGCGTGTTAAAGAATAGCCGTCCGGACGCTCGAGAGCCTTATAAAGAAATTACTTGCAGCGGACGTGCGACCGCCCGGACGATGTGCCATCCCGTCCGGACGATGCCCTTAAACAGGAAAGATTTCTCCACGAATTTTTTGGAAAATCTTGTCGCACAGTTATCCGTCCGGATGGCCCATGTCCACCGTCCGGACGGTGCCCAGGTATATTTTGCTTGACGCTCATTTGAGCCCCCAGCCTATAAATAGAGGCCCCTAGGCACTGAGAACTGCAAGGATTCGGTATTGAATTCCTCAACTGCTCAGAGACGTGATATTTCCTCTGAAGCCCTTTCCAAGTGCGCTATTGCTGTGCTACAACTGAAGTCTATCTTAGAGGTCGGCTCTAAGGTAAGGAGTTCCATTGAAGACCCCTTCAAGTAGGTGAACCTGGTTGGGAAGCGTTCATGTTGGGTTACACGTCAGAGATCAAGGTACGACCACTGCATCGGTACATGTGAGTGTTACTGTCTTATATTTAGATTTGTCTTCTGAATAGTGGAATTCCTGGGTTTGGCTGCCCCAGAGTGGTTTTTCTCTTGATTGAGTTTCCACTTCGTGAACAAAAATCTCTGTGTCATTTACTTTCTGCTGTGCTTATTTTGTTGACACTTTATGCACACACACTTGTTAATTAAATTAAAAGTCAATTCAATTTTTCACATGTGGAAAGAGGCCATGCGAACACGTTGATACAACGGAGTTTGGTAGTAGTCAAAGAATTGGTTGACCTTATACGAACAGCCGGACGGATTGTCACCGTCAAAGCGTGGAAAATCCTGCCGCAAGGTGCGGCCTTGAATACGTCGATCATCATGAAAAAGATTAGGATTATCCTCATCCCAGAATTCTCGACGGTCCTCCTGAGCATCACAGTCATCCCTACGATTCAAGTCAGGTTGGCGGCGGCCATCAAAACCGTCCAACAAAGGTGGAGTTTCTGGGTTTGGGTGGGTTGTGAGTAGGGTACGGAGCATATCAGTGACCTCCGTGAGTTGAGTCTGAACAGAGGTGTTGTGAGTGGTTTGACAGGCGAGTGCATCTTGGCATTCTTTGACTGATTCGGCAAGCAGGTGGAGGCTGGTGTCGTCGGCCATAATATAAGGAGAGAAAAAAAAAATTGGATATAAGGGAGAATAAGGGGTAGAACCGAGATGGCTCGGATGCCAATTGTAGTGGGTGAAACGGGTTTTTAGGAGTTTTTAGAGTTTTGAAGGAAAATAAAGGAAAAGATGATGAAAGCTTTACTCAAATTACTGACAAAGTGCAGAATTACATTGAAAATGGGAGCATTCGAGAAGCTCGTCTCCAAGTCAATAGTAGCCAACAGATTCCTATACTGTCAGATTACTAACCATAATACCTAAATACCAGGATTACCCCTCTTAGCTGCATATACCCATAACATTTTATTACTGAGGTCTTTCTATACTTTGTTCACCCTTTGTCCCTTTGAGGAAAAAAAGGGGGAGTATATGTTTGATTTGGACCGGGATTGTATTTTTAACCGATCATGTGATATTTGTCCTAGAATGGCCAAAGGGGGAGTTTTTTAGTTTTTGTGTTGGCTGCGTTCTATTGGACGAAATCACTATCATGTACTGTTGCTGATTTCATAGGGATGCCGTATCAGTTCAAAGTCTTCAAACATTCAGAATTTATTTCTCTGATATGGAAAGGGCCTTATTATGACAAGATCAATGTCACAAGCATCATGAAGGAATTTCTGGACTCCAAGAAGACTTTGCAAAGTCTACAGTTCAGCAAAAGTCGGAATGGCCTAGTGAAACGCCTGGACATTCATCAGTCAATAACATAAACAATGATGCTTTTATACAGGGAAGCTGTTTTATTCAGAGTCTACTCTTCAGTTGTGAGCCTCAAGAAGATTCTATGCAAAATTCAAAACATGTTGAGTAGTTCCCTTGCTACCGTTCGGACGACGTGTTATACCGTCCGGACGCCCAACTGTGTAAGCATCATCCGTTCAGACGACGAGAACTTTCCAAATTTTAAAGTTCTTCCAATTGGCAATGTGTGTGTGTGTGTGAAAGTGCTTAGAGAGTTATATTTTAGAGTTACCGTGTTGATCTGCTCACTCACCAGCTGTTGTCAAGTGCTGTTGTTGTGCTGAACTGAAGTCTATCTTAGGGGTTGGCCGTAAGGTAAAGGATTCCATTGAAGCCCTTCAATTAGGTGACTTGGTTGGGAGGCGTTTGTTTTGGGTTTAATGTTCGAGTTCAAGGTACGACCATTGCATAAAGCTATGTGAGTGCTACTGCTTTGTAATTAGCTTTGTCTTCTGAATAGTGGATATCCTGGGTTTGGCTACCCCGGAGTGGTTTTTCTCTTAATTGAGTTTCCACTTTGTTAACAAAATATCTGTCTCTTTACTTTTCGCATTGTGATATTTTGTTACACACTATTGCACACACATGATAAATTAGAAGTCCAATAATTTTCAAGCCCCATTCTGAAACTTTCGCCAACTCCATCGGGTTAGTGCTTGCGAACGTGTGACCGTCTGGACAACAGGGCAACACCGTCCGGACACGGCTCTCAAACAGGAAAGATTTTTAGCGAAATTCTTGGACAATTGATCGCACAGTTGTCCATCCGGACAGCTCATGACTACCATCTGGATGGCGCCCAGTTTTATCGAGCCAGACACTCAGTTGAACTATCAGACTATAAATATAGTCCTCAAGGCTTGAGAATTGCAAGAAATCGGTATTGAATTCCACTAGTGCTTAGAGAGCTATATTGTAAGTCTATTGAGCTGAGTTGATCTCTCTGAAGCCGTTGCTGTGTGTGTTGTTGCTGCGATTAATCTGAAGTCTATCTTAGGGGTTGGCCCTAAGGTAAAGGATTCTATTGAAGATCCCTTCAAGTAGGAGACCTGGTTTGGAGGCGTTCGTGTTGGGTTACACGTTAGAGTTCAAGGTACTACCACTACATCAGGGGTATGTGAGTGCTACTACTTTGTAACTAGCTTTGTCTTCTGAATAGTGGATATCCTGTGTTTGGCTGCCCCAGACTGGTTTTTCTCTTAATTGAGTTTCCACTTCGTCAACAAAATATTTGTCTCCTTTAATTTCCGCATTTAATATTTTGTTGCACACTGTTCACACACACTTGTATAAATTAGAAGTCTCTTTATTTTTCAATCGGTATCAGAGCTTGGTACACTCTGTGAACATTAAATTCTTGAGTGTTATTTTTGACTTCTATCTGTTAAAATGTCTCAAACTCTTAATACTGTTCCTGCCTTTAACAGTACCAACTATGGCTATTGGAAGGCACTTATGCGGTTCTTTTAAAAATCTATTGACTGGTACGAACTATGGCTATTGGAAGGCCCGTATGCGGTTCTTTTTAAAATCTATTGAGAACGTACGACTTTCAAATGATAAAGCCCTCCATGCTCTCTGTCAAGCACTTTCACCGTTTGAATTTGCAAAAATTTCAAACTGTGAATTTGCTCAAGAATCGTGGTAAATCTTGGAAACAACATATGAAGGCACTAAACTTGTAAAATCTGCCAAACTTCAAATGTTGATTTCCAGATTTGAAGAAATTAAGATGTTGGAAGAAGAGACATTTGGATAGTATTACTCCAAGATGAGTGACTTGAGAAACTCTATGGTGAGTCTTGGGAAGCCTGTCTCAGATGCAAAACTCATCCGAAAGATTCTAAGAACTTTGCCTGAGCGTTTCAAGATCAAGGTGACTACTATTGAAGAGAGCAAAGATCTTGAAGAAATGAAGATTGATGAGTTGGGGGATCTCTTCAAACTTATGAGTTGTCCCTGCCCCCGGTCAAGAAGTTGAAGACCATTACCCTGAAGGCTTCCAAGAAAAAGGTAGAAGCCTCATCTAGAGATGACTTTGAGGAGGAAGAAAAAGTTGTGGCTATGTTAGCCAAAAATTTCAGAAGACTAATGAGAGATGACCGATTCAAGAAGAATTTTTCTAAAAAGATGAAGAAAGCTCCCAGATAAGCTAAACCTGAGGAAGAAGAAAAGAAGGATCCCAGAGGTCCAAGATGTTTTGAATGCTCAGGATTTGGGCACATACGGGATAATTGTGGGAACCTCAAGAAGGGCAAGGGGAAGGCTTACGATGTGACTCTCACTGATGAGTATAAAAAAGAAGCTCTTGAGTCTGAAAAATTTCTAGCCTTTGTGGCTCCACTTGTTGAAGAAGAGGACTCTTATTACTCGGAGTAGAGTGATAATGGGGATGAACTCAAGGAGGCGTACAAGACTCTCTACGTAGAGTATGAATAACTGAGGGAAGGACCTGAGCAGCACCTTCATGATCTGAACAGTTTGAAGACTGAGAAAAGTTCATTGTTGTTCAGAATACAATAGCTCGAGGAAAAGCTACTAGAGACGTAGCTCCAGTTAGAAAGAGTCACTGATGAAAAACTGACTTGCATTCTATCCATTCAAAAGAGCCCAACCGACAAGACTGGTCTCGGGTATGTAGCTCCTCCCACTAACACTCCCTCTACTTCCAAGACTGTATTTGTGAAACCTGCAGTCCCAGATCCTCCCCCCATTGCTGAAGATAAAAGGAAAGACAAGATTAATGAAGATGTTCCAGGCACTTAGAAACCTCATTCCATCAGAAGATCTTTTATATGCCATCACTTCGGTCTGAATGGGCATGTCAGACCCCAGTGCTCCCTCCTTAAAGCACAAAAGGTGAAGGCCAAGAAAGAAGTGCCCAGACAAGCTAATCATGGCACTAGACCTCTGACCCAACATCAAACTCCATAGTATCAAGCACCTTACCAAGCTCCATGGAGGCAAGCACCAAGGCATCAAGCCCCTTGTGGTCTTATGCACCTTGGCTCCAAGCATCTCAGCATCAGCTAGCTCAACAGCAATTTGTACCTGCCAATCACAGTAGCAAAACCAAGATCAAGTCCAAGCATTCTACAAGGCCGCAGAAGGTGGAAGAGGATCAATACCACAGTGAGCCACCTATTTGGATGCAAAGCATGATGGAGTGGATGGGTCAGCAGATGAAATCCTGCCAGCAACCACCCACTGGAAGGCAGTCTTGGGTCAAGAAGATGAATAACATTCACCCCATGAGGGGGAATGGACGCACCTAGCAGGAGTAGGTGTTCATGCCTAGAATTTGGTTCCTAATCCTAAGGCATCAGGTTTGATTGCTTGACTTTGACTTGTTATATTCGTTATGCAATCTAGGAACCAGTTTTGTTTTGCCCCTATTTCTCTTGAGAGAACATTGCAGGTACTTGTCGGGGAAGATAGAAAAAGCAGGTCGAGCGACTGTTTTTCTGTATTGGTGAAAATTGAAATTGACTTCTAAAAATAAAGTGTGTGCACAAGTGTCAACAAAAATTAAGCACAGCGGAAAGTAAAAGACACACAGATTTTTGTTGACGAAGTGGAAACTCAATCAAGAGAAAAAACCACTCTGGGGTAGCCAAACCTAGGAATTCCACTATTCAAAAGATGAAGCTAGATACAAGATAGTAACACTCACATGTACCGATGCAGTGGTCGTACCTTACTCTCTGACGTGTAACCCAACACGAATGCTTCCCAACCAGGTCTCCTACCTGAAGGGGTCTTCAATGGAATTCCTTACCTTAGAGCTGTCCTCTAAGATAGACTTCAGTTGTAGCGCAGCACACTTGAAACGGCGTCAGAGGGATCTAGAACTTCTCTGAGCTCTTGTGGAATTCAATACCAAATTCTTACAGTTCTCAATGCCCAGGGGCCTCTATTTATAGGCTGAGGTGCAAAATGGGCGACTGTTGTAATATGTACGGACGCCGTCCGGATGGTGAACCTGGGCCGTCCGGACGGATAACTGTGTGACAGGATTTTCTGAAAATTTCGCTGAAAATCTTTCCTGTTTAAGAGACGCGTCCAGACGGTGAGACACTGACGTCTAGACGGTCGCACGTCTGCTGCAAGTAATTTCCATATAAGGCTTTGCGCGTCCGGACCAAGGGGGATGAACGTCCGGACTGCAATTCTTCAACACGCAATTTCCATATCTGCAATGCGTACGTCCGGACCAAGAGAGGCAAACATCCGGACGGTTGAAAGTCGAATCAGCAATTTCCATATTAGTTGCATGTGCGTCCGGACCAATGCTGACTGACGTTCGGACAATGATATTTGAATTGCGATTCTTGCCTTATCTATGAGCGCGTCTGGACGGGAAACCACATCGTCCGGACGGTGTGTCAATCTTCCCATATTCTAAACTTGGAAAGAATTTGAAGCTGATCGATCACTGATGGACGTCCGGACGGGCTGCTGAGATGTCTGGATGGATGTAAACTGGAATAGAAGCTACTCGACACAGTGTAGGGTCCGAACGGAAAGATACGTCGTCCGGACGGATGATGTTGGTCTGTCCGGCGTCCGGTCGGGATGAACTTGTCGTTCGTATGGATGGAACAGTGGACAAATGGACGTCCAGACGGGATGACACGTCATCCGGACGGCTGACAGGGAATCTGAAATCTTCTATATTTTTCACAGTGCAGAGTCTTCTGAAAAAGCTCTGACAAGTGGAATCCCTGTTTACAACATCTTTACACATAAGTGATTTTGTCCAAACAGAGAATGAGGCCAAAATACTAACAATTGGCATCATCGAGCTGTCACAGGTTTGATCTTGCATTGCATATGATGTTATTTCCATATTGCATTATTTTTTTATTTTTTTTTAAAAAAGGGAGAAATTAAAGGAAATTTTCCTTTCTTGGCATATCAGATATTGCATGTGTTTTCACTTGATATCTCAATTCTTTATGCATTAATCTACGTTGCTTAGATATGTTTGATATTTTTGTGGACTGTACTTTCTGCCTGTTTTACGAGTCCCTCTTACTGCTGTCGGATTTTCTCTGTACACTAATAAGATCATTTCTTTTGGATTATTTTTGCAAATCTTGTTGGTTTCTTATGTAGAATTATGTCTGCAGGCAGTCCACAATGCAGAGTTCACCAGAGGACAGAGGCAGATTGAGCAGCCCTTCGAGCCAAAATCATGGACTGCCCAGTCATTGTTGAGAGTAATGTGGTCCGTTGTGACATTATGGTGGCTCCTCTGGATAGTATCCATGACACTATTCAGACTTATCATTGGGGATATCTTCACAGCTGCGCTTGTGTTGTTTACACCAGGCTGGTCTGACTGTTCTATGCCAACCTCGTGGTGGTTCAGGATGATGACCGCGGGTTGGTGTATCAGTCCACTGTTGGAGGGCATACTTTCACTGTTGATCCCCAGATCATCAGTCAGTTCATTGAAGTTCCTGTTCTCTAGATATTTGCGAGTCCTTACAATGAGGTGGTACTTCCTCCTTCTATGGAAGATCTCTGAGGGTTTTTCCACGCTGTTCCACAGGGAGAGGAGCGCACCACCACCATCTGGATCGGTGCCCTATCCGCCCCTCATCGCACGTTGGCCAAGATTGTTCAGCACAACCTATGGCCAGTTGTCAGGCGCAATGACCTGATTTTGAAGAGGGCCTAGTTCGTCCATGCCATTCATCTACGCTTGCCCTTATGCCAGTGCAAGCATATTTTGGGTGTTATTCTGGAGGCCCGTGATGAGGGCAATACCGGTCTTCCATTCCGCTGCCTACTCACATAGATTATACTACAGACAGGCATCAATATTGCTGGCGAGCCGAAGATGAAGATCCATGATCCACTCAGCAAACAGAGGCTGATGAAGTCATATTCTCAGCTACGGAGAGATGATCCCAATGACGATGATGTGCCCCCGCCTCCTCCTATTCTTGTAGGCATACCGAGAGTGGCTTCCTCTTCCCAGACTGCACCGCCACAGCAGGATGTTAGCTATTCTCAGATTCTGGAGGCTCTGGCAGCTATCCAGGGGGGCATGAGGTCCATGCAATTGTCTATGTCATCCATGCAGCAGTCCATCTCTACCATGCAGCAGGAGGTTCACTCCATCAACCTCCGAGTAAAGCAGAACCAGCTGGACCTCCAAGAGTGCCTCAAATTCCATCATCCTCCCAGTAGTGACGATGAGGATGATGCGCCAATGGCCGAGGATGCTTGAGCTTCTTTTGTGTTTTGTAGTAGTCTTATTTATTTTTGAGACAGTTGTTTTGTATTTTTGCTGCTCATGTTAAACTCCTAGATTATATTACTCTGTTTACCCTGGTCCTTCTGAGACCTTTATGGGGAGTAATTTTTGTTGCGGTTGATTTTTACTACTCTATTTTACCCTTTTTCCCTTTGTGACAAAAACGGGGGAGTAATTTTTATTTGGA
The DNA here is from genome assembly GCF_958979055.1 of Alnus glutinosa. Classification (NCBI taxonomy): domain Eukaryota; kingdom Viridiplantae; phylum Streptophyta; class Magnoliopsida; order Fagales; family Betulaceae; genus Alnus; species Alnus glutinosa. Next base: position 16,916,680 of record NC_084890.1, read on the forward strand.
TCGAGATTGTATTTTTAACCGGTCAAGTATTTTTGTCCCAGAATGGCCAAAGGGGGAGTTTTATAGTTTGTAATTGGCCAAATTCTGTTGGACAAAATCACTACTTTGTGAAGATGCTTTTTAACAGGGATTCCGCTATTCAGAAGTGTTTCCAGAAGATTCTGCACTGTTTGCAAGTCAGATACTTCGGTTCCCTGCCAGCCATCCGGACGCCAAGCTGGCCAAAGGACCAGCAGTAAAGACGACGTGTAATATCGTCTGGACGCACGTCAAACTAAAGCATCATCCGTCCAGACATTCCTCTGTGTCGAGAAACTTCAAACTGCTCCAGCTTGCATCCGTCCGGACGATTCAGCAGCCTGTCCGGACGACTCTCAGTGTTTGATCAAGCTTTAGGATTTCTTTCCAAAACACAGATATGGGAAGATTGCTGCAACCGTCTGGACGACATCGATTCCTGTCTGGATGCACTCATCCTTAAGGCAAGTATCGCAATTCAAATCCAGACGTCTGGATGCCAGTCAACATGGTCCGAACGCACGTGAATCAAAGAAGGAAATTGCGTGCATCAGAACAACCGTTCGGACAATCATCCTCCTGTTTCGGACGTGCAAAGCCTTTATATGGAAATTACTTGTAGCGAACGTGCAACCATCTGTGTTAGTTTTTGTGTTGGCTGCATTCTATTGGACAAAATCACCTCTATGTAATGTTGCTGCTTTCACAGGGATGCTGCTTTATCCAGAGTCTACTATTCAGCTATGTTCTTCGAGAAGATTCTGTGAAGTTTTCAAGGATTTATTTCGGTTCCCTGTCAACCGTCCGTACGACATGGTATTCCGTCCTGACGCTCATCAGTCAGCAACATCCGTCGAGATGATGAGAACTTTCCGTCCGGACGCCCATCAGTGTCTAGAAGCTTCGAACAGTTCAAGGTTGCATCCATCCAGACGTAATGGCAAATCGTCCGGAAGCTCTTCAGAGTTTGAAAAGATCCCAGTGTTCCAATGCATTCGTCCGGACGACGTGGTTATACCGTCTGGACGCCATTCAGTGTTTGACAAGAATTAGGGTGTCTACCTCAAGACACAGTTATGGGAAGACTACCGCTACCGTCCGGACGATGTGTGATCCTGTCCGGACGATGTCCTCTATAAGATAAGAACGTGCATACAAAGTTCAACCGTCCGGATGTCAGACTTCATGGTCTGGACGATGAAGCTTCATATATGGAAATTGCGTGCACTAGCTCAATCGTCCAGACGTCAGCCTTCAGGGTCCGAACGCTCCAAAGCCTTATTATGGTAATAATGTGCCGTCGAAGTGCAATCATCCGGACGCTATGGTAACACCGTCTGGACGTGGCCCGTTTTGGAAGCTTTCAGTGCTACTCTGGAAATGCGGTTGCAGTTGACCATCCGAATGCTCAGTCAAGCTGTACGGACACCCTCGGGTATTTTGGTCATAAGTGTTTACTCAAATATCGGATTGGGACGAAATCGGCGTCGTTGGAAAGCTAATAAAAAGTTCTTTAATTTGAGCATCCGGATAGCCTCTATCCAGATGGAAAGATTTGCCCGTCTGGACGGCCCTGCAGAAAATTCCAGAATACTTTTCGGACAAGAAAATCCTGACCCGTCCGGACGGCCCAAGGCTCCCGTCCGGACGCGCGTGCCTCAGACTCCGTTTTTGACTCAAAATAGGGTTTCCTAAGCCTATAAATAAGAGGCTCTAGGCATGCTTTCAACATAGAATTCGGTGGTGAATTCTCTACAGCTTAGAGAGGGTGTTTAGGGAGATATTGAAGATCTGCCAGCTCTCTAGCTTTGCCAGTGTGTGATTTGATCAGCTGTGAAGTCTATCTTAGGGGTTGGCCATAAGGTAAAGGATTCTATTGAAGACCCCTTCAGGTAAGAAACCTGGTGGGGAGGCATTCGTGTTGGGTTACACGTTAGATAGCAAGGTACAACCACTGCATCAGGGGTATGTGAGTGTTACTGCTTTGTATCTAGCTTTGTCTTCTGAATAGTGGATATCCTGGGTTTGGCTGCCCTGGAGTGGTTTTTCTCTTAATTGAGTTTCCACTTCGTCAACAAAATATTTGTCTCCTTCAATTCCGCATTTAATATTTTGTTGCACATTGTTCACACACACTTGTTAAAATTAGAAGTCCAATAATTTTTCAGTCCGGACGACAGGGCAACACCGTTCGGACGCGGCTCTCAAACAGGAAAGATTTTAAGCGAAATTCTTAGACAATTGATCGCACAGTTGTCCGTCCAGACGGCTCATGACTACCGTGCAGACGGAGCCCAATTTTATCAAGCCAGATGCTCAGTTGAACTGTCAGCCTATAAATAGAGGCCCTTAGGCTTGCGAACTGCAAGAATTTAGTATTGAATTCCACAAGTGCTTAGAGAGCTATATTGTAAGTCTATTAAGCTGAGCTGATCTCTCTGAAGCAGTTGTTGTGTGTACTGTTGCTATGCTTAATCTGAAGTCTATCTTAGGGGTTGACCCTAAGGTAAAGGATTCCGTTGAAGACCCTTTTAGGTAGGAGACCTGGTTGGGAGGCATTCGTGTTAGGTTACACGTTAGAATTCAAGGTACGACCACTGCATCAAGGGTATGTGAGTGCTACTACTTTGTAACTAGCTTTGTCTTCTGAATAGTGGATATCCTGGGTTTGGCTGCCCCGAAGTTGTTTTTCTCTTAGTTGAATTTCCACTTCGACAACAAAATATTTGCCTCCTTCAATTTTCGCATTTAATATTTTGTTGCACACTATTCACACACACTTGTATAAATTAGAAGTCTCTTTATTTTTCAAAGTGAACCTTCTACTGCATAGACAAAATCGCTAGCTACATGGAACTCATGCCCCTCTATAGAGATGCCAAAGCGTCCAATATCAAAGCATAACCGGCATCAGACTGTGGATGTGGCGGAGCAGTCTGAGAAGAGGATGTCATATTAAGTACTGCTACTTGAATATGAGGGTGCTATGGATCATCATCCTGATCGTCTCGCCTCAGCTGGGCATTAGACTTCATCAGCGTCTGCTTGTTTATGGGGTTCTGGACCTTCATCTTAGGCCCGCCAGCTACACCGATGCCGGACTGCAAAATGATCTGAGTAAGTAAGCAGTCAAAGGGGAGACCGGTATTAGTCTCTTCACAAGCCTCCAGCACTACCCCCAAAATATGCTTGCATAAGTAGAAGGGCAAGCGCAGGCAAATGGCATAGAAAAATTGTGCCTTCTTCAGAATGAGTTCACTGCGCCTAGTAACAGGCCAGAGATTGTGCAGGACAATCTTGGTAAGCATACGGGGCGGGGCAGACAGGGCACCGATCCTGATGGTAGTGGCACGCTCCTCACCCTGAGGGACAGTATGGAAAAATTCTCTAGGATCATCCAGAGAATGAGGCAAAACTACCTTATTGTATGGGCTGGCAAAAATCTGGAGCACAGGCACCTCGATGAGCTGACTGATGATCTGAGGATCAACAGTAATAACATGCCCTTCTGATAAGCGTCGAATGTTACACATTCAAGCCCCTTAACTTATATATGTTAATTCCTTAGCATTGTTATTTGTTTAATTTTATGTTGTTTTATTGTTCCCAGATTTTAAATAAAGAGGTAATTAATTCCATTAATTTTGGGCTTAAAGCACACTTCGAGAAGACCTAAAAGATATGTTTAAGCTTAACCAATCATAATAGAAGACCTATATAATGTGGTTAAGTTTAATCAAATAAAGTGAAGGATTAAATCGGAATTTCTCCACTAACAGTCAAAATTGGATTGGATTCAAATTTAGATTCTGCACATGTCTCAGTGTTTTAATCATAACTTTTGGCTTAAATATTAGATTGCAATGAAATTGGTGGTGTTGGAAAGCTAATCAAAAATAATTAAAAAAAAAATATGTCAAAAATAGCTTTTTCCCAATTCGGACATTTACTATGCCAAAATTGCCCTGTAATAAAATACCTCAATTCTGGATGAATTTGGAATCATTTTCCTACTTGGATTGAAGTTTCAATCTCCTACTTGGACAAGAAGACTCAAGAGACGATTTTTCTGAAATTTCTAGAGCTTCTAGGCCTCTCGTAGTCTCTATAAATAGACCCCTAAGCTTCAAAAGAATGTGTGCTTGTGCTTAGCTTTAGACAGAAAATTCTTCTTCGAGGCTTGACAATTTGAAGAGGAGAAGAAGATGCCAGGAGGCCATCCCAGCACCACAATGAGTGGCTAAATTCCTAATAGGGTCTTGATGTAACCCTTTCCAAGTAACAATGGTTTAATTGTATTTTAATTTGGGATTTTCTATATGCATGATGGTTGTATAACAGTAAGAATTGATCTTAATGTTTATATTCAGTCATTATGAATTTCTTATCTTGACTTAGAAAGTCTTTTATATTCATTGAACTCAATCCTTCATATTTTATGTGATTATGTGAATGATTGTTATACAATGGTTTTAATTGACATATAATCAAGAAGGTTAGATAGACCATGCCTAGGGAAGACGAATTGTGCTACACCCTAGTTTAGTGTAATTTATGTAGACATTTCGTACCAACCGAAGATGGGTTATTCTTTTCTATTAATTGTGTGTATCCTATTAAAGACATAGCTAATTCATACCCAGGGAAGACGGGTCGTACCGTATCCCAGTGGTTAGGTGGATAGTCCGTGCCAACCGAAGATGGATTATACTTATTCTTTAAAGGTAATTTCTTAACTACTCGAGTGAGACGAGCCCTATATCATGCATAGTATGAATTTCCCTTGTTATGCGATGAGTGGTGAAATCAATCCCCTATTCTTTCTCTCATCCCTACTCTATTTACATTTATGTCTTTTAATTTTATGTATTTATTTTTTTGAAAAGAAAATCAAATCAAACATCTTCTAAAGTAAACTATATTTAATCTCGAAAAGCTTGATAATAATTCCTACGCAGTCCTTGAGGTTCGACACCCTTCATATAGCCCTATCCTACAAAGATTTGTACTATTGCAAGTGGTAATTTTATTATTGATATATTTTGGTAAACAAAAGACCACATCACCTTCCACAGAGAACTAAAAGAACCATCCCACGGTCATCATCATGTACAACCTCGAGATTAGCATAGAATAGTCTCACTAGCTTGGTGAGCACAACATAGGCACAGTTGTGAAGATATCCCCAGTGATAGGTTTAGATAATCTCGTGGATATTGTCCAGAGGTGCCACCATGATGTCTGCCTGAGCAACATTCCACTCGGCAATGACGGTTATGTCCATAATTTTGGCTCTGAGGGCTGCTAAATCTCTTTTTATCCTCTGTCAGACTCTGCATTGTGGATTGTCAGCAAACATGTTTCTGCAAAAATAACCAACAAGATTTGCCAAAAATAATCTTAAAAAGATTAGATTCTTGTTAGTTCCAAAAGATATCCGGTATTATAACGGCAATAAAATGGACTTTTCCAAAAATTACTTCCAACAAAAATCACAATACACTCCAAAATAATACTGAAATACATAACCCCAACACAACAGATATCACATATATACAATTTATAATCTCAACAACATTCGCCAAAAGATTCAATATTCTAACAATTAGCAACACATTGAAAAGAATAAAGAGAACAGAAAAGGTACTTGAAATGGAGAAAAGTATGCACAAAAGGACAAAATAAGCCTAGATAATGCTCTAACCCACGAGAAAAACGCACTAGAAAACAAAAAATAGCAAGAAAACTCGAGAGAAAAAGGTGAGATGCGGCGGCTAGGGCTGGGCAGCAATATATAACCTGTGAGGTCCCCGTCCGGATGGGTCACTAACTCGTCCGGACGCACGTTGCCGCATAAGCATACGACAGGCGGCGCACATCCTGACGTGTCACCTAACCGTCTGCTCGTCTGAGCCGCATCCGTCTGGATGCTTCACACTGAAAAACAAAAACTGAAGGAAAAATTGCAGAAAAAATATATATATATTTCCTAATGTCAGCTTCAAAACACGCATGCATAATCAACTGATAAAGCAATCAGATAGCATCTCAAAAATACGTAGAGATATAAAGGAGAGTTCAGAGCACAAAAATTTCCTGCAGACAGAAATTTTAAATAGATTACTCAACTCATGCAATGCGTGTGTGTGTGAAGACTTTCTCAATAATGTATGAAGTTCACTGACATGACAAAAAGCAATCAGATTTTCTCTACAAAAGAGAAAATTAATGAAAGATCAGTCAAACGTCAAACCCTTTTATTTACTAAGGCCTAGCAACCTTCATCTGATACACTCCCCCTAAGATGCAGCACCTAAATATTTTTACTTGAACCATGAAAGACAAGGTAAATTTTACTTGCACCATGAAGGACAAAATATAAGGCTAATTCAGCATAGAAGCAATGAATATAAGCAGAAATCAGAAGAATTACTGCTTGTTTCTTGTTGGTGCTGCAACCTAGAGAGAATGCTAGAATTTTTAGGCTGTAGGTTCAACTAGCATGTTGGTCAATTTGACCTTCTTATCAAAAACATCTCTCTTATTTAGAATTTCTAGAAGCAAAAAAGTCAGAGAGGGAAAGATGTACCTTAGGGGACCCTCGGATAGCGCACATTCTGATCACATGAGGAAAGTAACTATCCAATGTTTTACACGCACAGGAAAAACTTGGCAAATATATAGAAATAAACTCTCAATCATATCTAAGCATAGTCAATTAATGCACAATGAACTGAGATATCAGACAAAAATACAAGCAATCTCTGACATGCCCAGAAAAGAAAATAAAATTCCTTGCATTTTCTCCTCAATTTTTTTTTTATTCAAAAAATAAAAAACATGCTATATGGAAACAACATCATAAGACTAGTATGCAAAGCAAGATCAAACCTGTGAAGGATCAAAATTGCCAATACAAAAAAACAGTAGCCCGATATGCTTTTTCTGTCTTCCCCAAATAGTACCTGCAAAGTTCTCTCAAAAGAAATAAGGGGCAAATAACAGTGGTTCCAAGATTGTACAAGACATAACAAGTAAAAGATTATGCAATGCAATCAAACCGGATGCCTTAGGATTAGGAACCAAACCCTGGGCATGATAGTTCTCACAAGCTAGGCGAGTCTATTCCCCCTCAAGGGGTGGATGTCTTAATTCTTCCTGACCTATGCCTACCTTCCTGGTGGTTGTTGGTAGGAGTTCATCTGATGATCCATCCACTGCATCATGCTTTGCATCCAAATAGGTAGATCCTTCTAGTATTGATCATCCTCCACCTTCTGTGGGTTTTTAAAGTACCCGGATTTGTTGGTCTTGGATTTGCCACTATGATTGGCAAGAACAGATCTCTGCTGAGGCCGCTGATGTTGAGGAGCCTAGTGCCGTGGGACATGATGCCATGGGGCTTGATATTGAGGAGCCTGATGCCACGGAGCATGATACCATGGGGTCTGGTACTGGGCCAGAGGTCTTGTGCCGAAATTTGCTTGTCTAGGCACTTCCTTCTTGACCTTTGCATAAGGAGTGTCAAAGGAAGAAGCTACATGCCCGAGTCCAGTGTTGTCTATTGGGCTTTTTTGAATTGACAGTATATGAGTCAGCTTCTCATCGGTGACCCTCTCTAACTGTAGTTGTGTCTCCAAAAGCTTCACCTTTTGTCCTTGTATCTTGAGCAATAGTGAGCTTTTCTCTTTTTGTAAACTGTTTAGCTCATGAATGTACTGCTTGCGAGCCTCCTTGAGTTCTTTTCCATCTTCATCACTGTGCTCTGAGTAGTAAGAATCCTCATCTTTTACAAGTGGAGACACAAAGGCTAGAAATTTCTCTTACTCAATAGCTTCTTCTTCTTCGGACTCATCACTGAGAGCCACATTATAAGCCTTCCCTTTGCCCTGTTTGAGGTTTCACAATCAGCTCGTAAATGCCCAAACCCTGAGCATTCAAAATATCTTGGGCCTCTGGGATCTTTCTTCTCAGCTTCCTCAGGTTCAAACTCTCTGGGGTCCTTCTTCATTCTTTCAAAAAACTTCTTCTTGAATCGATCATTTCTCATAATTCTTCTGAAATTTTTGGCCAGCATAGCCACAACTTTTTCTTCATCCTCAGAGTCATCTCCAAATGGGACTTCAACCTTCTTTTTGGAAGCTTTTAGGGAAATGGTCTTCACCTTTTTGACCGGGGGTAGGGATAGCTCATAAGTTTGAAGAGATCCCACCAACTCTTCAATCTTCATTTCTTCCAAGTCTTTGATTTCTTCTATGGTGGTCACCTTGATCCTGAAAAGCTTGGGCGAAGATCCTAGAATTTTACGGATGAGTTTTACATCTGAGACAGGTTTCCCAAGACTCACCATTGAGTTTCTTAGGTCGCTCATTTTGGAGTAAAACTCTCCGAATGTCTCATCTTCTAACATCATAATTTCTTCAAATCTTGAAATCAACAATTGAAGTTTGGTAGATTTAATAAGTTTGGTGCCTTCACATGTTGTTTCTAAGATTTGCCATGCTTCTTTAGCAGAGCCACAGTTTGAGATTCTTGCAAATTCAAACGATGAAAGTGCTTGACATAGAGCATGGAGGGCTTTATCATTGGTAAGTTGTGGATTTTTCTCAGTGACTACTTCGGGAGTTGCATCCTCTAGCTTAGTCCAACCAGTTTCAACAATTTTCCAACAGCCAATGGATTTTAAAAAGAATCGCATACGAGCTTTTCGATAGCCATAGTTCATACCATCAAAGGCAAGAACATTATTAAGATTCAGAGACATTTGAAAAAAAAAAACTAGAAGTCAATAGGAAAGATAACACTCTAGAATTGAATCTTAAATAGAGTGTACCAAGCTCTGATACTAAATGGAAATTAAAGGACTCCTAATTTTAACAAGTGTGTGCAAAAGTGTGCAACAAAATATCACAATGCGAAAATTAAAGAGACAGATATTTTGTTTACGAATTGGAAAATCAATTAAGAGAAAATCTACTCTGAGGCAACCAAACCTAGGATGTCCACTATTCAGAAGACAAAGCTAGTTACAAAGCAGTAGCACTCACATAACCTTATGCAGTGGTCGTACCTTGAATTCTGATGTGTAACCCAAAATGAACGCCTCCCAACCAAGTCACCTACTTGAAGGGGTCTTCAATGGAATCATTTACCTTAGGGCCAACCCCTAAGATAGACTTTATTTCAGCACAGCAACAACACTTGACAACGGCTTGAGAGAGACTAACTCAGCACAATAACTCTAAAATATAACTCTCTAAGCACTATAAAATTCAATACCGAATTCTTACAATTCTCAAGCCTAGGGGCCTCCATTTATAGGCTACTGGATCAAATGAGCGTCTAACTTGAAATACCTGTGCCGTCCGGACAGTAGACATAAGGTTTTCGGACGGACAATTGTACAATCGACTTGTCAAATTTCACATAAATTCTTTCCTGAATAGAGCCGCTTCCGAACGATGTTGCCCTAGCGTCCAGAGGGTCGCACTTTAGTGGCATGCAATTTTCATATCAAGGTTTGGCGCCTCCGAACCATAAAGACAGTTGATCTGATGCACGCAATTTCCATATACGAAGCTTGAGCATCCGGACCATGAATGCTGTCGTCCAAATAGTTGAACTTTGAATGCACGACTTGCCTTATAAATGAGCGCCTCTGGACGGGAATCCACATCGTTCGGACGGTTGCAGCTGTCTTCCCATATCTGTATTTTAGAAAGAAATCCCATAGCTAATCGAACACTGAATGGCATCTGGACGTACTACTGAGTCGTCTAGATGGATGCAAGCTGGAACAGTTCGAAGCTTTTCGACACAAAGGAAGGTCCAGACGGAAAGTTCTCGTCGTCTGGACGGATGATGCTTGGACAGTTGAGCGTCCGAATGGTATAATACATCGTTCGGACGGTTGCAAGGGAACTGATCAACATCTTTTGAATTCTGCACAGTCTTCTTGAAGCTCATTGCTGAAGAGTAGACTTTGAATAAAACAACATCCTTATATAATAAGCATAATTGCATAGAAGTGATTTTGTCCAACAGAATGTAACCAATTACACACCAACATGCGGAAAATAAAATAGACAAGATATTTGTTGATGAAGTGGAAACTTTGTGAAAAGAAAAACCACTCTCGGGTAGCCAAACCCAGTATATCCACTATACCGAAGACAAAGCTAGTTACAAGACACTCGTACTCACATACCTCTGATGCAGTAGTTATGTAATGTCCAGGACATTATTTAATAATTAAAATATAAAATTTGAGTAATTAATTGATTAAAGAAATTTAGTGCTATTAAAAATGCAAAAGAATAATTTTAAAGTCCATAGAAAAGAAATAGAAGAGAAAGGAAATAGAGAAATGCAAATAAATAAAAGATGATAGAAATAATATAACTAAAATAAATAAAATAGAAAATGAAATAAAAATAAAATAAATTTAGAAAAGAACAATCAGAGAGAGAGAGAGAAAAAAAAGAAAAAAGAAAAGTCAACAGAAAAGTCAAAAAGTAAAAGTAAAATAAAATAAAAATAAAAAAATAACAAAAAAAAAAAAAGAAAGAAAGAAGAGAGGTGCACATGCACCTCCCTTCTCAATTAAAGGAAAGGCCAAATGGCCTTTCCAAAAGCAGAGGCACACGGCCTCTGCTGTTTAAAAGAAAATAAAAATAAAAATAAAAATGGGAAAGGGTCATCTGACCCGAGAGAAAAAGAAATAGGAAGAGAAGGGTTTTTCTCTTATGATTTTTCATACAAAAATCATGATCTACGAAGATCCAACCGTCTAAACTCAAATCCGATTTCTGTAACGTGATCTACGAAGTTCGATCTACGTTTCTACTGATTGGTTTGAGATATTTTCACAAACTCTTGGTCTTTGAGATTGTAGATTAAATCTAAAGATATATGAGTTTGATTTTTATGTGTTCTTAGGATTTGTTGTGTGGAGCTTGCTAAACACTCTCCAAGTGTTGGATTTACATTTGGTGGAATTTTTGGTGAGTTTCTTCAAACTCTAACTTTTGGGTATTTAATTTTAGTTGAATTTTTATGTGATTAACCTTTAGTAAATGCTATGGGTTAAAATTGAAAACCTTAATTTGATGGGTTAAATTAATTTAGGGGTTTTAAGTAATTGAAACCAAGATTGTTAATTTGTGGATTAATTATGGTTATATTGATGATTAATTCCAAATTAGCTATGAGTTTTGTAAAAATAAGTATTTATGGGTTAGGTTCTAATAGTAGAAAAAATAAATAATTATTGGTATTTAGTTTAAATAGTTTTTGTGAAGTTAATCCTAAGATTTTCTTGTGGGTTAATGTTATTTTAAATGTGTTAATAATTTAAGTAAATTAATTAGTAATTAAGTTAGTAATTATTGTAAAAAGATTAGTGAATGTAATTTTAGAGTTAATGTTAGCATAAAAATGTTAGTGAAAATAATTGTGAGTTAGTAATTAATATTATAAGTAAATAATTAAATAATAATTTTAATATCTAACCCTTAGTAAATATTTTTGGGTTAGTGTTATTTAGCTTTAATTAGTTTTTGTATGTAATTTTAGTGTCTAATCTTAAACAAGTGTTTTGGGTTAGAGGTGTTGTGATTAAAATTAGTAAATAAGGTTTACGGGTGTGTAATTGGGACCCTTAAAAATATTAGGGGTTTTCCAACGGTTTAACCTTGAGCGATTCAAGTGCTAATTATGGTATTAATTATTTAAAGTGTTAAATAGTACAATGTGTTATTCCACAGTGATACATTGCAAGGTGGCGTCTAGGAGACCTAAGCTTGATATCCGCACAACCAGGTGAGTATTCTACTCACTGAGGAATCCTAGGAATTTAGATTTACATTTTGACAATATTTGGTTGTATTTATTGTTATGGAATTTGTTGGTGAAAATATATGTGAATAAGTTGTGATGATAAATGGATGTTGAAATTGTAATGTATTTATAGTTATGAAAGTGTTGGTAAAAAATATATGTGAATGAGTTATGATATATTTGGATTGAGAATTGTGATGATAAATGGATGTTGTTGAAATTGGAATGTATTGATGGTTATGGAATTGTTGATAAAAATGAATGTGGTATGTGTTGAAAGAAAGATGTTTGGGAATACACATGTGATGATATGTATATAGTGTGGATGCTTTGGTATTATGAGAACCTCGTAGTTGATAGATGGTAAGCCCAGTGTTGTAGTATCTGGCATAGTGGTAGGCCATAGTGTGGTAGCTCTTGGCTGAGATGGGTGGTAGGCCAGAGGGTAGCAGCTCTTGGCTGAGAGGTGTGGTAAGCCTAGCATTGAAGTGCTAGCTCACGTGAGGTGTGTGCCCTACGGATCGTAGCTTTACGGGCGGTGGTGATGACAAGTCAAGCATTGAAGTGCTAGCACTGGTGAGATGCGTGAAATATTGTTAGTGGAAACCGTGATAATATATGTGTGATGAACAACGTGACTTGTATTTGATAATGTGTTGTTATGTGAAGTTAATAATTTGTGAATAACGCTGTTGAACCCTACATGCATTTATGTTGGTGTATGTTGTATACTTAGTGAGTCTTATACTGCTGAGGTGGTGAACTCATACTTGGTAAACCTCTCTCGTTGTTTGCTTTGTTTGCATCATTCGTCTAGTGCCTAGTGTACGATCGATGTATCAACATTATGAAATTTATCATCATTCATTAAATCAATAATATAAGAAATAATTTTCTTCTTAATTGAGTTGGATAATTTTTTTTATTTTTTTTTCAATTCAATCAATTAAACTGATATTTGTCTTGGCAACATGTTATTCTCATCTAATTAACTTTCACTTTTTAACTCTTTACATTTAAAGAGAATTACCGACAAAAGTCAAATTTAACATTGAACATTTCACCTGTACAAATGTGGTTAACCCCAAAACCGTACAGACTTTGATGTTTTGACTGCAGGTTCAATGGATATAATGAAAGACGTCGTAGCATAGTACTTGGGATGTTATGACTGAAGCCCGACGCGATAGTTATAATGGTTGGATCATGGGTTGTCCGCCTTTTAGTAGATTTTGTTTATGGCTCTTGTCGCATGTGACAATTGTATTTATGAGCCAAACTTTTAGTACATATTTAATAGCTATATCGAAGTCTTAAATAGATAGACATATTAATGGCTCTTTGTTGTATTTAACTGTTGTCTATAGATGTACCTTCCGCTATGTTAATAATGTTATTATGTGTTATCCGCTGCGTAGATGTAACTCTGATTATCAAGTACATGTTATGGAATGTGTACCGTATGTTGGCTGAGCGACATGTAGTCGTGCCACTGTGATGACTCATTTTAAGTTTTCAAAAAAAAATCGGGTCGTCACAAGTTATGCCTTTAACTCTGACACGAAGCCGATCGTGAACGCTCTCCAACCAAGTCTATTACTTGAAAGGGTCTTCAATGGAATCCTTTACTATAGGGTCGACCTCTAAGATAAACTTCACACGAGCAAAGAGAACACATTGGCAACGGCTAGAGAGCTAGTGGATCTTCAATTCTCCCTAAACACCATCTCTAAGCACTATGGAATTCTATACTGAATTCTTACAAATTACAAGCCTACAGCCATCTATTTATAGGCTTCAAAAAACCTAATTCTAAACAAATTCGAACTCTGGCTGTGGAGCGTCCGGGTGGCCTTCTACGACCGCCTTTCCAGAATAGCTCATTTCTTCCCAAAACAGGACCACATCCGGACGGCTTGGCTGAGCATCTGGACAGTCTTCACTGTCACTCCTTTCTGCATTAGTAAAGGAAAGCCAAAATATTTTGGAACACTGGTAGCGTCCGGTCGTGTTGCCACGTCGTCTCGACGTCTGGCAGAAACTTCACAAATAGTGTTGACTAAAATCCAACTCTGTGTCGAAATCGGAGTAGCTTGACCTAGCGTCCGAATGGTGTTACTAGGTCGTCTGGACGGCTGCAATGCTGAAGCTTCTAGATGCTGAGGGGAGTCCGGACGCCTTCAAAGGCTCGTCCGGACGGTTGCACAGGAATCAGCTGTTTAGCTTTGAAAACTACATGGAATCTTCATGTTCATCCAACACAAGCCATGAAATGAGACACAATCCATATAACATGAAGATTCTAAATAAAACCGTTAATCCTGTTTAAAAAAGCAACCGTTACGTAATGTGTTTTTGTCAACTAGAAAGTTCCCAATATAAAATACTAACAAACTCCCCCTTTGTCCATTTTGGGACAAAAAACACTTTACCGGTTTGGAAATACAATCCTAGTCCAAAAACAAAAAATACTCCCCCTTTTTGTCTCAAAATAACAAAGGGTAATTTACGGGGCTGAAACCCTTAGAAGAAACCTTGCATCAAATCCCCTTTTTTTTTGTTTCTTTTTTTAATAAAAAAAAAATCATGCATCTTACGGAAAAGACTAAATGAACAAAAGAGTCTGATCCGAGCATGAAGCAGGGACATGCCTAGGACATGTCACAAACACTAATGGCATTTCTAAGAGATTCAAACCTGCTTCTATCAAGAGGTTTGTTGAGAATGTCAGCCAATCAATTTTCTATAGGAATAAAAACAAGAGCTACGTCCTTGGACTGCACAAGATCCCGAATGAAATGATGCCGGATGTTGTTGTGCTGAACTGGAGTTTTGGAAATTTTTATAGCACTGGTACTGTCATAGTGGATGCTTATAGTGTCTGGAGTGAAGCCATAATCACTAAGCAGTTTCTTCATCCAAAATGACTGGGTACAACAACTTCCAGCAGCAATGTACTCAGTTCAGCATTTGAGAGGGAAATTGAAGATTATTTCTAACTCATCCAAGCCACCAGATTAGTACCAACATAAAAACATCTTCTAAAGGTGCTCTTTCTATCGTCAGCATTTCCAGCTCAATCTGCATCAGAGTAACCTGCAAGCACAAGATTTGTTTCTCTAGAAAAACAAGTACCATAGTTAACTGTACCATTTACATACCTAATGATGCACTTGACTGCGGTGAGATGATATTCCTTAAGATTAGCTTGGGAATCGAGCACAAACTCCAACACTGAAGGCAATATCCGGTCGGCTTGCTGTAAGATAGAGAAGGCTTCCAATCATACTTCTATTAAGAGTAGAATCTACTTGCTTGCCTGTAAGATCAGCACTAATCTTGACACTTGTGCTCATGGGAGTACGTGCAAGGCTTTTCCCATCTAGACCAAACCGTTTCACCAGATCTTTAGCATACTTGGCTTGAGAAATAAAGATCCCTTCAGAGGTTTGTTTGACTTGCATCCCCAAAAAATAGGTCAACTCACCTATCATACTCATCTCAAACTTTTGTTTCATTTCTTCAACAAACTCCTGAGCTTGAGAATCTAGGGTTGCTCCGAATATGATATAATCCAAACAGATTTGAGCAATGGGTTTGTGATTACCTTGATTTCTAGTAAAGAGAGTTCGATCCGCTTGTCCTCTTGTGAAACCTTTCTCCAGAAGATGAGTGGTTAATCTCTCATACCATGCACGTGGAGCTTGCTTGAAACCATACATGGCTTTTTTCAGCTTGTAGACATGTTAAGGATAGTTCGGATCAAGAAATCCTTTCAGTTGCTCTTCAAAGACTTCTTCTTGAAGAATGCCATTCAGAAATGCACTTTGAACATCCATCTGGTAAAGCTTGAATCCAAGATGACAAGAGATAGAAAGTAGAATTCTGATGGATTCAAGGCGGGCAACTGGGGCAAAGGTTTCGTCAAAATCTACCCCTTCAATTTGAGTATACCCTTAAGCAACAATCCGTGCTTTATTCGGATCACAGTGCCAGGTTTGTCTGATTTCTTCTTGAAGATCCATTTTGTGCCGATGATATTGTGGTCAAACGGTCTGGGAACTAGAGTCCAGACATCATTACAAGTGAACTGATGCAACTCATCATGCATAGGGGTAATCCAGTTGTCCTCTTCCAGAGCTTCATCCACTTTCTTTGGTTGAAATTGAGCTAGATAGCAATTGTAAGTCACTTGATTAGCAACTCATCCGCGGGGCTGATTATTCTGCTTCTCAATAACCTGCCTCCATTGAGATTCCCAAGAAGCTGCCTGGGGGGATGACTGAGCTTGACCCAAGAGGCGGGCTCTTTTGGAGGATTAGTCAGCTCTGCATCTTGATCTGAAGTAGGATCATTTTTCTCAATAGGCACAGCATCAGTCGAGTCAGGAGGAGCATCTGCAGCTGTAGAAAATACTGGAGGTATAGAAACATGATCAATTGCTGAATAAGAAGGCTTGTTCACATCATCTGAGGGAGAAGGTAGTGCTTCTAGAGCAGACTGAGGAATCTCCCCCTTGCTATGTACCCCAATTTCATCATTGAAAATAATTTTTTAACCTCTAATTTAAACCAAGTGTGTGTTTGTGTGCAAACAAATATCTTAAATGCGGAATTTAAATAAGACAGATATTTGTTACGAAGTGGAAACTCTATGAAGAGAAACAACCACTCTGGGGCAGCCAAACCCAGGAAATCCACTATCCAAAAACAAAGCTAGTTACAAGACACTCGTACTCACATAACCCTCTGCAGTAGTCATACCTTTAACTCTGACGTGTAACCCAACACGAACGTTTCCCAACTAGATCTTCCATCTGAAGGGGTTTTTGATGGATTCGTTAACCTTAGGGCCGACCCCTAAGATAGACTTCACACGAACACTTGAGCACACACTGGCACCGGCTTGAGAGCTAGCAAATCTTCGATTCTCCCTAAACACCCTCTCAAAGTACTATGGAATTCACCACCGAATTCTGTACAAAACACAGACCTAGAGCCCCCTATTTATAGGCTTCAAGAGACCTTAAAAACTGCTAAAAATCAGACTCTGTCTGTCGAGCCTCCAGACGGAAATTTGCCACTTCCGGACGGATTTCAGTGATATCCTTCAAAAATAGGTGAATTCGATCCTTATCAGGTTTGCGTCCGGACGGCTTGACCGACCGTCCGGACAGTCTTCACTAAAATCCTTTCCACATTCGAACGGAAATCTGGAGTTTATCTGATCTACTGGATATCGTCCGGACGTGTTGCCAATTCGTCCGAACGGTCTGCAAATACTGAACATCATTTGGACTTGTTGTCGAGTCGTCTGGACAGATTGCAGAGACTTCCCAAACAATGTTGATTTATAAAAACAGACTCCATGTTGAATACTGATTGACCAAGCGTCTGGACGGTGTTGCTCTGACGTCCAAACATCTTCAATGTTTATCTGTAAGACACTGCGGGGCGTCCGGATGCCTTCAAAGGCCCGTCCGTACGGTTGCACAGGAACTAGCTGATTTGTCTTGGTTTTTGCAATGGACACTTCCTGGGTATCTTCTAGAAGCTTGTAAACAGTAAATGTCTCTATGTTTGAAGATTCCAATTTGAAAATCGACTGTCCTACAACCATTACATAAAGTGTTTTTGTTTTAACCAGAATGTAGCAAATAAAAATACTAACAATCATCAATGACCACATTAATAGACTCCATTACAGTTTTTGTTCTGGTGTTCTAGACCCTGTAAGCACGACTATTGGTGGAGTATCCCAAAAATATGCCTTCGTCACTTTTGGGATCAAACTTTCCCAAATTTTCCCTGTCTCATAGAATATAGCATTTACTACCAAAAATTCGAAAGTATTTAACTGTGGGTTTCTTACCTCATCAGATCTCGTAATGTGTCTTGCTAGTCTCTGTCCTCAGGTAGACTCTATTGATGATATGACATGCAGTGTTGACAACTTCTCCATAAAAGTGTTGAGCAAGATTTTTAGAATGAATCATTACTCAAGCCATCTCCTATATAACCCTATTTTTTCTCTCCACAACCCCATTCTGTTGAGGAGTAATTGGAGAGGAGAACCCCTGCTGAATGCCATAAAAGAGACAGAATTCTTCAAAACGAGCATCCTCAATTTCTCTGACATGATCATTACGGATCCTCGTGATTGGACAATTTTGCTCTATCTAGATTTTTTTGAACAATTACTAAGCGGCTTCAAAAGCATCAGATTTTTTCTGGAGAATAAGAGCCCATGTCTACCGAGAGTAGTCATCTACAATAACCATAATATATTCCCTCCCACCGAGACTAGAGGTTCGGGTGGGACCCATGAGATCTGTATGCAGCAATTCTAAATTTTGGGAAGTGAGAATACCTGACATTTTCTTGTGAGCAGCACGAGTCTGTTTTCCTAGCTGGCATGGGCCGTAAACTCCTTTCCCAGTTTCTTTTTATTTTAGGAAGATCTTTGACAACTTCCTTGCTGGCAATTTTTAGCATATTTGTGAAGTTTAGATGACCCAACCGTTGATGCCACAACTCACTGTCATCAATGGTTGCTTTATTGTAGATAATCTGAGAATCTGAGGAGAGACCACGAAGGCCATAGTAGTTGTCACTAGTCCTTTCTCCTCCCATTAGCCACTTTCCATTATAGTCAAAGATGTTGCATTCCTTTTTGAAATTGGACAACCAAGTCATCATCGCAAAATTGGCTGATGCTGACGAGATATGCCTTGAGGCCCTCCACATATAGGGCCTTTTGAGATACCCTTAACCCTGGAATGTCAATCTATCCTTTACCGATTACCATGGCCTGACTTCCATCTCTAGAGGTAATTCTTCCTCCTCTACCAATTTGACTATCTTTGAGAAGTGTCTTGTCACATGTCATACGTTTCGAGCAAGCACTATCCAAATACCACAAGCGAGTATCAAGAACTTTTAAAGCAGTATGAGCAACTAAACAAAGATTGTCACTATTCTTAATCCAAACTTGCTTATTAGAGGTATTCTTTCCCTTTTTAGACAAGACAAAAATTTCTCATGAGGGGTAGGGCTATCTAATTTTTTACTGATGAGCTTAACTTGATCACATAAATTCTTGACTTGATTTTTAATACATGGCTTATCTTCCCTAAGTACATGCTTTTTATCCCATGGCTTCTGAGAGCGTAGTTGAAAGTAGTTAGGGCGAGTATGACCACTAATACCACAATAATAACAAGTAGGAATAGAATTGAACCTTTTACCTTTATTCCCACTAGAAGTATGAGAATGATGTATAGCCATGCTAGGTTTGACAAACATAGTTCTATGAATAGACATAGCATGTGAACAAGAGGTAGCATCATCATTACTCATAATGGAATCACAGGGTTTTTCCACAGGCAATTTTGAGTGCATTATAGCATCTTCTAAAGACTTAATTTTTTTAATAAACACATCTTTTTCTATCTCAAAACTTTTAAGTCTTTGAAGATGATCTATGCTAGAAGTTTTACAACTTTCAAATTGTTCAACCAATGTGTCACACATCCTTTGGAGTTCACCCTTTTTCATCACAAGATTAAAAAAAAAAAAAAAAAAACTAGAAGTCAAAAAGAGATTACACTCAAGAATTTAATCTTAACCAGAGTGTACCAAGCTCTGATACCAATTGAACAAAGATAATGACTTGTAACTTACCAATTGTTGTGCAACAAAATATCTTAAATACAGAAAATAAAAGAGACAAGATATTTGTTGCTGAAGTAGAAACTCTGTGAAGAGAAAAACCATTTTGGAGTAGCCAAACTGTAATGCCCCAAATTTGAACCTATAAATTCATAAGCAGAAACCTCTGGTTTCCACGTGACATTACTACATCAGAGATAAAATCTCGTAGCAGAATATATTTTTTTCTAAAGTCTGAGGAATTGATAGCATAACACATTGGAGTTGACTGAATTACCTAAATACATTTATTAAAAGTTACCTAGGTTTATCTTTACCCACAGACGGCACATAAGCATACAACATAAAACGGAACAAGCGTAACATCGCTATAAGTATTTAGATGCCATAAAACAAAACACACATAAATACAACTAGTAATTTCTAAGCTAGCACAAAATAGTTCGATAATGGTTTCAAAAACCATCAAAACTGGCATATGGGTCCATGCCTTCATTCTCCAGATATGCATCAGTAACTATGTAAATATGACGTCATCATATTTACATAGACAAACAATTGAGTCATCCATTTTCATAACTAAGCTACCATCAGATTAATAACAGTTCATAAAGATTACAAATACAAAGGTTGCATGAATATGCATCGTAGTTGATGAGTGCCACATATTGTATATTTGGACCCCTTAATTCACATTTGTTAAACCTTTAGCTTTGTTATTTTTTAATGTTTTTGGTTAGTTTTTTTATTTTGGTATTTTTCAAATCATGGAGAGAAAACAACATTTTTAAAGTGAAAAATGCAAATTTTGGAAGTCAAAATCGGATTGGATTAAATTTCAAGTTCTACACAAGTCATAGTATTTTGACCATAACTTTCAGTTCAAGTATCAGACTAAAGTGAAATCAGCAACGTTGGAAGCTAATTCAAAATACTACAAATCATTCTGAAATTAAATTTTCCTAATTCGAATGTCTGCCACGTTATAAGTGCACCTCAATATAAGAACGAGAATTTCCTTGCTCCTAGCAGCTGCAGACACTCCAAACCCTAGCATTCTTTTATCTTATTAGGGTTTTTGAGGGGTAGAGGTGCAATTTTGAAAATATGGCCCTAAACCCTAGCGTTCTTTTCTCCTATTAGGGTTTAGAGGGGTAGAGGTGCCATTTTGTAAAAATTAGGTTTAACCTAATTTTCTGGTATAAATACCCCATGCTAGGCACCACTTAGAGTATCAATTTTTCTCTTCAGAGCACTTGTCTTAGCTCTTTTCTTTTGTAAGTTGTTACTTTGTTTTTATTTCTTTTAATTTAAAGTAATTCGGTTTTCAATCCTTCTTTTTACATTACTCGCTTTATTTTTATGTTATTTAATTTTTAGTTCTTCTTTCTTTTCCTTCTCATTTTAATTCATTGCTTTCTTTTTATGTTCGTCCTTTTTTTTTTCTTTTCATATTAATTTATCACTTTATAAAGTTATTTTGTTTCTTCTTTTCTTTTTTCTCATCATTCTATTCCCCTTTTTTCTTTTTTCTTTTTATTATGTTTTCTATTCATGTAATTCTTTTGTCTTTAGCCATGAGAGGGTAAATCTTGAACTAAGGTTGAAGATGAAACCTCGTCATAGATAAAGACATGTTCTTATTGTTTTATTTATACGACCCCGAATTCTTTTTCCACTATGTTGTTCAAAGTCCGAATTCAATTATTTGATTTATGTCTTTTGAATGAATGTTAATTTATTAAAAGTTGGATATTTGATGTGTTTCAACTAAACGGATACGTCGAATGATTCGATTAAAAAAGGATATCCATTGTGATTTGTTCATTGACCTGATACATTAGATGATTTAATTTTAATTGGATGTTCATTGTGATTTGTTATTGTGTTGGATTCATGGAATGATTTAACATAATTTTTATGGAACTTTGAACAAAGAATAAAACTTACTTGTTGATCGGGTGTATGAGTAAAATACAACAATGTGTTTTTGATTTGGCGAGGTGGATTCTGAAACTTTAGTGCTTTCATAAATTGTTTTTATTCACTGTCATTTGAGTTTATTATTTTATTTAATAAAAATTCCAAATCTCTGGCTCTAGGTTAAAACAAAATTTATTTAAATAGAAATCGATTTTTCTTTTCTTACACACACTTCCCTGCGGATTCGACCTCACACTTGCATACACTACGCCACCTACAATTCGTGCGCTTGCGAGTAAATAAATTTGCAAATCAGTTGTAAGCATTTAGTCTGTATTTTATGATCATCTTCCTTCAGACCTCTCGTTCTAGGTTATCTAAACCTACTCATATCCGTTGCCTCACAATTAAAGTCTTACTTGTTTTTACTAAAATCTTACCGGTCCTACCATTAGTTATATATATTAGGCCTTCAGACACCCCTGGTTACTTTGAACCCCTTGGGTCCATTGATTAGCCTTCCTTCCACTTGCTACTACATCAACTTGTTGATGGCTATCTCCTTAGCCATTTTATTAATTGGACACAACATGAAATGCATAAACATACACCTATGCAATGAACACACACCACACAATCCTAATGAAACGTAGAATCACCCTCAATAAGTACATCCATACAAACTCGGTGTAGTTTCTAAGCTCCTTTTCTATAACAAATATATATAAATAAGATAATATATCCATCAGTCCTTTTTCCAATATTAAACGTGTATATTTTTTAATCACTTTACTCATCGTTTTTAGTCATAAATTAAAAGGTGATTACTTATAATAAGTCTTTTACGTTTAAGCTTTATGTTCAAACACCGAAACGTGGTGACATAATGTTTAGACATAAGTCTTTAAGTCAAAGTACTTAGTAAGTATTTTTAGAGTAATTATGATTATCCACAAGAATTGTAAGCACTAAAACAAGACAATAACATGAGAATATAAATACTACAACAATTCATGTTTTAAGCACCGAAACACAACATAGTGCTCTTGGTGACATAACACTTAAACATGAATCCTAACAGGATATATGTATGCAAATATATATAATGATATTATGATGCAAGGGGTAGGGTAATCAAGCGGTAGAACCGACCTTCCAAGAATGCAAATGCTAAGATAAATAAGCAAAGGATAGGGTAATCAGATGGTAGAACCAACCTTGCAGGAATGCAAATGCTAAGATAAATATATATATTAACAAGAATATATTCACTATTTTATAAAAGTCAATAAATCAATTAAAATCACTACTTTGATTCATGGTTAAGTACAGAAATGTGGTGACATAATGCTCAAACATGAATCTTAACAATTAATATGGAATGTTATATAATAAATACACAAGTAATAAAAATTACCTATGATGATCCAAGACCATCACAAGGCTAAAATAAAACAAGAATAATATACATTTATATCCACAATTTCATAAAATTCACAATAATATCAAATAAGATCAAAGAGAGGTATATGTGTTCTTTTAGGTCCTTTTCTTGAATTCCTTTCTTTTCAACCTTATTTCTTTTGTGTTATATATTTCAGACATCATAGTAACATAAAATATATCTTAGAAATCACTTATGGAACACTTGAACACATAGAAAACTTACCAAACAATTCTTGAAACAAAAGTCCTCTTTTAAGCCCAAAGTGGCCGGTTTTGGAGTTGTTGGTGCTGTTTTGGTTTCTGATATTGATTCTATAAATCTAGACCATGAATGAGTAAGGTAAGAGGTATATCTAGCTCCCCTAAGGCTGCTGGACAGAAATACAAAAGAGAGAAATAGAAAAGTTTCACTCAATCCTCACCTTGGCCGAGTAGTGGAGTTTTAGGGCTGATTGAGTTTCTGATTTTTCTCTATACCTTAGGCTGTGAAAGAGGAGGGAAAGGGATGATCTTAAGCCTTCTAAAGGTGCTGGACAGTAGCTTGAACCAAGGGGACAGCAGCTTAAAGAAAAATAGAAAAGTTCCATTCTTTTTTCTCAAGTTAGCCGTGTGACTCTCCTAGGAAACATCTCTCTCTTTTGCATGGATTTTTGAGTTTCTGAAATAATGCAAGGATGGCCTTGCTCTCTATTTATAGAAGACCAAAGGGTGGGGTTTGGTGAAGAAGGAAGGCCACGTATGGTGCAGATACTAAACTCTTTTTCAGCTCTTGAAAGCTTACTTCGCACTTATCATTCCATTCAAAATGAGCATTCTTCTTAGTGAGGGTGGTCAAAGGGCCAGAAAGATTGGAAAAACCTTCTACGAACCTTTAGTAGTAACCTGCCAATCCATGAAAGCTGCGGATTTCATGGACGTTGGTTGGCCGCTGCCAGTTGACGACCGCCTCAACTCTGCTAGAATCGACTGCTACTCCATCTTTTGAGGTAACGTGCCCTAAAAATGAAACTTTCTCCATCCAAAATTTGCATTTCTTGAGTTTAGCAAATAATTGCTTTTCCGTTAGAACGTTTAGTACTGCTTTCATATGCTCCCCATGCTTTGATGATTAGCCCAGTAAATTAAGATATCGTTAATAAACACTACTACGAAAGAATCGAGGTACATATGGAAAACAAGATTTATTCGATCCATAAATACCAACTGTGCATTAGTCACCCCAAAAGGCATGACTCATAATTCGTAATGAACATACCTTGTTCGAATTGCCGTCTTTTGCTCATCTTCTTCCTTTACCTTAAGTTGATGGTATCCCGATCTATGGTCAATTTTAGAGAATACCTTGGCTTCCTTTAGTTGATCGAACATGTCGTCAATCCTTGGTAGAGGATATTTATTCTTTATGGTAATGCGGTTCAGCTCCCTGTAGTCTATGCATAGCCGCATAGTCCCATCTTTCTTCTTGACAAACAATACCGGTGCTCCCCACGGTGATACACTTAGGCATATGAATCCTCTATCCAAAAGTTCTTGGAGTTTAACTTTCAGCTCTTTCAACACGACGGATGCCATACGATAAGATGCTTTGTGAATGGGTTGGGTTCCCGGGATCAAGTCGATGGTAAACTCAATCTCACGATCAGGTGGCAATCTTGTCACAGCTTGGGCAAACACATCTAGGTAATCGCATGCCACTGGAATATCTTCCAACTTACGCTCAACTTCTGGTTTCGCCGTCACATGTGCTAAGAACGCTGATGCTCCTTGTCGAATATTCATTGTAGCTTGTATTGCGAAGAGTAGCGGTGGAGTAGCTCACGTACAAGATCCGTTGAATTTAAAGCTTTCAACACTTGGTAATTGAAAAACAACTACATTCTCTCTACAATTTATACTCGCACAATACTTTGATAACCAGTCCATGCCTAAGATTATATCATATCCTAGAGATTTAAACACTGATAGATTGAT
Source organism: Alnus glutinosa (assembly GCF_958979055.1). Lineage (NCBI taxonomy): Eukaryota > Viridiplantae > Streptophyta > Magnoliopsida > Fagales > Betulaceae > Alnus > Alnus glutinosa. The sequence goes on from NC_084890.1 coordinate 16,941,546, forward strand.
GGGTAGGTTCCTTCCTTTTATATTGATTGGACAATTTTCTACCATTTTATCGCATACAATTTTCTTTCCTCTGGTTTCAACGGTAAGATTTTGTACTAAAGGTTGTGTGCTAACGTGATGCAATTTAATGTATGCTTCAGAAATGAATGAATGTGTAGCTCCTGAATCAAAAAGAGTACACGCAAGGATACCAAACAAAAGATGGTACCTGTCACAACACCATTATCACCTCCTTCTTCTTCTTCATCTACCTCAATCGGAGTTAAAGTATACACCCTTTCTTTGGCAGGTTTCCTTGGTGGGAAGTTGTTTCCTGGGGATCGGGATCCTCCTGGGGCATCCAGTGGACAATTCCTCTTGAAGTGGCTGAATTGGCCACACCTGAAGCAGTTTGGTTCATTTGCCTTGCACTCTCTAGCTTGCACCTTCCTGCACTTGTGGCATATAAGCACTTGGTTCCCTACTGTGAGAGGGAAATTCCTCTTATCAGCCAGCCTACTTCTAGTACTAAGTGCAGGTCATTTTGATGGGTATGTCACCTGCGACGTTGCTCACCTCTTTTGTTTGTAAGCGGCGGATGATTCGCGCATTCCTCTTTCAGCAACCAATGCTATATCAACCAGTTTGACAAAGTTTTTGATCTCATGACACATGACTCTCTCCTTAATACGAGGATTAAGGCCATTTTCGAAATGTTCCGCCTTTGATTATTCATCGGGGATTAGGTTGAGGCCAAACCTTGCTAGTTCAATAAACCTAGAGGAATATTGCTCTACCACCATAGCGCCTTGTACCAAATTCTGGAATTCGGTGGCCCGCATCTACCTTTGTGCCCTCAAAAAGAAGCGCCCATTGAATTCTTCTACAAACCTATCCCAAGGGATAACAGCTCTATGTCCCAACTCTATTCGTAAGAGTTCTTTCTTAGACTTCCACCATCTTGCAACTTCATCAGTTATCCTTAGTACTATGTGTCTAACCTTTTGCTCATCGGTACAACCAAGTGTCTCATGCAATAGCTGGATATCCTTAATCCAGGCTTCTGCTACTAACAGTCCATGTGTTCCATCAAATAAGCGAAATTGCTAGCTAGCAAAATCGCGCATAGAGCAACCTACCTGTTCAAATCGGGCGACAGGCTGTCGAATTCTTGCCACTACTTTGGCAAACTGCCTAGTAGTTTTGGCCATAAATTGTGCTAAGGCCGGATTCACTCCATCATTAAATGGTGGAGGTGGAGGTGGAAATTCATCATCACGGTTGTCATGACAATGGTTTTCGTAGTTTTTGTTACGAACGAGGTAATGTCGAGGTGCTATAATTCTGTAACATCAAATCAGATTAATTACCAAAATAATAATTAATTTAAATACAACACAATACATTTAATCACATAGATATATATTGATTAGCTTCATAAGCCTACCATTCTCTAATTCTTACAAAGAGATATTGCACACAACAGTTTTTTATTTTACCTCTTGGTGTATAAAGGTTTGAACTTCACCTGCAAGGAGTTTAGTTTAGTGGATTGAAATCTCAAGTGGTGTACTTGGAGAGTGGACGTAGGTCAGGTGGACCGAACCACGATAAATTGTCGAGTTTGAATCTCTCTCTCCCTATCTCTTTATTATTGTTCCAATATTTATATTCTCTGCATTTTACTGCATCTTATATTGTTCTAATTTCTTCATTCAGTATAATTTTTATTAAAAGAAAAGTTTGCCATCAACCCTATTTACCCCCCCCCCCCTCTAGGGTTGATTATCTGGGCAACACATTCCTTTGGTCCGGACACGCAAAGCCTCAATATGAAAATTGCGTGCAGTTGAAGTACGACCGTCCGAGTGACAAGCCAACACCGTCCAGACACAGCTCAAATCAGGAAAGAATTTCAGTGAAATTTTGGAAAGCCAATCACACAGTTGTTCGTCCGGACGCCCTATGACTACCGTCCGGACGACGCCTAGGTTTTATCAAGCCAGACGCTCAGTTGAACCTGCAACCTATAAATAGAGGTCCCTAGGCTTGAGAACAGCAATAATTTGGTATTGAATTCCTTAGTGCTTAGAGAGTTAAATTGGAAGGTTATTTTGCTGAGTTAGTCTCTCTAAAGCCATTACTGTGTGTGCCGTTGCTGTGCTGATCTGAAGTCTATCTTAGGGGTTGGCCTTAAGGTAAAGGATTCCATTGAAGACCCCTTCAGGTAGGAGACCTGGTTAGGAGGCGTTCGTGTTGGGTTACATGTTAGAGTGCAAGGTACAACCACTGCATCAGGGGTATGTGGGTGCTACTACTTTGTAACAAGTCTTTTCTTTAAAATAGTGGATATCCTGGGTTTGGCTGCCCCGGAGTGCTTTTTCTCTTATTGAGTTTCCACTTCATTAACAAAATTCTTGTGTTGCTTAAATTCCGCATTGATATTATTTTGTTAACACTTTGTGCACACACACACTTGTTTATATTACAAATCAATTTAATTTTTCAAATGGTATCAGAACTTTGTACACTCTGTTTAGATTCAATTCTTGAGTGTTATTTTTTTGACTTCTATTTGATAAAATGTCTCAAAGTCTTAATACAGTTCCTGCCTTTGATGGTACGAACTATGGCTATTGGAAAGCACGTATGCCGTTCTTTTTAAAATCCATTGACTGTTGGAGTATTGTTGAAACTGGTTGGACTAAGCCAGTGGATGCAATGCTTGAACTAGTCACTGAGAAAAATGCGCGACTTTCCAATGATAAAGCCCTCCATGCTCTTTGTCAAGCACTCTCATCATCTGAATTCGCAAGAATTTCAAATAGTGAGTCCCCTAAAGAAACGTGGCAAATTCTGGAAACAACATATAAAGGCACTAAACTTGTTAAATCTGCCAAATTTCAAATGTTGATTTCCAAATTTGAAGAAATTAAGATGTTGGAGGATGAGACATTTGGAGAGTTTTACTCCAAGATGAGCCACCTAAGAAACCAAATGGTGAGTCTTGGGAAAACCATCTCGGATGTAAAACTCTTCAAACTTATGAGCTATCCTTGCCCCCAGTTAATAAGCTAAAAACCATTGCTCTGAAAGCTTCCAAGAAGAAGGTCGAAGTCTCATCTGGAGATGACTCTGAGGATGAAGAAAAAGTTGTGGCCATGCTGGCCAAGAACTTAAGAAGATTTATGACAAATGAGCATTTGAAAAAGAAATTTTTTGAAAAGAATGAAGAAAGTCCCCAGAGAAGCTAAACTTGAGCAAGCCGAGAAGAAAGATCCCAGGGGCCCAAGATGTTATGAATGCTCAGGGTTTGGGCATATCCGGGCTGGTTGTGGGAATCTCAAGCAAGGTAAAGGGAAGGCATATAACGCGACTCTCAGTGATGAGTCCGAAGAAGAAGAAGCTCTTGAACAAGAGAAATTTCTGGCCTTTATGGCTCCACATGTCGAAGAAGAAGATTCTTACTCAGAGCATAGTGATGATGGGGAAGAACTCAAGGAGGCTTATAAAACTCTCTATGCGGAATTCGAAAAGATGAGGCAAGGGCGCAAGCAGTACATTCATGATCTGCACAGTTTACAAACTGAAAAGAGTTCATTGTTGTGCAAAATACAAGAGCTAGAAGGGAAGCTACTAAAGACACAACTTCAATTAGAGAGAGTCACTGATGAAAAGCTGACTCACATGCAATCTACTAGAGACACAGCTTCAATTAGAGAGAGTCACTGATTAATTCTAATGTGCAATAACTCAATATCTCAAAGTTCACTGGGATCCCCATCAGAATAAATGACCAAGGCATAATAGCAAGAGCTTTATTTTCTTTTCTTTTTTCTTTTTTTTTTCTTGGTTAGGCTGTGCAATGCTTAGTTCTATTAAGCTTTCTAATTGACCCATGTAACGAGTGTTAGGCTAATGCACCCAAACCAGATGGCTCTAGGGCACTAGGTGTGGAGACACCCCTAAGAGCTTACTAACTCGAGTCAAAAAGGCTACAGAACTAAACTAGCCATGACTTTAACCAAATTGAATTTCTCACTTTTTGACGTGAACATTCAATGCTTACTGAGGCAAGAAGTCCAGTTACTCAGTGAAAGCTTCAAAAATGGTTTTTATTTTTTTATTTTTTATTTTATTATTATTTTATTTATTATTATTATATATATGCCAAGGTATCCATCCAACAAGTTACCCAACTTCACCCAAGACATTGAAAAATACACAATCAGGTTCATATCTCATACCTCACAAATTATATGCTAATGTGCTTGTGATAGTTTAGATTGAAAAAAGTGAATCCATAGATGCCAAAAGTAAGTAGTAGGACTTTGAATCAATTTCAAATGATCATGTGTTCAAAATTCTAAGCTCACCAATGAAATTCAAATCACAATTTTTTAGATCAACCAAAGTCTTAAAAGTAACATGAACATGCAAGTTCAATTTTTTATTTTTTTTTAATAGAAAGTGATAAAGTGTGTGTGTGTCCCATACCCCCAAACTTAAATTACACATTGTCCTCAATGTGTAGATAGAATGGAAAGATCATACCCGGGAGATGAGAAAATTGGTTGGACTAGGTATGGCTCGTAGCATACCCCTAAACTTGAATGTGAAAACACTTGTCCCTGAAAAACAAAACTAGAAAAACAAAACCAAGGAAAGGAAAACTAAAAAATGAAAAAGAATAGAAACTAAAATCAACCACAATAAAACTAAAATGAACTATAATTAAAAACAAAACCATAATTCTTTAAAGGATATGAATTTTCAGTGCATGTAGTGGCCTCAGTACCACTAATTTGGGCAAATGTGCTTGAGCTCCTGGACTGCTCTAGCGCTGTTGGTAGTAGCTTTTGAGTTTAAATTTGAAGCACCAATCTTTTCTTCTCTTGGACCATAGAGAGTGAATTCTACCTATAGAAAGGTAGTTCCTAATGTTCACAAATCGAGGTAAATCACTCTGAGAATTTTTGAATAGCTTCTCATCCGGAAGGGAATCATGAACTAGAATACTATGAGGAGAATACTTAGAGAGTTTTTCTGCTTTGATGACTACTGTTTACTCGTCTAATAGCAATAATAGACTACTCTCATGGTTTCTTGGTAATTCGGGAATAGAAGTTGATGTTGAAGAAGCCTCAGTGCTCACTTCCTTGTCGTTTTCCCGATGTAAATCATTTGTGACCTCAATTTGCTCCTCATTCCCCTCTTCCTTATGATTTTCGACCACTTCTTCACTCCTCAATGTTGTGATAGCTTGCTCATAATAGGAAGAACTCCAATCCTGCACGTAATATCCATTAGGATTAGCCACCAACTGTCTTTGAAGCTCTTCTTCGCTTTCTCTTTTGAGGTGGTTGATGATTTGTTCACAGTCAGCTTCCATTGGGAATTCGCCCATTTTTCTCTCACTTAACTCTTTGGCCAACAGCCCCACTTGTGTTTCCAATCTTTGGACAGCTTGACTGATCTGAGCATTGGTTTGTTGTTGCTCAGTCAAAAATTTGAGTAGAGCATCTTCAAGGTCATTCTTCTTTGGTTTTGGATTCGGTCCGACCGCTTGTGATGGAGCTTGATAGTTATTTTCCTGTTGGAAATTTCTTTGCTGCCCTTGGGGATTTTGCACATTCTGAGTGTTACTCCATGAAAAATTGGGGTGGGTTTGCCACCCTGCATTGTAGGTGTTGGAGTATGGATTGTTCTTTGGAGGACAGTTATTCTGGCCCACATAGTTCGCTTGCTTCTGAGCTGTAAATGAAGACATGGGACAAGTCTCAGTGGTGTGGAAAGAATGAGAACATATGGCACATACCTCAACTTGAGCAATCTGTTGAATGGGAGAGATGTTATAAGTAGTCATGACTTTCACTAGCATATCCAGTTTCCTCTCCATGGTAGTCATCAGAGTTTGAACTCTATTATTGCCATTCACTTCATAGACGCCTTTTTCTTTGAGTCCCTGCCTCGAGAAATTAGACTGTTGGCTTCATGCCGTGTTATAGGAATCAGAGTAGAAGTCATTACCCGGTCTAGAGAACGGTGTGTTCATATGCTCATAATGATAGTTAGAAAATTGTCTTATTTCAGGACAATCTCTAACATGATGATAAGGATTAAAGCAATATGAACATGGTCCATGGGGTGTAGGAATATCTCCCCACATGAATAAAATAACAAAAGGAACACAAAAATAAAAAAATTAAAATTAAAGGAAAAAAATCTTTTTTTTTTTTTTTTTTTAGATTATCATAAACAAAAATAACTAAAATAAAAGGAAAAACTTTAAAAACACAATTAAACACAATCCCTGGCAACGGCGCCAAAAAATTGTTGTGCAAATATCTACCTAAATAAATAGGCAAATACTTGTACGTTTTACTCGCAAGTGCACAAGATCAAAACAATAGTATAGCAGGCAAATACGAGATCATTCCTACGAGGATTGGTATAAATTGTATTTAAAGAGAAATTCCTAAAAGCGATATGTTGAATAAAACGGGATAAAAGATTGAATTAAAAATACTATGAAGAAAAGGTAGGGCTTTGATATTCACCGCTAATCATACTCAAATAAGATTCGCAATATGCACAATACTACAATCATAACATGATGTTTAATGTTTACCAGCCACAAGGGAATGATATCTTCTCCTAAAGCTATTGATTTCCCTAAGCAACGAGTTAGGCATGGTATCTACTCTAACTCTTTTCTTCCTTGAAGGATTTAGCATGGTATCTACTAAGTTGTTCTTCAAGGAAGCATAAATCTGTGGAAATCAGTAAACACACTCAGGTTGGAACATGGTATCTATTCCAGTTATCTTTATGTTGACTAATCCAAGAACCTGTGTCTGGGTTCTTTCGTTACTCTATTATGCCCAGGACTCGGTTATCCAAATTGACATAAATAACAAATCCATACCACATGCATATGATGGCCAAACATAAACATGCTAGGAATTCAAGAAACTAGAATTAATCAAGTTAAGCATCAATATATAAATTGTAGCAAAGCAAATTGAAAGACTTAAAGAGACATGATTAGGGCTTCAATCGAGCCCTAACTAAAGTATTAGTTACAACAAATATAAACTAAAATTATATACATACAGAAAATAAAAACTAAAAAGAACCTCCTTCTTGATGTAGCCTTTGATTCTTCCTCAAAGCTTGTATGTCTTTTCTTCAAAGGCTAGAGGCCTATTTATAGGGATTAGAGAAGCTCTAGAAGCTCTAGAATTCCTATTACAATTCTATGTAAGTCTTCTAGTCCAAATAGAATAATTACAAGTCTTTTCCTTTTCTGAAATTTCTATCCAAATAGGAAAATGATTCCAAAATTCGTACAGATTTGCGGTCTTTTATTACGGGGCGATTTTGGAATGGTAAACGTCAGAATTAGGAAAAAGCTATTTCTGACATATTTGTTTAATTTCTTATTATATTTCCAAAACCATAAATTTTGTTACAATCTGATACTTGAGACGAAAGTTATGATTAAATTACTGAGACGTGCTCATTCTTGATTCTTTCCAAAAAAAATAAATTTTTGCCGACTTCTCTTTCCTTAAATTCAAAATTGATTTGGAGTGGAATCTATCCAAAAGTGAGTTTGCCAACTTCGTTATAATCTTGGAATTTGATGGATTTACTTCCAAAACCTGTAAAATACAAGAAAACACAAAAACAACACAAAACATCAAACTAAAACAAAACTAAGAGCTTAATATATGTAAATTAAGGGGCTTGAATGTGTAACATTCAGCACTTATCACCGGACACGCGTTCAACGGATATGAAAATTGCGTATAGAAGATCAACCGTCTGGACAACCATCCCCCATGGTCCGGACGTGGAAAGCCTTAGTAAGGAAATTACTTGCAGCGGACGTGCGACCGTCCGGACGACAGTGCCTCACGGTCCGGACGCGGCTCTCAAACAAGAAAGATTTTCAGCGAAAATCTAAGAATTTTGGTTGCATAGTTGTCCGTCCGAACGGCCCATGTCCACCGTCCGGACGGCGCCCGTATTTATCAAAGTAGTCGCCCATTTGAACCCTTAGCCTATAAATAGAGGCCCCTAGGCATTGAGAACTGCAAGAATTCGATATTGAATTCCACTAGAGCTTAGAGAGTTATTTGGGGAGGTTATTGAGTTGATTTTGTTCTCTCTAGAGCCATTGTTGTGTGTGCTATTGCTGCACTTAAACTGAAGTCTATCTTAGGGGTTGGCCCTAAGGTAAAGGATTCCATTGAAGACCCCTTCAGGTAGGATACTTGGTTGGGAGGCGTTCGTGTTGGGTTACACGTTAGAGAGCAAGGTACGACCACTGCATCAGGGGTATGTGAGTGTTACTATCTTGTATCTAGTATTGTCTTCTGAATAGTGGATATCCTGGGTTTGGCTGCCCCGGAGTGGTTTTTCTCACCTTGAGTTTCCACTTTGTTAACAAAAATCCTTGTGTTATTTATTTTCTGCATTGTTAATTTTTGTTAACACCTTGTGCACAGACACACTTGTATTTATTTTAGAAGTCAATTTCAATTTTTCACAGTGAAAGTCATACCTTTTGGGAAAAGTCTTCGCGCACACACACATTGCATGAGTTGAATAATCTATTGAAATTTTCTGTCCACAGGAAAATCTTTGTGCTGATTGAACTCTGAACTCTTTATTATATCTCTGCATAGTTTTGTGATGCTATCTGATTGCTTTATCAGTTGATTATACATGCGTGTTCTGAAACTGATATTAGGAAAAATATTTTTTGCAATTTTTTTTCTCAATTTCTGTCTTTTTCAGTGTGAAGCGTTCGGACGGTACCTCTTTGCATCTTGACAGGTGTGGATCAAACGGCCGGACATTAATTCTACACGTCCGAATAGTACTTCTCTGTTTTCCCCTTTGTCCCTTTGTGACAAAAAGGGGGGAGTAATTTTTACTTTTGGACCGGGATTGTATTTTTAACCGGTCAAGTGATTTTTGTCCCAGAATGGCCAAAGGGAGAGTTTGTTAGTTTGTAATTGGCTTCATTCAATTGGACAAAATCACTTCTTTGTAATGATGCTTTTAAACAGGGATTCCGCTCTTCAAAGTGATTCTAGAAGATTCTACACAGTCTACAAGTCAGAAAAATCGGATCCCTTGCAGCTGTCTGGATGACGTGATATACCGTCTGGACGCCCAACTGTTCAAAGCATCATCCGTCCGGCCGACGAGAACTTTCTGTCCGGACCTTCCTCTATGGCAAGAAACTTCGAACTCTTCCAACTTGCATCGATTCGGATGTTTCAATAGCACGTCCAGACGACACTCAGTGTTCAACCACCTATGGGATTTCCTTCCAAAACACAGATATGGGAAGATCACTGCAACTGTCCGGACGATGTGGATTCTCGTCCAGATGCGCTCATCCATAAGGCAAGTAGCGCATTCAAAATTCAGACGTTCGACGTCAGCCTTCATGGTCTGGACGCGCGAGCTATTTATATGGAAATTGCGTGCATCAAATCAACCGTCAAGACGACCATTCCCTTGGTTCGGACGCGCGAAGCCTCAATATGGAAATTGCGTGCAGCCCGTCCGGACGATAGGGCAATACGTTCTGAACGCGGCTCAAATCAGGAAAGAATTTCAGCAAAATTTTGGAAAGCCGATCGCACAGCTGTCTGTCCAGACGTCCTATGACTACCGTCCGAAGGACGCCTAGGTTTTATCAAGCCAAGTGCTCAGTTGAACCTACAGCCTTTAAATAGAGGTCCTTAGGCTTGAGAACAGCAAGAATTCGGTATTGAATTCCTTTGTGCTTAGAGAGTTATATTGTAAGGTTATTGTCTTGAGTTTGTCTCTTTGAAGCCATTGCTGTGTGTGCTGTTGCTGTGCTGATCTGAAGTCTATCTTAGAGGTTGGCCCTAAGGTAGAGGATTCCAATGAAGACCCCTTCAGGCAGGAGACTTAGGAGGCGTTCGTGTTGGGCTACAAGTTAGAGTGCAAGGTACGACCACAGCATCAAGGGTATGTGAGTGCTACTACTTTGTAACTAGTTTTGTCTTCTAAATAGTGGATATCCTAGGTTTGGCTGCCCCGGAGTCGTTTTTCTATTATTGAGTTTCCACTTCGTTAACAAAATTCTTGTGTTGCTTAAATTCCGCATTGATATTATTTTGTTAACACTTTGTGCACACACACTTGTTTATATTAGAAGTCAATTTAATTTTTCAACTGGTAACCTAGCTCTGATACCAAGTTGATAGGAACCCATGACTAACTGAATAGAAATCTCTTTTCAGGCATGAGAGACCACAAATGTGACGTCCCACATCGCCTGCAAATAGGGATGAGCTTATATGTATAAACGGACCCTTCTTGACATAAAGCTTTTTAAAGCTGTGATGGCCAAAACTCCGCTGTTAAGCGTGCTTCCGCAAGAGTAATACCAGGATGGGTGACCTCCTGGGAAGTTTGGTTTGGGGGAGCCAGAAGTGGACAGTATTGTGTCATTGAGGTGGGTCGTTACAAATGGTATCAGAGCCATTGCTCAGTTTGAGATGGGGGAGCGTGCACAAGCCCATGAGGGTCGCCAGCAGGCACTTGCTAGGACGCCAAGAATAGGTTGATCCCATGAGAGTCGCCAGCAAGGATGCTGGGTCCCAAGAGGGGATGATTGTGACATCCCACATCACCTGAGAATGGGGATATGCTTATATGTATAAACGCACCCTTCTTGACATAACGCATTTTAAAGCCGTGATGGTCATAAACCTATTAGAACTCCGCAGTTAAGCATGCTTCTGCGAGAGTAGTACCAAGATGGGTAACCTCCTGTGAAGTCTAGTTTAGGGAGGCCAAAAGCAGACAATATTGTGTCATTGGGGTGGGTCGTTACAACAAATGAATCCAACTTGGGCTGGATATAAACAACAATGACAAATGTCAATACAATATTCAATAATCTATCCTCTCTACATTATGGACCTTGTTTTGTACTAGAGCTAGGAATAACTGACCACTACATGAATTGTAAACTACCCACTAAGATACCGCATGTAAACTACCCATTACTGCTGAATATAACTTCTATTAACCCACTAACACTAACTTTCCTCAATCTCCTCCACGTGGTCCTATCAATTCTTCCCCCTTAAACGGAACTTGTCCTCAAGGTCCTATGAATTTAAGAGCTTCATATTAGAGATGGATATCTCTCTCCATTTGCGAATGCCCTTGTAAAGAAACCTTTAAAGTAAGCAATCTTAGAAGCTTTTGGATCCACGACATATCTTCTACGGCTGGCTCAATGATGCAATGGGTGGGAGACTGATGGTCTTTGGTACAACCCACTCTTCTTTGTCTTCTCGTATGTTAATCCAATGACTTTTTCAAAAAAGAATTTTCTTTTGTTTTCTTTGAACAACAAAACAAACTCCTTCGAACATGGTTGCAGAGAACATGCTCTTTGGAACTGGGTCGCGGATAAGAAATTATTCTTTTGTTTGTTTGCTCTTGATATAAGGGTTGGGAAAATCTACGCTGGAATTCATAGAACTTTTCTTCTAGCTTGTCAAAGAATGCTTTCAATTTCTTCGTACATAGCCATGTGCTGGTAACCTGGCTCTGATACCAAGTTGATAGGAACTCACGACTAATTGAATAGAAGTAGATAGATAATGAACTCTTTTCAGGTAGGAGAGACCACAAATGAATCCAATTTATGCTGGACATAAACCTCAATGACAAATGTCAATACAATATTCAATAATCCATCCTTTCTACATTTTGGACCTTGTTTTATACTAGAGCTAGAAATAGCTAACCAATACATGAATTGTAAACTACCCAGCCACTAAGATACTGCATGTAAACTACCCATTACTGTTGAATATAACTTCTACTAACCTACTACAATATAACTTCTATTAAGCCACTAACACTAACTTTCCTCAACCTCCTTCACATGGTCCTATCAAAATTCCAATATTTCTTTAAAAAAAAAAAAAATCAACAATTTTAGTATTTATGACCGTATTGGCCTCTCATTTTTATTTTTATTTTGCTCTTTAACATGGAACAAAATTCAAATGATAATTACTTTGTTATATTATTATTTGATTTTATGTTGGAATCAATTCTTCTTGGAATAACTAATATAGGGAAAACATTGCTTCGTTGGTACTGAGCACAAAAGCGAACTTGCTCATACTTTTTTTTTAAGGAGAATCATCTCATATGTTATAATTCAAAAGAATCGTGCTCAGCAAGCACATGTATATTTAGAATCCATTTGTTTTGACTTAAATTATTTTCTGTCGAAAAATACTTTTAGCAAAAATCATTTTATACAGCTTCAAGGAGGTTCTCTTGATCAACCGAAAAATGTCTTCAGTTTGACCAAAATTTTTGATTGTACCAAACACCTAAAATTATGAAAAACATTTTTCTGTTAAGGCAAAATGGAGCCTTAATTAAGATGCAGTTCCATAGCTTGAATTTTAATCTCACGCAATAAGGCGATAAGTTATTGCCCTACAATAGAGTCGTCCATGCAAGAGCTTGCTTGAACCCCAACTATTTGGATGGATGCCTCGACAAACTTTAACATGGTTCTTATTGCCTGAGATTCCGGTGCAGCAATTTTCTGTCAATTTTCATATGTGAGAAAAGATCTATCTGTCCAAATAAATTTTAGACAAATTTTTTTTTTGAAAATTCTTATCACTGTGGAAGCATATAACACCTTTACAATCAAAATCCTTTCGGTGAATGTTTAAAGATAGGATGTAGCCATTTTCACAAATTACATCCGTGGATTATTTACCCCCAAAAAAAAAGAAAAAAAAAGACGCGTAATCAAGGACTGGTAAATGGAAAGGAAAAATTAGAAGAGAAAGGTGTGAAAGTCAAATAAATGAGCAACCAAAAATGGTCCCCCAAACCCCACCAAATGGAAACTGTTATGATGAGGGTGTTGACTAGAAAGGAGTCCGATGTAACAGTTTCCCCGGCGTGTCCGAGAAAATCTAACATCTTCTGATATTCGCCCCACAAAGCACGCCCAATGGAAAAGCAAAGGGCGGAAGATAAAAGGAGAAAAAGGAGTTGCCACCGAAAAAGCGAGCAAATAAATGTAGACACGCGCATCATCGCTCTCTCTCTCTCTCTCTCTCTCTCTATTATTGCTTTGCTTGCTTGCTTCCATCATCCTTCATACCTGTGCTCAACTTTAACCACCTTAAAAGAAAACAAAAGTAACAACCAAATAATTGGTAAATAAAATATTTAGATGATAACCCATATCAAATTTAGATTGGATTATGCATGAGTTTTACTTAGAATTTACAATTTGGACATTTTCAATATTTATTTTTCTCATTTTATTTATCAAGAGAGTTATTTCAAAAGATTATAAAATTTTGGGTTTGAGATACTCAAGCATTTAGATCGACAAGGCGTTATTGTATGTAGAAACTCTACTAATTAATATTCAAATATTGAGCAATTTGTGTCCTCTAACCTACGTATGAAAACTCAGTTTGGTTGTGTTAGCTTGGAACACCATTAACAAATGAATTCCAAAGTGTCGGAGAGCTACCCTTTAAAAGTATCGCACAAGTTCCCTCATCTCCCTCCCTCCCTCCCTCCCTCCCTCTTAAAAGCAGCCTTTCTAGCATCAATAGCCACTAACCGGCCACTTTTTCATTTTATTTTATTTTTAAAAAAAAATTCTCCTTTCTTAACTTTAAAGATTCGCTTTTTGACAGCCACTTGGAAGATACTATGATGATTCAAAAAGTTCACACTTGTGATAAGGTGGCATCTTGGTTTTTGACAACATAAAGAAACCTAATTTGGTTTTCTATTATGTTTTTATTTTTATTTATTTTTTATTTTTTTCTTTTTATTTTTATCGAAAAGAACAAGGGATAAGAATAATAACAAGAGATTTTGCAAGGATTTTTCTGCTCGAATAGGAGAATCCCTATCCGCGCTAAGATAAGATGAGGGATTTTTAGAAAATTCATGTCCTAGCCATGTGATGCTAAACTTCTTGATAATTCTTGAACCCCGTTTGTCCTAGACTTGCTCCGACAGGTACACGCACCCCACAAGGAGTTCTCTCACAATAACCTACTCACAGGTGTGGAAAAGTGTTAGAAAATAGTCTACGTTGGTGAGAAGTGTAAACTATTTTACGACTTATGAAAGTTATTTTATTTGGTTAACTGGAAACATTTTCAGGTTAATAAATATTTTACGTCGTGCGAGATATTCAAAAATAAGAAGAAAAAAAATATATATTTTTCAGAAAAATATAAATATTTTACACCAAAAAAATGACAGTTAAAAAAAAAAATAAAAAAAAAGGGTCACTCACTCAATTTTTTTGTTTTTTTTTTTTTTTTGGGGGGGGGGGGGGGGGGGGGGGAATCTCTTCGCAGTACAATGGATTTTCTTTCGCTTAATATTTTTGATACCTCACATGCAAACATAATCATGTAAACATTAGAAGAAAAACAAGTTTGGAGAACTTTCTGAAGTGGGTATCTAAAATGATAGGTAAATGGGAAGTCACTCATAAAGTGATTGTGCTTTTCTACGAAAGGGAACAAAACATAACTGGGCCCTCCAGCAACCTTAAATGTAGGACACGTGGGACATTTACTTAAACTGTGATTATTGGCCTAATTGATTAAGAAACCGCACCCAATTAGAGAAAAAGTCCCTGGATCAAATATTGATTTGACGCCACCATTTCTGTGTTCATGCATGCCGCCACTTCAGATGTTTGTAACTGTTCGTCTCTAAAAGAATCATCCTAAATTTGCTCAAAATGTTGTCGGTTTAACACTTTAAATTGAACGGCATATCGTTCGTGTCAAAAGGCACGCAAATGCTATTGGTCATAGTTTAGCTGATACGGTAGTTAAACATGTCGTAGATTAAGTTCAGATAAAGATCATTTTTTTTTTTTTTTTTTTTTTGTATTTATTATATCATTTTTTGTTAGAGTAAATTGCTATAGTTTTATGAGGTAAATAATATAAGTATTTTCTTTTTCTTTTTTTTTTTTTAAAAAAAAAAAAAGAAAAAAAAAAAGAAAAAAGAAGAGCCAATATGCTAAATTTTTATGATTAGAGGGCAAGGGCAAAAAATATTTGTTGGTAGACGTCAGTAGGCTATATTTTTATTTTTATCTTATAATTTTTTATTTTTTTTTATTTTTTTTTAAATTGAGGAGGAGCCATGACCTATACTGATCCCCTAAATCCGTCCCCATATATATATATATAAAATGTTCAAGCCACAAAGATCATGCATTTATGACTTTTTAGTTTTCTTTCCTTTCGCTTTCTTTTGCCAAAGTCTTTTTAGTACCATTGTAAATATGAACTCAACCGTTCTTAAATAGAATAGTTTATTAGACTAGTCAAATTTGTATAATTTGAGCTTGACTTGTACAAATTCATATAAACTTATAAAAATTTATTTTTTATAGTATTATTTTAAAATATGTAAAGAGACAACATTAGGTCGGAAACTGAATAAGGAAAAAACTTCTATCTTTTTTAGCCACAATATAGTCAAGAGGCCTGAGGCCGAATCTTTCAATTATCTGGCATCCCTAATACGCACAGGTATGATAAATATTTTGGGTTACCTAGACTTGTGGCAAAGTCTAAAGTACAGGAAGTCAAAAGTATCGAAGACCGAGTGTGGAAGCGATTGAATGACTGGAAAACTAAGTCCTTTCTCCACCGTGGAAGGAGATTCTATTGCAAGATCCAGGCAATTTCCACGTACAACATGAGTGTATTCATGTTGCCTTTAGTTCTGTGTAAGGATATTAACTCGATGATGCAAAATTTTTGGTGGGGTTATAAGGATAAAGGTTCTAAGATCCGTTGGATGAGCTGGAAAAAGTTGGGTTTTTCAAAGACTAAGGGAGGTATGGGCTTTCGAGAGCTGAGGTGCTTTAATAAAGCGCTCCTAGCTAAATAGGGATGGAGGCTTTTGAATAATCCCAATAGTCTTGCGGACAGAATTTTGAAAGCAAAATACTTCTCAAGGGAATCTTTCTTGAAGGTTAATCTTTGTAAGATACGATCCTTTGCTTGGAGGAGTATTGTATCCATGCGGAACCTGCTGAAGGAGGGGCTGATTTGGCAGATTGGAAGTGGGAAAGTGGTAAACATATGAGGGGATAAATGGCTTCCAACTCCAATGGCGTATGCCATCCAATCCCCGAAGAGAAGTCTGTCGGAGGATGCAAAAGTTATCGAATTCATTGATCCTGACACAAGAGGGTAGAATATGCCGTTAATCAAAACAAATTTTTGGGATGAGAAAGCGGAGGTAATATCTCAAATCTATCTGAGCAAGTGATGTGGTCATGAACGTATCAATAATAAATTAAACCGCTCGCAATAGTACGAATCTTTGTAGGATAGGGTCTATGTGAGGGTGTCGAACCTTAAGGATTGTCGATTTGTGTCGTGTAAAGTATTCAAGATTAATTGTATTATAATTCAAAGGAGTTGATTTTTTTTTTGTATCAATTATCACTAATATACGCAAAAGTAGATGAGAATGTTGAAAGGAGAAAGATAGAGTATTGATTTCACTACTAACCTCATAATAATGGTAAATTTCAATTATCAAGGGAATAACATGAACATGAGTATTTGGACTCTTGAGTGTGTGTCAAGCACCCAAAGATGACATAAACAAAGTACTTGTATTAAAAAATAAGAATAATCCATCATTGGTTGGAATGGATCGCCCACCTAGCGACTAAGATGTGGAACGATCCGTTCTTCCCTCGGTATGAATTATCAAATCAATTAATTAGCATAAACGTAATCAAGGAATAAGCATAACTCATCTTTCAGTAAGAACAAATTGATTTACCTAATTAAACTAACTAGCGAGTAAAACAATTTATTCTTCCTAAGCATGACCTATCAAAACCTCATGAATTCATGTCCATTAATATCGTTGTAAAACCATCGTTCATACAATCATAGAAAATATGAACGTTGACTTCAATCAAGATAAACAATTTTCTAGAAAAGATAAAAGGTTTACCAAAATCAAATTTAGACATTAAAAAATATTCTCAAAATTAAATAACCAATACTCGTGATATGAAATTCCCAAGAGAAAATACAATTACACTATTATTGATAAGTGCTAAATGTTACTATTATTATTTTTGTGCTTTCTTGCATTTTGTAGGTTTTGGAAGAAAAACACTCAAAATCTATCAAGTTCCAAGCTTAGAACAAAGTTTGAAAGAAGCTGAAGTCGGCAAATCCTAATCCAACTTGATTTTAGATTCGTTTATTGCAAAAGTCGGCAGACTTGTTATTTTTGGAAAGATCCGTTTGCAGCAGAATGGTGAAGTCAATAGACCCATTCTTGGAAAGATCCAAATCCAATGCAATTATGGATTTGTTTGTTGAAAAAAAGAGAAATCGGCAAAATTTGTTACTTTTCGAAAGATTCCAAAATGAGCACGCCTCCATATTTTAACCATGTGTTTTGGCACAAGTATTGGATTGTGACAAAATTAGCAGCATTGGACAGATAATACAAAATGCAACAAATATCTAAGAAATAGGATATCCCTAATTCGCACGTTTAATATGCCAAATCGCCCTGAAATATAGGACCAAGAATCTGGATGAAATTGGAAAGATTCTAATCCTTTTCCATCTTGGATTGGGTTTTTAGTCTCCTACTTGGACTAGGAGACTAACTTCCGATTTTCCTAGGATTTATAGGGCTTCTAGGATTCTCATAATCTCTATAAATAGGCCTCTAAAAAGTGAAGAAAGACACACTGCTACCTAGAACTAAAACTCAGTAAAATACTTCTTGAAGGCTTGAAGAGTTGAAGAGGAGTAAATCATTGCAGGAGGCCATCTCACCAGCGTCATGAGCAGCTAAAACCCTTCATAGGGTATTGATGTAATCCTATCCAAGCACAATTGTGATGACCCCAATTTTTTTTTTTTTTTTTATACAAACATAAATGAGTCATCACAGTGGCACGAGTATTTGTCGCTCAACCAACATACAGTACACACCCCATAACATGTACCTGATAATCAGAAGAAAAAAAAACATCTATTCAATGGAACATACACAACATAATCAATATACAGCGGAATACATATCAATAGCAGAAACACATCTATATATACATAACTGTTTTACGACAAAAGAGCCATACATATTGAAAATAAAATATGACTTCTAATTAACCTAACAAAATATTAAATGCGAAATTTGAAGGAGACAAATATTTTGTTGATGAAGTGGAAACTCAGTTAAGAGAAAAACTACTCCGGGGCAGCCAAACCCAGGATTTCCACTATTCAAAAGACAAAGCTAGTTACAAAGTAGTAGCACTCACATACCCCTGATGCAATGGTCATACCTTGAACTCTGACGTGTACCTATACACGAAAGCCTCCCAACTAGGTCTCCTACCTAAAGGGGTCTTCAATGGAATCATTTACCTTAGGGCTCCTCCCCAAGATAGACTTCACAGCTGATCAAATCACACACTGGCAACAGCTACAGAGCTACCAGATCTTCAAATCCCCCTAAACACCCTATTTAAGCTATAGAGAATTCAATACTGAATTCTGTAAATTGTACATGCCTAGAGGCCTCTATTTATAGGCTACAGAAGACCTAAATCGGGTCAGATACGATTTTCTCTAGGCGGCATCTAGACGGTAGCTGAGAGCATCCGGACAGACAACTGTGCAACAGGCTTTCCAAAAGCACTGATATTCTTTCCTGGATAGGGCCATGTCCGGACGATGTTGCCCTAGCATCCGGACTGTTGCGCTTATGCTGCATGCAATTTCCATAAAAAGGACTAGAGTCTGGACGGTGTTGCCATGACGTCCGGACGGTTGAAATTCTTTTCCACATCTTGCCTTGTCAAGGATAGCGTTAGGACGTTGTAGACCTATCGTCCGGACATATGCAGCTGTCTTCCCATATTTTTGTTTGCGAAGGAAAACCTAATTCTCCTCGAACTCTGACTGGCGTCCGGACGGTATAACCACATTGTTCGAACGAATGCACTGAAATCTTCTTGAACTCTGAATAGCGTCTGGACATGTTGCCATGACGTCCAAACGGATGCAACCATGAACTGTTCGAAGCTTCTAGACACTGATGGGAGTCCAGATGGTATTGCCACGTCCTCCGAATGAATGTTGCTGACTAATGAGATTCTGGACGCTTTACTGGGACGTTCGAACAGAAACATGGGATCCAACTTCTTTGAGTTGGAATCTACAGAGAATATTCCTTGAACACTTGAAATAGCCCTCTTGATGCTCTTGACACTGAACTTGCCATGATAAGGCTATTTCCATCTTTAGAGAAATAAACTCTGAATATCTGAAGACTCTGAAATATATGGCATCCTTGTGAAAGCAGCAACATTACATGATAGTGATTTTGTCAACAGAATGCAGCCAATCAAAAACTAACAAACTCCCCATTTTTGTCTAAAAAAACAAAGGGTAAAATAGAGTATAAAAACTGTTAGTTTGTAATTGGCCGCATTTTGTTGGACAAAATCACTTCTTTGTAAAGATGCTTTTTAATAGGGATTCCGCTATTCAGAAGTGCTTTCAGAAGATTCTACACAGTTTGCAAGGCAAAAAAATTCGGTTCCCTGTCAGACATTTGGACAGCGTGTCATATCATTTGGACGCCCATCTGTCCAAAGTACCAGCCGTCCGAACGACGTGTCATACCATCCGAACGCCCATCTGTTCAAAGCATCATCCGTCCGGTCGATGAGAATTTCCCGTCCAGACCTTCCCCTGTGTCGAGAAGTTTCGAACTGCTCCAGCTTGCATCCATCCGGACGTTTCAGCAGCACGTCCGGACGACTCTTAGTGTTCGACTAAGCTTCAGGGTTTCTTTCCAAAACACATATGTGGGAAGATCGCTGGAACCGTTCGGACGACGCGGATTCCCGTCCGGACGCACTTATCCATAAGGCAAGCATCGAATTCAAAATCCAAACGTCTGGACGTTAGTCAACATGGTTCGGGTGTGCGTGCATCAAATATTGAAATTGTGTACATCAAATCAACCATCCGGATGACCATTCCCCCGGTCCGGACGCGCGAAGCCTTTATAAGGAAATTACTTGCAATGGAAGTGCAACCATCCGGACTACAGGGCACCATTGTTCGGACGCGGCTTAAAAACATGAAAGAATTTCAGCGAAATTCTCGGGAAATCGATCGCACAGTTGTTCGTCCAGACGACCTTTGACTACAGTCTGGACGACTTCTATGTTTTATCAAGCCAAACGCTCATTTGAACCCTCAGCTTATAAATAGAGGTCCCTAGGCTTGAGAACAGCAAGAATTCGGTATTGAATTCCATTAGTGCTTAGAGAGCTATATTGTGAGATTATTGAGCTGAGTTGATCTCTCTAAAGCCATTGTTGTGTGTGCTGTTGCTGCACTTAATCTGAAGTCTATCTTAAGGGTTGGCCCTAAGGTAAAGGATTCCATTGAAGACCCCTTCAGGTAGGAGACCTAGTTGGGAGGCGTTCGTGTTGGGTTACACGTTAGAGTTCAAAATACAACCACTGCATCAGGGGTATGTGAGTGCTACTACTTTGTAACTAGTCTTGTCTTCTGAATAGTGGATATCCTGGGTTTGACTACCCCGGAGTGGTTTTTCTCATCTTGAGTATCCACTTCGTTAACAAAAATCTTGTGTTATTTTATTTCCGCATTATTTTGTTAACACGTTGTTCACACACACACTTGCTTTATATTAGAAGTCATTTCCATTTTTCATTTGGTATCAGAGCTTGGTACACTCTGTTGAGATTCAATTCTTGAGTGTAATATATTTTATCTTACTTCTATCTAGAATGTCTCAAACTCTTAATATAGTTCCTACCTTTGACGGTACAAACTATGGCTATTGGCAGGCTCGTATGCGATTCTTTTTAAAATCTATTGACTGTTGGAGTATTGTTGAAATTGGTTGGACTAAACCAGCGGACGTAACACTCGAACTAGTTCCACAGAAAAACGCACAACTTTCTAATGATAAAGCCCTCCATGCTCTACGTCAAGCACTTTCACCGTCTCAATTTGCAAAAATTTCAAACTGTGAATCTGCTCAAGAAGCCTGGCAAACCTTGGAAGCAACATATGAAGGCACCAAACTTGTAAAATCTGCCCAACTTCAAATGTTAATTTCCAGATTGAATAAATTAAGATGTTGGAAGAAGAGACATTTGGAGAGTCTTACTCCAAAATGAGTGACCTAAGAAACTCCATGGTGAGTCTTAGGAAGCCCGTCTCGGATGTAAAACTCATCCGAAAAATTCTAAGATCTTTGCCTGAGTGTTTCAGGATCAAGGTGACAACAATTGAAGCGAGGAAAGATCTGGAAGAAATGAAGATTGAAGAGTTGGTGGGATCTCTTCAAACTTATGAGATGTCCCTGCCCCCGGTCAAAAGGCTGAAGACCATTGCCCTGAAGGCTTTCAAGAAAAAGGTGGAAGCCTCATCTGAAGATGACTCTGAGGAGGAAGAAAAAACTGTGGCTATGCTGGCCAAAAATTTTAGAAGACTAAAGAGAGATGACCGATTCAAGAAGAAGTTTTCTGAAAAGATGAAGAATGCTCCCAGAGAAGCTGAACCTGAGGAAGCAGAGAAGAAAGATCCCAGAGGTCCGAGATGCTTTGAGTGCTTAGGATTTGGGCATATATGAGCTGATTGTGGGAACCTCAAGAATGGCAAAGGGAAGGCATACAATGTGACTCTTAGTGATGAGTTAGAAGAAGAAGAACCTCATGAGTCAGAAACGTTTCTAGCCTTTGTGGCTCCACTTGTAGAAGAAGAGGATTCTTATTACTTAGAGCACATCGACAATGGGGATGAACTCAAGGAGGCGTACAAAACTCTCTACGTACAGTATGAAAAGCTGAGGGAAGGACGTAAGCAGAACCTTCATGATTTGAACAGTTTGCAGACTGAAAAGAGTCCCTTGCTACAGAAAATACAAGAGCTAGAGGAGAAGTTACTAGAGACACAGCTCCAATTAGAGAGAGTCACTGATGAAAAGCTGACTCACATGCTATATCAATTTGGAAGAGCCCAACCGACAAGATTGGTCTCGGGTATGTAGCTCCTCCCACTGACACTCCCTCTACTTCCAGGACTGTCTTTGTTAAGCCTACAGTCCTAGAGCCTCCCCCCACTATTGAAGATAAAGGGAAGGATAAGATTAATGGAGATGTTCTGGGAACTCAGAAGCCTCCTTCCATAAGAAGATCTCCTATATGCCATCACTGCGGTCTAAGTTCGCATGTCCAACCTCAGTGCTCTCTTCTGAAAGCACAGAAAGCAAAGGTCAAGAAAGAAGTACCCAGACAAGCTAATCATGGCACTAGACCTCTGACCTAGCATCAGACTCCATGGTATCAGGCTCCTTATCATGCTCTATGAAATCAAGCACCAAGGTATCAGGCTCCTCAATATCAAGCTCCTTGGTCTCATGCATCACGATACCAGGCATCTCAGCATCAGCGACATCAACAACGATTTGTACCTGTCAATCACAGTGGCAAATCCAAGATCAAATCCAAGCACTCTAAAAGGTCGCAGAAGGTGGAAGATGATCAATACTACAAAGAGCCACCTATTTGGATGCAAAGCATGATGGAGTGGATGGGTCAGCAGATGAAGTCTTGCTAGCAACCACCCACATGAAGGCAGGCTTGGGTCAAGAAGAAGAATCACATTCACCCAATGAGGGGAATTGGACGTACCTAGCAGGAGATGGTGTTCATGCCTTGGATTTGGTTCCTAATCCAAAGGCATCAAGTTTGATTGCTTGACTTTTACTTGTTATCTTTTGTGCTTATTATGCAATCTAGGAACCAGTTGTGTTTTGCCCTCTGTTTCCCTTGAGAGAATATTGCAGGTACTATTTGGGGAAGACATAAAAAGCAGGTCGAGGGACTGTTTTTCTGTATTGGCAACATCGAGTCTACACAGGTTTGATTATGTCTTGCATGTTATATAATGTCATTTCCATATAGCATTTTGTTTAATAAAAAAAAAAAGGATAAATTGCAGGATCTTTTTTTCTTTTCTTTGCATATCAGATATTGCATGTGTTTTCACCTGATATCTCAATTCTTTATTCTTTAATCTACTTTGCTTAGATATGATTGAGAGTTTATGACTATATCTGCCAAGTGTTTTTCCTGTATATGCAATAGTTTGATAGCTTCTTTTCTCTTGCGATGAAAATGTACACTATCCAAGACTCCCCTAAAGGTACATCTTTCCTTCTCTAACTTTTTGTTACTAGTAATTTTGGATAAGAGAATAGGTTTTTGATAAGATGGCCAAATTGACCAAACGCTAGTTGAACCTAGAACCTAAAAATTCTGGCATTTTCTCTAGGTTGCAACATCAAAAGAATCAAGCAGTTACTCTTATGAATTCTGCACTATATATGTATATTTTCTGCTTATGTGCTAAAATATACATTGTCATTCATGGTGCAAGTAAAATATTTACCTTGTCCTTCATGGTACAAGTAAAACAATTGGATGCTGTATCTTAGGGGGAGTGTATCAGGTGATGGTGACTAGGTCCTAGTACTGAATAAGGTTTGACTTTTGACTAATCTTTCACTGATTTTCTCTCATCTAGAAAATCTGGTTGCTTTTTGTCATATCAGTGAAAGTCATATCTTGTGGAAAAAGTCTTCACACACACACACGCATTGCATGAGTTGAGTAATCTATCTATATTTTTGATCTACAGGAAAATCTTTGTGCTGATTGAACTCTTGACTCCCATTTATATCTCTGCATAGTTTTAAGATACTCTCTGATTGCTTTATCAGTTGATTATACATGCATGTTCTGAAGCTGACCTTAGAAAAAATAATTTCTGCAAATTTTTCCTCAGTTTTTGCCTTTTTAAATGTCAAGCGTTTGGACGGCTTCTCTTTGCGTCTGGACGGGTGTGGCTTAGTCGGCCGGACGGACAAATATGTTACACGTCCAGATGCGCGTGGCTCCAATGGCCGGATAGCAAGGTTACACGTCCGGACGCGCGTGACCTATTTGCATATTTCCAAGGCAACGCGCGTCTGGACGGGGTTAATGAGCCGTCTGGACGGGGACCCCACAGCCTCTATAAAACCTGGCCGTCGCATTTTCAGCCTACCCCACTCATTTTCTCACTCTCTTTTAGCTGTTTGTCAGTGTCTTCTAGTGAGATTTTGCTTTTTCTCGCCCTCTTTTGTCCTGTTGTGCATTTCTCACCACATTCCAGGTATTTTTTCAGTTAACATTATTCTTTTCAGTTTCTTTTACAACTTATTAGAATAGTGATATTTTGGAATATTATTGAGTTTCTTTAGGGAATGGTAGAATTTCCTTTTGTGATATCTGCTGTGTCGAGAATATTTGGTTCAGTATTTTTTACGACTGTTTTGTGATATCTCTTGTTTGTAATCTCTTGAAAAGTCCTTTTTACTGCTGTTATAATGCCAGATTTTCTATGTGCACTAACAAGATTTTTTTTTGGATTATTCTTGGCAAATCTAGTTGGTTTCTTTTTGCAGAATCATGTCTGTAGGCAGTCCACAGCGTAGGGTCCGCCAGAGGACAGGGGGAGATAAAACAGCCCTTAGAGCCAAAATTATGGACCAACCAGTGATTGCTGAGAGAAACGTTGTTCGGACCGACATTATGGTGGCTCCTCTGGATAGTATCCACGACACTATCCAGACTTATTGTTAGGTTGTAATTGGCTTCATTCTGGTTGGACAAAATCACTTGTTTGTAAAGGTGCTTTATAACAGGGACTCCACTATTCAGAAGTGTTTCAGAAAATCTGCACTATGTACAAGTCAGAAGAATTGGTTCTCTGTCGGTCGTCCGGACGACCGTGCCATCCCGTCCAGACGCTCATCTATCCACTGTTCCATCAGTTCGGACGCCCAGACAGGCCTAGCATCATTCATCCGAACGATGTAGATTTCCATCCGGACCCTTCACTACATCGAGAAGCTACTATTCCAATTTGCATCCGTCCAGACGTCTCAGCAGCCAGTCCGGATGACTCTTAGTATTCGACCAAGCTTCAGATTCTTTCTATGTTCAGTTATGGGAAGATTGATGCAACCGTCCTGACAACGTGGATTCCCGTCCGGACGCGCTTCTCCTTAAGGCAAGAATCGCAATTCAAATTCAACTGTCCGGGCGCCAGTCTGCCATCGTCCAGATGCGTGTGCATCTGATATAGAAATTACGTATTCAACTTCAACCGTCCTGACGCAAGCCTATCATGGTCCGGATGCGCGCACCACAGATATGGAAATTGCGTGTTGAAGATCAACCATCCGGACGACTATCCCCCCTGGTCCAGACTCATGAAAGCCTTATATGGAAATTACTTGTAGTGGACATGCGACCGTCTGGACGACAATGCCTCACCGTCCGGACGCGGCTCTCAAACAATAAAGATTTGCAGCTAAAATCTCAGAAATTCTGGTCGCACATTTGTCCGTCCAGATGGCTCAGGTTCACCGTCCGAATGACGTCTGTACATATTACAGCAATCGCCCATTTGAACCCTCAGCCTATAAATAGAGGCCCCTGGGCATTGAGAACTGCAAGAATTCATTACTGAATTCCTTCAGAGCTTATAGAGTTATTTTGTGAAGTTATCGGACCTGATTTGTTCTCTCTCAAGCCATTGCAAGTGTGTTGTTGCTGTGCTACAACTGAAGTCTATCTTAGGGGTCGGCCCTAAGATAAAGGATTCCATTGAAGACCCCTTCAGGTTGGAGACCTGGTTGGGAAGCGTTCGTGTTGGGTTACACGTTAGAGAGCAAGGTACGACTATTGCATAAGGAGTATGTGAGTGTTACTGCTTTGTATCTAGCTTTGTCTTCTGAATAGTGGAAATCCTGAGTTTGGCTGCCCCAGAGTGGTTTTTCTTTTATTGAGTTTCTACTTCGTCAACAAAATATCTGTCTCTTTTAATTATGCATTGTGATATTTTGTTGCACACTATTGCACACACTTGCCTTTTATTTTTAGAAGTCAATTTCATTTTTCAATTGGTATCAGACCAGGTACACTCTATTTAGGATTTATTTCCTGAGTGTGATCCTCATCTCTTTGTGACTTCTATTTTTTTATTACACCTTTTATCATGAATTCTTCTTAGTTATCTAATGAGGATTCTGATATTAAGTTCTTTAAGGTTTTTAATAAATTGAAGAATGCTCAACATTCTAAAATTTCACATAAAGAGCTTAAAAATGTGAAGCAAGAAAAAGAGTCATTAATTATGCAATTGTCTGAATCACATGCTTTGATTGACTCTTTGAGATCTGAAAATACCATGTTGTTTAACATTATTGATACACTTGAGAATAAATTAAAAGAATCTGATGATCTCTTGAAAAAATTCTCAAGTGATAATTTGAAGAGCATGCTTTGTATTCATTCAGATGTTCCTAACAAGCCTAATTTAATTGTTGATGATTTGAGTGCTACTACTTCACATGCTTCTGATTCTGAATTAGATTCCATTATTATTAAGCCTGTGATAGTAGACACTGCTTGTTTGGATAATTCTTGCTTGAATAATTGTGTGATGCCCAAGCCCAAGGAATCAGGAATACGAGGTAAGTTTGTTCTTACTTGTCATAATTGTGGAAAAATTGGTCATATTAGGCCAAATTGTTATTTGTTGAAATCCCACAGGCCTTGGATTATGCAGGATGCTATGAGGAAAAGTGAAGTTGATGATTCTTCCTCATCAAAATATGTCCCTCCGCATAGGAGACATATAAAAGGTAAGGGCAATGTTATTTGTAAGAATGCTAACTATAATTCTGCAGAGAATGTCAAGAAGCATTCAAGCAAAAGAAGCTTGCCCACCTACCATCACTGCAGCATCACCGGTCACATCCGACTCAAGTGTCCACAGCTCCAGGCTCAAAAGCTGAAGAAGCTACCAACAAGAGTTACATCAGGGAGCACTCTACCTGCTACGGCTCTTCAAGCTCCACGGCATCAGCAGAAGTTTGTTCCTGCCAATCAGAGTGGCAAAACAAAGAAAAACAAATCAAGGCGTTACAAGAGAAAGCCGCAAAAGCCCAATGGCAGCCATGGCTATGAAGGATTGCTGAGCCTAATGCAAGGTATGCTAAGGAGAATGGACAACATGGACAAGACCTGCAAGCCACCGCCTCGGGTCAAGCAGGTATGGGTTAAGAGTGATGAAACCATTCACCCCATGAGGGGGAATGAACGCACCTAGCAGGAGAAGGTGTTCATGCCTAGGATTCGGTTCCAAATCCTAAGGCATCAGGTTTGATTTCTTGCACATTTATTTGTTATATTTGTGTGGTTACTATGCAATCTAGGAACCAGTTTGTTGTGCCCCCTATTCTCTTGAGAGAGCATTGCAGGTACGTTTTAGGGAAGACAGAAAAAGTAGGTTGAGCGACTGTTTTTCTGTATTGGCATCATCAGGTTTGATCTTGCCTTGCATATGATGTCATTTCCATATTGCATTATTTTTTTAATAAAAATAAATAAATAAATAAAAAAACTTGGGTAGAAGATGCGGGATTTTTATTTTTATTTTTTTTTCTTTTGATAGCTTTTCAGATATTGCATGTGTTTTTGCCTGATATCTCAATTCATTGTGCATTGATTAAATATGCTTATATGTGATTGAGAGTTTATGCATAATATCTGCTAAGTTTTCCTGTTGCATCTTAATGATAGATAGTTACTTCCCTCATGCGATGAAAATATGCACTATCCAAGACTCCCCTAAGGTACATCTTTTCCTTCTAGAAATTCTAGATAAGAGAAGAAGTTTTTGATAAGATGGCCAAATTGACCAAATGCTAGTTGAACCTAGAACCTAAAAATTCTGGCATTCTCTCTAGGTTGCAGCATCAAAAGAATCAAGCAGTTACTTTTATGAATTCTGCGCGATATATGTATATTTTCTGCTTATGTGCTAAAATATGCCTTGTCCTTTAGGGTGCAAGTAAAATATTTACCTTGTCCTTCATGGTACAAGTAAAACAATTGGATGCTGCATCTTAGGGGGAGTGTATCAGATGAGGGTGGCTAGTTCCTAGTACTAAATAAGGTTTGACTTTTGACTAATCTTTCACTAATTTTCTCTCTTGTCTAGAAAATCTGGTTGCTTTTTATCATTTCAATGAAAGTCATACCTTATGGGAAAAGTCTTCACACACACACACACACGCATTGCATGAGTTAAGTAATCTATTTAAAATTTCTATCTACAGGGAAATTTGTGCTCATTGAATGCTTAACTCTTATTCATATCTTTGCATATTTTAGCAATGCTATTTGACTGTTGTATCAGTTGATTATACATGCATGTTCTAAAGCTAACTTTAAGGAAAAATATTTTCCTGCAAATTTTCCTTAAGTTTCAGATTTTCAGTGTGAAGCATCCGGATGGACCTATTCTTACGTCTGGACTAGAGCAGTCTTGCCATATGCTGAACTAGCAGTTGCCATCCGGATGGTTAAATGACTCGTCCGGACAGGATCTCTATAGGTTTAAGACTTGCCTTCCTTTCTCTGCCATACACACATCTTTGCATTTTTATCATGTCATGTTGTGTGTTTTTCTCGTGGATTTCTCCCGAGATTTTGGCATTCTTTGCACATCTCTACTCATCCCATGATCTTCATTGTGTGTTCCGTCATTCTTTTAAGTTTTTGTGCTTTTAGAATATTGGAATATTTGTTGATTGTGATATTTTTTTTAGATATTGTGCATGAAAATCCTATGTTGTCTGTGTGTTGGGTTGATATTGATATATCTGGGTCATTTGGATTGCAATCTTTGTTTGTGTAATTCTTGGGCATCCAATTGACAGCTGTCATAATACCACTTTCTTTTCAGGACTAACAGGATCTAATATTTCTTTGTGGTGTTATTTTTGGAAATATTTTTGTTTAAATTTTTTTCAAGAATATGTCATCCAGCAGCTCCCAGCACAATATCTGACTGATGGATCCTTTGGAAAACTGACTGTTGAAGTCGGATGTTCAATTTTCAAAGGTCTTGGGATTTGAGATGAGGTTTTTTCCTAGCTCATGCAAAGCCTTCCGTAGCATTCCCTCATATCTGCATCCGTTAGAGGTTCAATGATGAATCTCCTCAGTTATCTTGCAGACCAGTTGCCTAGAGGATGTCAATCTGCGGATATTCAGTTTCAGGCTTTGCAAAATCAAGAGATTGAAGACTTTTTAGTCCATGGTTCCCGGCTTCCTGAGCTAGAAGTCGAAGTAGTACAAATCCAGCTTTCTATACTGATTTCTCTCCGTTACTTGATTTCAGTGGATCAGCAGGATTTGATACTTGGATGATTTCTGTTCCTCTCTTTTGGGCCACTTACAGACTTTTCTCTATTTTCCTATTGTTTTGGATTTTAGAACGTTTTTGTCTGTGGATATTATTACTATGTTTACCCTTGTCCTTCTGAGACATTTAGGTGGAGTATTTTTTTCATTACTCTATTTTACCCTTTGTCCCTTTGTGACAAAAAGAGGGAGTAATTTTTTATTTGGACCGGCATTGTATTTTTAACCGGTCAAATGATTTTTGTCCCAGAATGGCCAAAGGGGGAGTTATTTAGGTTGTAATTGGCTTCATTCTGGTTGGACAAAATCACTTGTTTGTAAAGGTGCTTTATAACAGGGACTCCACTATTCAGAAGTGTTTCAGAAAATCTGCACTATGTACAAGTCGGAAGAATTGGTTCCCTATCAGTCGTCCGGACGACCGTGCCATCCCGTCCGGACGCTCATCTATCCACTGTTCCATCAGTTCGGACAACGTGCCACCGTCCGAACGCCCAGACAGACCTAGCATCATTCGTCCGAACGACGTAGATTTCCATCCGGACCCTTCACTGCATCGAGAAGCTTCTGTTCCAATTTGCATCCGTCTGGACGTCTCAGCAGCCAGTCCGGATGACTCTCAGTATTCGACAAAGCTTCAGATTCTTTCTATGTTCAGTTATGGGAAGATTGATGCAACCGCCCGGACAACGTGGATTCCCGTCCGGACGCGCTTCTCCTTAAGGCAAGAATCGCAATTAAAACTCAACCGTCCGGACGCCAGTCTACCATCGTCCGGACGCGCGTGCATCTGATATGAAAATTACGTATTCAACTTCAACCGTCCGGACGCCTACCTTTCATGGTCCGGACGCGCGCACCACAGATATGGAAATTGCGTGTTGAAGATTAACCGTCCGGACGACCATCCCCCCTGGTCCGGATGCGTGAAAACCTTATATGGAAATTACTTGCAATGGCTATGCGACCGTCCGGACGATAATGCCTCACCGTCTGGACACGGCTCTCAAACAGGAAAGACTTTCAACGAAAATCTCAGAAATTCTGGTCGCATAGTTGTCCGTCCGGACGGCTCAGGTTCACAGTCTGGACGGTGGCCGTACATATTACAGCAGTCGCCCATTTGAACCCTCAGCCTATCAATAGAGGCCCCTGGGCATTAAGAACTGTAAGAATTCGGTATTGAATTCCTTCAGAGCTTAGAGAGTTATTTTGTGAAGTTATCGGAGCTGATTTGTTCTCTCTCAAGCCATTGCAAGTGTGTTGTTGTTGCCCTATAGCTGAAGTCTATCTTAGGGGTCGGCCCTAAGATAAAGGATTCCATTGAAGACCCCTTCAGGTAGGAGACCTGGTTGGGAAGCGTTCGTGTTGGGTTACACGTTAAAGAGTAAGGTACGACCACTGCATCAGAGGTATGTGAGTGTTACTACTTTGTATCTAGCTTTGTCTTCTGAATAGTGGAAATCCTGGGTTTGGCTGCCCAAGAGTGGTTTTTCTCTTAATTGAGTTTCCACTACGTAAACAAAATATCTGTCTCTCTTAATTCCGCATTGTGATATTTTGTTGCACACTATTGCACACACTTGCCTTTTATTTTTAGAAGTCAATTTCATTTTTCACTTATCATTGGGGGTATCTGCACACTTGTGCCTGTGTTGTGTACACCAGGCTGGTCAGGCTGTTCTATGCCAACCTCGAGGTGGTTCAGGATGATGACCGTGGGTTGGTGCTTTAGTCCATTGTTGGAGTGCATACTATCACTGTTGATCCCCAGATCATTTGTTAGTTCATAAGAGTTCTTATTCTTCCAATGCTTGGCAGCCCTTACAATGAGGTGGTAATCCCTCCTTCTTTGGATGATCTCAGAGAGGTTTTCCACGCAGTTCCACAGGGAGACGAGCGTGCCACTACCATAAGGATCGGTGCTTTATCTGCCCCACACCGCATGCTAGCCAAGATTGTTCAGCACAACCTTTGGCTAGTTGTCAGGCGCAGTGACCTGATTTTGAAGAGGGCCCAGTTCGTCTATGCTATCCATCTTCGCTTGCCTTTCTGCTTTGGACGTTATTCTTGAGGCCCGTGATGAGGGCAATACCGGTCTTCCAATTGGCTGCCTGCTCATACAGATTATTCTACAGTCAGGCATCAGTGTTGCTGGCGAGCCGAAGATGAGGATCCAAGATCCTATCAGCAAGCAGACTTTGATGAAGTCCAGTGCTCAGCTGCGGCGCAATGAGCAGGATGATAATGTGCCCCCGCCTCCTCCTATTCTTGTCGGCATTCTAGATGTAGCATCCTCTTCTCAGACTGTTCTGCCACCATAGCCGGATGTCAGCTATTCTCAGATTATGGAGGCATTGGCCGCTATTCAGGAGCTCTCCATGTCATCCATACAGCAGTCCATCTCTGTCATGCAGTAGGAGGTTCACTCCATTAACCTCCGTGTAAAGCAAAACCAGCTGGACCTCCGGGAGTGTCTCCAGTTCCACCACCTGTCTAGCAGAGATGACGAGGACGATGCACCGATGGCTGATGCATCCTGATTTTTTTCTTGATATAGTTTATTTTTGAGACATTGGTGTTATCATTTTGATACTTTGCTACATTTGTTTAAACTCCTGAATATTTTATTACTCTGTTTACCCTGGTCCTTCTGAGACCTTTAGGGGGAGTAATTTTTTTTTGATGTGTCTAATTTTTATTACTCTGTTTTACCCTTTGTCCCTTTGTGACAAAAAGGGGGAGTAATTTTATTTGGACCGAGATTGTATTTTTAACCGATCAAGTGATTTTTGTCCCAGAATGGCCAAAAGGGGAGGTTGTTAGTTTGTAATTGGCCACATTCTGTTGGAAAAAATCACTTATTTGTAAAGATGCTTTTTAACAGGGATTCCGCTATTCAAAAGTACTTCCAGAAGATTCTACACAGTTTGCAAGGCAAAAAAATTTGGTTCCCTGTCAGCTCTCCGAACGACGTGTCATATCGTTCGGACGCCCATTTGTCCAAAGTACCAGCCGTCAGGACGATGTGTCATACCGTCCGGAGGCCCATCTATTCAAAGCATCATCCGTCCAGACTACGAGAACTTCTCGTCCGAACCTTCCCCTGTGTCGAGAAGTTTCGAACAGCTCCAGCTAGCATCCATCCGGACGTTTCAGTAGCACAGTGTTCGACCAAGCTTCAGGATTTCTTTCCAAAACACAGATCTGGGAAGATCACACTGCAACCGTCCGAACGCGCTTATCCATACTGCAAGTATCGCTTTAAAATCTAGACGTCCGGATGCCAGTTAGCATGGTCCGGACGCCTGTGCATCAGATATGGAAATTGCGTACATCAAATCAACCGTCCGGATGACCATTCCCCCGGTCTGGACGCTGGAAGCCTTTATATGGAAATCACTTGCAGTGGAAGTGCGAACGTCCAGACGACAAGGCACCACCATCCGAACGCGGCTCAAAAACAAGAAAGAATTTCAGCAAAATTCTTGGGAAGTCGATCGCACAGTTGTCCGTCCGGACGGTACTTGACTACCGTCCGGACGGGGCCTATGTTTTATCAAGCCAGACGCTAATTTGAACCCTCAGCCTATAAATAGAGGTCCCTAGGCTTGAGAACAGCAAGAATTCGGTATTGAATTCCATTAGTGCTTAAAGAGCTATATTGTGAGATTATTGAGCTGAGTTGATCTCTCTAAAGCCGTTGTTGTGTGTGCTGTTGCTGCGCTTAATCTGAAGTCTATCTTAGGGGTTGGCCCTAAAGTAAAGGATTCCATTGAAGACCCCTTCAGGTTGGAGACCTGGTTGGGAGGCGTTCATGTTGGGTTACACGTTAGAGTTCATGGTACGACCACTGCATCAGGGGTATGTGAGTGCTACTACTTTGTAACTAGTCTTGTCTTCTAAATAGTGGATATCCTGGGTTTAGCTGCCCTGGAGTGGTTTTTCTCATCTTGAGTTTCCACTTCGTTAACAAAAATCTTGTGTTATTTTATTTTTGTATTATTTTGTTAACACGTTGTGGATACACATACTTGCTTTATATTAGAAGTCATTTCCATTTTTCAGAAACCATAGCAATAAAAGACTTCCCCTTAATGTCTCAACAGGATAAGGGTAAATAGAGTATATAAAATCCACAGTTAACAATAATAATATTCAACAAAGCAGGAATAAAAGTAAACTGTCAGAAAGTAGCCCAAATAATTAGAAGTTTGTAAAACATCTGATAGAGAGAGGAACAAAAATCCTCCATGTACCAAATCCTGTTGATCCACTGAAAGCAAGTGACAGAGAGAGATCCATACAATAAGCCGAATTTGTTCTACTTTAGCTTCTTGCTTTTGAAGCAAGGTACCGTTGATTGAAATACTTTATTTACTTGAGTTTCCAAACCCTGAAACTAGTTATCCACAGATTGAAATCCTCTAGTCAACTGGTCTGCAAGATAAAAGAGATGATTCGCCACTGAACCTCTAACTGATGCAGA
Organism: Alnus glutinosa; assembly: GCF_958979055.1. Lineage (NCBI taxonomy): Eukaryota > Viridiplantae > Streptophyta > Magnoliopsida > Fagales > Betulaceae > Alnus > Alnus glutinosa. The sequence goes on from NC_084890.1 coordinate 16,975,490, forward strand.
TCCGAAGAAAGATGCTACAGAAGGCTCTGCATGAGCTGGGGAGAAAAGCTCATCAAAATCTTGAGACCTTTGGAAATTAAACATATAACTTCAACAATAGTCTTGTTTTCCAAAGGATCCATCTGTCAGATATTGTCCTGGGAGCTGCTGCACAACATATTCCTGAAAAGATTTTAACAAAAATCTATCTAAAAATCATACCACAAAGAAATATTAGTTCCTGTTAGTTCCAAAAATAATGTGGTATCATGACAGCTTGCAATTTGAATGCGCAAAAATTACAAAAGCAAATATCGCAATCCAAATGACCTAGATATATCAATATCAACCCAACACACAGACATAAAAGGATTTTCACGCACAATATCTCAAGAAAATATTCTAATCAACGAATATTCCAATATTCTTAAAAAGCACAAAAGCTTAAATGAACAAAGGAAGACACAACAACTACCATGGAATGAGAAGAGATGTGCAAAGAATGCCAAAATCTTGGAAGAAATCCACGAGAAAAACACACAACATGACATGATAAATCAATACAAATGCAGTGGTGTGTGGATGCCAGAGAAAGCAAAGAGATGGATTAAAACCTATAAGGATCGCGTCTGGACGTGATACCAATGCGTCCAAACGGTCCACTTGCCAGACTAGCAATTGACAGGACTGCATACGTTCGGACTCTAAGCCAAGTCCATCCAGACGCTTCACACTAAAAAGTTGAAAACAGAGGAAAATTTGCAGAAATAATAATTTTCTCTAAAGTTAGCTTTAGAACACACATGTATAAATAACTAATAAGACAATCAAATAGTATTGCAAAAATATGCAAATATATAAATGAGAGTTAAGTATTCAATAAGCACAAATTTCCCTGCAGAGAGAAATTCTAAATAGATTACTCAATTCATTCAATGCGTGTGTGTGTGAAAGCTTTCTCAATAAGGTATGAAGTTCACTGATATGACTTAAAGCAACCAAATTTTCTAAACAAGAGAGAAAATCAATGATAGATCAGTCAAAAGTCAAACCTTATTTTACTAGGGCCTAGCCACCCTCATCTGATACACTCCCTCTAAGCTGCAAACACTTTTCTTTAAATTAGTCTTTTAGTGACCGTCTATTTCCTCAATGATTTGGTAATTGACTGTTTCTATAGGGACAAGTTCAAGAACAGATTTATAGGACAAAAGCAATGGATCTTTTTATTTATCCATATTTTTTCAGTTTTGAATGCTTTTATCACTTGGTACTGCAACCTAGAAAGAATGTCAGAATTTATGGGTTCTAGGTTCAACAAACGAGTTGGTGAGTTTGTCCATCTTTAGCAAAAAAAAAAAAAAAAAATCTCTCTCATCAGAATTTCTAGAAGCTAAAAGTCAGAGAAAGAAAAAAAAATGTACCTTAGGGGAGCTTTGGACAGTGCACAATTTTTCATCGCATGAGAAAAATAACTATCTATCATTAAGATACAACAGGAAAACTTAGCAGATATCAGACATAAACTCTCAATCATATACAAGCATATTTAATTAATGCACAATGAACTGAGATATCAAGCAAAAAGACATGCAATATCTAAAAAGCAATTAGAAGAAAAAATAAAAATTCTGCATCTTCTCCCCCATTTTTTTTAATGTTAAAAAAAATAGATAGAAAAACAACAAAGACATGCTTATGGAAAAGGAAAAAAACATCTAGTCCTAGCATGTAAGGTAAAATCAAACTTGTCCTCAGGAAGAGAGGTTTAGAAATACCAAAATAGAAAAGCAGCCGCCTGATGTGCTTTTTCTGTCATCCCCAAATAATACCTGCAGATATTTCTCAAGACAACAAGAGAAAATATGGGGAATAAAATAAATGATTCCTCTAACAAAATGCAAGGCATGAATAAGATGTAACATGACAAACAATGCAAGGCAAACATACCTAACATGCACTCAGATTTAGGAACCAAAATCGTAGGCATGGTGAGACTTCACCTTTACTTGGTGAGTCCACTCCCCTTCAAGGGGTGAATGGTCTCATCATTCTTGACTCATACATGCTTGACCCATGGAGGTGGTTTACGGGTCTTGTCCATGTTGGCCATTCTCTTTAACATACCTTTCATCAGGCTCAACAACCACTCATAGGTATGGTTGCTATTGGGCTTCTGCGGCTTTCTCTTGTAGCACCTTTGATTTATTCTTCTTTGTTTTGCCACTCTGATTGGCAGGAACAAACTACTGCTGATGTCGTGGAGCTCGATGTGCCGTTGAAGGTAGAGTGCCAGATGTAGCTCTTGATGGCAGCTCCCTCTGAACCTTTGACTTCTAAGCCTAGAGATGTGGACATTTGGGTCAGATGTGACCGGTGATGCCGCAGTGATGACCGGTGGACAGGCTTCTTTTGTTGGAATGTTTTTTGATAGTCTTTGTAGATTTAAGGTTAGCATTCTCACAAATAATATTGCCCTTCCTTTTACATTTCTCCTATGCGGAGGGACATATTTAGAAGAGGAAGAATTTTCAACTTTAACTTTCCTCTGAGCATCTTGCTTAATCCAAGGCCTGTGGGATATCAACAAATAATAATTTGGTCTAATATGACCAATCTTCCCACAATAATGACAAATAGGAACAAACTTACCTCATGTTCCTGATCCCTTGGACTTTGGCATCACATGATTATTTAAGCAAAAAATTTCTAAACAAGCTGTATCTACTATCACAACCTTAATATCAATAGAATCTAATTCAGAATCAGAAGCATGTGAAGTAGAAGTACTCATATCATCAACAATTAAAGCAGGCTTGTTAGAAATATCTGAATGAATATAAAGCATGCTTTTCAAATTATCACTACAGAATTTTTTCAATTTATTCTCAAGTGCATCAATAGTATTAAGCAACATAGTATTCTCAGATTTCAAAGAGTCAATCAAAACATGTGATTCAGATAACTGAACAATCAAAGACTCTTTTTCTTGCTTCACTTTTTTGAGCTCTTTATGGGAGTTTTTAGAAGTTTTACTCAATTTATCAAAAACCTTAGAGAGCACAATATTAGAATTCTCTTCAGATAACTAAGAAAAATTCATGATAAATGGTGTTAACAAAAAATAGAATTCACAAGAAGATAAGGATCACACTCAAGAAATAAATCCTTTAAACGGAGTGTACCCACTCTGATACCAATTGAAAATAAAATATAACTTCTAACTAACTATGTGTATGTGAACAGTGTGCAGCAAAATATTAAATGTGGAATTTAAAGAAGACAAATATTTTGTTGATGAAGTGGAAACTCAATTAAGAGGAAAACCACTCCGGGGCAGCCAAACTCAGGATTTCCACCATTCAGAAGACAAAGCTAGTTACAAAGCAGTAGCACTCACATACCCCTCATGTAGTGGTCATACCTTAAACTCTGACCTGTATCTATATACAAACGCCTCCCAACCAGGTCTCATACCTGAAGGGGTCTTCAATGGAATCCTTTACCTTAGGGCTCCTCCCTAAGATAGACTTCATAGCTGTGACGACCCATTTTTTTTTTATACTAAACATTTCATAAATATTAATCTCTTAAAATACTAATGGATCCTCACAGTGGCACGACGATGTGTCGCAAAGCCAACATATGGTACATACTCCATAATATGTACCAGGTAAATCAGAGTACAACATCTAACTCCTATGCAGCGGAATACATAAACTCAATAGCGGAAATCACATCTTAAACATCTATCATAAATTAATAACAACAAGATCCATTTAACATCTATGTGTTTAAATCTTTCCTCAATATAAATACATAACAGAAATGGCTTTATACAATAACGAGTGACACATGTGTCACAAGCCATAACAAAACCTATAAAATTGAGGACGCCCCTGGTCCCGCATTTACGACCGTCGCGGCAAGCTCCAGTCATAATATCCCAAATGCACGTCTACAACCCCATCAACTACGACCAGAGTACCTGCAGCCAAAAGGACATCATCTATACGGTTGTGGGGGTTTGCCACATCCGTATAGGTAAAATTATGAGTTCACCACCTCAGTGATATTAAACTAACTGAGTTTTCACAAAGAACCAACTTTTCTTTTTAGTCTCGCGTACACTATAACAGCTACCACTTTATAACATTTTGTTTGAAAACCCCCATAGCTGATATAGCAAACACCGACTATCAGAAAACATTTAAAACAAACTATGTAGTTGGACCCATACGTAGAAGTTCCATTGGCATGGAAGCAACCAGGTATAAACCCACCTACAATATTACTTTTATGTTGGTAGCTCAAATGCACATAGGTCTAACGTTATTAACTGTGATAACACTGTGCCTCAGGGCATTACAACTTCATGTCAAAGCACATAGTTGTCCATGCGGTTACTAGAGTAAGACTCTGATATCCAAGCACTTCTTACTAATGTGCCACGACAATCCATCTACCTACTCCCAAGCCACACTGGTATCGCAACCAATAGCGTCATAACTAAGCACTCTAAGCTTAAAACATGCCATCTCGCTCTTTAGTACAAGCTTACTATCATTTTCCGAACATGGTTAACACGGGATCCTAGGGCATTACAACTTCATGTCGAGCACGTAGTTGTCCATGCGGTTACTAGAGTAAAACTCGGGTATCCAAGCACTTCCTACTGACATGCCACGACAATTCATCTACCTACTCCTAGGACACTGTATTACTCATACCGAACCATGACAATATTCTTGTTCATCCAAGCTCAATGTTATTAAATTATGCAACTAGATGATAGCAGTATACATAAGCTCTTTTGCCATTAGAACTCTTAGGCATACTAATACGTCTAGCATAAAAAAACTACGATATTCTATATCATGAAAACATAGCACAATTTAAACAATGATATGCATGCTTATGATGGTCTTTTCATTCTTTGTGAGACTTTCCTTCCTTTCCATTCTTTGAGGCTTACTCTTCCTTTCATTCTTATGCTCATGCTCATGCTCATGCTTTACAATTCAAACTTTGTCCTCCTATTCTTTACAATTCATGCTTTTTTCAAATACGTTAAACCAATCAACATGAAACTTTATCATTCTACTTTGCATAATTTAAATCCCAACCGCAGCTCACATTCAAATACTTTAAAAACAATTCTACACATTTCATTCATACATCATTTCATAACATCATTGATATTATTTGCACATAGTTGAAACTACTCAAATCAACCAAAACAGATATATTCAACATACAGTTGGTTCGGATTTATAAAACAACATATATATTTTGCAATTCTATAATATATAAAAATAACAGTTTCTCAGTGAGTAAAATATCACCTGGCTGCATTGGAATCACGACTCCAACTCTACTTTGAAGAACCCATTGAAGTCTCCAATTATGACACAACCCTGCAAATACTTATAATGTTAGACTACGCTATGGAACTCATTCTAGGACACTTAAAACTACCCACGTGCTCACACATCGCGTTTCCCACTTCTAAGACTAGTTAAGTACCCTACACTATTACTAAATTAACACTTAAGTTTAGGTTCCTTTTATTTTATTTATTAACATAAAGATGTATCAACTATTTTATTAGTGCTTATCTATTATTGTTGTATAACATTATTATTGTTAACCCATTTTTATAGCTTCTCATTTACTTGCTAAGTAGGCAATATATATTTAGCTCGTATATATGATGCATATGTATATATATATATACATGAATACATATACACGCATGACACTTAAACCTAATCCGATGGTACGCATAAATACTATGTGTACATGGATAGGAGAACTAGATACTAAGTCATCCAATTACTAATTGACTTTAGAGTCTATTTAGGTATTTCCATAGTATCACTAGTTTATATTTGTTGTCATAAGGTTATTTAGACTATCTATTATTTTACGGCATTAACCCTTTGATCTTATATTTAATACCTAATCCTTTCTTAAACTCTTTACTTAGTTACTTGGTCTCCCATCACTCCACTAGTACCAAGACTAAGACCTTATCATCTATCATCATAACCTAATACATTGTCATAAACAAATGAACTCAATCCCTTTCATAAATGGAAATAGCATGTTCTCTACCAAAACCTCATTACACCGATTAATAACTTACTTAAGTCAAAGCATCCACAAGTGAATCATTAAGTCTCCAAACCCTTTCAAAAATCATAGCTCATAGACATAACCAAATGATTCTACTAACCCTCTAAACCATTTATAGCCATGTTCACAAGTCAATACAAACCTTTAAATAAGTCCCTATTAAATTAAAGCCTCAAAACATACTTATAACATTCAAACAACCTCAATCAACCTAAACCTTTCTCAAACCAATAATTAATAATATATCTTTAAACATCAAGATCCACTTCTCTATTAGTCACAAAATCACCATCAAACCAACAATCCATACTTCAATATAACTAAAATTACATACTCATCAATATCAACCATAATAGCCAACACAAGAAATCACCAAGTCCAAGCTTCAAAACACAACCCATAGGCAAACCACACTTCCATCATTCAAACACAAGGGCTGGATTTTGCTTCTATAATTCCTAATAATACTCAATAGAAAACACCATGAGCATAATCTCAAAATAATTCCCAAATCAGTAGGTATTTATAAATCCATTCACATAAAGCCAACCCAAATACAAAAGATCACTTCAAAAATATAAACCTTCCATTAAACCTCTTATCCTTGTCCGATACCACAATATTAACATTTAACTAATTCAAAACCCAACTCAACCAATTACAAACTCAGTCGGTAAGACAATTACTAAAAGGCCATTAATCCATAATAACAAACCATCTAAAATAGCACCACAAAATCCTCCACCCAATCAGCCATTACTTCAACCAAAATAGGATATCATAAACCTTAATCTAAATCAACCTAAAGAGAATCCATCCGGTTCTAGCAAAATCAAAGGAAACAACCAAAAATCAAAGACCACAAGAGAAATGCCCAATCGGTTGCTTCAAACAAACCCATTCGGTTACCACCAAAATATGGACACTTAAATAAAACCTAAAATCAATTCCCATAATCGGTCCTTTAATCCAAACAAGACAAATCTGAGCAACAATTAATCCAACCCGCAAAAGACCCATTCGATTCTACCAAAAATCAAGGAAGATTCGAGCAAAATCAAAGAAGAGGAAGAGAGGTGTCTCACCGGAACAGGGCTGGAATTCACGGCCCTAGCTGCTGTCTCCACGCCCAGACGATGGCCTGACCACCGCGCTCCAAAACCGCACCACCACCTGCCGGACAACTGCAAGATCAGGCCTTCTCAAGGTGTGGTTCCATGGGTTCGGTGGGTTCCCGAGCCTACACCGGTTCTCTCTCTCTCAATCGGTCTCTCATGGGCTGGGTGTGTGTGTGAGGGGGAAAGGGACAAAGAGAAGAAGAAGGAAGGGGAAGGGCTACTGGCTGGGCGTGATCGAAGAGGAAGAAGAAGAAAAGAAGAAGAAGAAGGGGTGTCGGGCGTGTGGGTTGCTGGAGGGGAAGGAAGAAGAAAAGAGAAAGAAGAAAGAAAAGGAAAAGAAGAGGAAAAATGGAGAGAGTGCGTGAGAGATCTAGGAAAAGAGGGAAAAGGAAGAGAAAAGGAAGAAAGAGAAAGAGTGGGCCATGTGTCATCATGTGGGTGGTAGGAAAAAGATAAGGTTATCTTCTCCTAGCCAATCCGGTGGCGACAAGTGGCAAGGTGAGATTACCTTTTTATTTAAATTCATAAACTTCCACAAATTACACTAGGACCCCCACTATATTAAAACTCTATCTTTTAATAATTAATATTTGACCTCACATTTATTTTAACTATATCTTTACTAACGCAATTAATTATTTATTTACTGAAACTTATTTTTATTCCAATTATATAAATTTATCTCCATAGAAATTATTATTAGTCTCATCCTATTAAATAAATATACTTTATTGACATTAAATTCCCTATTTATTTTTCTTGGTCTTTACAACAGCTGATCAAATCACACACTGGCAACAACTAAAGAGCTAGCAGTTCTTTAAATCTCCCTGAACACCCTCTCTAAGCTACAGAGAATTGAATACCAAATTTTATAAATTGTACATGCCTAGAGGCCACTATTTATAGGCTACAGAAGACCTAAATTGGGTCTGATACGATTTTCTCTAGGCGGCATCCGGACGGACAACTGTGCAACCGGCTTTCCAAAAGCGCTGATATTCTTTCTTGAATAGGGCCGCGTCCGAACGGTGTTGCCCTAGCGTTTGGACGGTTGCATTTCTACTACACGCAATTTCCATAAAAAGGATTAGAGACCGGACGATATTGGCCTGACATCCAGACGGTTGCAATTCTTCTCCACGTCTTGACTTATCAAGGATAGCGTTTGGACGATGTAGACGTATTGTCTGGACGTATGCAACTGTCTTCCCATATCTGTGTCAGCAAAGGAAAACCTAATTCTCCTCAAACTCTGACTGGCGTCTAGATAGTATAACCATATCATCCGGACGGATGCACTAAAATCTTCTTGAACTATGAATAGTGTCCGAACGTGTTGCCATGACGTCCAGACGGATGCAACCTTGAACTGTTCGAAGCTTCTAGACACTGATGGGAGTCCGGATAGTATTGCCACTTCGTCTGGACGGATGTTGCTGACTGATGAGCGTTCGGACGCTTTACTGGGTCGTCCGAATGGAAACATGGGCCCCAACTTCTCTGAGTTGGAATTTGCACAAAATCTTCCTTGAACACTTGAAATAGCCTTCTTGATACTTGTGACACTGAACTTGTCATGATAAGGCTCTTTCCATCTTTAGAGAAATAAACTCTGAATATCTAAAGACTCTGAATGTACGACATCCCTATGAAAGCAGTAACATTACATGATAGTGATTTTGTCAACAGAATGCAGCCAATCAAAAACTAACACATATCTTTATCTGTTTAAGGCTTATCAACATATACATCACAAAGGAATGACTTTACAAAAGAATAGGTGACACAAACGTCACAAGCCATATACAAAAGTGGACAAAAGAATGGACAACCCCCGGTCCATCACATTACAATTGTCGCATTAAGCTCTAGTCATAAATCCCAAATACAGTGCTACATGGTCGTCATCGACGTCAGCTATACTTACAGCCAAAGGAACATCATCTATACGGTTGTGGTGGTAGCCACATCCGTATGAGTGAATGTATGAGTTCATCGCCACAACACATAATACTGAGGCCTCATTGATATAATACTCACTAAGTTTTCGAATAGAACCGACCTTTCCTTTTATCATACGTCTACATTAACAGTTACTGTTTTAATTATAAAAATCTGTCGCTCATAAACATAACGTAGCTGATGAAGTAAACACTGATATTTTAGAAATATGTGAAAGCATACTATGTAGCTATGAACATATATAGAAGTTCCAGCCATCCCACCATGGAAGCATCTACATATAGGCTCGTCTACAATATAATACATTTATAATCGGTAGCTCAGGCATACATGCACGCGAGTACTCCTATTTAGGGTTCAAGCATACAAGTACGTCTAATCAGGAAAACTAATGGCATCATGCCTACTATATAGAGACACAAGTATTTCCAAGTATGGGCAACGCCATATCTAAGTACATTAAAGCTTAGTGCCTTTGATGCGTCGGCTCAGTCATACACACACACGAGCACATCTCCAACATGCAGGTACGTCTAGGCTGAAAAACAAATGGCATCTCGCTTATCTATACAAAGACACATGCATTTTGAAGTTTGGTAGCATAAAGATCTAAGTACATTGAAGCTCAATGCCTATAAATCATGCAATCTAGCCGTAAGCATATACATATGCGCTGTGTCATTCAACCTCATAGGCATATAGATACTTCTAGTATGAAAACTACTACATTTAGTCATGAAAACATCTTAAACATCATAAAACAATGCTATGGATGTTCACGTATATTTTTATTTCACTCTGGGACTTGACCTGAAGGCTTCAAGAATATCCTTTCGTGTACACTTATTCAACAATATGGGGCTTGCCCCAAGGTAGTGAGAGCTGGTAACTCACTCCTCTTAAGGACTTGTCCTTCACAACGTCATCAAGACTCTCTTAGCAGCATCAAGGGCTTGCCCTCACGCATCAAATACATATAATTTTAATTTCCAACCACAACATGCATCAAAACTCATCAAATCATATCTCAAAACACAATTTAATATTCATAATCTCAAAACACATAAACATCATTGTCATATCTCAACATACTTGAAATAATTTAAAACATCCAAAACACAAATTCAACGTATTGTCAATTCGATATGAAAACAACATAACACTCCATTTCTATAAAATATTTAAAGCATAGTAACGTTTTTTTCAGTGATTAGTTGTGTGGACGATAGGCTTACTATGAAATATCTAAGCACTACTCGCAATGTATCACTGAAATATAAACACATTGCACCACAACTTAGCACTTTGAACTCTAAATACCACAAATAGCACTCGAATTGCTCAAGAGCCATACCATTGGAGTACCCAAAGAATTTATAGAGTTCCAATCAAATACCCATTAACACAAAACACTAACACATAAGAAAATCTTAGGGTTAGGTTCATAAAAACACAATTTAAATGATTACCCAAAAGTTAGGGTTTTGAGAAACTTTCCAAAATCCTCCCAGATGTAACCCAACACTTGGAGAATGTTTAGAAAGCTTCAAAATACTCAAAACCTAAAGAATAACAAATACTAAAGTCCCACATTTCAAGATTTAACCCAAAATCTCAAAAATCATGAGTTTAGAATTTTACCTTAGACTAATCAGTCAAAAAGTAGATCTCCTCGCATAGATCACGTTTATGGGCTTAGATTTGAGGTTGCAGACTTGAAGAATCATAGATTAAGGATTTCCCATGAAAATCCAGGAGAAAACTGAGAGAAAGAAGGGAGTATTCTAGAAAAATGAGCCAAAAAGACCCATTTCTACACTTAAATCGTGTGCCATCCTGATGGAGTAAGTGGCTGTTCAGACGTGCTTGAGAAATGCCACAGAATTTTCTTCCCTGTGGCTGCCGTCCGGACGGATATTGTGGCCGTCTAGACGCCTACTCCAGAGAGCAATTGTTTGCTCTTTGTGGCTCCGTCCAGACGTGGCGTCCTGAAACTCTTAAGTATTTTCTTGGATTTTCTTGACATCTTATTAACCGTAATCATTTAATTACTTAAATTTTCATCTTAAACGCTCAAGTAATGTCTCGGACATTATATCCCTCCCCCCTTATAAAAATTTCACCCTTAAAATTTGGACTCTAAAACGTTTTACAAACAAACAAACATGCATTTTACTCAAAGAATGACATAGTTATGGTATGAATCAAGTTATCATACCTAGATTCACTCGAACATGTGGGGATACCTATCCCGCATCTGCTACTCAAGCTCCCATGAGGCTTCGTCAACATCATGATTCCACCATAAGGTCTTCACAAGAAGGATGGTTTTGGTTCTCAACAGTTGTTCTTTGCGATCCAACAATGGCACGAGCAACTTGTCATGTCAGATTAGGCTAAATATCAAGAGGCTCATAGCTTATCACATGCGAAGGATCATGAACACACTTGCGCAACTGAGAGACGTGAAAAGCGTCGTGAACGTTCAGCAAACTTGGAGGCATTTCAATCTTGTATGCTAAAGGGCTTACTTTTCTAAGAACTTGGTATGGTCCAACGTACGTTGGACTGAGCTTGCCTTTGTTTCCAAAAGACCATATGTTCCGCATTGGTGACACCTTGAGAGAGGCGAATTCTAGCTTACAGCAATGCTTATCCGCATAATTTTTCTATTATCTTTGAGCGGTGAGCATCTACTTCCGGATAAGTGCAATCTTTTCTTTTGTATCTTGAGCCAACTCAGGCCCTAGCAACTACCTCTTGCCAACTTCATCCCAATACAACAGCGATCGATACTTGCGGCCATATAACGCTTCGTACAGTGTCATGCCAATAGTTGCCTGAAAACTATTATTATAGGCAAATTCAACTAAAGACAAGCAGCGTATCCAACTTCCCTTGAAGTCCAACACGCACAACATAAGCATATCCTCAAGTGTCTGAATGGTTCTCTAAATGGTTCCCATTGCGCTTTGCAACCTCTCCTAAAACTTCAAGGTGAACCGTGGATCAAGGCTCGACACAATAGCGATAGGCACTTCATGAAGCCTAACAATCTCCTGCACATATAATTATGCTAGTTTGTCCATTGAGTCTGTGATTTTGATGGGGAGGAAACGGGAGCACTTCATCAATCTGTCAACCATAACCCATATGGCATCTTGTCCTCTTTGATGCTTTTTGAAGACCAATGACAAAATTCATACTGAAAAATTAAATGACTTCTAATTAACTGTGTGTGTGAACAGTGTGCAACAAAATATTAAATGCAGAAATAAAGGAGACAAATATTTTGTTGACGAAGTGAAAACTCAATTAAAAGAAAAACCACTCCGGGGCAGCCAAACCCAGGATATCCACTATTCAGAAGACAAAGCTAGTTACAAAGCATTAGCACTCACACACCCCTGATGCAGTGGTCGAACCTTGCACTCTAACATGTAACCCAACACGAACACCTCCCAACCAAGTCTCCTACTTGAAGGGGTCTTCAATAGAATCCATTACCCTAGGGCCAACCCCTAAGATAGACTTCAGATCAGCGCAGCAACAGCACACACAGCAGCGGCTTGAGAGAGACTAACTAAGCACAATAACTACAAAATATAACTCTCTAAGCACTAAGGAATTCAAAACCGAATTCTTGCAGATCTCAAGCCTAGGGACGTCTATTTATAGGCAACAAGTTCAAAAGAGCATCTGGGTTGATAAACCTAGGCACCGTCCGGACGGTAGACATAAGGCGTCTGGACAGACAACTGTGCAATCGGCTTTCCAAAATTTCGCTGAAATTCTTTCCTGATTTGAGCTATGTCCAGACGGTGTTGCCCTATCATCCGGACGGTCGCACTTCAGATGCACACAATTTCCATATCAAGGCTTCGCGCTTCCGAACCAAGGGAATGGTCGTCCAAACGGTTGATCAAATGCACGCAATTTCCATATAAGTAGCTCGCGCATCAGGACCATGAAGGCTGGCGTCCGGACGTCTGAATTGTGAATGCCTTATGGATGAGTGAGTCTGGACGGGAATCCACATCTTCCAGACTGTTGTAGCGATCTTCCCATATCTGTGCTTTGAAAAGAAATCCCATAGCTGGTTGAACATTGAGTGTCGTCCGAACGTGCTGCTGAAACGTCCGGACGGATGCAAGCTAGAGCAGTTCGAAGCTTCTTGACATAGAGGAAGGTCCGAACAGAAAGTTCTCGTTGTCCGGACGGATGATGCTTTGGACACCTGGGCATCCTGACGGTAAATCACGTCGTCCGGACGGCTGCAAGAGATCCGATTTCTCTGGCTTGTAGACAGTACAAAATCTTCTAGAAGACCTCAATAGCTGAATCCCTGTTTAAATAGTATTATTTTATAGAAGTGATTTTGTCCAACAGAATGCAACCAACACAAAAACTAACAAACTCCCCCTTTGGCCGTTCTGGGACAAAAATCACTTGACCGGGTTAAAAATACATTTCCGGTCCAAAACTAACGTATGCTCCCCCTTTTTGTCTCAAAGGGACAAAGGGTAAACAGAGTATAGAAAGACCACAGTAAGAAAATACTTCCCCTTGATGTCTCAACTGGACAAGGGTAAACAAAGTATACAAAATCCACAGACAAAAACGTTCTATAATCCAAAACAAAAGGAAAATAGAGAAGAGTATGCAAGTGGCCCAAAAGAGAGGAACAAAAATCCTCGAAGTACCAAATCCCACCGATCCACTAAAATCAAGTAGCGGAGAGAAAGCTGTACAAATGGTTGGATTTGTACTACTTTGGCTTCTAGATCTGGAAGCCGAGAACCATGGACTAGAAAACCTTCAGTCGCTTCATTTTGCAAAGCCTGAACCTGGTTATCCGCAGATTGACATCCTCTAAGCAGCTAGTCTGCAAGATAAAAGAGGAGATTCACCACCGAACCTCTAGCTGTTACAGATTTGAGGAGGATGCTACAGAAGGCTATGCATGAGATGGGGGAAAAAGCTCATCTTAATTTTCAGACCTTTGGAATTTTGAACATCCGACTTCAACAACAGTCAGATTTCCAAAGGATCCATCTGTCAAACATTGTGCTGGGAGCCGCTGGATGTCATATTCCTGAACCAACCAGAAATATCTCCAAAAATACCATTAGATCCTGTTAGTTCCAAAAATAATGTGGTATTTAAGATGGCTGTCAAATGGATGCCAAAGAAAAATATAAGCAATGCAACTATTCATAAGGTATAAATATATCTAGATCAGCCCAGGACACAGACAGAAAAGGATTTTCATGCACAATATCTCAAGAGAATATTCCAATCACCAAATATTCTAATATTCTAAAAAGCACAAAAACTTAAAAGAACAAAGGAAGATACAGTAAATATCATTGAATGAGAAGAGATGTGCAAAGAATGCCAAAATCTCGAGCAAAATCCGTGAGAAAAACACATAACATGACATGATAAATCACTAAAAATGCAGAGATGTGTGTATGGCAGAGAAAGAGATGCAAGTCTTAAACCTGTAGAGATCCCGTCTGGACGTGTCACTTAACCGTTCGAACGGCTACTGCTAGGTTAGTGTATAGCAAGACTGCGCTCGTCCGAATGTAAGAATAAGTCTATCCGGACGCTTCACACTGAAAATCTGAAATTTGAGGAAAATTTGCAGAAAAATATTTTTCCCTAAAGTTAGCTTCAGAACACGCATATATAATCAACTGATAAGGCAGTCAAATAGCATTGCAAAAAAATGCAAAGATATAAATGAGAGTTAGGTATTCAATAAGCACAAATTTTCCTGCAGATAGAAATTTTAAATAGATTACTCAACTCATGCAATGCGTGTGTGTGTGAAGACTTTTCCCAAAAGGTATAAATTTAACTTATATGACAAAAGCAACCATATTTTCTAGACAAGAGAGAAAATCAATGAAAGATCAGTCAAAAGTCAAACCTTATTAATTATTAAGGCCTAGCCACCCTCATCTGATACACTCTCCCTAAGGTGCATCACCTAATTATTTTACTTGTACCATGAAGGACAAGGTAAAATTTTATTTGCACCATGAAAGACAAGATATATTGCTAATTCAGCACAAAAGCAGTGAATATAAGCATATAGCATAGAGCTCAGAAGAATAACTGCTTGATTCTTTTTGGTGCTGGAACCTAGAGAAAAATGCTAGAGTTTTTAGGTTCTAGGTTCAACTAGCATGTTGGTCAATTTGGCCATCTTACCAACAACATCTCTCTTATTTAGAATTTTCAGAAGCAAAAAGTCAGAGAGGAAAAGATGTACCTTTGGGTAGTCTTAGATAGTGCACATTTTTATCGCATGAAGAAAGTAACTATCTATCATTAAGATGCAACAAGAAAACTTAGCAGATATCAAACATAAACTCTCAATAATATATAAGCATATTCAATTAATGCTCAATGAACTGAGATATCAGGCAAAAACATATACAATATCTGAAAAGCTATCAAAAGAAAAAAAAATAAAAATTCCGCATCTTCTCCCCCAAATATATATTTTTTTTTTTTTGCTGAAAGCCAATATACAGAAAAACAACAAAGACATGCTTATGGAAAAGGAAATGACATCTAGTCCCAGCATGTAAGGTAAAATCAAACCTATCCTCAGGGAGAGAGGTTTAGAAATACCAAAACAGAAAAGGAGCTGCCAGACGTGCTTTTAACTGTCATTCCAAAAAAAATTTCTGCAGATAAACCCCAAGACAACAAGAGAAAATATGGGGGAGAAAATAACCGGTTCCTCAAACAGAATGCAAGGCATGAATAAGAAATGACAAGATAAACTATGAAATGCAAACATACCTGACATGCACTAGAATTTAGGAACCAAAATCCTACGCATGATATGACTTCACCTTTACTAGGTGAGTCAACTCCCCCTGAAGGGGTGAATGTTCTCATCATTCTTGACCCATACCTGCTTGACCCATGGTGGTGGCTTGCAGGTCTTGTCCATGTTGTCCATTCTTCTTAGCATACTTTGCATTAGGCTCAGCAACCCTTCATAGCCATGGTTGCCATTGGGCTTCTACAGCTTTCTCTTGTAGCACATTGATTTGTTCTTCTTTGGTTTGCCACTTTGATTGGCAGGAACAAACTTCTACTGATGCCGTGGAGCCTGAAGAGCCATCGGAGGTATAGTGCCTGATGTAGCTCTTGTTGGCAGCTTCCTCTGAACCTTTGACTTCTAAAGCTGTAGACATTTTGATCGGATGTGACCGGTGATGCCGCAGTGATGACAGGTAGGCAGGCCTCTTTTGGTTGAATGCATCTTGACATTCTCTACAGAATTATGATTAGCATTCTTACAAATAACATTGCCTTTACCTTTTATATGTCTCCTATGAGGAGGGACATATTTAGATGAGGAAGAATCTTCAATTTCACTTTTCCTTAGATCATCCTGCTTAATCCAAGGCCTGTGGGATTTCAACAAATAACAATTTGGCCTAATATGACTAATCTTCCCACAATTATGACAGGTAGGGACAAACTTACCATGAGCTTGTGTACCTGTATCTTTGGATTTTGGCTTCACACAATTATTGAAGCAAGAATTTTCAGAATTATCTAAACAAGCAGTGTCTACTATCACAGGCTTAATAACAATAGAATCTAATTCAGAATCAGAAGCATGTAAAGTGGAAGCACTCAAATCATCAACAATTAAATTAGGCTTGTTAGAAATATCTGAATGAATACAAAGCATGCTCTTTAAATTATAACTAGAGATTTTTTTCCAATTTGTTCTCAAGTGAATCAATAATGTAAAATAGCATGCTATTCTCAGATTTCAAAGAGTCAATCAAAGCATGTGATTCAGATAATTGAACAATCAAAGACTCTTTTTCTTGCTTCACCTTTTTAAGCTCTTTATGAGAAACTTTAGAATGTTTAGCATTCTTCAATTTATTAAAAACATTAAAGAGCTTAATATCAGAATCCTCATTAGATAACTGACAAGAATTCATGATAAAATGTGTAAAAAAAAAAATATAAGTCACAGAAGATAAGGATCACACTCAGGAATTAAATCCTTTAAACAGAGTATACCCGCTCTGATACCAATTGAAAAATCAAATGACTTCTAATTAACTGTGTGTGAATAGTATACAACAAAATATTAAATGCAGAATTAAAGGAGACAAATATTTTGTTGACGAAGTGGAAACTCAATTAAGAGAAAAACCATTTCGGGGCAGCCAAACCTAGGATATATACTATTCAGAAGACAAAACTAGTTACAAAGCAGTAGCACTCACATACCTCTGATGCAATGGTCGTACCTTGCACTCTAACGTGTAACCCAACATGAACGCCTCCCAACCAAGTCTCCTACTTGAAGGGTCTTCAATGGAATCCATTACCCTAGGGCTAACCCCTAAGATAGACTTCAGATTAGTGCAGTAGCAGCAGCAGCACATACAGTAACGGCTTAAGAAAGACTAACTCAGCACAATAACTCTAAAATATAACTCTTTATGCACTAATGAATTCAATACCGAATTCTTGCAGTTCTCAAGCCTAGGGACCTCTATTTATAGGCAGCAGGTTCAAAAGAGCGTCTGGCTTGATAAACCAAGTCGCCGTCCGCACGGCAGACATAAGGCATCCGGACGAACAACTGTGAGATCGGCTTTCCAAAATTTCACTGAAATTCTTTCCTGATTTGAGCCAAGTTCGGACGGTGTTGCCCTGTCGTTCGGACGGTCACACTTCAGCTGTACACAATTTCCATATCAAGGCTTCGCGAGTCCGGACGATTGATCAGATGCACGCAATTTCCATATAAGTAGCTCGTGTGTCCAGACCGTGAAGGCTGGCGTCCAGACGTCTGAATTATGAATGCAATACTTGCCTTATGGATGAGTGCGTCCAGACAGGAATCCACATCGTCAAGACGGTTGCAGCGATCTTCCCATATCCGTGTTTTGGAAAGAAATCCCATAGCTAGTTGAACACTGAGTGTCGTCCGAACTTGCTGCTGAAACGTCCGGACATATGCAAGCTAGTGCAGTTTGAAGCTTCATGGCACAAAGGAAGGTCCGGACGGAAAGTTCTCGTCATCCGAACGGATGATGATTTGGACAGTTGGGCGTCCAGACGGTATATCACATCGTCCGGACGGCTGCAAGGGATCCAATTTCTCTAGCTTGTAGACAATGCAGAATCTTCTAGAAGACCTCTATAGCTGAATCCCTGTTTAAATAGCATCATTACATAGAAGTGATTTTGTCCAACAGAATGCAGCCAACACAAAAATTAACATATACCAATTTGGTCCCATATCTACATAAGCACTACAAGTGGCTGAAGTAGCCTAGCAGGTCTCTGATTTTCAGCTTTCACAACCTGGCAAGAAGGACACCATGCAACATACTCAACAATATCCCTCTTCATGCCACACCACTAAAACTTACTTTTCAAATCCTGATACATCTTTTTGTTGCCTGGTGAACAGTATACTATGTCTGATGAACTTCATCAAGAATATCACTTCTCAATTCAACATCATTATGGATAACTGCCCTCCCACTGCTTGTCTTCAACGTACCCTCTTCTTTGAGATAGAACCCAACTACTTCTCAACGGCAGGTCCTATCAATGAGATCTTACAGCTCGAGATCATCCTCCAGTGTGTGTCTAATTATGTTTAGACTCAGCGACTGTACTACAAGCGCTGCCATAATGGGAGAACCAGCTGTCATCACCTTATCAATCTGCACAATGGCAAACTACTATGACAACTGATCCATAAGCTCTTCAGGATTGGTCACATTATCACGAGACTTTCTACTCAGCGCATCAGCTACTACATTGGCTTTAGCCAGAAATTGTAATGCCCGGGAAAGACGCCATACTTAAGTTATTGATATATGTGCATACATAAGTATAAGATTTAAGAATTACTAATATTCTAATAAAATAGTTTGATCAGTGAAGTTAAAATCGATCGAGCGACTTTCTGGTCGATCGAGCGATTATAGGTCGAAGTCGATCGAGCGACTTGACCTAGTGTAGTGCAGTTTCCGTTAAATGCGAAAATTAATTTTTCCACCTAATAATTTGGGACCCACACATTGTACTTGATGCCAAATGATCATACCCATATTTAGTTAGCCTAGTTAGTCCATTTTGGTTGAAACCCAACTAGATTTCCTTGGATATCATGTAGTCATAGACTAAGATATGGAATAGTCACCTATGAGATTTGAGCTATAAATTTGAGGTATTGGCTGGCTCAAATCCGGCCATTGAGGTGTTGATTTGTTGGTTTGATCTCAGCCCTTCAAGAGTACTATATATAGGATGCATGGGGAGTTAATTTTCATGAAGAAGAAACCAAATTTTAGCCTAAACACTCTCTTGTTCTAGTGCTGAAGAAATAGCACGAAAATCCTCCCATTTCACCTCACTTTCCAGCACCTAGCAAGCCAAATTTAAGCTCCAAACCACCCTCATTCCCCCACAAAATCAGTAGTGAAATGTGAGTAGAAACCATCTTTGATTTGAGACTAAGAAGCCAAGCTTTACAAGTGGAGTTCTCTTGGACAGCAACTCTCCTTCAGTCTTTAAGTCATTAGAAAACTTTGGGTGAGTATTTTCTCCCTTAAACTTCTCATAGAACAAGTAGTCCTATTGTTATTTTGAAATTATGAGTTACTCTTGGTTTTAATTATGCACATATAAGTATGTTGTATGAAAAGTTGGTTAACTTATATTATGAATATATGGATATATGTGTAAGCATGTGGGTGAGTGTTTACTACATGAGATTAGTAATTTGGAATGAGTAAATTGTGTTCTAAAATGGATCAAGAAATGTAAGTGTGAGAGTATATGTGTTGAGGTTTTGATAAATATATAATAAGAAATAGGTGTTTAACTTTGTAGGAATAAATATATATATATATATGTGCGTGTGTGTGTTTGGATTTA